>NC_056605.1:18357035-18977035 GCF_018340385.1 Cyprinus carpio | reverse complement strand
ACGGTAGGAAATTTACAAAGTATTTTCATGGAAACATGATCTTTACTTAATATCCTGATTTGAAATGATTTTTTGGCATACAAGAAAAATCAATAATTTTGACCCATACAATGTAGTGTTGGTTATTGCTACAAATATACCCCAGTGACTTGAGACTGGTTTTGTGTTCCACTGTCACATATGCTGATTTAGTGTTCAAGAAACACTATTATAATAAACACTATTCGTATTATAATCCATGTTGAAATCAGTTGTTCCGTTTAATATTTTAGTAGACATTTTTTCAGGATTTTTTGGTTAACAGAAAGTTCAACAAAACGGCAATTATTAGAAATTTTTTTTTTTATATATATATTTTTTTTTTATAAATGTCAATTTTGATCAACATAAAAGTAAAAAAAAAAATATAAATGTATATAGAGAGATCTTGAGTGAGCTGGTAGTGGATATATATTTTTACATGACAAAATTTTTGACATGATTTACAATGTAAAACACACAAACACACACACACACACAAAAAAAAAACATTTGTAATGTGACGGTCATCAATGCTTGACACTTTTGGTCAACTAATGCAGAGAAATGTCTTATTTCCTTCTTGCATATTTCCTGATTTATTCTATGAAATCTGAGGTGAACGGCCATAATGGGATTAGAGGCGGTGCTGCTGAACCCAGCTACCAGCTCACTCAAGAGAAACACACAGTTATCACACAACAGCAGATTGTTTTGAACTACTTATGAAAAAACGGAGCATCTGAAGACAGAGGCACTCTTGCCAGCGTGAGCTGGTGTTAAGTGCATGGTTGTTCCCGTTGTTTTATTTAGCATCTGCAGAATTCCCAGCATAGTTAAGGTGCTTTGGAAAAGGATTAACTGTTGCTGGCACCCGCGAGCAAGCCTTGCAGATTTTCCCCTAGCAAGAAAGTACAAAGAAGAGGAGGAAGAGGGAGAGGGAAAAGAGGGAGAAAAGGCAAAGAGAAACCACTATAACAAGTTGTATAAACACGACCTGAGAGTGAGACGCGGGTAAAAGTATATCTAAACAACAATTATCCCTGAAGGAGGAAAGGAGGAGGCTTTCACTTGCCTACTTACAGTGTCCTATTACATCAGATGCTTAATTTCCGTCACTCTCTTCTACCTAATTCCCTCCACCTCTCGCTCAGTGCCTTGTTTTTCTCTAATCATTTACTCCTTCATTCTGTCCTGTAATGTCCAGCTGTTTTCTAATGGGTGTAATTAGAGAGGGACATTATGGAAAAGCCCAAATCAAAAGATGCATGCTGATGCATCTAAAGTGTCTTTCCCAAATCATTTAGATTATCTGAGTTTTGTCTCAAGTACTTCATATAAATCTCTCAGTATTTTTGACAGAATATAAGCGAATAAAATACAATCACATCTGAATGACTTAAAATATTTACATGTAATACTTCACATGTAAGAAATGATCTTAGCATCAGAAGTATTTTTCCTCCCTCAGGAATGTGTGCAGACGATTAAATATTTTAATAATTTAAAGTCTCTCTGAATTCACTATGACCATGAAGCATGCCTGGCATTAATGTGTCCATGACATTGTGTCCACATCCTGAGATTTGGATGAAGAGAAGCCCATAGCGTTTATAAAAACATGCTAACTTGAATTGAGATATTTGCCAGGACACTGTGATATCTTTTCTACAACCTTCAAAAATATTTTAAAAATGTGCAAATATAATTGAAGTCAGCCAAACCAGAAACGGTCATAAAGTAAGTTGGCACTGACCTTGATACAGTTAAAATAAACAGACATTTTTAAACCAATTTATTCAAGTTTCCATAGATGGGTCTGTTGTAACAAATGATTTAGTCTGGGAAATTTGTAGCTGTGTTCAGATGCTCTTGTGCTATTCCTCTGGTTAGGTTCCTTGTTTCTGGAGCAGAGAAACAAGATCCGGCCTGTTCGTAGAACTGCAAACAAAAGCACTTGACTGACGGCCAGATTTCTTCTCGTGGCTGCGCTCGGGTTTCCACGCTCCCAGTATGACGCTTGAGAGATGGCAAGTAACGCAATCTCAGGTGTGCTCGGGGGCGTGGCCGGCCCTTTTCTCCTTCTTCACCTTGATCACCCGCAGCGCAGCGACAAACACGGCTCCGTTTCAACCACTTATCCTGCTCCGCTGAAATAATCATCTGATCAGCTTCCTTCTCGCTCTCCCTCTCTCACTCCCTTCTCTGTTTCTCTCATTGGTTTCCACTCTTTATTGTATAGAAGTACAGTCTGTATTTTCACCCTTTGTCTGTAGTTATTCTGAAGCAAAATTAATAAGGGACTAAATGTTAGTGGAGCTGGTTCCTCCTTTTACACTTTTTTTTTTTACCCCTATATGGAAGGTGTATGATAGTGAAAGGACACTCCTGGATTGTGTATGCTCTCATTAGCATGTGGCACTTTTAAAAGTTAATATTACACTTTTAAAAACAAAGGTTCCAAAAATGGGTTTTCATATTTGTTTCCCAAAAGAACCTTTCAGTGAACAGTTCTTAAAGTAACCCTTTTTCTTAATAGTCTGAAGAGCCTTTTACACTATTTAGTGTAATGAAAAGGTTCTGTGGATGTTAAAGGGATAGTTCGCCCAAAAATGACAATTCTGTCATCAATTACTCACCCTCATGTTGATCCAAACCCTTAAGACCTTCGTTTATCTTTGCAACAAAAATTAAAATATTTTTTGTGGAAATTCGAGAGCTCTCTAACGCTCCATAGACAGCAAGGGTCCTACCACGATCAAGACCCAGAAAGGTAGTAAGGGCATTGTTAAAATACTCCATGTGACATCAGGGGTTCAACCGTAATTTTACGAAGCTACGAGAATACTTTTTGTGTGCAAAGAAAACTGATATAACGAGTTTATTCAATGATTTCGATATGATGCGTCGACTGGCCCGGAAGAGAATAAATTGTTGAATAAAGTCCTTATTTTTGTTTTCGTTGCACACCAAAAGTATTCTCATAGGTTTGTAAAATTACGGTTGAACCACTGATGTCACATGGACTATTTTAACAATGTCCTTACTACCTTTCTGGCCCTTGATCATGGTAGTACCCTTGCTGTCTGTGGAGGGTTAGAGAGCTCTTGGATTTCATCAAAAATACTTAATTTGTGTTCTGAAGATAAATGAAGGTCTTACAGGTTTGGAATCAACATTAGGGTGAGTAATTAATGAGAGAATTGTCATTTTTGGGTGAACTAACCCTTTAGAGGTTCTTCATGGAACCACCAACACCAATAAAGGACCTTTATTTTTAAAAGTGTAATCCAATATAATAATATAGATGTTAGGAAACCGCAGCATAAATTCCTGGGACTTTGAAATACTGCTTTCGGTAATAATTTTATTTGCTCAAGTGTTCTTGGTAACGGCACAGTATGCATTCCTACGCCCTAACACAAGTGTTGACAAACCAGCACATATGATAAAATAGAAAATGAGGGCTCCTATTCCGCATAATGTATAAATGTCATTTTTGTGATTAAATATGAAAGCTTTAATCCCGTCCTTTCCGCTCTCTAGGTATACTGTATATTTTTGAGAGGGCCAACTCCCCGGCGTGCAGTATTTTAGAGTGCCCATTTAGCCAGGCCCCCTGCTCTCCTGACAGCTGATGGAAAAGGCAGTGTAACAATGAGCCCCCACCGTGCCTCTCTGCCTGCCCCCAACCACCAGGGGAAGAGGAAGCAGCGGCAGCCGTGTGACACATTATTCTGTCCCCCGGAACCTGCAGCCAGGCCAAGCCCCCCCTCCGGGTTCCCTTGGACCTCTAAGTGCCAAGCCAGGGACTGAGTGACATTTCCAGAGTCCTGACCTTTGTTTTTCCATTGACTGGGAAGACGTTTGAAGGAGGTACAGTGCACACTGGTCGACTCTCTGCGAATGGCACACACTCGCAATTACACACACGGTTTTAGAGCTGCTCGCACAAAAGGAGAACTTAGCGCTATGCTGTTACAGAGCTTATGCGAGAGAAATGCTATATCTGGTTTACGTTGGATTTTAACTACACCAAGTCTGGCTAAAAGGCACGGCAAACTTAACTAGACTAATAAAAGGTAACCTCGCTGCACTTTGACTAAACTTTAAGAGCAGAGTTTAATCTTCCCAAAAATGACCACTGGAGACCAAATCACGGCACATTTTGTGTTTCTGAAAAGCTCCCCTTAAAATGAAGTCAGATTATTGTACCATTCAGCGTTACATAGAAATGTCTACCACAAAATTAATTCGGGAGGCATGTTGGTTTGAAGTATGGGTTCTCGTAGGACTACATTTAAAAGCAAAACAGGAGAAAGGAAAGCCTCATGCGGAGAAAATGGCATAAAATGGAGTGTACTGCAGTGTTGATAGGTTGAGTCTTGGGCTTTATTAATGATATAAGCTGCTGGCCAGTGCTTTGGTCAAATCAGACACCTGCTATGGCTGCCACACTCCAAGAATGGTGACATCACAGGGAGCAGGACAAGTCAGATCCGCTGTTAATCGCTCGCCTTAATTGAGTGCTCTGCTGAGTTCAAAATTGCTCAGTACAATCAAGACTCATTTAAGAGTCCCACCATGTGCTCTTAGGCCATGATGAGATATTGCCTTCAATGCCTGTTGTTTCTGCATATCAGCCTTCCTTTCAATACACCCCCTACATATTTGCCTTTTTTACTCCTACCCTTCAGGTTGCTGTTTTTACTGGCTTTGGTTTTCTCTAATTTCCCTGAATTCCAGGTGGGGGAGGAAGCTATTGTTTTCGAACATCCTGGTCCTGCTCCTCATTTATTAATCACTAATTCCAACTTGGCAGAAAGTATAGACCAAAGTAAGTCTTTCTTTTTTATTCCCATATCTTGTATCACTTTGAAGGGGTTTATTTTGCAGTATGAACTGCACATTATCCAGTGTATGATGTGGCTGTTCACCAAATAAATATATAAAATATTGATTTGACTTGAAACTATTTCTCTCCGCTTAGAAAAAAAAACGTACAAAACAATTAGCATAGCAACAAGGCAAACAGTGCAACAATATTACAATAAGATTAACACTGGAATCCTCTGAAGTCATTTTTACTATATAATCGATAACTGAGATGCAAGATGGCACCAGTTCTGTTTGTGAATCGAGAGTGTGAGTACGTGAGACATGAAAGTAGTGCCTGATAAACAGTGTTATCATAGGCGATGGTGAATATTAATCAATGTTTGATTGCTGGATAGTGCAATTGACCTATAAGAATCAAGTATTCCAGTAAGCCGTGTAATATTATTTATCAGAGTGCTTGCTACTAATTGCGCTGTGACACTCACGCACTTACTTTTCACATAAAAGTTCTGCCTGTGCAACCCGATCTCATGCCAATTCATACATATTTTACGAGGGATTTGTACCACCTCACTCATATGAATTTGTAAAATTTTTGCTAAATAGTATGTACAATAGTCAACATTTGAAGTGGATCAAAGCCTTTCATCAAAGTTGTTCTAAAACCTAAAATCAAAATGCGTTCCCCAGTTCGTATGAATTTTTATTATTTCACGAGTTCCCCAATTTGTATGAATTTGTACAAATGACCTACCCCTAACCCCGACCCTAAATCTACCCGTCACTGGGGTCTAGACAAATAGTACCAACGAGGTCGTATGAATTTGTACGAATTAGCCACATTGGAAAATACGTACAAATTGGTCATGAGACAGCGTTGGCCTGTGTCAGAGCTGTTGTTTCTTTTGTGAATCGCGCCACAAACACAAGACATCTTTACACAGCTAAGTTAAGGCTGCACTGTGACTTAGCTCTTGGTATAACAGTATACAGTAAATTGCAGTGTAAATGCATTTATGCCGCCTCTGAGCAGCAATGTAAAGACACCTAAAGTCCCACTTCTGTGTTTCGGTTCCACCTTAGCAGTGTAAATTTGGCATCAATATGGTAAAATATATGAGCAAAAGAGAAGCAGTAGCATGTCAGCTGAATAATTCATGAGCAGTAATATGGCATGTAGGCATATGTGCAAAAAAACCTCTCGCAATGTAGTCTGACACACTAGCCGTGAAGTTATCATGCTGACTGAAGTTTATTTCTTGTTGATGAATGCTGTTACTCTGGCATCTGAGAAAACAGCCACCACAGGTGCTCACACTGCATGTGGAGACATAAAATATAGCTGTAAAGTTTTAAATGCATGGATTTAAGGCAACATAGTACATTTTTATAGAAACCATTTATAGAAAATTTGTTCCACAAAATGAAAAAGCATTTTAAGATAATTTCAATACAAATATTTTAGTGCCCCCAATAGGCCAGTTATTGTAATTTTTACATGCAAATTTCCTATAAAACTCCTGTTTGGTTTTACAATAAATAGATAGGGTGGGATGGTGGGATGTCACCAATACATTCTACATGACTCATCAGATCTTATTTCTTATGCAAATGTATCTCAGGAATACAGAATGACTGTAGTGAGAGGGAAGGAGAGTAGAGGAAGAAGAGTCTTGTTTTGAAAAGTCTCCTGTGTGCTTCACGATGCCTGGCTATCACAGTGTCACCTAGTTAATCTTGTGTTCAACACAGCATGTCACAGATCACATGAAGCCTCAGACACGCACGCACGCACGCACGCACGCACACACACACACACACACACACACACACACACACACAAACACAGTGTATTGAATGTGACCACTCCCAGCGCAGTGAAACTGTTCAGGCAATCCACACCACTGCGGAGCAAATGCCTTACTCATGTAATTTATTACTGTCTGACCACACAGTCGCATAGTATTATCCAACTGCTCAGCCAAGAGTTGTCCAAGAGCCTCACCTGAGATGAACTCAAGCTGAATGGAACAGACTGCATCTTTCTCTTCCACAGTGATAAACTGTTCTGACTCAAACTACTCTGAATGCTTTAGGCACATTTAGTGACATAATCAAGTGACATACTCCCATTCAATGCAAGTTAAGCTCATAGTATTTGTTGAATAATGTTGATTATCACAAAAAATAACTTGTTTTCTTTAAAAAAAAAAAAAAAAAAACTGAGGATGTGATTTGAGTGAGTCATTTTAAGGTTTTATGGTGCTATTTTCATGTCAACATTTCAATACAACTTTACACATAACAGGTTAGTAAGCAAAATGCTTGTTAATATGATTTTAATGTCTTGAGCCTATACAGCTGGAACAAATTCATTTAACATGTACAGACTGGCCCTATTCACTTCCATTGTACTGTAAGTGCCTCACTGTAGTTTTGCTTTCCTTATAGAAAAAGAGGAAAAAGCTATTTTTTTGTTAATAAAATCTACAAGTGTGTTTACGTGCACTTTAAATTTATTGCAGTAGGAATAAAACAATTTTTTTTTTAAGTCTAACTAAAGATGCATGACTAATGATTAATGATTAATGACATTTTGGTGAAAAATGCTGGCAAAATTCTCTACTGTTAATAGCGTAACAGTGTGTGAAGTCACAGAAGTCACTTTCAAACCAAGCGGCTTTCTGTTGATCAGTTCTTTTGTAAATTGCCAACTTGAACCCTTTGCAAAATCTCCATGGGCGCATTTGCCCATCTCACACGAAATACCTCGTTGCATGAATTCCTATCAAAACGAATGGATTTCGTCTGTGAGAATTTGCAGAACAATGATAAATGTAACCTAGATAATTGCAAATTGTAGCTTCTTCCAGCATGTATGCATCTCTTGGACTAAAATTAGACCTCTGATTATTTATTTCAAATACCAAATATTTGATCATGCATTGTGTCTTACTTGGACAGACAGAAGAAGACTGCAACTCAACTATGCAAAAAATTGCCTTGATTATAACCTTACATGTAAATGTACTCAGTGATCTATCCAAGGCCACACGGGCATTAATAGCCCATTAGGACAGGTCGCTCAGGGTGAACAGTCATGTAGGAACAACGCTGATCACAGCCATTGTGTGTTGTCATGGTGGGACGGCAGGAGTGGAAACCTAGTACCAGAGACCTCACCTGATCTGAGCTGGTCTGATCCGTTCCCTGCTTGCTGAGGCCGTGACTGTGCTATTGAGAGAGTGCTGAACGCTGACCTTAATTGCTTGACGGACAGCTCAGATAAACTCATATCAAACATGCCCGCTGAAACTGTAGACGCTGTGTAATTAGTGAACTCCAGGGAAACAGATAAGGCTGCAAATCAAAAAGGGAAGGGGCCTGTGCATGCTAGTTATTCATTTATAAGGGTTTTGAAAGAATTACACGTACAGTACTTCAACGTGCTTGACTTCTGATGTTCAAATGTGTGACTAATCAAAGTGTGTTTGTTTTTCTCTTTCCTATGCCCACACATCTAGAGGTGCACGAGTCAAGTATGTCACATGCTTTTCCTGTCCAGGTATTCCGGTGGTGCAACTACCCGGGGAGCGGGCCAACCCTGTCATTTAGCAGTAAATTTATCCTGTGTTGGGATAGAGAAACTGTGGGGATAAAGGCAGCAGACCTATCCCATGACTAGGCTGGCGGAGGGGGGTGGAAAGCCTACCCCACAGCTGGGACAGGCCAGGTAAGGATCATTTACAAGCTGCAGGGTTGGGAGCATCATTGTGGCACCGAACTGCCCACAGTATTTACAGCCCCCCATACACACTTCAACAGTCTCAGGTTCAGCCTGCTGTGATGGAGCAGATAATATGCCTCCAGAGGAACCATCTGGAAAACTGAGCCACCACTCTCCTGTTGCTGCCCCAACGTAAATTCTCATGCACCTGTCTGCGTACCAGACGTCTTTCTCTCTGTTTTTTTTTCCTCTCAATAATGGGGCATGTTGTCACAATTATTGCCAGTAATAAACTCAGCTGAATTTAATAAACTCAACTGAATATGTGTGTGTGTGTGTGTATTAAAGAGGATAAATGCAGATTTTTTTTTTAAAGCAAATCTGCATTTATCCTCTTTTTAAACTTCCTTCATAATAAACCTGACATTATATACTACAAACATTGTTGGCTCTTTAATTAATTGATTTTGTTGCTGTTTTTTAAGGTGTTCTGAAGTGTCTGCTAAGATATTTTGAAGATATTTTTTAGTCCATAGTATCATTAAGACAGTGAGATAATACTGTTTTGCCCCAATGACCAAAATACCCTTATCCTGAGAATATACGCAAGTCCTGCCTTTCTAGGATTTAAAGTATCCTTAACATATCTTAGTGTTAATTTACTTAAACAAAGAAACTGTTATAGAACTCAAAACCTTTGACTCAAAACCTTACTGTAATCCAGCTTCCCAATGAGACAACCAGCGTCCTCTAAATAGACACATTTGTACTGACAAACCAGTAGCAAGTGAGACAGTAGCTAAATTATATAAACACTGCAAAATAATCTCCCTCTGTTTGTTTTTCACTACCACAGGTGAATGCTCACTGAGATAAAAAAAAAAAAAAAAAAATACTCACACATACAAAAAGTGGGTGCTATTGGTATTTGCTGATCATACCTCAGCAGACCAGCTTCTTGGTCTGTGAAGAAATGTCAACCTCTCATCATCACGCTATATGGACACAGCAGGTGTCAGTGATGATAGTTTCACTGTGACAGCTGTGTCTAAAGGGTCCAGAGCTTAGACATCATAATTATAGGCATGTAGACACACACAGAGTCTACCCATACTTTTCAGGCTCATGTCCCAATACAGAAATTACCTAATTATCTTATTCCTGCATTGATATGTGATTGTATTAATGAGACGTGGAGTAGATCAAGGTTCATGACTGTCTTTTAACGTCTGTTATGATGGAATGAACTACTCAACCAATGAAGCATTGCAAATGATGTAATTGAATCAGCAACAACAGTATAATATAAAACTAGAGACTGTAAGTAATTATAGCCTAAAATACAATGTATTTAAAATTTATTGCAAAATATTAAAATATGTACAAATATAGTTTATTTTGCTCCAAAGGCTGCATTTAACTGATCAAAAATAACTGTTCTCTGGACTTTTGTAATACATTTTTTGTTTCCTGTTTAACAGCAACTTTTTGCTTCTGATTGATGGATTCCACTTTAGAATGCTGGACTGTGTAATTCGTTATGCAAAGTTCAGAAAATTCATTAAAGGGTTAGTTCACCCAAAAATGTAAATTCTGTCATTAATTATTCACCCTCATGTCGTTCCAAACCCGTAAGACCTTCGTTCATTTTCAAAACTCAAATTAAGATATTTTTTGATGAAATCCAAAAGCTTTATGACCCTGCATAGGCACATGCATTATGGTACTCTCGTTAATGGCAGCAGACACTGACAGGAACAGAAGTTGTTGGATAAAGTCCTTATTTTTGCTTTCTTTGCACACAAAAACTATTCTTGTAGCTTCATAAAATTATGGTTGATCCACTTATGTCACATGGACTATTTTAATGATGTCCTTGTTAACTTTCTGAGCCTTGAACGTTTTAGTTGCATTGCTGTCTATGCAGGGTCAGAAAGCTCTCGGATTTCATCAAAAATATCTTATGGGTTTGGAACGACAGGAGGGTGAGTAATTAATGAAAGAATTTTTGGGTTTACTAACCCTTTAAAACAGAAAAGGTTAAAATCATACGGAGTGGTAGCTTTTACAGACACATTTATCTCCACTTTATCTCAGAAGTTTACACATTATTACTAAAAATGCATTTCTCTACGGACAAAATAAATAGGATTTAGGCTTCCAAGAACCCCACTGCTGTACTATATTGTTAATTCCTGAGGAACTGAAGTCACAAGACATGCAACACTTTCCTCTCTACATGACTCTGTGTGAGTATGTTTGTGTCCGTCAGCACGTGTGACACAGAAAGGGTTTTATGGTTCTGCAGTTACACCCTTGTAAATGAGAGTGTGTCTTCTTGCAGTACTACTGAGGTGTGGGCGGTTTGTAACTTAACCTCTTGCTCCTCCTAATCACTAGCTGTCCATCACACCGGCCTGTAAGTGCTCTCCTTCCTCGTGCTCATCAGAGTCCTCGATCACGCTTTCATCTCAGATCAGGTGACCTCAGGTTTATGGAGAGCGAAGCCAGCAGGATGGATGCGGTTTATCCAGGTACAGGACATGAATGTCCTAGTGACGTTGACACACGTCTCACCTCTCTCCCCATGGCAACTGTCCTTCCTGCTACAGACACAAGCTTCCTCTTTTTTAGGTTTGAACCATTTGTTCAGGGCTTAAAGCACTTGTCACCTCAGGGAAGCATAATGTTATGCCATCATTTGAACGACTGGGAGAGAGAACATTAGTTACACAGTCTTACTTAATGTCACCCATAGTCTTCATGACCTGTTGTCCCCTAGTGGTTTCATCAGTAAAACATCCTGTAATCATTTACCCGCCCTCATATTGTTACAAACCTGTATGACTTTCTTTCTTCTGTAAAACACAAAAAATATACTTTGAAAACCTGTTTTTGTCCTCACAGTGAAAGTCAGTGGGGTCCAAAACAACTTCGGAACCCTTTGATTTTTTATTGTAAAGAGTAAATGAGTAAAAGATGACAACTGGCCAAACACATTGTGCCAAGCTTGCTGTTTGTCCAATCATAAGAAAATATATGCTGACATTACAAAAGGCACACAATTTCATGGCTTTAGAAATTGTAATTGAATGATTTTTGGTGACCCAAGAATGGTTCTCTCAGAAAATGCATTGCAGTCTTGCACAAACTCGTTTGAAGGGATGAAATCAATGTAAAAAAAATCTTTGTTTTTCTCATTAGAAGCCGATGGTGGAGTTAATTGATTTCGAAGCTACGAAAAGATGCTGGTTTAAAAACCTTCCTCGCTGATCTTGATAACAGTGTGGGCCGATACCTAACGAGGTGCTGCATTAATTGTCACCCTCTGTTGACGGCGTTCATTTGGTGTTTAACAGAGAGATTGATGTATTGATTGAATGAGCGGAGCAGCCTGGGAATGGAGCTGAGCCGGTGTTCTCAGTCTCGGCTCTGATGGATTTCAGCAATGAGAGTGTCTCCAGTGCTGACACTGAGGCTGCTGGGACTGTCAACTTGCACGAGGGAGGTCTGTTCCGAATCTGACTGCTAATAAAGCTCTCTCATTCAAGAAGTCATCGGCTGTCGCTGGCATTCTTGGCTGCTTTTCTTATGAGGAAGGCTGTGCTCCTCTTTTCTGCCAGGGCTGGTGGGGAGGGTGGGGGGCGTTGGACGAGATGGGGGAGAGTTGTAAACCGTGAGCAATAGGGGGTCGATCTCCCCAATAGATGTCACGGATTTTAACGAGCAGTTTCAGCCCATCTCAAAAGACATGGAGCACAGCGGGGTGAACAAAGATGGTCTTTGTCTGGGTGTATGGATGGGTGGGTGGGTGCGATGTGTGTCTGTGTGTGCGCACACTTAAGGGAAAGTGGAGGGGTGTGTGTTCCACTACTGTTGCCTTCCAGGGGCTCCTAACAGTGGGGTATCTTGGATCTTGGGAACGAAAAGGGTCACGACAACATGTAGGGTTCAAGATTTGTGCTAAATTGTTACTTACTTTGCACCCTGTATGTTTACTAGGCCATTTCTAGATGCCTGCATTGAATAGCCTTCATGCATGTTCTCAGCCTGCATCATACTATTGGTGCTGCTTATTCATGGGTATTACTGGGTAAAAACAATCTAAGGTAATCATGACAATGAAAGAACAAACAAACAAGTGGATGAACATAAACAAATACAACAAAATGTTGAACACGTTGACTGTTCTAATTGATTAACACTGTCAGTGCTGTTTATATTCAGTTTGAAAGTAAGGTTGACAGACCTCTGTGGTGCACTTGAAAAAAAATATTTGATTTAACATATAAAGAAGATGTCTGAAAGTGTTAGGAGTCTCATGTTATTTTAGGATTTTGATAAATCGTCACATCAAAATATTTAAGAAAAAATACCATTTGCTAAAAGTTCACATTTATATATTAATTGTTATGTCAAATATTGAATAAATGTACACCATTCGCTCTCAGAAAGAAAGGTACAAAAGCTGTCACTGGGGTAGTGGTATTTAAACTTTAAAGTATCAATATGGACACTTTAGGTGTACCTTTTGATAAGTTGCTGCTCCAGTAACAGCTTTTGTACTTTTCTTTCTGAGAGTGTTTAAAGGTTTGGGGCTGGTAGGATTTTTTTTTAATATTTTTTAATATTTTCATTTTTGTCAAAAGAACAGCATTTATTTGAAATATAATTTTAGTAAATGTAAAATATAAAAGTCTTCATGAGTTCATGCCGCTTGAGTGATGCTGTCATTAAAGCAAAAGGGTGATACTATGTACTGTAATTCATGTTCAAATTTCAATTGAACTCTTTATTCAAATCATTACGGCAAAATAATTTGTAATGGAAAAAATGGCAGCACAAATCATTTTAACACTAGTAAAGTAGTAAGATCTGGCTTTGCACTTTATCAGTGTCCTTCGATTTCAAGATGGGAATGGGCATGTTTTAATTTTTTGTTTTAGTAGCCTTTAGGGAATGCATGTTGGCAAGGCTTTTTCTTTAATAGCTGTATTTGTTGAGCTTTTAAGTACAGTTTTTTAACAGCTCTATAGAAGCTGGAATAATACAGACATCTGTTCATTCTGTAGACGAATTGGGTGGTTAATACTGAGGCTGAACAGAAGTATATGTGTATTCCATTCATTCAAGAGCCCTATCAGACCAAAGACCTGAACCTTATGATCAATGAGTGGATACTGAACATGCTGTCCAAGGTTTAGTCCGATCAATGGCCACGCATTTGCCTGCATGGAGGACAGTTGGAGAGACAGGGAGGCTGACAAGTGTGTGTATGTGTGTGTGTGTGTGTGTGTGTGTGTGTGTGTGTGTGTGTGGCTTTGAGACTTACGAGAAAAAAGAAATGCTTTACTCTTTCAAGTGCTTTGATTGGGCCTTGGGCAGGCAATGAGAGTCTGTCTTTTGTTTTGGGAGGATGTGGAGGTTGGATTCTGTGCCCTCCTTTATCTAATGGCCCAGGTTGGGATAAAATGGCCTTTGCATAGAACAAAGGGTCCACTAATAAAAATAAAACAATGAAAGGAGACAAGCAAGGTCAGTGAGCAGAGCGGTAGAGGACTGAGTATTTGCTACTCTTCTGTCTATTTATCAATTATATTATTAACATCATTCATTTTTCAGTGCCAGAAGTGAGGATGAAAAGATGGAATGTACACTGCTTTGTAGGAAACCATAAGGAGAAAGATTCAGGGTTACCAGGCCTGCCAATTTATAATTTGTGCAGAGGAATGACAACTGTTGGTAGAGTTTTCTCTAAAGTCTCTCCAGAGGTATACAGAAAGGGCTCTAATATACTCTGGTGCTTTTTTTAACAGGAAAAATTGTCCCAATCTTATTTTAGGGCAAATGTCTGTGCAAATCTATAGACACTTGCATAATCCATTAAAGATGAAGTGTTGATTTTTTTTATGTAAACATATGCATACATACTGTATGTAAAAATGTATGCGCCTAGGTTATTTCTTGGCATCTGTGCTTCCGTGAAGACGCTTTAATATCCATTTAATATCTATCTTCACACTAAGAAAAAAGGTGTTCCTTCAAGCATTAATGCTTGGTTACTTTGTCTAATAAAAACATTTTCCACCATTTCATGTTAACTATACTCAGAACAGGGAAACTGGGCTGGTGGAACAGTTTTAGTGATATGCCAACTCAAATTATTCACTTGTCAGCTGCTTAGGTAAATCAGATGTGGCGAGGTAACTAGTCCAGCTAATATTTGGTCAGTATATTATACTTACAGACGACGTGAAGAGGAAAAATTACACACCAATGTTTGTTTACCAATGAACACGTCATCACTGACGTATCTGTACATTCTAATCCTGATTTCGTACCACCATGGAAAAAGAAACAGAAACTGTGTCAACAGTAACCATTCAACTGGATGGTGGAAAATTTTGAGAGCGAGAGAGCAGAGCAATAATAAACAATAAATGTGGCATGCTCCTGTGTGGAGGAGTTCCTCTTGCTGAATGCCGAACTCAGTGATGCGAAGTTGCATTGCACGTACATACAGGAATCATGCTGTATGTTGAAGTTGTGGTCGCAGTGCTGTAGATATGCAGAAAGCGTGAATGCAAATGAACCCCCTGCACCTGTACCTTCCAATTACCTCCCAAGAATTGCATTAAGCCTCTGGATCCAAGGCTCACTGGAATAACAGAATAACAGATGAGATGGCAAAATTACTAACGTGCCCGGCAGGAAATTGGAAAATGGGAAATCTGTCTGGTGAAAGTATTCAATTACTGCGCTCCTTTTCCACACGTTCGGCCACGTTTCTGAAACATGGTAATTTCCGCTTTTCTCACCGCCTCTTGTGCTGAGAACAGAGCCTACACCAATCACAGATTATTATTACACAGATATGAATACGACGCGCTCAAGTTCCTGGCTGTACTCTAAAAATTTTCCCTCAGCTCTTTTCCTGCCTCTGCTGTTATGCTTTAAAATGACGATGAGTTTAAGATAAAGAAGGGTGGAATTTGGCAGCATGAAGGCCGACATCAGGCTCGCCTGCACCTTTAAAGTCAAATAAGAAATCTTTTATCTAATCGCACACTTAGGTTCAGTACAGACGCACATAAACAGACACCCTCCATCTCCTCTTCCAAGTCAGTTCTCCTGTTCCCGATCCCCCGGTTCCTCTCTTTTCGGCTGGGAGATGCTATGTGTCTAATTCCACGTTGTTATTGATGCTGGCTGCTCCCCTCGATAAGAGCAGGCGGAAAAATCAATCACTCCCATTAGACGCTGAGAGAGTGACAAGAGGGCAAACCCTGGCAAGGGCCCCCAAACACCCCCTCACTGCATTTGCCTCTGTGTGCTTCTCACTGCTCTTTTACTATATCTTTCTTTTAAGTTTCTCTTTTACATATCTGTTTGTCTTTTTTGTACCATTCACACTTTTAACAGCTCAGCAGCTCCGCTTTACATGTTGCACTTGTTCACAAGCGTTTCTCGCAAGATTATGTTAATTAATTTTTTTTTTTTACAATTGTAAAAATAAATTCATAATAAATAGAAATTTAATAAATAATAATAACTACGAATTAAACAACAGTAATAATAATAATAAATAATTATAATAAGAATAATGTATACTTTAAATTGTACATGTGTTTTTTTCAAAAGAGTTTATGAAAACTATCTTTTCAAGTGTCATTATTAATAATAAATCATGAAAAGCAGAGATGGAATTTCTGCACAATTTGCTCAATCAACACAAAGGTTAATAATGTTAAAGTTCTCCATTCACCCAAAACTCTGGCTTCTGTTCATAAGAGAGGGTCATGATCTGTGCCATAATGGGAATGATCAGAAACCCACAGCTGCAAATTTAGGGCAGATCAACCGTCCACTATCAGGGCTTATACTTATTATCATTTCATTATAGCCAACAGCCATCGTCGATAAACAGTTTGCAGGAAACAAAGACACCTGGATCCATGATGTAATCAAGCTGCACCACATGCGCTAATAAGCCTTTGGATGTTTGTTCTTCAAAGTCCAATAAACAGGATTTTGAATCATAATGACACATTTAAAAAGCGTAAAACAATTGATTGCAAAATTCGAAAAGTTTTAACAGCACACACGACTAGAAGTCTAAAAGCAGAAAGTCTCTACAGAGGAAGTAGTGACATTCTAAACCCTGTAAGAAAATCGTGAACTGATCCGTAAAGACACACCTGAAGTCAATAATGAGCGAGGGAAACAGGACAAAAGAATAAAAGAACGAAACTGTGATTCATCAAAACAATTTTAGCAAATAAATAACGGAGCAATCTTCGAGCTAATGGAGCCCTTTCACAGCCGAATAACTCAGCACACACACTCCATTAACTAAACTCAATACCAAGATCATTATTATCTGATAGACATACAAAAGAAGCACCCCATAGTCAAGCCTTTCAGTCCACATGGCGATTAATTACTTTAATTCACCCTAATGGTAAATAACAATATATGTGAGTGTATGTCCTGCAGAGCCAGACTCACAACAAAGCAGCATCTGTAAATTGTCTCCATGGTCATCTCAGCTCAGATTGATTATCTTATCTGCATTCACTTGCTTTACAAGTTAAATTATTTTCCTATTAGTCCCAGTCTGCAGTTAAATCTTATTCTCTACAGTAATGTGCTTTTTCTCTCCTGAAAAAACAAAGGCACAAAAGTGGCTCCCATTTGCTTGCAAGCCCCAAGAAAGCATGTGTGTGTGTATGAAGAGCAACGGGAACTGTGTGTTTGGGTCAGCATCACTTTCGCTTCCTCACTTACAATGACCCCAGTTTTAGAGCAATGCAAGAGTTTAAACTCTTGGCAGCCATCCCTATTTTTTTTATTCCCTTTCCATCTCCGTATTTCCTCCTTACTGTTTTTGGATCCTGAGCTTGGGGGTAAATCCTGCTTAGCATTGCCAGTCAATCCTGCACATGAAATCCATTTCTTGGCTTTCCCTTCTCTTAAGGATGAATCTATTCTAAAAAGCGCTTATGTATTGCGATTTTCTCCTCTCATTCATTTACCTACTGTCAGTGAAACTATACCTTCAGTTTAGCAGCATTGTTAGACCCCCAGTAAAATATTACAGACCTTACAATCATTTTCCCTGATAATATTACAGCAGTCGTGACATGTATTTTCTATCAGCTGTTAAGAATCAGAACTAGCGATGCCAGAATGTAAATGAATCACTCTTTTCATCTAATCGGTCAAACGGGTTTGCAAAAAGGTCTGAAATTGTTCACGATTTAGGATGTTTTTTTTTTTTCAGAGCATTTGCAATGGTTTCTCACTTAGAAATAGAAATAGAAACAGAACTTGCAAATGCCTTTGTTAGTGATAAAGCAGCTCTTAAGTGCGCATGCAATAAACTGTTGGTTAAGAAAATTTATATCCATTACTGTACGAATAAAGAGTATAAAAATGATATCAAAACACTTTTTGATGGTGGGCCTCAGTACTGATGAAAGGCTAGAAGGCTGGAAATTCTAATTCAAATCTAGTATTATAAAAAGCTTCATAAAAAACAAATGACAAATAGAACACAATTATTATTTTATTAAGTAAAATGTAAATAAAAAGTGTAGGACTTCTGATCTTAATCACATCACTCTCTTTCTATTAAGGACTGGACAGTATTGCCTGCATAAGAAGTCAGTTATAGAACAATACTGCCATCTATTGGAAATCTCTCTGAATCACCTCTATTTTAATACTGTACTTCAGCTGATAACTGAAACACCACCAGATTTAAGTTAAAAAAAAATAATTGTTTCAGTTAAAAGCTTTCCCAATTTTCAATGGTAACTGCTGTCAAATATGACAAAATGATTTCAGAGGTGACTTGTTGAGTATAGATAACTCTGAGAGAGTTAATAGTTGCTTGTCATAAAAAAACAAGACCAAAATGGAATATAAAACCTACATCTGAGCTTAAATCATACACGTGAAATATATATATATATAAAATGAAGTGAAATATATAAAATATATATATATAAAAATGAAGTGTGTGCTTCTTCATTAAACAAGTTACTGGATGACAAAATTATTGCACTATAAGGCTTTTACACTAATTCCGGTTTATCATCTTCTTAAACTGAGGTAACTGCTGTCAGAGACTGTTTAACAAAAGTAAGTCAGATTGGAAATCTCTCTTACTGTACTTCAGCTGATAACTGAAACACCACCAGATTTAAGTTAAAAAAAATAATTGTTTCAGTTAAAAGCTTTCCCAATTTTCAATGGTAACTGCTGTCAAATATGACAAAATGATTTCAGAGGTGACTTGTTGAGTATAGATAACTCTGAGAGAGTTAATATTTGCTTGTCATAAAAAACAAGACCAAAATGGAATATAAAACCTACATTCATTAAGGTGAGCTTAAATCATACACGTGAAATATATATATATATAAAATGAAGTGAAATATATAAAATATATATATATATAAAATGAAGTGTGTGCTTCTTCATTAAACAAGTTACTGGATGACAAAATTATTGCACTATAAGGCTTTTCACACTATCATTAATTCCGGTTTATCATCTTCTTAAACCCTGGGTCAGAGAGACTTTTAGCCCTTAGTAAAGCAACTGTGAGTTGTTAGCACTTTAACCCTGGGTTATGAAAGCTATGGTTCAGAACAGGGCTAGCACTGCTTCTGAGGGGGTAAGTGAACTGCAGTGACAAAGGATGAGCTGTACAGTTCCAGAAACATTCACATTATTTCAGTTGTTGTTTAGCATCTAAGGGGAAATGTGAAAAATGTACAATGATGACAAACTGTGTTTAAAAAGATGATGAAGTGACGTGACTTACTATGATTAATTACTAACCCATGGTCTAGCAAAGTGGCTCCTGATCTTGGAGTACCCTCAAAATTCTGCACTTTCTGGATGTCTCATCTGCTCCTTAGTAGAGAAATGGATGAGACACACAAAAAAAAAGACATACAAAATAGAGAGGGACATTACAGTTAGTGGAAAAATGTCATAAAAATAACTGACAAAAGCCTGGTTTACACAAACTTCAGTAGCTCTAGTTTCAGTTGAAATTTGATTATTGGGCATAATTTATAAACAAGCCCATTTTTGGCACAAAAGAAAATAAATCATGTTATGGTAAATCATAGTTATGACATTAAAAATAAAAAAATATATAAAGATTATATATATTAGATAGAATATATATATAAAGTCTTCTATTACATAAAAAAAGACAAAATTATTATAGAAAAATACATAGATATGTAAATTAGTGTTATTTAAATTAAATTGGAATTACATAAAATATTTCATAAATCGGCTGCAATTGTTACAAAAAAGTCAAAATTATGAGATCAATTGAAATTATGAGATGAGTCAAAGTCATGACAAAAGTCATCATTATGACAAAAAAGTCAAAATTATTAGATAAAAAGTAATAATTATGAAAAAAGTCAAAATTAATTATAATATAAAATGTTAAATGATTAGGTAAAAAATCATTATTTTGACAAAATTCAGCTTTGTTATAATTTTGATTTTATCGTATTATTATTATTGTTATTATTAATAATCATAAAATAATAATGGTTATTAATATCTACTTATTGTTAATATTACATTTACATTTATGCATTTAGCAGACGCTTTTATCCAAAGCGACTTACAGTGCATTTAGGCTAACACTTTTTCAATAACATGTGTTCCCTGGGAATCGAACCCACAACCTTTTGCGCTGCTAAAGCAGTATTAATATTAATATCATAATCTCACAAAAAGGGTGGTCATTTCCCACTGTATCCAAGGTAACTGGTTTCTTAACTGTTAGCCAGTTGCAGCACCACAGCTGCTACACAATAAAACGATCTGTACACCTCTGAATTAATAGCCGACTCATGAACAGCAAGTAGCATCACTTTGTGATATTTTACTGTTCTATAACACTCACTCTTACATTTTCTGCCATTTATATGGCAGTAATAGAGTAGCACATCATACTATTATTGTATTGTACTATTATTAAACATGGTAATGTAACCTCTATTGTAATATAATCTTCCACAAAGACTAGAATAAATTCCTAGAGCTATAAATAGATGTTTTATGAGGCACTCTCTGTGTCTGAGCTCCACAGGTTACATGGGGACACCGAACAGTATGTGCCAGACTAGCACAGCCCGTTTTCAGACTATCATCAACAAAAACGTTTTCTCAGGTATGGGTTTCCTTTGGGGTGTAAAAACGACTACCTCACATCCTCTATGAAAGACTGCCAGTGAGTTCGATCACAATGATATGTTAAATTCAACACAATCCGTGGCGAATTTGTGAATGACGAATCCTACTAATATCGCTTCTCAATATTCATGAGGCAGGCCTCGCCATTGGAAAGTTACCCGGCGAAACGTCACGACCTAATTAATATACACCAGCCAAGCTTCGCCATTGGAACATTTGGGAACGACGTCAGCGCAACATGATTAAAATTCAAAAGCTAAACCCTGCGCGCTGCGTCAAGTGTAAAGTCACTAACAGACCGCTTGAGGGTGCTGTGAGATACAAGACAGGGCTGGCGCTGTCACTGTGTGACCCCGGCTGAGAGGAGGAGGAGGGACTTACGCAGAAAACAAGCAGAAAATCTGGCAGAGGCGACAGTGAGCAAACGGCTAGCAATGGAGAGATACGAGTCAGTGGTAAAAGAGGAGAATCGTGCAGTCGCGGGAGCATGATGATATGGACAGAGCCCAGCATGCACCAAGTCTCCGTTAGTAATCTTTCAAATCTGAACGCAAAAGGGGTGGACGCAACCCAAGAGCGGAAACAAAGGCGCTTTGGTTTGAAAAAAAAATCCGTCTGTAAAGAAGGGGGATAATTGGTGAGCAACAATTTCAGTTTTCAGAGGTTTGGTTTTAAAAAGACACCGCGCATCACACGCGGAGGGACGCTACAGTTGTGCTGTTCTGTGTTGAACTAATCGATCTGATGTGTGCTGCTGTGTTGCACTTCTGCAACATTGCGCTAGAAGCTGGTCGGGAATCCAGTTTATTATACACGAAATGTCACTTGCCTTGTTAGTGTCCTCTGTGTCTGTCTCGATCAGCTGCCCCACTAACTTACGGTCTGCGTCGAATTTAGCTTTCCCAGATTTGCAGCACAGTATTTTCTTCTAGTCGAGACAGTTCAGTGGTCATTCACATGGCCAGGCATGTCCCGTGTGACGGCCGATGGGTTAAAGTTAAGCTAAATAAACCCAACACTCGGTATAATTCGTATTAGGAAGCTATCACGTCTGATTTTGTAACTGTCTTTTATTGTTATTTCTGATATGTATACAATATTGTTGCTGGTTGACAGTTCAGTAAACGTGGATCTTTCCATTTGTCTACTCTTTCAAAGCCTCCCTCGGTCATCCCTGGTTTAAAAAACAAACAACAACAACACGTAAACCAGTTTGCCATTCTTAGTTACTGGTTTAGATGAGTTTTGGACACTTTTCAGTTAAAGCAGTGAGACCAGCTGGCTGACCAGTTAAACCATCTGAACACAAGGTTGGACAGGCTGTGAGACCACATAAGTTGGTTTGGTGCTTTTTCAGCTGTAAAAGTAATAATGATTTTTTTTTTTTCATGTTTTTTGGACTATTGTTTTTACTGACAGCAAAACAGTCAACTGCCTAGTGCAAAAGTTTATTGCATGGCCTAATGAAGTAGGTGTCTGTTGTATATTTGTAGTGTAATTTAGTGTAAAATAATAATGTTTTCCAGTAAATGTTTTTGTCCAGAGCTGCCACAGTTTGATTCAGTCCAATATCTCCCAGTAGTGGGTTAAAATGTGTCATACCATAACATGACTATTAAATATGTAACATAAGGAGAACTACTTCTTTATGTGTCAATAAATAACACTGGTATGCTACTCTTTATTAATGAATAGTTTATTTAAATGTACAAGTTTCTGAACTCTCATTCACTACCACATTTAATGAAAACACTGCGACTGCTAGGCTGATGATAAAGTTAGCTTAGCTGCTCATGTAGAGCCTAGTGTTTGTGCTGAAAAAGAAATCAAGCAAGAAAGACTGAGACGGACACTTTGATGTTTCATTTGAGTGGATAGGAGGTGTGTATTTGGACAAGGCTGATTAGAAGCGTTGTTTTGCACCATATGGACGAAGATGTACTCCGTACAGCTTCCTGTGGAGAATGAGATTGTGTATGTGATTTTTGTATGATGGAGGGAGTAAGCAGGATTCATCCGTAATAAAGTTTATTTTGCCTGGCTATGCTCATCACATGTTACGTGTACTTTTGGGATGCGTTGTTTGGTCTGATCTGTACCACAGAGGCAAAATGATCAAGGAGACAGCCAAATGGAGGTCTTGCATATTCATTTGTGAAGAATAAAAGTACAAAACTAAAACAGATTTTACAGATGACCTGTGCTCTGATAAGGTGTGCAGTACTTTGAGAAAATGCTGATCATGTGCTTTCCATTCACCTTTGAACTCTGTTTTTCAAAGGTGAGGTGTATGCATTCTACAAAGATTAAGAATTTGCTTGGATGCAGTGCATTCAATGTTGAATGCAACGTAAGTCGTTTTGGATGAAAGTGTCTGCATACAGTTCTTTTAGTTTGGTGTTAGATAAGAGGTGTAATTTAGAGGATTGCACCTCTCTCCGACTTTGCAAAATTCAACTGCTCAATTGTTTATTTTGTCGAAAAATGTAAACTATATTATCGCCCAGCTCTAATCTACTACATGCAACCGTGAAGCATGAAGATTTTAAGATATCATAAACATGTAACATCATGATTTTCTGTAAAGCTGCTTTTAAACAATGTGTATTGTGAAAAGCATTATACAAATGGATTAGATTTATTCTATGCTCAGGATTCAGCATTTCAGTTGCATTTTCTTTATTAAAGGAGTCATCTGCCTGCTAATTAAAGCAGTAGCACTTGTATGTACAGTAGCTCGCTCCCTTTCCCAGAGTCTGTAAATTCATGTAAGTGATGAAGAGAACAGATTTGCATAGTTTGACCTCATTTTTATGTGTTCATTTTCTGTCATTAACACATTTAGTTTTTGACTCGTTACATTTAATTGTTGTCTTTCAGGTCCCTCAGTATGAGTCGAGATGGCTGGAGAAAGAAAGCCAGTGAAGATGATGGGTGGGGAGGACGGGTGAGAGTCTGTTGTTCTTTATTATGAAATGTGTTTATTATTGAAAACAGGAAGCCTCGGCAGCTGTTTTTTAACAGTTCTCTTTTGTGCTGTGTTGTCTTTCCAGCCTGCCCCTCTAAACATTGTAAATGTATTATTTTTGCTGTAATTTTAACTTGTCCTTAAATCCCCTCATAACCATTGACTACCAGTCGAACATTCCCCTTCACGTGAGAGCTGGTGTGTGTGTGTATGTGTGTTGATGCTGAAGTCTAGACAGGTTTTGATTTGTATTACACCAGTGAGAAATCTCAATTTTCCTCACTAGTGACCAGCACCTCTGCTCTGCCGCCACAGTCCGAGCAGGGCGAGAAAATTGATATGCTTCAATGTCCTCGTGTTCCTCAGGCATTACCAGAACCACACTAGCATAAACAACTCCAAGAGCTTCTGTCTGCACTGATAACATTTCACAACATTTCCCTATAATATGACAACCATAATGTGTTGCCACCAAATCTGAGAACCAAAAGGGTGGAGCTTGTGCAATTTGTTGATATTCAGTCAATAATTAAGTAATTTGCTGGCATAATGCAGATGCGAAAGTGAAGCCAGTGTATGTACAGTATGACAATTATTTTGTGCAGAATTTTTTTAATTTAATTAAACCGCACATTGGTTGCCTTCAGGCCTTGTGTGTTTTCCTATCTCCGGTTATATTAATTAAGTTCAGGGGAATTTCCTGTCAGTACAGGTGGAGCGAGTGAGTGTTTTTGTGTGTCTGAGTCTGTTTATTGGTTCAGGCTTAACTCTTGAATCCCAGCGTTCCATCCATTGCCATGGAGACAGAGTCGCCGTGCCAGCAGGGCAGACTTGCACCTCCAGTCTCATTGAATGTCTGATGTGTAATCAAACGCTTGCATGTCTATATTGCAGTCTGTTCATTTTTTACAGGGGTTAGGATTGCTTTTACTGTATAAGTGTATGCATAGTCTGTGTGTGCTCTCTGCTTTGCCTTACTACTTGATCTTATGAGATTGTGTTGATGTGAGTGGGATTTTTTTTTATTTTATTGGGATTATAAATCAAATTAACTTCATAGGTTTGTTTGTTGAATTTTTTAGGGTGGTTACATGGCTGCAAAAATCTCTAAGCTTGAGGAGCAGTTTCAGAAGGATGCCCCGAGAGAGAAGCAGAAAGATGGAACTTCCTCCTGTATCTTCAATGGTGTGGCTATCTACGTCAATGGATACACAGGTCAGATCTCTTCCAGCATCCTCACCACCCACGTGTGCTGTGATAACAAACGTGAACAGAAAAACAAACTTTCTTCCTTAATTGTTATTTTTTTTATTTGTGTTTTATTATAAATGTTAATACTAATATTTAATAGGAACAGTATTTTACATTATTATAGAGATATTATTATTATCATTAACATTATTATTTTTGTTATTCTATTAATTACATTTTTCATTAATAAATATTATTAAAACAATAGTTCACCAAAAAATACTGTCCTTAAGTACTCACCCTCATGTCGTTCCAAACCTGTAAGACCTTTGTTCATCTCTGGAACACAAATTAAGATATTTCTGATGAAATCCAAAAGCTCTCTGACCCTCCATACAGAGCAATGTATCTGAAATGTTCCCAGACATGAGGGTGAGTAATTCATGACAGAATTTTAATTTTTGGCTGAACTATCAATAATACTCAATAATAACAGTATTGTTGTTTATATGTTTTTATAGACAAGGATTTGCAAAATCTATTGGAAAAATGGGAAACACTTTAGTATAGGGACCAATTCACACTATTAACTAGTTGCTTATTAGCATGCCTATTAATAACATATTGGCTGTTTATTAGTACTTATAAAGAACATATTCTACATGACCATATTTTAAATTCCTAAGCAGCAAATTAGTAGTTTGCTGAGGTAAAAGTCATAGTTAATGGTTTATTAATAGCGTGAATTGGACCTTACAATAAAATGTGACCAAAAAATGAAGTTGAATGATTCGAAAGAAATGTTGCTGGCAGGATTCGAGCCTGTGTTTACCATTCAAGCACTATAGCTGAATGTGTCAGGATGATGAGAGTTGTGCTATCTTGTATTGTGTATTTTTTTGTATGTAGATCCCAGTGCGGATGAGCTGCGTAGGCTGATGATGCTGCATGGTGGGCAGTTCCATCTCTATTACACTCACTCCAGAACTACACACATCATTGCCACCAACCTGCCCAACAGAAAAATACAAGAGCTCAAGGGAGAGAAAGTAGTGCGGCCAGAGTGGATCACAGACAGGTGTGTGTTTATGTGTACTTTGCAGGTTATAGAAGCACAATAATATATACATACTAATTTTTTTTTTTTTTTTTGCTTTTGTGCAGTATAAAGGCAGGCCGACAACTTTCATACGTCCAATATCAGCTCTATGCAAAGCAAAAAAGCTTGAACTTTACCAGTATTTGTGCACGAGGAAAGCCAGATCTGTCATCCACCAGTGACCCATTCAAACCCAGTCCAAGCCACCCCCAGTCAGACAGCATCAAACCTCAGCCCAGCCACACTCAAACCCTCTCTAAAGAAGTTCTCAAATCCACTCACACTAACCACACAGCCAACTTCACTGAGCGAACCAATCACCAGCTAGATGTCAGACTGTGAGTATGCTTGATAAACAGGGATCCATTGGCACGTGTGAATGTCAAATGCTGCATGTATTTGAAAGAAAGAAATGATTCTGCTGCTTTAAGATATAACATGCAACACAACAAATAGATTTTTTTTTTTGTTGTTAATTGATCATATTGATCATTTTTGGATATAGATTGGCCAAGATCGGATATTAAATTGCATGTTTTCATTCACCTAGTATTACATTTAGATTACATGTGTTGTCATGTAATCTTTAAAAACAGTAATAATTGAAAAAACACTGTCAAGTGTACTATTTATTATTTATTATCATTTTATCAGCCATTTTTCAGTTATCTGCTATAACAGGTAAAGAACTTTTCAATTTATCGTATTGGCCTGCTGGTCAGATAAGACTGCTCCGACGCTAAGTTTTTACACCCCTTCTGTATACTTAAAGGATTAGTTCGCTTCTGGAAGTGAACTAATTCTTTAAATAAAAACATTTGGGAAATTATTTAATTATGTATTTTTTTGTCCTCTCTCTTTTTGTCTTGCAGAAATGGTTCCTGTAGCATAATCTTTGAGGAGGATACAGAGAGGCCTAGAGTTAATGGGATTCATGATGGAGATGATGAGACCTGTGCCCCTTTGCCAAGAGGCTCACAAGACACTTTGTTAACTAATGGTTATGTACACCCTGTGAATGGTGCCTTAAAGCCTCAGGACTCTTTTACAGAACATTCTCCACATGTTGTTGACACAGGTTCCCATCACACTCACCTCCCACAGACTGAAAGCAGGGATAGGGAGGAGCCCAGCTGTTCTTCTGCTGGGTCAAAATCAACTTCCCATCAGAGGTCCTTAATATCCACTGCCAGTCCTGCAAAGCAGCCTGGTCTTGACAATATGCAAAAGGACCTCCATCCAAAACCACGATCTAATCCAGGAACTTCAGCTGCTCCTCAGAAGGGGAATCTTCACGATCAGACAAGAGTTCGACTAAATGGGAGCTATCACACAACCCCTAACTCCTCCAATCTTGCAGACTCTAGTAATCATCCAGGAAAGTCGGGCCAAGGAGCAGAGGCTGGAATCATATCAGAGTTCTTTTCTCACTCAAGGCTGCATCATATTTCTACGTGGCGAAATGAGTTCTCAGAGTATGTCAATGCCCTTCAGAGCAGGAGGCGAGCTGCAAGAGGAGCTGTTTTCTCTGGAAAAGAGAAACTGAAGAAGCTCAAAGCTAATTGCAGTTCAGGTATCTTGTCTTTGTGGTTTATGTTCGTATATTTCTTTAATGTTGTTGAGAAGCATGTGTCTTTGCGATGCAGCATTTTGCCAAAAAAAAAAAGTTTCTTTCTCTTTGACCCAGGTTCCTTAATGGCTGCTCCTCAGGTGCGTCAATCCTGCATTCTTCATGTGGATATGGACTGCTTTTTTGTGTCAGTAGGGATCAGACACCGACCAGATCTCATAGGTACGTTTCAGTGAATTGGAGGGAAGTGCTGAAGTTTCTTGTTGCAGCATGTTGACTTTGATAAACTAAGCTTTACTGATGGTCAATCTGTACTCCAGGGAAACCGGTTGCGGTGACTAGTAACCGTGGTCCAGGCCGTGTTGCACAGCGACCTGGTGCAAATCCTCAGCTTGAGTTTCAGTACTACCAGAGGAAACAGAAACAGTATAGGAAAGGTAAGCTCAGGTTCTAGGAGGAAGATGTTGGTTAAATTTTGCTTGAAGTCTAGAATGAATTTCTTTTTTGAAGTTTGAATTTAGGTGACCATTGTTCTCTCTGCTTTAGAGAAGACAGATGGTGATCTTGAGATGACCCCATTTCCACAATGTGATGAAGTTCCCAGTAATGGAGTGGATCTGGACCTGGCTGCCCTCTCAATGGCAGAGATTGCATCTTGCAGTTACGAGGCCAGGTATTCATTGTAAACGTGCAATATGAACCCTCCAAAAAAGATTGTAAAATTGACATGTCTGTATCTGCCAAATATCCATTCCATTTTTAAAATAGTAAATACTAGGTGAGTGATTCTCATCTTTTTTAATTGTCCACAGCAATATTTGAAGGCCCCCCATTTAGGCTAATACTGTAGGTTTCCATTGGTTCATCTGCTTTAATTAAAGTTTTGTTTTCAAAACTTTTTTTCTAATTTACAGAAACTAGAATTGTCCTTAGATTAAAATAAGTAGCTAAATAATTATAATTCAGATTAAATAATTTTCAGAATTACAGAAGTTTCACAAGCTAAATGTTCTTCTGGGATCCCAATTTTCTTAATTTATTTGTTTTTGTATTACTGTATAAGATTTTTTTAAATACTTTAGAATGTCTACCTGATTAAATCATTTGGAGCATTGCACAACAAGAAAATATTGTATTCTTTAAAAATAAGTCAATGGCATTTTAATATTTTAAATTCCCCAGGGTTTTCTCCAAGTTACACTTCTAATTTAGGCTTCCTCATACAGTATACCTTGATCATCTAAGCCCATAATGTTTCATTTTTTAAAACTTATTCTAATGCTTATTTTGTCTTATTTTGAGGCTCCCTGGTTGAGAACCACAGATATAGATGGATTCAAAGCTAATAGACTATTAGAGACCACAAACATGTTTTTCTAACATGTGCTGTCTTTAATACAGTATGACTTCCAGCAGTACCTGTTACTCTGTTTTTCTCTCTAATAGGCAGGCTGGTGTGAGAAACGGCATGTTCTTTGGCCGGGCTAAGCAGCTCTGTCCTGATCTGCAGTCTGTGCCATATGACTTCCAGGCATATAAAGAGGTGGCACTGTCCATGTATGAGACCCTGGCCAGGTACCAGATATAATGTTTGTTGCAACTTTTTTTGCATTGCTACATTAATCCTAATGCCAGCAGACAAAGGAAACAATTCTTTTGCTTCATGGTTGCTTGTTTTATAGTTACACGCATAACATTGAGGCACTAAGTTGTGACGAGGCGCTGGTAGATGCCACAAATCTTCTGGTTGAGGTGGGAGTTAACCCTGATGATTTGGCTCAGGCCATCCGTGAAGACATAAAGGAAAAGACTGGTTGCTCTGCCTCAGTTGGAATGGGTAAGAGAATTTATTTACTGACCCACACTTTGTTCCAAACCTTTATGACTTTCTTTCTTCCATTGAACTTTTTAAGAATGTGCTGTTATTTCTCATTTCCCTGCAACTGCAATGAACAGGTATATTGAAATGATGCAAAGTGCCATAAAAGTAGCATAAACCTCATAAGCTGTATTGTGTAAGTCTTCTATAGCCATACAATAACATTGTGCTTTTCTCATGAACTCTTGTGAACATGCCAAAGTCAGGTACAGTGAAACAACTTTAGTTTGTTACTCACACTAAGCTATTGTATCGCTTCAGTAAACTTACAATGCTTAAACTTTTTTTTTTTTGGAGCTCGAGAGTTCCAGTCCTCATTTACTTATTTCTACTTTGAAAAGAGTGGCCAGGATATTCTTTTAAAATTCACCTTCCGCAAAAGTCATAAAGGTTTGGAACAACATGTTTAATGGCAATGGTTTTTTTTTGTTGTTGTTATGAAGTTGCTAGTATTCCTTTATTTTTGTAAGCTTTTTTTGTAACTTCCCTTATACTTCTTAATAGGTTCCAACATCCTTCTTGCTCGGATGGCAACCCGTAAGGCAAAACCAAATGGGCAGTACTTCCTGAGATCCGAGGAAGTGGATGATTTTATCAGGGATCAGCCTGTATCCAGTTTGCCTGGTGAGAACAGAGCATTCAATACCATTCAAAAGTTTAGGTAGTTTGGAACGACTTTGAAATGTTTTTAAAAATTCATATCTTATTCTCAACAAGGCTGCATTTATTTTATAAAAAAAATATATATATATATATATATATATGATATATTACACATTTATAAGGTATAAATATATATATATATTGACTGACACATTTTAAGGATTCTTTGAAGAAATTTACACATTTTCAGGATTCTTTGAAGAATAGAAAGTTCAGAAAAACAACATTTATTTTGAAATGAATTTGTAACACTAAATGTCTGTACTATCACATTTAATCAATTTAATAAAAAAAAAAAATCTTTCTGGGCTCATACATTCGAATGGTAGGGTATTTTAATCTGAATGCAGAGTTTTACAGTGGAATTTATTGCTATTATTTATTTGTGTATGTCTGGACCGGTGCTTCTGTGTTCTTATGTGCAGGTGTGGGTCGCTCAATGAGCTCCAAGCTGACCTCCCTGGGAGTGAGTACCTGTGGTGACCTGCAGCAGTTGTCCATTTCTCGACTGCAGAAGGAGTTTGGGCCAAGGACAGGACAGACGCTTTTCCGTTTTTGCAGAGGACTGGATGACAGGCCTGTGCGCAGCGAGAAGGAGAGAAAGTCTGTGTCTGCAGAGATGAACTACAACATTCGGTTCACACAGGTTTTGAAGTATACAAGTTATAGCAATCATTGCAAATCATCCTGTATCTGTCATTGTCCTCAGTCTGTTGACCTCTGTCATAAGTTTCCCATCACCTCTAATACTTGGCTAGGTTGAAGAGGCGGAGTCTTTCCTTACAGACCTATCTATGGAGGTGCAGAAGAGGTTGGAGGGGGCGGGGCTTAGAGGTCGCCGGATTACACTGAAGGTCATGGTGCGGAAACCAGGGGCTCCAGTAGAGCCAGCCAAATATGGTGGCCATGGGATATGTGACAACTTTGCCAGGTGACTTGCACCAGGATAAAGTAACAATGTGCTCTATTATATGCACTACAGATAATTTCTAATGTGACACATCTGAGTGAGGTTGAGTTTGTTGGTTGTTGATTGGATGGAAGCAGATCTGAATGCAAGCTTGCAGTTGTTTTGGGAGAAAGCATTGGTGTTTAAGCAGACTAATGAGTAGAGATTCAAGTTATGCCATATTGATTAAGAATTATGGAAAAATTAAACATGCATTGAAGAATCGTTCACAATAAGTTTAATAACATGCATTTAGAAAACAGGCTGAATTTCCATTTAAAATTCTTGCTAATAAGCTCAAGGTAATTAATTTCATGTTGTAGTCAAAACTAAAATTCTATACAATTTTGTCTAAATAAAAAAAACTAAAACACTAAAATCAGTTATTTTAAATTCTGCAAGAGAATTAAGGCACATTATGAAAAAAATATTTTCAGTTTTTATTATAATTTTTTTTTAAATACATGAATAAATTATTAGTGTTTTTCAGTATTAACTTTGTTACATAACAGCGAAGGTAATTTAAATGTAAAAAGCAAAAATGAGCATGCACAATTAAACATCCAGTATCAACTGGTACAGCTTTATTTAGCTTTAAATAAGATCGTTAAAGCTGCAGTCCGTAACTTTTTTTTTTTGGTTAAAAATTATTTGAAATCAATATTTGAGCAAGTACATAACCAGCCAGTGTTCAAAACTGTCGCTTTACTTTTTACAGTTCAAAGGGAGCATAATTTGCTCTCTGAGTTAAAAGAATTTCTTAATATGAAATTCAAATGGTATGACAATTAGAGATTAGACTGTACAGAAATTGATATCTGCATGCTAATACACACTATAGGCAATGCCTAACCGATCTTTAGATTAAATCACCATTGGTAGCGCAATTTATTATAATGCTTTTTTCCTCAGGTGGTCAGATAAAACATGGCAGACTTGTTACTTACTTGTTCAGATGAAAATAAACAGTGAAAATTCTTATTTGGGTCATATATTCCAAGACATAGGCTAGAATCTGTGATCGCGAAGTACAGTTAATATCGGCTAGATTACTAAGTATAAGATTGATAGATTAATAATTATAAGATTATTAGATTTGTGTTTGCTGGAGCCGTGCTGGCGCACAACCCACGCAAAGAAAATAATTCTGCGAACAGCAGCAAGTGCAGGTTTTCAAACAGAGATGGCGACAAAGAAGCAAAACTTACAGACTGCAGCTTTAATATTGACTGATAACCAAACTATTTTTGATATACGTTTGACATTCACATTACTGTCACATTGCAGGTCTGTTTTACTTGCTCAGCCCACAGACAGTGGTCAGCTGATTGCCGCTGAAGCCATTAAGCTATTCCATGGCATGAAATTGCATGTAAAGGACATGAGGGGAGTGGGACTGCAGGTGCAGCAGTTGGAGGGATCACATGCAAACCCATCAGGACAAGGATCCTCTCGTGGTCGCTCGATCAAAGACCTGCTGCTGGCCAAACAGCCTGCCCACAACCCCAAGAAAGACCCTCTAGCGCCACAAGGTTGGTGATTAGGACAGGGTTCTTCAAATCCAGCCCTGGCCTGTCCTGCAGAGTTTTAAATCTAATCCTGGTCAAACACACCTACTGGTTGCTCTGAATACCTTGATTTTCTCACTCAGATGTGTTTGATTAGGGCTGAGCTAAACTCTGCAGGTCCAGATTTGAAGAACCCTGGATTTATAGGATGCGTGTAGGATTTATGTTGGTATCTACAGTAACTCTTAACATGCCTTCCTTGTTGCTTGTATTTTAGATGGTTTAACCAGCCCTTCTTCATCCAGAGCTTGCTCTTCCAGTCAGGAGACAGTTACCCCTCCATCCTCACCACCTTCCACCAGCTCGGATCCAATGCCTGGAACAAGTAAAGGAGGACTTCACCATCCACACACCCCCAACCATGTCAGGACATGCCTAAACATCACCATTGAGGTGCCATCTCCCTCTCAGGTTAGATTCTCCTTGCTTTGATGCAACTCTGAAACAAAAAGTACACAGACTATGCCTAATATCCAGACAGCAAGGTCATCTTCTTATAAGAAATACTTTTATTAAAAAAAGATGCATTACATTGATCAAAAGTGACAGTCAATATATTTATATATATTTCTAATGCTCTTCTTTTGAACTTTCTATTCATCAAAGAATCCTAATGTATTTGTAAAAATGTATCAGTTGCAACAAAAAAGCAGCACAACTGTTTTCAACATTGAATGCTCAGCATATTAAAATGATTTTTAAAGGATCAGTTCACATTGAAGACTAGAGTAATGGCTGCTGAAAATTCAGCTTTGTCATCACAGGAATAATTACATTTTAAATTATGTGAAAATAGAAAATGTTATTATTGCGCTTTTAAATAGTAAAAATATTTAACAGTATTGTTGCTATTTTTGCTGTTTTCAAAAAAATGTAACATTTTAGCGCCCTCAGTCTTCTGAATGGTAACATACCAAATGAATTGTAAGCCCCTGTTTTCCCTTTGATTTAGGTGGACCAGTCTGTTTTAGAGGCTTTACCTGTAGACATAAGGAAACAGGTGGAGCTGTCCTGGAGACACAGAGAGGAGCAGCCCAGTACCTCGTCTCATCTCTCAACCCCACCTCGAACCTCCTCTTCTCCACCTCCAGGTCCATCGCTTGGCACCCTTGTACTGCAGCTCCCACACCAGCCAGGTCAACCATGCACAACGGGCATTATACTAGAGCTCCCTGACTTCTCCCAGGTACATGCTATTAACATCCCAACCACAGGGAGGAAACATGGTGAAATGACCATCAGAGACTAGTATTTTAGATATCCTAACCAGAACTTTTAACAGGTTGACCCAGATGTGTTTGCAGCTCTTCCCAGAGAGCTTCAGGAAGAGCTGTGCTCTGCTTATAGAAACAAGAGAAACGCTCAAGCCCATGTTCAAGCTCAAAGCAGCGCTGGTGAGTAAAAATGAATAGGGGTGTGCAAGATATCTGCACCATTTACATACATTTACTGCATCTCTTGAAGAGTGTTTTCCCTTTAAAGGGATAATTCACCCAAAAAGAGAATTGTTATTGTTTACTCGCCTTTGTCGTTCCAAACCTGTGTGAGTTTCTTTCTTATGTTGAACATAAAATAAAATACTTTGAAGAATGCGGGTAATCAAGCAATCAAACTATTCCTTTAGGGCCAAATGTCAGAAAGAGTTGCTTTGCATGTATATAATAGTAAAAATGAGTTTTCGTTAATTTCTTAAAAACACAGTGTAGATCTGAAATGTCTTTTAGAACTTTTTTTTAATTGTATACCTTGTGTAATTTTTTCAGAGATCGCCATGAAAATAGCCTTGATGATGGCATGGCGTTAAAAAGTGAATAACATGACACTTTTCAGCTTATCGATTTAATATTATTAACCAAGTAATTAACCAGAGTTAAGAATGAAGTAATTAACCACTACCACAAACCATACACAATGTCTCTAACCTTGCTCTTTTGTTTCTAGTCATGCAAAAAAACACATTTCCTCAATTAAAGCAGCCTGCAGTGGGGAAACTGAAGCACCGCTACAAAAAGAGAAATGCTAGTCCTGCCAAAAAAGGGCCAAGTCCACTAAAAAAACTATTTCCTGGAAACAGCCCTGCCAAATCCAGCCCCTCCAAAACACTTCCTCTGCCACTCAAACAGCCAGGCCTCAAAGTAAGCCTGTTTACTTCTGTTTATCTATAATATCTTCAGCCACTTGATACACTTTAAATACATCCTTGTTCACAATTTTGGGGGGAAAAATGTATTTGTCTGAGATGTTTTTCATTGGTAGACAGAAAATGTACAGTGCCCGTCCTCTTCGAGCACAGATGTACCAGAGACGCTGTCCAAATTTAATCCTCGCCCAGTCCCAACCCTAGCTGGAGCTTATGAATTCAGTGACATCAGAACTCTGCTTCGTGAATGGGTCACCAGCATCTCAGGTATGGCAGAACAAGACCTTTTTACATACCAGTATATATTTGCATTGTGCAGTTGGTTTATTTATGTGGCACTGCACATTCACAGAACCTATGGAAGAGGACATTCTCCAGGTGGTGAAGTACTGCACAGAACTCGTGGAAGATAAAGACCTGGAGAAACTCTGCCTTGTCATCAAATACATGAAGAGGTATAGCTCGAATTCTTCCTGGCTGATTTTTTTGTGTGTGTGTTACTATTGTGTTACCATGTTTTTATTTCAAGTAAATGCTGCTCTTTTAAACTTTGAATATTCATAAAAATAAAAAAAAAATCTTGAAAAAATGTCACTGTTCTCAATATTATTCTTATCAATGTTTCTTAAGCATCAAATCAGCATATTAAAATGATTTCTAAAGGATCATGTGACAAATAGCATTTTTCTATTTCGAGATTATTTCAAGATTATTCTATTTTTAATGTTGTTGTTTTTTAATAGCAATGCAGCTTGGGTGAACATAAGATACTTCTTTCAAAAACATTTTAAAATCTTACTGACCCCAAACCTTTGAACAGTAGTGTAGGTTGATTGGGCCTTTCTTTATAAAAATTGTTCATTGTTTTAACTGTTGGTTTCAGACTTATGCAGCAGTCCCCAGAGTCAGTATGGAGCATGGCCTTTGACTTCATCCTTGACAATGTGCAGGTAGTGGTACAGCAAACTTATGGTAGCACTCTGAAGATCACATAGGAGGACCGTCCTAACCTCAGTCACTGTGACATCAGCCCAGACCTGCCACCTCATCATGACGTGTGAGAGACAACAAAACCACTCGAGTCTGCCAATCATCGTAGCATCGCTTGTCCTCTCCTCAGAGAACACAGAGGACGAGATCATGCCAGTGATGATGAAGAACAGATGAGCATACCAGCTACATTCAGAAGCAGCTGAACACTAATAATTTTTTTTTTCATCATGATGTCAATTCTAGACTAATGTCTAGAGGTATTTTGGTAACACTTTTTAGTCAGGTTGGATTTGTTAACATTATTTAACGCATCAAGTGGCATGAACTAACACTGAATATTTTTTGACAGAATTTATTAATCTTGGTTATTGTTAATTCATACATGTACTATTTTACTAGTTCTTGCTAGTTACTAATGCATTAACCAATATTAGCATATTAACTACATTTGTAACATTTATATGAAAAGATTAACATTTTACAGCACTTTTAATCTTGGTTAAAGCATTTTTGATTTTTTGATTTTTGATTTTAGTTCATTTTAACTGTTGGGTTAACTAATATTAACATGTACAACCTGGTTCTAAAATGTTACCAGAAGTTTTTGTTTTTTGAATGTTTTAAATGCACTTACTATCCTCAACCAAGCAAAGCAAGCCTCTTTGCTTTCTGTTAAAGTTTTTGATTTTTTTCTTGTCTTTCTTTTCTTAATTTCTCGTACTCCAGAACGTATTTATCTTGAAAGCCTCAGAAGTATTTACAGACTTTGTAGCAAAGCAAAATGGAGTGGCATGTTATTTGCCTTTTGGTATGAGATGTCAGTCGGGGAATAAAAGTGCAAATCGTATCAAAGTCAGTTTAGCATGTGGATACTAACATTTTATGTAAAGCTAACATTTATGTTTTTCTAGAAAATTATTACTCCTTCCTAATGATCGTTTCTTATTGTGTGTTTGTCTGTATGTGTAAAAGAGCTAAGAGAGAGATAAATATTTATGAAGAAAAATATTGGCCAGGTTAATTTTACTGAATTGAATTTCAAATGTCCCGTCATGCTTCTCAGTCTTTTCTAAATTTGTGGATGTGGTGCTGGAAGAAAGGAAGGGTTTTTCAATCAGGTGGATGTGAACTGCATAATGGGTCAAGGTGGATTCTTCAGTGCGACATTTTTGTCAAGTCTTGTTCAATGTAGGTTTGGCTTTATGTATTAACAGAATGTTCATAGTCCTCAAAGTTTGTACTTTCTTGGTTTTAAGAAACTGTTCAAGAGACAGACATCTGTTATCACATATTATCATGACATTACAGAGAAGGAAGGCCTAAAAATTCATATTTGGTCAAAAATCTGTCATGACAGAATGACCCGTGCCTGAAGACCTGAAGCTGTGACAAAATTTGTACGTTTTCTAAATTTACAAATAAATTTGGATAAGTGATACTTTCTTTTTTTGTGTGCGTGTATTTATGATTTGTGGATCAGGCTGAAATTGATCTATAAACAACGTCACCAACAATGATAATGTAACAAAAACATATGCTAAGCTAAACATATGCTAAAGAAGATACCTCAAATGGATAAAGATGAAGACAAAAGGCATTTATCTCTGGTGAAATCTGTGCAGCTGTAGATGACTATTTAATAACACTGAGAAAAGATATAGTTAGTGGTGATGTACAACACAAAACAGGTACAAAATTAACATTTTAATGGTGCATTTGAAGAGGCAGCATCCACTTCGAAAATGATTTATTAAATTTGTCTTGCATTTATATATTTGGTCCTATTTGATAATGTCGAAAAATAAAAATTATACTGATTTAACGTAAATAATAATAGCAGCATCCACTTCGAAAATGATTTATTAAATTTGTGAAGGCAGAGCAATGATTTGCCTTTGTGTATTTGGTCCTAATTTGATAATGTAGCAAAAATAACTATTTAACGTAAATACAGTAAAAAAACACAAAAATGTACTTCTACAACTGTTGTAATATAGCAAAATTACAGTTTAAATGTACTTCTAGAACGAGCTGCCTTTGTGTAATATAGCAAAATACTATATTTAAAGTCAAATGACGTGTTATTTTGAAATAAACAAGTTGACTGCCTTTTACATTTGTACAGAACTGTATGACAGAAAAATAAAATGATGAGGGATAAGATGCGTCCCAAATCGCGTACAGTACTTATGCACACTTCTATGACGTTTTTTAGTATGAATAATGCGAGTAGAACGTTCACACTGAAAATTCCAAAAAGAACAATTGCACTTTAAATACCCGGATGATGCACTTAAATAACGAAAAAACGATTTTTTAAACATATTTCAAAAATGCGTCGAAAGCGCTAAGATTGCGTGACGTGATCAGTCGACGAAACTTGCGTCAGCGTGCCGCCTTCTAAAAACCATACGGCTTCGGTAAGTGCTCTTCCCTGACATGGATGAAAAAAAATAGTAATACGTTTTAAACGTTATGTCAGTTAAATTATTTATAGTTTGTCGTTGCTTTCTGGAGAGTGTTCTTTCAGATTAATCAGTCAATCGCTAATTATAAGTCTTTGTTAACCATCAAAGCTGCCGTTACCACGGTGTGGGCTGCATTAATGCACGGGCTTACCTGGGCTTAAGCCCAGGGCCCCGAGCTGGGGGAGGGCCCCGATGATGCCGGAAAATATTGTAATCGGATTTTATAATTCGTTGGCTGTCCCTTTAAAATTACGCTTTATCGCTTTGCTTTGAATGCACGTGCGGGCGTTGCAAGTCCTGCTCGAGAAGTGTCAGTCAAACCCTCTCACTCAATGAACCCTGCAATCATCAGTCACAGTGGGCATTAATTTCATTGTCTGAAATCCAATAAAATTCATCATTGTCTGAAAGCATTCAGTTATTGGCCTGTATCGAACTCACGTGACATACTTAGGTTGAATTCTTTATAAGATAATTGCCGCCTATTCTAATGATGACAATAACTAATCTAATAGCTAATGTGACAGCAATGTCTCGTAAATATGAAAGTGGTTCGCAAAAAAGAAAAACAGCACAAGATAAAGTAGAACGTCAGAACAGTTTGTTTAAAAAAATTCCGAAACTAACATCATATTTTAACGCAAGCCCAGGGAAAGATGAAGATGCAGATAATGGTGAAGGGGAAAGGGAATCACTGCCATTTACAGGTGATTACTAGCAGGTGCAGCATAGCCGAGATATGATAGTCTATCATTAACTTCCTTTTTTAAACTGAACAACTTAGTTGATCTCCCAGTAGATAGTAGCACCATATAAGATTTTTAGCAATGTGATGCGACGATCTAATGATAGGTATGCAGATAATGGAAAGTGGGAAAGGGAATCACTGTTTAAAAAAATTCCGAAACTAACATCATATGTTTAACGGCAAGCCCAGGTAGGGAAAGAGAACTGGTGAATAACTTGCCATTTAGCAAATATCTAGCAGCTGGCAGCCTAGATATATAGTCTATCAAAATAATTAACTCCTTTTAAACTTAACAACTTAGTTGAGCTCCCATAGTTTTAGTTTAGCCACCATATAATAATTTTTATGTATTGCAATGTTGATGCGAACGATTCTGCATACATGTAATTAAATAGGCCTTATCATATTACATAATGATTTAAATAAAGCACTCTTGTTACTATTAAAGTTGCGTATGCCTTCAGAAGCAAACACTTAATTGCGCTTGATGTTCGTATCACTTCTTTAAAGCAAGATATTTGGGCACATTTCGTTTTTTACTAAAAAAAAAAAAATGCATGAATGAGAAAATCGTATAGGACGTGCTTGATGTTAAAACTACTTTTTAATCGCAATAATAAGTCATGAAAAAGATCTCTGTACTCGTGTTGACTGACACATCCTAAGCGCGTGTGCAGAAAACCCTCGCAGACATCATGCAATACTGAATTAAATTGAGAATGATTCCATGACAAATGCATTTTTAACAGTCACTTGTTGCCACCTGGTGGGGTAACGTGTAATAGGTACAAACGGCCTAACAGTAAAAGGAACCATAACTTTTAACGATTAAGCAGTTCCAATGGATGAAGGCAGGGCTCAACCCCGGTCGGGCCAGCGATTCAAATTTTTACTTGCCCCAGCAAAATTTTCACTGGCCCCACAACAAAAAAATAATAAAAGTAAAAGACAAGAAAATGGGCCTATAAAATAAGCATAGATATTGTTTTCATTGTCTTTGTTACATTTAACCTCAATAATAGGTTAATGACAGCAAGCTACTAGATTAACTTATATTTTAAATATTGTTAGACAAATAAACAGTAAGTAATAAAATAGTTACAAATAATCAAATTACGAGTAATAGCACAAATAAATACAACAGAACAAACATATAAATGAAATAAATGGTGCTTTTTCAAGTTTTTCATGTAGGTTTAAACAAGAGATTTTCAGGTACAGACGTTGTAATCTAATGTATAACTATAGAATAGATTAAACTTTATTAAAAATGTATCAGTCAAGAGCAGTTACAGATGCATAAAAATGTTTTTAATGTTGAAAATATAAAACGTTAAATACTGTGGAATTATTAAAAAAAATGAAGACACTTTAAACTTGAAATTAAACCCGCCAGTAGGTGGCAGCGAATCACTGTTAATGAGCAAATCATTGAGATTCAACCGATTCATTCAAGCGGCTGATTCACTCAGGAAGTGTTGCTCTCAGAGACGCAAAACAATTCTGTGGACTTTGGAACCATTTTCGTTGGCGAAATACAGCGAAACAGACGATTTGGTGTCTAAAATGTAAGTCACTTGATATGAAGTTCTTGTTTATTAAACTGTACGCTGAATAAAATCATCACATTTGTAATCATGCTAATATTTGGAGAAAAACGGCACTCTTTGTGTAATATTGGTTAACATAGATATTAAATTATTAATTATATGAAATATATACAGGGGCATATTTGAATTCTGAGGCATTAAGACTAAATCACGTGCACAAGTCTAACCTACTAGACTACGTCACGTAGTGCATGCGTGCACAGAATAGGGGTGTTTTTGTGTTGTGTTTTTTGTAAAGTGAGATGCATACTCGATAATATCAGATCGTTAAATCTACAATTACGATATCACAGACTACATATAACGCACACCCTACAGCGCTGGCCCGATCGGGCAAGTGACTGCTCCGTCTACTGTCACGAGCGTCATTCACACTAGCCTCGGGCAATCGGGCAGTACTTATTGTCGAGCCCTAGAAGGGCCCCTCAAGAGGTAAAGCCCAGGGGCCCCTTATAGTCTTAATGCGGCCCTGACCACGGTGCTTGGAAGCCAAAGTGAGACGCTAGCACTAGCACGATTTGACACAAAGCCCAGCAGTCCTTATTTACAAAAGCTTACAGCCAGTTGAAATCATCTGTCGATGAGACACAGACATAGGCAGGGCTGGACTGGGACAAAAAATCAGCCCTGGACTTCATCCAGACCGACCCACTATGCATGTAAAATTACTGATTAGAATTTATTTACTATCAAAACCAAGTTCAAACATTACTGAAGACAAGTGAACAGTCAGTAATAAAATAAGAAAAAAATATCATAAATAGCACCGTTTTCAGGTACAGATATTGCATAACCAAATGTAAAATCCTTTACTTAACATACATATATACATATATATATATATATATATATATATATATATAGTGTGTTATATATATATATATATACACACACACATATGTATATATATGTGTGTGTGTATATATATATATATATATATCCTTGTTAAAGAGATCCTTGTTAAAGCTGTAAGCCAAGAGCAGTGAGTTATTTCTCTTTGTCTTTTGTTCACATTAATGACACAGACCGACGGTAGGTTTAAGGCTTCTGCCTGGCACTTAAAGGGATTTTTTTTTTCCTCAATTGATTACAAATTGAGAAAATATATCTCACATAAATGCTGTAAACATACAGAGACAGAGCATCAGCTGGTATTATTAAAGGTTTCAAATAACTAGTTAAAATAAAGGTTTCAATTATAACAAAATTAAATTATAATGCAGTTTTAATTATAACAATTATTTAATGACAAAGTAAAGACAGGTTCAAATAACTAAATATTAAATATATGTAACAAATGTGACACAAGTGCACATATATGTAATTAGCAAATTTACTACTCCTTTCTATGGCTATTTTTCTCAACTAACCTGCTATGGTCTTTAAATTGCTTTCTTGAGGTAAATGAACCGTTTTGTGACATAATTGTTCTCCTGCTGTTTTATTGACTGATTGATCGATATTATTTAAGAGGTGTAGGTATATACCTTTCGGTAAGTTGTACTGTATCTTTAAACAAAAAGTAACAGATGATCGGTTTACTTGAACTGAGGCGCTAAAGCGATGTCACGTCACATTTTATAGCGCCAAAACGGTATTGTCTGAATTTCGTAATAAAATGGACAGAAACTGAGAGCTGAGAATTTTAAATGTCATTTATATAGATCAGTGAGGTGGCCTATTACAGCTGGAATATCATAACTGTTTGAAACAAAACAATGCAGTAGCCTACGTGTATCATTAAATGTCTGTCTCGGTCTCACCTCAGCAGTCAGGCCCGCCCAGGGGCGCGGGAAGATGTTTTAGGTTGGGGGTGCTGTACGCGTGGGGGGGGGGGGGGGGGGGGGGGGTCGATTTGGTTAGTCAAACTTTTAAATACATTTTAGCATTTCTGTAGTAAACGTACAAAGTCACAATCCATGTTAAAAGCGGTTTTACTATGCTTCGAAGCTAAGATTAGCGCAGCAGCAAGCGTGTGAGGTTGTCATGGCAACCAGATACATTGCGCTCAAGTTACCTGTAAAGGTTGCGCTGTCTATTTTTTCTGCACCAGTAATAAAGAGGTTGAATGGAATGCACCATAAACATGTTTGCCAACAGAATCGCAAAGTCGATTTTAAGCAAATCAACAGTGAATTACCCACTGCTTTAAAACAGATATCTTTTGGACATTATTCAAGTTAAACGCACAGGCACACAAACACATTTAGTAATGTTAAATCTTACTGAAAATGGCCGATTAAGCAGTTTATATTCTGAAATATATTTCTAGGTTGTGTTCTGTGTGCATCAAATTTGGATGTAAATGGTCCTTTTCCTGACATAAATGTTCAGCACTGAGCTGCTAAGGGAGCGTCTAATAATGGATCACCTTTATGACTCTTTCCGGGTCTGGAGTCGGGGATCTAGCTTCATCTGTCTTTATTTTGGTTAGGTACAGATTACGCTGCAGTTGTTGTATGTTGTAAAAAAAAAAAAAAAACACTTAATATCCATTCTTGTCATGCAACATGCATGCAAATGCTATTATCCGCCAAAATGCAGATTCGTCACTCGAACAACTTCTTGTTGGCCTTCCAGCAAATAATTCATTTATCTTGACACATTTGGTGGCATCTGCCTCAAGTGCTTGTCGTTTTCTCTCTCTAAACTTCTCGGCCCCTCCTTTACGCTTCGAGATTTTATTCTTTAACATATTGAATTTCGTTGCACATCATTACATCGCTGCAGTTGTAAAGTGGGCGCTTTTCAAGGCTAGAACTTGAGTCTGATTGGCCAATACTCAGTGAACACGTCACGTGTGCTCATCCCAGGTTTAGACCTGTCAGTCTCGCACGCAGCTCGCATCAGCTTCATGCGGCTTCATGAGAGAGGCGCATAAGCCCGGAATTGCAGTATACAACAATATACTTACGAATATATTTACGATTAATAATGATTTAAAAACAATACATAACGCACCGGCCCAACCAGACCGCGGCCCACCGGAAATCTCCCGGTAGTCCCGATGGCCAGTACATGCCTGGACATAGGAACTGGAGAAAGTAAACCAAGTTGGCGTGCTTGTCTTTATGCGGCTCTGGCCCACTAACAGTGTCCCTATATTGTTGTGAATAAAACAGAATGACCATAAAACCCAAACAACTATTGATTATTGTGTGCCACACCTTTCATTACATAAAAGCATAAAATATTATGCTGTATGCACTTCAAAAGTGTCAATTCAGAATTGTTTCCCCAAGTAGTTTTTTATTGTTGATTTTAACAAACAAGATACTTTAATGGCACAAATGCCATGTTGTTTTTAGACCTATTAGACGTGTTATAAAAAGTTATTTAAAATTAATCTAGTATGAAGAATAATTAGTATGTTCACTGTTTACTCTTTTTAAATGGGATGTTACACTTCTTGTCGGTATATAATTGCAACCAAATTTGTGCTGTATTTCTAAGAGGCATCAGGAAGTGAGAGGAAATGGCCAGTCAGTCCATGGAGGTTGTTGCGAAAGCTCTGGAGCAGCAGGTGCTGCATTCGGCACGGATGGTGGAAGAGCAGCTGGATGCCGAACTGGAGAAGCTGGAGCGCATGGATGAAGATGAGCTCGAGCGACTGAAGGAGAGAAGGCTTGAGGCCCTTAAGAAAGCTCAGAAACAGAAGCAGGTGAGTATTATGAATGTTTTTAAAGAAATCTTGGTCTAAATTGGGATCGTGTTTAAAATGTAGCATTACAATGTTTATTCAAAATGAGTGAGGATCTTCATGAGGGGTTCAGTACAGTGCATTGAAATATATCAGATTCCCTCACTAGTGTGATTAAACTCTGTGGTCTGCTGTATGTGTCTGTCCTCAGGAGTGGATATCTAAAGGACATGGTGAATACAGAGAGATCCCAAGTGAGAAGGATTTCTTTGCTGAGGTTAAAGACAGCAAAAGTGTGGTCTGCCATTTCTACAGAGACTCTACCTTCAGGTATTTGAGGACATTTTTTTCTTATATTATCCTTGTATTTTGGATTATAAATCAAATGTGCAAACAGATATTTTCAGTGTTTAATTTATTTCCCAAAGATGCAAAATTTTAGACAAGCATCTAGCTGTTTTGGCGAAGAAACATCTGGAAACAAAGTTTATCAAACTAAATGTTGAGAAGGCTCCATTCCTAACCGAGAGGCTGAGGATCAAGGTCCTTCCCACACTGGCTCTGGTGAAGGATGGGAAGACTAAGGATTATGTTGTGGGCTTCAACGATTTGGGTAACACGGATGAATTCCCTACTGAAATGCTGGAGTGGAGACTGGGCTGCTCAGATATCATTAACTACAGGTAAGTGAAGGAGATAGTTCGATAGTTAAACACATTGAGGTGGTATTGGGTCAGGCCACCATGCAGGAGCACCAGTTGTAAGAGCCCAGGGCATGGTGTTTCGGTGTAACAATGTCTGAGTTTGACGGATCAATGGACAGACATGCATTGATCTGAAAACGCCTCCTCGGATAAACATACAATGATGATGCATGTTAAGAGGCGTGTTGAAGAATCATGACGTCACGATTCTACCAATTTCTGGCCAAGGATTAAAAAAAAAAAAAAAACTTGTTTGTATTTTAAATTAGGGAGATAGTTTTGAGTTCTGAAACTTGCAGTATGTTTTTATTCTAGAGGCACCTACAATAAAAACATTATTGCAGAGTATATGTGTAAATATCCAAGTGTTTTGATTCTCCATTTCTTGATCCATTTTTAAATGTAATTTATTCCTGTGATGGCAAAGGTGAATTTTCAGCAGTCATTACTCCAGTATTCAGAGTCACATGATCCTTCAGAAATCATTGTAATGTGCTGATTTGGTGCTCGAGATAAATTTCTTATTATTATCAATGTTGAAACCATGATATATATTTTTTTTCAGGATACTTTAATGAATAGAAATTTCAAAAGAGCAGCATTTTTTTTTAATTATTATTTTATAATGTAAATTTCTTTACTGTAACTTCTGGTCAATTTATTGTGTCTTTGCTGAATAAAAGTATTGATTTATTTGTTTTTAAATTTATTTTTTATGAAAACCACTTTTACATTTCTGTCTTTTTTCCTTCTAGTGGGAATTTATTGGAGCCACCAACTATTGGACAGAAGTCAGGGTCAAAGTTCACCAAGGTGGAGAAAAAGACCATCAGAGGCAAAGGATATGACTCGGACTCTGAATCTGATGAAGATTAGAAGATTAAAACATAAAGCTCTGTCTTTCTCAGGGCTTCCTACATAACAGTCCTAAATCTTGTAACACCACTTTGTGGTCACTTTTTTGTTTGTATTTTTGCAGTGTCTATTTAATTTCTTCTCTCTCATCCTTTGTCTTATGTTTGCCCATTTTAAGATCACTGAATACCATCTGATAGGGTATTTATACTTCATTTCATATCTCTTTAGGTTTTAATGTACAGAAGCGAAACTTTTCTATGGAGCATAATTCTGGTGTAGGTTCTCTGTCTTTGGTGCTGATTTATTATCTAAGGAAAATTGAGTTTTTGTAAGACAGAAGAATCAGACGCATTTAAACAATGGTGCAAACACAAACTCATTATTTTTGTCTCTGATGGACTGATGCTCAGATCAGCCAGCATTGAACAAGTGCCAAGGAAGCAAACTTCTGTATTCCACTAAGAATTGCCACTTATTTCTCCCATTGATGTGAAGGATTTGCATTTTTTTTTCTTTTATAGCAGTACGGATTATTAAAAAATTAAATAATATGCCTTTGTTCTGTTCATGTCAATGAATAATTTTTTTGTCTCACTTAACATATTAGTGATTTAAATAATCGATCACCTGAGTGACTGATGTTTTGTAGAAGACCGAGATCTATTTTACATTCATGCAGTTGGCTGTCACTATTATCCAGAGCAACATACATTTAATTCTAAGTACACATTTACATTTTATCAGTTCTTGCTTTCCCTGGGAATGCTCTACTGTTTCAGATCCAGTAAAGAAGACCGATATTCAAATCTTTATTAAACAACAAAAACACAACACAAATGGTAGGCCACAAAAATTCTATGACTCAATGGCTTTTTGCTCAAGTGGTTTCAGGAGACGTTTCACCACCAGCGCCTTTGCTATTCAGATATGTGTTAGCCATGTCCTCCTCAGCAGGCAATCCGTAGGGAAGCTTAAGAGGCTCAATCCTGCAGATAAAGATATTATTTTAATAAGTTTATTCTAATGGTCAGCAATCATGTTAAACTGATTTAAATGTGTAAGTCCAGCTTACCTAACCAGATGCTTAATGATTTTCAGTAGGTTGTTCACTGATGGGGTGTTCTTGTGGATACGAGGTTCATGTGCCTGGTGATAAAGAACATGCTGTACTGAATAATATTTCACTTAAATTTGATAATTTTTTATTAGAATACTGTAATTTTAAAAAAGGATGATCACATCCCACCTTCATAAGCCCCAAACTCTTAACAACCTTCATTTCCCAGTAGGGTCGTCTCATTGTGCTTTTAACCCGTGTCACTATATGCAGTTTATGGGGGTGTTCTGGGTCACCACCATACTTCTCATGTTCTTTTGCTCGTTCCTCAAAAACCTGAAGGACGAAAATATGGCGTGATGTCATTAAGTTCAATAAAATGAATCGAATAAAACGATGCAGGTACATTTGAACCGTCACATACCTGTGGAGGGATGCGACTCTTAGTGAATTTAGTGCGGCATGATGTCGCTTGTGTCAGATTCTGCAATGAGTTTTAAAAAGGTTTTATGAAATACTTTTTTTTTACGTTATCAAATCTATTACAAGATGAAATGTTTGAGAATCTCACCTTTGTGACACTGGAGGCAGATGTTAGAAGAGCTCGATACATTCCTGCCATGATTACACACTGACTGGCGTTGGCTTGAACGTTTTTAAGAAGGTTATTAGCTAGCAAGCTAGTTATAATTAATCATGTCTAGTTCAACAACCGCATACAATTTTGTTTTATGTTATTTTACTCAAATATCCATGTTATTGCGATATGTTAACGGATAAACGTACCATAACAACTAACTACGCTACATGCATGTGTGTATGTCAAATAGGTTAACTGGAAACGGAAACGACTATTTTGTTAAAAGAGTCATTTCAAAATAAAAGTTCCCCGATCCGGAGCCTTAGAACGGTTCATTTCAATGAACCGGTTAAAAATTATTCCAAGATTCTGCTTCGATATTACATGTTCTAAAACTTTCCAATGAGCCTATAAGCACAAATTGTTTATTACCATTTTATTTTAGTTTGCTGCATGATTCTGCTCATAAAAAATGTTCATTCAAAAAGTCATTTTGAACCTAAGTATATAATTTACATTTACATTAAACAATAATAAATCTATTGGTTGTTTTTCCCCCTTGCCTAAATTAACTAATTCGGTCGTTCTAAATGTTCGAAAGAGACGATTCTCAGTTCAGCCAAGTTGTTTACTCAGAACGAATCATTCAGACTGTTCAACAGATTCACTAAAAGATCCGACTCGACTGAACGATTCATTTATAAAATGTAAGTCACTCTCTTCCGCAGTGACACCGACCATACGCAATTACGAAACGCAAAAGTTCATAGCCTTTCAAGTTCATTGCGATCTTCGTTGAATTTGCGACTTTGTTTCGTTTAGAGAATGGGAAAGCGTGTAGCTGTAGTGTTGGCAGGCTGCGGTGTCTTTGATGGAAGTGAAATCCACGAGGCGTCTGCGGTTCTGGTTCATTTGAGCCGTCAGCAAGCTACTGTAAGTTTACACGAGAACCTCCGATTATCAGCTCTAATAATTTCCACTGTCATAACAGAGCATGGTAAAATACCAATGCAACAAACATCCATCTAGAGCACATGACTAGTCGAGTTGATTCTATTTATATCAGATCAACTGAACTGAACAGATCAACTTCTGTAACTTTTGTTTAGCTGGTTTAAAATCCCTTTCAGCCTACCTTGTAAAGTAACATGCAATTAACATTGTTATTTTCTAACCTTCCCACAGGTGAAGATATTTGCACCCAACACTGATCAGATGCATGTTGTAGATCACTTGAAAGGCTCTCCAACAGAGGAAAAGAGAAATGTGCTTGTGGAGAGTGCCAGACTTGCCCGGGGTGATATCCAAGACATCTCTGAGCTCAACGTAAAGGATCTGGATGCCATCATCTTCCCTGGTTAAAACACTACTTCTGGATATATACTGTCCATATACTGTTCAGCTCAGCATTTCGGTTAGTATTATTTTAACGTTATTTTGCAGGTGGCTTTGGAGCAGCCAAGAACCTGTGTAGCTGGGCTGTCCATGGTAAAGACTGCTCGGTCAATGAGCAGGTTAAAACAGTGCTGGAGGCCTTCCATGCTGAGAAGAAGCCCATTGGCTTGTGCTGCATCTCACCTGTGCTGGCTGCTAAGGTTTTCCCCGGCTGTGAGGTGACTGTTGGCCATGACAAGGATGATAGGTAAATTATGTGACTTTTAGTAAATGTAAAAGTTGTTTACAGAACAAACTCTGCAAACACATAGAAACTTGTGCTTAGTGCTTCATGTGTTCGGTTATGTCGTCAATTTGCATACAAGAAGTTTGAGGTCTGTCGGCACTGATAGCCTAGTGGTTAGTGCATATAGCAGAACTATATTTAAAAAAAAAAAAAAAAACTTTTTTTTTTTGAGGAAATTAATACTTTTATTCAGCAAGGATGCATTAAGTTGATTGAAAATGATGGCACTGATATATATATATATATATATATATATAAAATATTAAAAAATATATTAAAATATGTCTATAGTTGTATTATTTTTTTGTTTCAGCTTTAGTTATTTTAGTAAATCAAGTTAAATTAAATGAAAATAAAATAACTTTCAGTTAGAATAAAATGTAAAAAGTATATTCAGTTTATTTTATTTCAAGTTAAAAAGCTGTTTCTTTTTTATGGTTTTAGTTAACTATAACCCTGTTTTGAACTTTATATTTATCAAATAATCCTTAAATGTTCTTGGTGTTTACTAAAATATGTAGTAGCACAGCTGTTTTTAAAAATGCATAATAATAATAAATTATTACATAAACTGTGGGTTATATTGAAATTATTATAAGCTATAGATATTTGATCAAATAAATGCATCCTTGGTGAGCATAAGATACTTTTTTTTTTCAGAAACATTAAGAAAATCTTATCAACTTAAACATTTGTGCTAGTATCATTCATTATCATTGAAATTATTTGTCCTCGTTCAGCAAAAACATATTGGAACAGCAAATAAAAGGCAGAGCTCTGTTTATACAAAGTCATGTGTTTTATACATAATTATCTCTATGATTCCATATTGTTCACAAAAAAATTGATATTAATATGAAAAGACAACACTGAGGCATACTGTCTGAATCTTTGGCTTTCAGGTATCCAGATGTTCCAGACACTGCGGAAGCTATTTCTCAGCTTGGCTGCAAGCACATCTGCAAGCATGTGAATGAGGCTCATGTCGATGAGAAAAATAAGATTGTCACCACCTGCGCTTTCATGTGCAAAGCACCACTACATGAAATATTTGATGGAATTGGAGAGATGGTACAGGAGGTGCTGAAACTTGCCTGAATTCCTGCAAAATTAATGAATTGGCCCTGTCTTTTTAATGTTTGTATATAGCAATTACAGCGTCTGAATAAACAAGTAACACGTTTGTCTCATTAAGACTCTTTAGACTTTGTTACAGATGGAATAATGAGGAGAAATCCTTTGTGATGACATCTGAACATCTACCTAGTAATGCCAATTTTGTTTTTTTTTAAGTCTGAAAGTCAGTCAGTTACATAACTTTAGTTTTTCCCTGTTTTCTAGAAATACACCATAAAGGTCATAAAAAGTACAGTTTAAAAGCTTTTATTCAGAAGTACTTTTTTTCAGCAAGGGTGCATTATATTGACCTGGAGCATCAAATCAGCATATTAGAATGAATTCTGAAGGATCATGTAACACTGAAGACTGGAGTAATGACTGCTGAAAATTATTTTCAAAAACTTTAATCACAGGAATAAATTACATTTTAAAGTATATTTATATAGAAACCAGTTATTTTAAATTGTAATAATATTTCACAATATTACTCTTTGTACTGTATTTTTGATTAAATAAATGCAGCCTGGCTGAGCATGAGACTTTCAAAAACATCAACGTTTTCAGTGGTAATGTAAATTACTTTATTAGATAAACAACAAATGTACAATAAAGATCATTTCAACATGGAATAGAAAAAAAACAGAAACAGTACAGAAAACATAGTGATGTTAAAAAAAAAAAGATGTGAAACCATTCAGAAATGTGAAAATGGACAAAACTAATCTCTCCCTCCACTTTCAGTTTAACAAGCGAAAGGAACTTACTGATCACTTTCTGGGAAAAACTACATCTGATGAAAGAACACTATTACTAAATGCTGTGTATTTGAAAAAAAAATCTGACATTGCAGAAATACTCTAGGGTAGCCAGAATACACTCAAAATGCTTCTCAAGTATATAGAGAAGGTCCAAAATTTATACTTGCTAATCACCAAATGAAAGTTGGTTTTGGTGATTAAATAACCATTTGGTTGTAATTTTAAATACAGATTTAAGTCACAACAACACAGTTTTTCATGCTTTTACCTCATCATAATTTACACATTTATCATATTCACCATTTAAAGTTGAAAAAAATCCACCAAAAAGTGAGAATATAAGGAACGAAGTAATTACAAGTTTTAATAGGACAATATGATACTTTTTATTAGCATAAATGGTGCCACGTTACACAAAAATTCAAGCCAAAGCCGAGTAGCGGCACTCATCTCTGTGCATCACGTGCTTATTAAAGTGCATGTATGACCAAAGCATTGAACAGTCTTGATTTGTGTCCAGACGGTCTACAGTGTAAATAATACCCTCCACAACATCAGCAGTCAGCACAGTCGAAGCATTAGCCCTGAACTTCCTCACCAGATCCTCATGACTGAGTGGCTTCCTCCAGTGACCATAAAAAGTGTTGCAGCGCGCAGTGACTGTTTCCCCCTGAGTCATCTCCACTGCAATTTCACAATACATTTTTTCAAAGCTCGACTGATTGTCTTGTGGATTTTCCAACTCTACTTTCAGAAGCATCTCCTTTAGGGCACTCCTGTTCATCTGGCTTTTGCTGAAGGAGTCGACGGTGACCTCTCCATCCAGCAGTGCGGTACAGCAGTTGAACTGGAATGAGTGTCTGGCCTGGTGCTCGCTAAGTGGAAGAGGGCAGTCTACATATCTGGACGAGGGCACTCTGAGAGTGATCTTCTTGATTTGATTGAGATCTGCATTTGGGTATTTGTCCAAAAATTTCGCCCTTGCTTCTATTGCTGCATCCGCCACCCAGTGCATCCCAAGATGGGCGGGAAAGCGCTTCTGTGCAATGTTCTGGTCTTCTAACACCCAGTTGTAATGAGAAGTAGGGGTGACCTCAGCCAGTGGGTGAGGGACGTAATCTGGATAGAAGGCCCCGAAGCCTGATTCTAGATCCAGAATCTGTTTGTTACCCTCCAGGCCGAGAAGAGCGAGTTGGGAGGCCTCCAGACCACCCCGGGCAGCATTGCCCATGTGGAGAGGTTTGGTTTGAGTTGCAGCGTTTGCCATGGGTGCTCCAGCGGATGAGCAGGCTATCGCTAGAGCTGCTATGCTCTGGGCCGCCGGGAGACCTAAAAGTTTAGCCGTAGCAGCCGCGCTGCCCATAATCCCAACAACTGCAGGCGGGTGGAATCTGAGAGGGACACATGGATTAAAAATAAATATATCTAATAGATAAAATTTTCTTTATTTATAAAATTGTAAAGGTGAGGACAGTCATATTGTTTGGGATTAAAATCAATTTCCAGTAATTTGTTCTGCTCGCATTTTATGAATAGGCCTACAGCCATTAAAATATTTCATTAAGTGAACATGTTAGACTGTTAGAAACACCCGAGGTGTAACCTCGTGTAACATCACCATCTCGGGTGTGCATTATTTTTCTAATAATTAAACGGCCCGTCGTCAATTATGCCTTACTTAACTGATAATTAGTTTATGTACATTCCAACTGTTAGACATGTACACTGATGTTCAAATATTTGGAGTTAGTACAATTTTTAAATAATTTAATACTTGTTAGTTTTAAGGATGCATTAAGTTGATCAAAATAGATCATAAAGACTTTTACATTATTAGAAAAGATTTCTGTTTGAAATAACACAGTTCTTATTTAACTTTATATTCATGGATAATACAAAAAAAGTCTAATTTTTTAAATTAATAATAATAATAAACGTTTACTGAGCAGCAAATGAGCATATTAGAATAATTACCGAAGGATCGTGTGACACTGAAGACTGTAATAATGATGCTGAAAATTCAGCTTTACCCATATAAATGAATGCAATGCCTCTAACTACTTTGAAATTCCAAACATACATCAGAAAGTTTCACTTTCATCCCCAGTTACTAAAATTAAAAATACATACTTGTCCATTTGAAAGTCAAAATCACGAGCTTTAAAAGTAGGACCAGTTCTTTTATTTGGTTTTATTTTAATATTTCTATATTTCATTTAAATAGTACATAATTGCACAGTTTAGAAAATACTGTTACCTTTTGGGAATGTTGTGTGCCTCTTTAGAAAACCTCAGGAGTCTCCCCTGAACCTCTATGCCTACATTGAAAGCCAGCAACAGCTCCAGGCCAGAGGGTTTAACAGGCAAAGTTTCAGCCAGTGCTAGGAGCGCCGGCAACACGGCGCCGGAGGGGTGAGTGGCTGGATGCCAGGTGTCATCAAAATCCATAGAATGCACCTAATATATCATAGGAACACATCCCATTATCAGTCTGAGAGAATACATACATGCCTTAAAAAAAGAAATAAGTATATGTATTTACCAGAGTATCTGAACGTGATTATTTAAAATGACCTACCGCAACTCCATTAACAAAGGCAGCATAGTGAGGTGGAAGAGATAATCCTGGTCTGCCCCAGACCTTGCTGTTTTCCAGTGCTTGCTGCCTCTAATTTATAAATGATCACAGAAATGTGAATAAAACATAAGAGACATCAAAGAAGGACAACTGAATAATATTCCTCCATGTAAACACTATCCTTACTTGGCTGCACTGAAGTACTGTGTTAAAGACTGGGGTGCTGGTTCCAAGCAATCCCACTCCCAGCGTGTCCAGTATCATTCGCTTACTCCTCCTTATCACTTCATCTGTCAGATGAGATGTGTTCAGACAGGACACTGCTGCCCCAAAACTCTCAGTAACTCCCTGAGAAAGGAATAATTACTATTTAATTATAATATTTTGCATAGTCTGTCAATAGCACAAATACATGTTGGATGCATTTGAATTTTAAATGTAGCAAAAGAAGAAATATATGTGTAGAAAAAAGCTGGATGAATTAACTAGCATTTTTTTAATTTTTTTTTTGCAAAGAAAAACTACAAGAAATAAATTATTGGAAGTACCTTTCTGATCATTGTGTGAGGTCTGAATCCTACTGTGAGCTCAGTGTGGTAACGTTCGCCTTTTATAATATGTTCCTATAAGCAAAACTGGCTCACCAACCACCAACTTTCCAAGGTTACTTAACCACAACACCCTGAAGAGCATTGTTTCACAATTTGCAAAATCCTCATGGCATTAAAGTTCACATTTTGGTCAAGAACATGGCTAATTTTCAGTCATACTGTATGTTTAGATTTTACAATATATTTCAACAAAATTAAATTAGCAATAAAAATATGCATAAAAAGACCAACAAATAAATAATAACAATTATTATTATAATTATTATTGCTGTTATTCCAGAAATTGTCTTACACAGTCACACATTATCATCTATTACATCATTGTCCACACATTATATATATATATATATATATATATATATAATATATATATATATATATATATATATATATATATATATATATATCATAATTATTATTATTATTTTACACAAAATCAAAAAAACATTTCATGGAATCAGAGTGCTTTCATGGAATGAAACTGAAAACAGGTCTATTATCAAATCACATGATATTATGATATGACATCATATTTCATAAACTAAAAGTGTGTATCTCCAGCATTTGTGAAATCTGGAATTTCTTTTGCAATTGTCAGAGACTGTCTTCTGTCAGTCACTGGTTCCTCAAAATGTCACATGAGCGTGACCCTTGTAAACTGAAAAAAAGATAGACTATAATATTGTTTAATGTATTTTCATAGACTGTATTAAATTATTAGGCTTTCGTGTGGTTAACGACATCAATATTTAGATGAAAGTTTTCAAGATTCTAAGTGTTGGATTTATTATTTGAGTGTCTTACAGGTGTTTTATAAAACAGTTTAAAGTTTAAAGTCAGTTTTCCTGATGCTTTACAGTTTTTCTCAACTGCTAACACAATTCATGAAACAATTCACCATTTCTCACAACTATAAACGCAACTTCACACCAACTTGTGCTAACTTCAAACTTCCTGGTCAAAATCAAATATTTAGTCAAAAACATGTTCTCTTTTGTCAGACTCAAACTTTGGTCTCAGATGATACACAAACCTGTCAAATACAGACACTACTTCACTGCCTAGAGAACACTAGTGAGATCAATTCAAAACACTGTAACAAAAACCTCCTTTTGGGAAATTAATGTCTGTTACAGTATACAACATAGAGGGGTGCAGATACAGTAAAATTCAGCAATAAATTTCAAGAAAAGTTTACTTTCACTACACTACTGTAAAGAGATATTACAGTAGATGAAAACACTAGAAGAGAAAAGTTCAAAGACCAAACAACTGAATATACAGTAACCACACATTGGAATATACAGTTAGTTTCTGTAAATAAATAAATAAATTCATTCATTCAGCATCCTCTGCCAAATTGCATTACAGTATTGATAGTATTCTTATTTGTTATAGCAGTTTCTTAGTCTTCTGACAAAAGACTTCTCTGCCTCGCCTAGACAGTCATCTATCAGTTCTGCAAAAATAGAGTACATAAGGACTACTTGGCTACAAATCAGTAATGAGTAATGAGTTTGAGGGTGTACAACATGTGCTACAGTATTTACTGTACATAGAATAATGAAAGTTCTCCCATCTGAAGTACTGCTGCCATGTACTGTAATTATATTGTATGTGTAAGTATTGAAACCTTGTAGATGCTTTGATCTCCTTGAGAAGCCAAAACTCAGGAACTCTCGCAAAACATATGCCATGCAACAAAATAATACACTTTCTAATCTGACGGGAAGATCTAGAAGAAAACCATTTGCTCATACAGTATGTCCCTTCACCCATCCTTTGACCTCACCCCCTTCATTTTTATTTCCCCCTCCAATTCCTCTTTGTCTCCTACTACCAGGATTCATTTTCCAAAACACATAATCACTTGTGCTCTTGTTCATATCATCCTGAGATTCTGACCTGTGTGTCATCATTTTTGCTACTTAATATTCACACATGGATGTTTGAGTTAATTTTTTGATGCTTGAGTTAATTATATTGTGTGTTTGTGTTTTCTGAATGAGAACATGGTTAACCCTGTGCAGAACGATGGTGTTTTTGTGTAGAGTTTTGCAGAAAACACTGAGCAAATTGGAACTTATGTACAAACAGGTGAAATGTGTTAAAAGTTTTGAGAAATGTGTCTTTGTTTCAACAACTGTATGAATGGTCTGGAAAACTGGGCCAAATGAATCAGTGTGTTAGCAATAAATAAAAACTGTAATATCATTCTGCTTCAGTAAATGCTAATTTCCCATTAAGAATTTTTTTTTTTTTTTTTTTTTTTTTTATCATGCAGGAATCATTATGGAGTTTACATATGAACTGAACTGGGTGAAAAGTAAAGGTGAAAAATGTGCAGCTGGTGCTCCAGCACTGAAAAACACTGTATAAAAAACATATGTTTTATATTCTCTTGAATTATGGAATAATTCATCAGAGTAAGATTTACTCTCATTTTACAATATAACACTACACTATGCTATATAGTGGTGGAGTCTTCAGTTCCTGTCTTAGCCCCTACTAGTGGACAGAACCTGGCACATCCTTCAATTCCACCCTTAGCCCCTTCTGGTGTACTGATGCAAGCAGAGCCTTTAGCTCCACCCAAGCCTGTTTTGTCTGACAACATAACTTCTCCTAGTCCTGTACTACGAAGCCCCGCACATGGCATACAGGGGAAAAAGTAGGCTAAATCGTGCGCACGATTTACTATTTCGTTCCCTCGATTCATAAATTGTATGCAAGATTTACTAATTGGTTCCCTCGATTTGCTAAATCGTGTACACGATTTATAAATCGAGGGAACGAATTGGTAAATTGTGCGCACGTTTTATTTATTTTTTCTTGCATGTCATGTGCGAGGCTCCGTACTGTTCTGTCCAGTTTGCCTCTGTTTCCACTACACTACAAGAGGTTTGTTTGTATCAAGCCATTGCTGGAGGGATGTTGTATTCATGGATTGTAAGAGTGGTTTATTTTTTCTAGTTTGCTCGTAGCTTTATTCAATTCTGTGTTCTGTTTTTTTTTATTATTATTTCAGATCAGGATTTTAAAGGCTTTGGTGACATATTGAAACAATGTGTTTTTTTTCAGTGCATGTTTAATTAGATTTATTACAGGGTTAAACGTTTTGATAAACCAATGGAAACATAATGGCTGACTCCACATCTTAGGATATCGCCATATTTAATTTCTGATGGGAATGAAATTGAGGCTGTGAGGGAGAGATAAAAAAGTATGTGTTCAATGGATTGTAGGCCTACTGTTGTTTAACATATTGATTGTCCAGATGATTGAATGTTTTTCTGAGGAAAAATACTAGACAAAAACTAACATGACTAGTTTTTGTTTTGGTTTACAGTTTAGCTGTGCTTGTGGAGAAGACTAAAGACAACTTTTAATCCAACTTTTTACCACTAGATGTCGCTATTCTCCTTTGTCATATAGAGCGCATGGGAGAAAATGTCAATAGGCTCCTGTAATTTATATGACAATTTTTACCCTCGGTGTGTGGTGAGAAGATTTGTTTAGCCATATTATCTTTGCATTTTCCCATGTATTATCTACATTTAAGTGTCATTTATATCCTTAAACATTATGAGTTTTCAAGAAACATAAGAAGCACTGACAGCAGGAGGCACCACACCAGTTGGTCCAATTGCCACTAAAGCGTTAACATCATCCGTCTTCTCTCCCCTCCCACAACCTATTTAAACATCTGCCCTTATCTTGAGTCTTTAGGAAGCCCGTTGCACACAGTCCCGAATAACTGGCATATCAGCTGAAGAGACGTGATGGCTTTGGCAGATCCCGAGTGTGGAATATCAAACGGCGCGGATTCCACGTCTCCGTTTTCTGACATTATTGAACTAAATGTGGGAGGACAAGTGTATGTGACACGGCACACGACTTTAATAGCCGTACCGGATTCTCTTCTGTGGAACATGTTTAGTAAGAAAACACCAACGGAGCTGGGTTTTGTGAGCAAAGGTCGCTTCTTTCTGGACAGGGACGGCTTTCTTTTCCGCTACATTTTAGACTACCTACGGGATTTAAATCTGGTTTTGCCTGACTATTTCCCAGAGAAGAGCAGATTACAGCGGGAGGCTGAGTTTTTTCAGCTGCGGGACCTGTCCAAGCTCTTGAGTCCCAATATGAGTAAAGACAACTCCATCACCGATGAGATCTGTCAGAGTGACTCGGAGGAACCGAGCGTGCCTCCGCTCCTGGGACCCGACGCCTCGCGCACAATGTCCGTCGCCAGCACCGCTCACTCTCCCTCCATCGAGTCCAAAAAGTCGGGCTTCATCACAGTCGGTTACCGGGGCTCATACACAATCGGAAGAGACATACAGACAGACGCCAAATTCAGGCGAGTCGCGAGGATCACGGTGTGCGGGAAGACCTCTCTGGCTAAGGAGGTGTTCGGAGACACTTTGAACGAGAGCAGAGACCCGGACCGCCCTCCGGAGAGGTACACATCGCGCTATTATCTGAAGTATAATTTTCTCGAGCAGGCGTTTGACAAACTTTCAGAGTTTGGCTTCCATATGGTCGCGTGCAGCTCCACTGGCACGTGCGCTTACTCCAGCAATGACCCAAACGAAGACAAGACCTGGACAAGCTACACAGAGTATGTTTTCTGTCGAGAATAAGCCAAAATATGTCGCATTTAAGTGTGTACAGTATATATGAATTCCACTACATTCCACTACAAGAGTAAAGTTTCATCCGTGTTGGAGAGTTGTAGCCTATTGGAGTTATTCTCATTCATAAATTTCTAGTTGTGTGCATCTTAGCTGTTTACTCCGAGACTTTAAGCCTACTACACGTATTAGCTACTAGAATTAACAAACGCATATTAACTAGCTATCATTGCTTAGCTTCATTTTGTTTGCAGATAAAGTCATATTCAGATTTGAGGACCTATTTGTAAAAAGTCCCAGATGTGTTTTGTACTTGCATGCATTTTAATAAATAGGTTTTCTTCCCGGGTCAATTTTTAATAAATAGTTTGATATAGTTTGACATTTAAAGTCTGTTACTGACACATTAGGTAACATTTTGGAAAGACTGTGACATTCAGCTTCCTTTGTGTTCATCAGACTGGTAGATCTCAATGACACTTTTCCTTCAAGTTCAGTTTCATCTTTTCACTGTGAATATAACCCACTAAAACGGAAAAGTTTAATTGCTGCCTTAATATCTTTAGAAAATTAAAGTGGTGCCAAAGTTACCTGCAGTGATTCATTGCACTTTTTTGACCACTTTGAATTTCATTACAGATTAAGAAAATGGAGTGGAACTTCTTAGAATTTAAAATCAAAAGAAACTGCAACTTTTTAAAAGCGAGGCTTACCTTTTTACAGCATACAACTGTATTGTATTGAATTTTGCACATTTTTTGTTTGGGCGAAGAGTGGGAATTTTTATTTTTTCTGTTGTCTTAGGTTTACTGTTTCTGTCTGTATTACAAGAAAGTTCTCTCCTTTTTTCCAGCATTGTAAGCATCTTATATCTGTTGTCTGTTTGAAAGCTGATCATTCAATAAATTGTAATCTGTCATAATCTTTCAGCGTCAGCCTCAATTTTATTTGTTTCCAGTGTGTCTTGTGAAGCTCTAAAGGCTGGAGGGCTAAACAAGAACATATGTAACCATCTGCTGAACAACCCAGATTTACTCTTCTGTTTCGTGCAAATGCACCCTCATGCTTTAAGTGCGTTCTATTTTTAAAATAATTTGTTTTGGCATAGAAATTTAAATTGGTTCACTGGAAAAATGCATGTTTGAATTTAAAGAGGATAAATTATCAAATTGTTTTAACAACATGAAAAATTTCTAGCATAACTTTTATCTAAACCATCAAACAATGATAGAGATTGAGGGAAAACATGAATTAAAGAAATAACTGGGATTAACAAATCGGTCCTCAAGATTGCTTTTTGGACAGATGCAGTATTATTAACTGTGCTCTCAAGAGGTTTGGGGGTCAGCCAGATTATTTCAGTGGCCGATCATGGATCATTGCCAGTACTAATGAATACAATAATTCCCTTTTCCGTTTTTTTTGTGACACAAATGTTGTTGAAATGCAGATGGCGCAGCTGTGCACAAATATAGGTGGCATTATCATTTTGAGTGTAAATAATGAAAAGATCCAGCTGCAAGGTTAGGGTTACACAACGGGTCTTTCTGTTTACACTCAGTAAAGGACCTCAGTTGCATTTGCATTCAACAATATATTGATTCAAATTTCTGTTCATTACATATTAGTGGGATTAAGTTTTTGAAAATTGTGGGTCTGACAGTCATTACACTTATGTAGAAGTTGGCTATTTTCTGTGAATGTGCAAAACTTCTTATTAATTACCCACTTTAGGTAAATAAAGCCTAGGCTACATGAAATGGTTAAACTGTTTGCAATAAACCAGTGTAGTTTTTTTAAAACTAAAACAACAGGAACAGTTGTGTATTGTCTGCATTGGAGGGATAGTAGAAGCCATGTGATTTCATGATTGGGCCAAATGAGGTCATGCATGTAAAGAGAAGGGGACCAAGAACTGAACCATGAGGCACACCATTGGTTGATGTGATCTGAACACTCACCCTCTCAGGGGAACCTTTAAGAATTGCTTGTGAGGTAAGGCTTGAACTAGAAAAGTGCAGTGGTTGTGAGGCCCAGGTCTGAGGAGAATATGGTGGTTCACTGTGTCAAAGATTGTAGACGGTTAAATAAAGTTACATAAAAACCTGAAATTATGGAGAAGCTTCAGGTGAGGTTGATAGTTGAAATATCTAGGGAAAAAGTAGATGTTGTATTCTCTTGTAATGCATCAACTCAGTATCAGATTCATGCATTGCAGCAGGCAGATGACCATTTCTATCTTTGAAAGTGCAGAGACCTCTATCCCCATGCTGTTCCAGCTTCCAGCTCTTTGTTCTCCCAGAAAACCTTTCTTTTCTGAGAAAATCAGATCAAAGAATTGCATAACAAAACATACCCGAAGACTGACTTCAGACCAAAAAAAGTATTTATTCAAATTCAATTCTTGGCTAAAAATAACTAGTACTCTCAGCTGGGAAATTTATTAATGCTCTATGCGCTCATTCCACAGCTCAGTTGTTTCTCAAGGAGAGTTAAGTGAAGTGCAAATTTCATATATTTGAAAATGAATTAGTTTTTACACTCTTAACTTTAATGTGTAATATTCCTTGTGTCCAAAACATACAGTGTTTATGCAGTGTACTTAATATTGTATCAACCATTGCGCACATGCTCAATCTTAGTTGCATTCATAATCTGTTGTCCAATTTATATATGTACAATAAGGGGCTAATGAGGTTACCATCACTTGTCACTCAGGAACCCAAATTTAATTTGAGAGTATGTTCAACATTCCCTGAGCTAGTGTTAACCTTTGCCTATGAGGCATTTACATTTAACCTGTGAAAGTGCAGTGGCATCATTGCCTACAGCTGAGATTTTATATGTTTAAAAACCTAGACTATCATTCTTCATGCGGATGTGTGCATTTTTAATCTATCGCTATTTGTTTGCAGTACTTGCATGATGTACAGTATACTATATTTTTTTGTTCTTAAGGGAATGAACTTAAGCCCATATACAATTATAGTTTGTAAGCATTTTTTAAAAATCCAGATCAATTTAGTGGCAGCAAATGTTGAGATTTATTATAGGCTCATTACCCTGGGAGGGAATTGGATTTTTGACATTTTTGAAAGAAATTAGAAATAAAACACTGACAATTTCATTTCCTAATAACCATGGGATGCATTCCCATGAGATCAGACATTTTAGACGGTTTAGCAGTTTATCACCTTGAACACTTAGCCTATTTATGTTGCATGAAAACTGCTTTATCATGTTGTTCTTTTAATAGACTATATTTTAGTGTTTCATCAGTAAATTGAGTTGTTACGCTGTAAATTCATTTTTTAATTGTTAAATTTATCCTAACCCTACAACACAGAATATTGTTGGAAACATCTTTAAAGGGGTCATCGGATGCACATTTCCCACGAGTTGATATGATTCTTTAGGCATTTAATGAAAAGTCTATAACATACTTTGGTTAAAATTTCTCAGTGTTAATGTAAAACAACACCCTTTTTACCTAGTCAAAATCAGCTCTGTTTTCAGCAAGCCGTTTTAACGCATGTTCCTTTAAATGTTAATGAGCTCCGCTCACCCTGCCCCTCTCTTTTGTGGGGTGACAAACCGTTGTCATGGGACTGTTTACTTTAGCCAGAACTTGCTAACTAGCACGTTTTTAGGAAAGGCGAGTTGCAAAGATTCATAAAAGAACCTTATGCTCACTTCTTCTGTAGGTGAGGCTGGATCACGAACTATTTGCGTGAACATAAATGCATTTAGGTAGATCAGGGGGCGTATTCCCTTCAAAAACAAATGTAATCCACTTTGTCTTCAGCAGCTCAGATGTTGGGAGTAAATGATGACTGCTATGTTCAGTATTACATCCAACAACAGAACACCTCAGTCGGTTAGGAGACATTCTTGTCTACATCTGCTCCGGCGTCGAAACAATGGCTGACTGATGACAGCTCACTCAGGGCGGGTCTAAGGTAAAACACCTGTGTAAATCAACGATTGTGGGAGGGGCCTGGGTCAGGCATCTGAGAATGGTTTGATATAAGAAAGGGGAAATGAGATAAAAACACTGGTTGGATTTTATTATTATAGGGTGGTTGTGTACACACACTGCCAACACACATTTCAGTTCAAACAACTTGTAAAAGTGCATGTCACATCCGATGACCCCTTTAAATGAACTGAAGAAAGCAGCACTTATTTTGTAAACATTACAAGAAGTTATTCAGTAATCTCATGAAATTAATGTCAGACTCATGTATCTCATAATTAGTAATCCAGTGGTTAACATACTTCTATATTATTCAGCTGTGACTGATTTACAGATTGAGAGGGATTCACATTTTAAATGGCATGTAGAGATTGCATGCAGAGAGATGGTATTTCACACCATTTGTTTTCATTGATGTCACTACAATGTGTCTGTGCACCATCTGAAAAGATCCAACATAAAGAATTCAATTATAGGATTTATTGTAGTCTTGACAGAATGACAGCATCTTTTCACTGAGCAGAAATTATACAGGCCTAAAATGTTCTTAAAAATGGGAAAGCTTATTGTTTTGTCACACGAACGATTCTACAAATGTTTACAAGAGAGAAAGAGAAAAAAACAAAATCTAACTGACTGTGTATCATACTGGTACATGAGATTTTGTGGTCAGGATAGGAAAACAAATGTTTCTTATAAAGCAAATATCACGATTACATATTTAATATACTATGGTGAAGGCACAAAAAGGAATTTTTTTTTTTTTCCTTGGAATAATTTCTAAAAATATTATTTCACAAATGGTATAAAATAATTAGCTCATGTCATGAAAAACTCTGTGTATTATGTAATTAAACATTCATATTTAATTAGCATGCAGACGAAAGATTCTAAGTCCAACAATTAAACATAAATGAATTTCCTGCTTTTAGAATAGACGTCGGTCTCACAACTGCTTTCACTTATTTAAACCAGAGACTGTAGTTGTCAAGGCTATAATTTCAAAACAGTGCTCACTAGCTTTCTGAAATACTTTCTAGAAACTCAGATTTTTTTTCTTCCTGTATTTCCATTTGTACTACTAGACACAAACGAGTGTGTCCTTTACATGACATTTTACAATGGTTAAACATCGAGTCACATTATGTTGTCTTAAATTATTAATCATTTTACATAATTCAATAAAATAGGAATGAAATAACACAACACAGATATGTAATACTAGGACTGTTTAAATGTGAGTGGGTCATGCTAAATCTGCAATGATAAAAGCCTTTGCAATTATGCAGTGATGAAATCTAATGCAACTGCATTGTTTTCTCATTGAAGTGAGCTAAATCAAAAGAAAAACATAATGAGCTAATTCAAAATGGATTATTATGAAACTGATGGTTTATGTCATATACTCACATACATTCACCTAAAAAGCTGACTATACTTAAGAAATGAACATCCCAACCAATATGAGACAATGGGCTTTAAAAATGATTTGACTGCCAAGGCTCTCCTTGCAAACTAGTTTAGTAGTTAACTAAAATGTAGGCTACTTTATGGAAGGACACTTCAATTCAATTCCACTTTTGTAGTGACCTGATTTACTTGCACGTTGACAGCTTCTTCTAAAAACCACTGGGCTGGCATGAACCTATTCTCATCTTTAATCAACTCCTTACAATAAACACTTCACACAGGTGTTATGCAAAACACTTGGAGGCTGTTTGGCCTAATACATTAATAGGCAAATGCAGTCTGTTGGCCACAAGCCCTGCCTAATTCAATGAATATTTTTTCTGAAGAAACAGGTGACATATGAAGGTCTGCATGAACAATACGACTCAGTGAGTCTGTGCTTTGCATAAACACATGGTTATGTTCATATTCTCTTGTGTCTTTGGAGTGTGAGGTTGCATTGTGTTCTGCTCCTGATGGAAAGAACGATTTACAATTGCCTATCCACGGTGCAAGAGTCAATATGGCCAAGTATTTAACAGACATAGAGCACAAATCACACAACAGATGGTGTGTCTTCATCTCTTCTTGAAGACAGACCATCTGAAATCATCTCAAATCTTGTGTGTTAGAAATTAACTATAGACACTAAAAAACCTATACTTTCCTTAATATTTCCTTATACTATTTTCATTCTTTGCACTTGTATCACATGAATTACAAGTTGAACTCTCTCAAATAGATACATTTTTTTTTTAATCTATACTACTGTTCAAAAGCTTGTGGACAGATTTTTTTTTTTTAAAGAAATTAATAATTTATTCATAAAGGATTATTTATATTACAAATAAATGCCCATCTTTTTAATATTCTACTCAACAAAGAATCCTGTATCATACACACACACACACACACACACACACACACACACACACACACACACACACACACACACACACACACACACACACACACACACACTAAAAGAATCACAATTTCCATGTTAAATATGAACTGATTTCAATATTGGTATTAAAAAGAAATGTTTCTTGAGCATCAAATTAGCATATTACAATCATTTCTAAAGGATCATGTGACACTGAAGACTGGAGTAATGGCTGCTGAAAATTCAGCTTTGTTATCAAAGTAATAAATTACATATTAATATATTAAATAGTAAATAATTAACAATATTTTTACTTTTATTTTTTAATACATTTTTAATGATCAAATAAATGCAGCATTTTTGAGCATTAGAGGTCTCTTTCAAAATCATAAAAAATCTGAGAAAAAATTAGAAGTTCCTCAAACTTTTGAACAGTAGTGAATGTTTTCATATGGGTTACTCATTGGATAATAAGCACCATAATATGTGCAGTCACACAGGCAACGTGATCTTGGTGATAAACACACATCTGTTCATTATTATACTATCACCATATGTCTGCTTCTACCTTCTTACGTTATTAAGAGGGTACAGCTTCAGCTTCATATCTGAAGAGATTGCTTCCATATTAAAAAAAAAATGTTCAGCTGTTTTATGCTAGCACAATCTGTCTTTGAAGCGTGAAATATTTCACAGCAGTGACCTGGACTGTGATTTCCTGGTTGGCTTGCTCCAGAAATACAAATCACTTTGTACAAGTCCCTATTTAATTTGATAAAATATGGTAAAACAGCAAGAGTGTTGCAATCTTTGGTGCTACATCCTTCATAAACACAGTATAACTAGAAAAAAATAAAAAATAAATAACAAGTAAAGTGATTTCCTGCAATACCACGGTGAGTATTCAAAACACTCTTCAAAGGTTATATGGAAGAAGTTAATGCAGAGATATGTAAAAATTCCTCAACGGAAATCCTATTGAAAGGTCAAACTGCATAGCTTCCGGGGCTATGGCTGCATATTTGGACTCGCTTCAGCAGAATCATCTATAACCCAGGTTTGAGATTAAAAAGGACAAAATGTATGCCAACCAACTTTTATAATCATTATCCATTTGATTTCATCTAGTTGAGCTGGGTTGAATTTTTAAGGCAAGACACTAAAAGCAAAACCATTATTTTTTCATGTAAGCATCAATTTTGGGTTATTTTGCTCTCATAATTCTATATCTTATGTAACATTAGTGGGACGAAAACATCCAAAATACACATTTACATGTTTATTTTTATTACCATTTCTCTATTCATGTCTGTAGATTTAATTTTAATTACATATCTTTAAAGGCTAAATGTTTTTTTTTTTTTTTTTCTACTGCACCAAGCTGGAAATCTTCTCTTCAGTAGCACTTACATACACCACACTTTACAATTTTATTCCGATCTATACTCGGACAGTTTTTACAGACTGGTTTGTTAATATATCATCATACCGGATTTATATAACATTTTATTCCTAAAAATACAATGTTTTATTTCTGGCTGTTGGAAGTATTTTCTGATGGGGTGATAAAAAGAGATATCCAAAATCCCCTATAAATCTAATATGTCAACAAAATGAAATAAGAATTTTGAGCCTAGCTTCTGTCCTGGGAATGGATGCAAATTAATGCATAATTAATTACATAATGCCTTATTTGCATAATTAAATACAACATATAAAAAAAAAAAAACTGTAATACAAGCCATTGTCTTAATGTGCTGTGAATAGTCAACAGTGGGAAGTATGGTAACAGCTATTAAATAATGTTTTCTCTATTCACCAGTTGTGCTTTGTTTCAGTCTATCTTCATTTATTTTTGCAAAACCAATTTAAAGTATTCACTGTTACTCATACTTCTAGAAATATTAGCCACTGGTTAAGAAATACATGAATCACAGTGATCAATATAGAGCTTAAAAGGCCAATAAGCAACTAAGCGGAAAAGGAAACAGCCCAAGCACAGCATCAAACAACCCTGTAATCACTTTACCCACAAATCTATTTATCTTCATCAAGAAGTAGTCGATGTACTCTTTCCAAGAGGGAAAAGATTTGTTTCATAGCTAGCTGAATTGTGTCTACCAAATGAGAAGTATTGCCTTTTCTGTTATTAATCATAGTAACAGCTCTCTGTGGTTTTCAGAAAGGCAATGGAAAGAGTAAAAGTGCTGATCTAAACGTAATAAAGTCAATTAAACATTGCATTTTCTTTATAGGAAACATGGACAAGTTCACCTTCTGTTCCTATGAATCCTCCCTGCCTTTTCATGTTTGATGAAATGCAGTGCATATTTCTTCATTACTTCTTTCTTTTATCTTAGTTAAAATGCATCATTAATATTAATATAGCAGACAGTTTCTTAATATGCAGATTACAACACAGTGCACAAATCCTGTTGATGCTGAATACCAGGACTGTGAGCTGAGCATAAAACCAGCCAAGAATGCATTTGCAATATGTATTTCCATTTTAAAATCCTTCAAAACTACATGGTATCCTTGGATATGCTTTGAACCACCTTTCACACGTTGCATATCCCTTTCATGCTGCAAACCTTCATTGTTCTACAGTCCAGTGCATTTCAAATGGTGTTTATCAGGAAATAGCTGGGTTTTTGGAAGATCTTCAGGAACAAAGACCAGCCATTTCTGGCTCAACAACAGAAAAAAGCTGAACCAATGCTGTGAAAACTCTCTTTAGCATGTACTAATATATTTATATCTACAAATTTGAGTAACTAATTAAACAGTTTCATCCTTTGAAAGACAACCTTGGTAGATTTTTGCTTATGCATATGTGTGCTTGTTTGTAGATGTGCATGTGGATTTACGTGTGTGTGTGTGTGTGTGTGCGCTGGTTTTAACAGGGCTGTGAGAGTGTCAAGTATTGCTGTTATCCATCACCTCAGTGACTCCCATTTCAGCAGCTCACTTAGAGATAAAGCTATTGTTTATATAGATACAAACAAGATCTTTAGCATGTTCATTGATGTTTGCTTCTCCTGTTGTTTTGAATGAATGCTAATTTGTCTGAGTGTAAGAGTCCATTGAATTTGGAAAAAAGACAATTACCGGTTCCTGTTGTGTCGAGGTGTATAATCCTTCCTTCTTTAAATAGTATTACTCTTGGTAATTCTATTTGAGAGAAAAGAACAGTGTTCAGTGATCTTGTGTTATATGGTTATATAAAAGTGATCATTTAAGAAAATGTGGTGTTACGATTCTGTAACAGCCAGTAAATGATCCTAATTAATTAACATTATGATAACATTACTTTATCTTGATGTTTCTTGCAAAAATGCTATTCATCTTCTTGTGAATTGCTTTAGCAAGTTAATACAACTTGGTAAAATTCTTATATTAGTTATGACTGAGGAGACAGATTACAAACTGATTAACAGACTATGAGATTATCTGTTTTATAGAAAATGGAATCTAATTTACAGATGTTCACAGATTTTAATACGATGCCACTGCTGAATATAGTTCTTCATGTCTTTTCGTGCTGAGTTTAATTATGTATTTGACATTTATTTTGTGTCACTTGACAAAAAATTCCAGTCAAAGGGATAATCTTTTAGGACTGAATCTTGGCAAATTATAGCAATCTGTTACAGATCTTATCACATTTATGCATGAAATATTGATTGTACTCTGAAAACAGGTGACTCAACTTCTCTTTGAAATGCAAATCTAGATTCACATTCATTTTAGATGCTGAGCATTTTGGGTTTGTGATTACATCAACAAGTTAGCTCCAGATAGGACAGTGTTATGCAGTATTTTAAGTATGGCATATAGAAGCTCTGAGATGTCCATATCATGCACTTATCTGTATTAGAATATATATATCACTGTGTGAAAAGAGTAGTGACTGTTGTTCCCAGTGTCATTATGGCTTTGCTACTGGGCCTCAGTGTGAATCTGTAATGCTGTTACTTAGACCAACAGCACAGTTTGAGCAGTGAATATTGCTGTCATACAATAGATGAAGTAATATTGAGTAACATACATTTTAGACACTAAATTGCCTAATTTTATACACTATACACAGAAAACAAGCCCTACAAATTAATAAACGATTCCAGACACTTCAAGTTAAATGGTACAGGATGATTTGTAAATTGCATTTAATAGATGACACAATAAGAAAACATTTGCAATTAGCAATTTTCAAAACCACAAATCATTTTGCAAAGCAATTGGTTTAACTGATTCACAGTTTCTCCCATAACTAAATGAACACTAAGTTCTGTCATGAAACTCTAGATTAATGCTAATGACTGATGGGTTGTTAAGGCAAATTGATGATATCACAGCATTAAACTACTTGGCACAAGCTGATTGGTTCATCTCACATACGCAGCCAATGAGTTTACTGCTTTACATTTAAATGGCTAGTTAGCATACACTAGAGCATTTCACAGCATGCTTTAAGAATTCCTTTGAAACCCTCCACCTTCCCCAGCTCCACCTGTATAGATTTGCTATGGGTTATTAGCAGCACCAGTATGTCCTAAATACTCACAGCACCGTATCGAGCAGCAGCAGCAGCAATAATCTATAACAACGGCAATAACCAACAGCAGCAGCAAATAAGCAGGAGCAGTGTAGATCTATTCTGCCAAGACAAATACATTAAAGGAACACTCCGACTTTTTGGGACTTTAGCTTATTCACAATATCCCCCAGAGTTAGATAAGTCCATACATACCTTTTTCATTTCTGTGCGTTCTGTAAGTGTTATTTGACGCACCCACCGCTAGCCTAGCTTAGCACAAAGACTGGATGTAAATGGATAATGGTAGCATAGTAATCCCAATAAGTGACGAAAAATAATGCCCAAACATTTTCCTATTTACATGTTGTGATCTGTATAGTCACAGCGTGTACAAATAACAAGGCTATATGAGACAGAGACCATTTTTAATCGTATAAAATACTGGGAAACTATATTCTCACTAGGCGTAGGAGCACAACTGCTTAGACAGTGACGTTATTTTGGGCGCTTTGTTTGGGCGGTGTGTGTGTGTGTGTTGGGCGGAGTGATTAGCGCATCCCGTTTTCCTTTCACGTTCAAATACGCCTACTTTTTTAAATAAACATGCCCAAAGCACCCGCAAAGATACTTTCTGATTATTGTGCGTCCCCCATGTGGTGGACTATAGTTCCCTACAAACACTTCACTATTTTGGGTATTAACCTTTAGTACAAGTGTGTGTGTGTGTGGTGTGTCGTGTTGTGTGTGTTTGCTACGGGGGACTAGTAATGAACTTATTATCACACCCAGAACATTTTGATGAATTTTCTGTGCAAAACAGCGTTGTTAAACTACAAACACGTCTTTCCACAAAGAACAGGTATATCACACTGAACATGATAGAAAACAAAAAAAATTTAAATAATAAAGAATAAAAAAGTGAAATGTCTACATACTACATACTATTACTACTGTAAACTTTGCAAATAGAACATCAGCCCCTTCAAGTCAATGGACAATAACATAGTGGGCTGCAATGAACAAAAAGAGCTTTTAGTGATAACCAGACAGTATCACAAAATAACATTTTTAATGTTTTTTAAAAGTACAAGTTTTAAATGAACACAAAATGCAATGTAAATAAATACAAAGCAGTTCCTTACTTTAGGGCTTTTTTCTGCGTGATACTAAACTAATTCATCACGTGTAAAGGGTTGGCCTGCGCTGGGTGCGCCCCGCCCCCTATAACTGTTCTGTCTCGCGGTAGGAGCTTTGTGTGCTCTGTGTAACACGAGGAAAAAAAGCGACAGATAGAACAGGGGAGTTCATGTTTTATAGCCGTCAAAAATACTCGTTGATCAACTCTTCATAGTAATTCCATTACCAAAAACGCTGACGCTGATGTAAAGAGCTCGATAAACAGGCTACTTGTAATACTGGGTATAGAAATTCCAACCACAAACTCTGACCTGATGAATCGATGGCTACGTTTGTTCTGTTTAAACTCCCCATCACGAAGTATTTCGTTTGCTCTGAACATTTTACTGTAGACGACTATTTTGAAAAAAAATGCAAGTTGCCACACGGACCATGAAACGTGTGCTAAAGGATACAGCCATCCCATCGATAATAAAGACAGGACAAATTGGATCACCTGTTGCTGCGGTAAGTGTTCCGTTATGTTTTGAGATGATTAACATTAGCTATACTGTAACAGTGCCATGCTAATGTAATATAACCTTAGGAGTGACACTATTACGTGAATAGGGGCTCCGTGTATCCCCTTTATTGTTATTATTGTGTTGTCATGAACACACTGTATCGCTCAATAACAAATGAGCGGCGCTAAAGTAATTTAGTAAATGTAACTCTCAGGACTAATACATTCAACTTGCTAATGAATTGGAGGGGGAAGGGCAGTTTTCTTTTTTGAGAAAATGTTTGTGAAATAGTAGGCTAACGTTACTGTCTGTGGGTTCATTGTGCAAAAACTATTTGCCTTGTGCTATTTACTTTCCCCATATTCTTGGCTATTGTAATGCAATTATCTAACATTACTGTATTATATGCTGTTGAATATATTTGGTCAGCTGTAAATTGCATTTCAAATATATCAATTCCTGTAATAATTCTTTATACATTTTCTGTGATAATTATCAATCAGGATGAGATGAGTGTTCTACAGCACTTTGTAACTCCTCGTCTGTGTATTCTGGCTCAAAACTACAGTATATGGTTCTGGATCTTGGTTTGATACACAGTAAAATTCCTCTGAGTCTGACAATTCCTCAAAGTCAGCCATGATCACGAGTCACGTCTAGCTAGTTAGTCACGTTTGTTTTGTTTACGGAACCATCAACAGGGCGTCTCGTGTGCTGCGCTAATCACTCCGCCCAAGTAGCCACTCCGCCCAAGTAATGTTAGCTGTGCTCCTACGCCTAGTGAGAATATAGTTCCCAGTATTTATACGATTAAAAATTGTCTCTGTCTCTCATATAGCCTTGTTATTTGTACACGCTGTGACTATACAGATCACAACATGTAAATAGGAAAATGTTTGCATTATTTTGTCACTTATTGGGATTACTATGCTACCATTATCCATTTACATCCAGTCTTTGTGCTAAGCTAGGCTAGCGGTGGGTGCGTCTAATAACACTTACAGAACGCACAGAAATGAAAAAGGTATGTATGGACTTATCTAACTCTGGGGGATACTGTGAATAAGCTAAAGTCCCAAAAAGTCGGAGTGTTCCTTTAACATTGTCATATCCATTACCATGCTAAAATCTTTCAAAAGTTGTCATGATAGAACTGTTTTTGAACAAACTGTTTGAGTGAACAATTCAATGATTAACTAATATAAACAGTCACCTGTTTTGTTGATGAATGAATCAATGTTTTTGAACTGGTTGAGTAAATGATTCAGTGACTCATAAAGTCTGCCAAGTCATTTGTCGTGACCTACTTGCATAACAATGTAACCTGCAGAAAGAATCACTTAATCCTCCACTAATAATGCACGACTCCACTGAAATTACTAAACACAGACAAGTAGAGACATAAACAGCACTAGACCCTTATATAGAAACTAAGAATGCAGTTTAATGTATTTTAAATGTCAGCTTTTAAGTTTTCTCTTTTAATTGCAATGATTTCTCTTAATATATTTGTAAAACTATAATATATATATATATATATATATATATATATATATATATATATATATATATATATATATATTCCACACCATGCATTGTTTACCCTTTGTTTGTGATCTTACTCTACTAGAAAAATAATTTTAAAAAAAGATAATTAAATATATGTGCCAGAGTGTTTTCTGTCCACATGAACTCAAAGAGAAGCTCAGTTTAGCAACTTTGAGAAGGTGAAGACAGGAATCATTTCTTCTTTTAGTTTCACAAAAGGAGGTCTGGTTTAATCATTGAACACACTCACAAGACACACTTCCACAGGATGGTCCTGATAAGTGCCCCATCATCCTCCATCTCATCTGCTTATCTCACTTTAGCAGCAGGGGTCTCGCCTCGCTGGGGTCTGTAAATGGCAGCACGAGTGGGGTATTCTTGGACCAGCACAGGCAAGTCTATTGATCTGGTTCGGCCACCAGACTTGGCAGGGGGTGGTATTGTCATTAAGGTGCAACCTGTATAGCTGTGGAATCAGTTGGTAGCCATTTAATTGAGGATTACATGCTGATGACCTATCCTCCTCATTGGAAATGCATCATGGGAGATTGATATTGATAACGAACAACAACATCTGTCACTCACACCAGTGATAACCAAGGAGGTCTATAATTCTAAAGCTATCCGTTAGTCCTCCCATTTATCCCAATGGCAGTTGCTTGGCTGGTGATGGACCCCTTGGAGGTGCATAATTTGAAATCTGCCATCCTAAATTTTGAGACCAGCAAATATGACAAAATATATAATACAAGTCAAATTAAGCTTTCACAACTGTGGATATTTGCTCAATTTATTGTTGGAATTGTTTCAGATCTGCATGGCTTTTTATGTCTTTCCTTTTCTTGTTTGATATTCAGGTACTCAGATGTCATTTTAACAGATTCTATACAACAATACAAGATGCAAAAAGTAATTAACCCGGCATCTGCAGTGGTGTGATTTAGGATTTAGAGCAAACACCCTCATAAATCAGTATGGAACTGGATTCAGAGTAAAGCAAATGCAAGTTGATTTTATGACAACAAACAATATCCATAAAATTCATCAAGCACTGTGTAATCAAAAGACTCTTCCACTGCAGCTGTCTGATTCATCCCTCAAATGTCTACCTGCCTCTAGCTTTCATCATTAGAAAAGGATGCAACTAAATAAATGCTATTATTGGTGTGGGCCTTTCAGTCACTAAGAGAGGTTCATACATATAGATTGCTTTCTAAGGAATATTAAGTCTTTGAATGTTGATTAATGTAAGCGGTTGATTTTATTAAAGGGCATCAGCAGTGAAAAGGTTTCAGGGAGTCTGAACAGACCTGCAGTGACATGCACTTTATTCAATACCCAGCCTTAATATTTCAAATTCATAATACTGTTTGACTTGAGTTCAAAATGATAGAAGCAGAATTTTACAGTATGAATTACACATTTATGTTTTAAACTACTGTTCTAAAGTTAGGGGTTGGTAAGATTTTTAAATGTTTTTTAAAGAAGTCTCAAATCTTCATAAAAGATTGCAAAATTCAAGATGCATTCTCATTATACGAAGGTTGTACATTTTATTACTATATAACATTCACACAGTTGCTGTATTTCTGTTTTCTTGAAGACACCACTGTCTGGTTCGGAAAATTCTGTACAAAACTTCTGCTGCTGGCAATTTATCACCATCATAGATCTGCAAATGGTGAATAAGCTCTTGGATTACAGGGTTATTTGTCGTAATTGCTCAAAATGCTACATATAATGATATGATATTGGGTCGGCTTCAGACAAAGACTGTCCACAGATTAAACAGAAGCTCCGCCAAGAGAAAATGACACATTCAGGCTCACATTGACTGGATAACAATGTTTTTAAAAAGCAGAACAATTACAAGTGCATTTTCTGTATGGCATGAGTAACATGACTGAGGAAAAGGGTTATGAAAAGCTGGATTGGACAATGATCAGAGAGGAATCAGTACTGCTGTGGGAAGAATTCAGATCATTCAGTGAGAAACAAATAAGGTGAAGGGACACAGGTGATTGCTGACATTTAACCCTCTTGAGCTCGACTTATGCTTTAGGTCACATAAATGTATATGTTAAAATAATAGTAATAACAGTAATTTTGAATTTAACTAATTTAACTGAATTAATGAAGTCCAGAGACTCCAAACTTAAGTAATGCTACATTAAAATGGTGTTATTAAAGTTAAGTTTATTATACAGTTTTCAGAATACAGGGAACGTCAGTAGATATATAAAGGCCCATATAAAAGTAAAGTAAAACACATGGGCAGTTCTGACTGAAAAACTCATTTGCGTTTAGTAGCAAGTTTGGCAACTTTGAAAGTGTTTGCAAAGAAATTGAGTTATGTAAGAAATAAAAGCAGTTTATCTCATAAAGGAACTGAAACCACTTCAACATCTTAAAGAAGGGAACATTATTAGATATGGTCTAAATAAGCACTATTTCAGACATGGTTCTTGTAGCACAAATGGTCTGCAGCATTCAGGTGATTAAAAGTAGCTTGACATATTCACAGCAGTGAATAAGGATGAACCACCTGAGGAGGAGGATTTGTGCTGCTCTGTTGCCCATCTTGCCAGCTTGCAGCTGCCGCAATGTTCAAATACAAGGAAGCTATGTAAAATTCATACAATTCAATCCATTTGGCAAATCAGTATTCATGGATTCCCTGTTCAAATCAGAGGTACATAAGAACATAAGCATGCTCTCAAAAGTTGAAAAAACAAAAAAAACAAACAAACATGTAAAACACTGCAAAGAAGAAGAATACAGCCTCAAACCACACTTTAAGGTATGATGACAGGCTTTAATTGTTTCTGTAATTCACAACGGTTGCAGACCAAGGGAAGCCTCTGTCTTTTAATCCAGTTACAAATAATTCCTAGGCTCACCTCCATTCTAAGCCCAGGCATTTGTTTCTATGACAACAGCTGCGTCACGACCCCAGAGAACACTTGATCAACGTACTGCCATCTTTAGAAGATCTAAGGTCACTACTTAAAGCTTGGATAAAAATAAACCTTACAATGTATGTATTGAGTTTCTCAAACACAAAGCGATTCAGTTACACCGGTAGGTCTTTGTCTGTGTGAGACAAGTTGCCAAATCCATCAATAAACACAAAGCAGCAATTGGGACGTTGTTCAAACACTAAACTAATATTATGGCAATGTTATGTATCGCTTTAATATGTACTGATATAACTGAATAATCTCCCACACATAAGACTTGATCTCCAGTTTTGATCTCACACTGTACAAACCTCTAAACTGAAAACCAGAAACTCTCTGTTTGGCATTTTATGAAGGTTAGAGGCTCTAATGGTTCATTCTAGTCATAAAAATGCAGGTTTGGCCTTGTGTTACTCAACCCATCTATACGTGTTTGCCCTTGTCACTCGGCCCAGGTTGTAGTACTGCTCCAGCTTGTTAATTTATGGAATAAGGCTCTCCCTAGCTTACATTGGTCCTTGCTCTTCCCAGTTCCATATTAGATGTCATTCAGGCACAAAGCCAAAAACATCTGATTCGAGGACATGCACCACTTCATTGCCCTTCTCACAAAGCTGTTAACATCTGTCTTAAGTCACAGACTCTATAGTGCTAAACTGCACTTTGATTAGCTTTATTTTAAACGATTAAAAAGAATGAGAGCATATTATTTATTTGATTTGCCTGGTTAAAATATGGTTGTCAACACAGCAGCTTAAGTTTAGTTGATTGTATGTTTTTAAAAATTACAGGACTGAGCAAGGTAATAAAATAAATGAAAATATACAAATATGTAGCCAAAAAATTACACATTATACAGCACATGTTACCATTAGCAATAATGTGATAGAATCACTTAGTAACCTTATCTAAGTAAACCTTCAACTAACGTCATGACTGTTTGCACCTGGTAACTCTCCCATGACACACACAACCATATGAAAAAGGAACACGATGGAACTATATACCAAGTACTGTGTACATAGAGCAAATGCCACCCACAGGAATTATGTCACCAGGATGCATAGCTAGAAATGCATTCACGTACAAATTGAAATTTACAGAAACTTTTTTAGAAGTCATATGGGCCTAATATAAAAAACAAGATTTACGTTTGCTCTTTTATAAACATTCTGGACCCCTGTTGAAAAAAATCATATGCTGGTTAGGTATGTTTTGAAGCAAGGTAGTTTTGAGCTGGTTTAAGCTGGAGTAACTTGCTCAAGACCAGTTTAAACCAGCTCAAACCATCTACCATGCTTCAAAACATAAACCTAACCAACATATGCTGGTTTTCAGCATGGAATGGTGGTGATTTCATTGTGCTTACATAAGTGCTTGTAATTATTATTTTTTTTTTGTACGAACGGAAGTCAAAATGACCTTACAGTACATACCGGTAACAGAGAACATTTGAATTCCGAAGTAAATATCTACAGATTTTGCTGTTTCCTTATTTTTAACGATTTCATAAAAGCCTTTCAATATACATCTATGAGCTTTTAAATTATTGATGAACAGTACAAGTCAGTTTTGACTTCATTAAAGAAAACATATTTAATGGCCAAATTCTCAATGTGGAACTACAATGTTAATAATTCTGAAGAGAAATTCCATTCCAAGAGTGAGAGAACACACCAGTGCTCCCATCTATTAAAACACACACACACACACACACACACACACACACACACACACACACACACACACACACACACACACACACACACACACACACACACACCAATCACAATAACTCAACCCAATCAAATCCAAAGCTAACTTTTTAATAGTATTACATAATACACAACATTGCTGTAAGTCATTTTTGTTAACAAATTGTGTGACTAAAGGCTTTCCAAGTATTACTATATTTTAAAAGAGTGTCACTCAGTCATTTTAGTGTTAAACACATTTCAAACAGCAGTCTGGTCTAGTGCATGTAGAAGAACAATTTAAAATGTGCTCAGCCTTTGAAGAGCTCTCATTAATTCCAAGAAATGATGGATGAAAATTGCATGTGGTGACATTGGAATATGTGGATGTGCTTTTTCATAAGCTCAGCTGTGACATGTGGAGTCCAGAAATCACCAAGCACAGATATACGGCTACTGCACCAAAAAAGAATTGATACTTAAAGTATAAATCTATAAGACTAAAAACATAATTGGATTAATCAAGTGCAAATGTGCCCTTTTAAGATTTTAAGTGTGATGATAGCTAAACCAAAAACTGCTAGTGGCTCTAATTTTCCAATACACCCTAAACTTCACACCATTCTTAATCTCCTGAGATCATCAAAATCATTTAGCATGAAAACAGAAGATTAACTTGTGACTTAATATTCACCTCCATGCCCAGCTCAGCACAATGGCAGCTGAATTCACAGCAGGCGAGAAAACATCCTCTTGGCATAATAACTTCAAGCATATCTGCATCCTCCAGCTGTGGTCGCCTTAGCATTCATGAGCAGTGAAACATTTTGCATGTCACTGAAAATGAAGGGCCAGCATATTTCATTGGAGGCCAAGCATTAGACAGAGCGGTACAGTAAGATAGAAGACAAGTATAGTTTGGATCTTTGAAGTATGCCATCAAGGGAAATTAGAAATCAGTGCCTGCAGTGATCGCACTCGGCTTAGGCCTTGACATAAAAAATGAATCACTTTCTACCCCCACACCAAATCTCCATTTGACAGAGAGAGTGGGTGCTCTGCCCCCTTTAAAAAAATCCCTTTGATTCTCACACCTGAAAGAATCCTTCCCTCATACACTTCAGTCAGGTATCCACTCACTTCTCGTGTGTGTTTGGCTCTAAAGTGCGGAGGAGAAACAATGCGGCATCTGAAAACTGTGATTGAGGGCTGCACTGCATGTCACTGCCAGGTTACTAAGTGCTGGTTTAATGGCCACTTTAGTCAATAACTATATTACCCACCTCCACAAAACAACAGGAGCCTCATGCACAGAAAGTCTGATAATAACAAGCCATGAGAAAACACTAGAAAAGGGGGATAAAACTTAACTGGCTGTACAATTTACCAAAAAAGGATCACTATCCAAAAAGATCTCTGCATTAACTGAAGTGTTTCAGGAAACCCAGTATGTTGTAAAATGAAATGTGAGCTGCATAAAAAGCCAGTGCACGTTTGTCTCCACAGCTCCGGGACAAAGCAGGAACATTCTTTTTCTTTAATCGATCCAAATTATTGCCTACAGCCATGGTCTGGGACACATCAGGATCTAACTCGATTTCCTGTCACTTCATCAATAGGTCATAGAACAATCCTTTTTCAAAGAGCCATAAGACACTTCTGCTTATCATGACACAAGAACAGCTTGTTAAGAAAAAGGCACTGATAAGGAGAGTAGTAAAAGCAGTAAGCCAAAACACAATAAACTTGAAAAGAGCAATGATGAGATAGCATAAAATTTTTGAAACCATGTTCTAGAAGGTGTTAAGATCTCCAAACACGTCTTTATAACTTCAATATATACTAATTTGCTGGGCTAGTGTACCATTCAACTTAAATGCTATACCAGACCAGTACTTTTAATGGTATAATGTAAGCATATTCATAGTACAAATATGCCCTTTTGCTTCTTTGCTTTTACCTGAACTGACTAAAACTGTAGAGCTGCAGGCAAACGTCTTCAGTGACAATCCTGGAATCAAACCAGTGTTGTTACTGTTAACTGAATACTGAACAATACTTAAATAACACTATAGGGGAAATAACTTTATAAATACAAATAAAAAGTAAATTTCTTACATTAAAGATCCTTTCAATAAAATAAAATAGCCTTCCAAAATAGTATTTAAATTTTTAAATAAGAATGTCTTTAGAGTGGTATGAATGAAATTTGCCATGTCACTTTGTAGTGTTATTTATCCAACATGTCAGATTAGAGAAGTGCAGTGCCTTGCAGGTGATGTTCAGTGAGGAACTAAAACCATGGCAACTAGACATGGCTGACATCAATAATGCGGACTAAAATTAGCATCAGTCCAGAGAGCAGGTGGAGGAGGAAATCCTCCATCCCTCCACCCACCAAACTAAAGACACTCAGACAATGAGATCGGACATCTGTAGCACCTCTTTAACTGAATTTCAAAGATCTCTTTATGCATGTTCCACAGGTCAATTAACTGTTCACCTAGGCCAACAGCGCCCCCTTCAGCTGACTGCACTTCAATTACAAATAAACTAATTAAAAAATAATAAATAAGTAGCCATGTAAGCTAACACATAACCAACAAGATGTGTAAATTTTGTAGATGATACAGAAGGTTATCAATTGTGGATAAAGCTAAAAATACAAATCTGAGTGGGAACCTGCTGGAAGGAAAAGCTATCTAGATGTTCCATATCTGGAAAACATTCCACTCACCTTTTACCTCCAGGTGATCAAACTGTCAAAATGACAAGTGCCATTGTAGCCGGAAGTTCTCTGCGGGGTAAGAAAAGACAGCAAAATACACATGGGGAGAAAGAGAGAAACATAGGGCTTAAGGCTATCTGAAGCTTTTAAAATGTACAATGTGGCATTAACCATGGTTTTATAGGCTAGTAAAAATGTGGCAGGGCTTAAGGCTATCTGAAGCTTTTAAAATGTACAATGTGGCATTAACCATGGTTTTATGGCACGGGTTTTTACTTGGCAAATTGATTACCATTTGTATAAGCAGAGTTTTACCACAAATACCATTAGTGTAGCAAGACCATGGTTAATTTGTGGTTACCGTGGTTTAACTATAGTAACCACGTTTTTTTGGTTTTATTCATAGTAAAACCATGGTTAATTTTTAGTAGGGGCAGTACTACATGCATATGAGAGTCACCTGATGCTCTCTATTAGAATAAACTGCATGAATTGCAATGCTCCTCTTTTTCTGTCCTCTTATATTCTGAACAATAATATTATTGTAATGCTCCTGAGGCCCTGATACATCAGATTCACTTTTATAGGACTAGCAGTGAATTCCCAACAGGTGTTTGCAGTGTGCAGATGTAATGTCATTAGGCAACTGCAACAAAAATACACACTCGTTGAAAAGTATCACGGGATATGCATTGTAATACTACAATATGATAAAAATACATGCACTGTTGGAAAAGGTATCGGATGAAAATCCCCTGTGACGAGGCTATAAACAATGAAAGTTGAACCAATGTCACTTGGAGACAGTAACAGACTGGATTCAGACAAGTTTTAAATGGACAAATAAAATACAATTAATGAGAGATTAGTCAAGTAAATCACACTCAGGAAAGTTATTATAGTTTGGAAATTTTATTTACAATTATAACTGAGTACACTGCTTTTGCTCTAGATTAATCTTTTTCCCCCTGCAGAGAAATTGCTCAGATGCATAAAAATAGATGCTACCAATGAAAGAGTATATAACTCATGAGTGCTGCTTACTAACCATGCCACTTTTAAACAAAGTCTTAATGGATTTATCCTTAATCATCTTTTCCCATCAGAACATAAAAAGGCACACAGATGAAGTGGAATAACAGGATATTTTAGTCAGCAAACCATTATATAGAAGGACTGCAGGAGAAACCTAAATAAGCAATGACAATAAAATAGCAGATCTCTATTAATTACTATAAACACTTTCATGAACATACAGACACAGTTAACCAGCCAGAAGTCATCAGAAGATTCAATCAGTGATGATGAAAAAGATGATCTTTTCAAATGCATAGTTCATATTCAAGGTACATGCACATCCCTTTTGTACAAACAATTACTAATACTTTCAAATAAACATAACCTTAGGAATCTCACCCTCTCATAAGTGAAAAAGAAGAATAGAAGCTCAATGAATAATCAAGGCTGGCTAAATCATCCAATGTTCATCACATCTCCAACACGCTCCTATAGTGTTTACAGTTCCTTGTCTGTGATTGGTTCCTCTTCGATCTGCTGCAGTACTGTGAGATCACATGGCTGTGGGCTGCCCAGCTGAAAAGAGAGAAAAATCATCATTAAAAACATCAGAAATCACTTGGTGAACTATGTAAGTGAGCAGCATATATTGCAGAGATGTGTGGCCTACTTTTGAGTCGCACATAGCAGGAGTTACAATAGAGCTGTTGGTTTCGTATTCTGACTTCTGCTCCTGCTTCTGAGCCTCCCAAATCAGACCTGCAGTTAAAGCACTGCAAACACAAGATGAAAGAACACATTGTTAGAAAGATGGAATCCTCCATGTAATGTTGTATCGCACACTCACCTCCATATAAGAGTGAGAGAGAGAGAATCATAGCTTGAGGTCAATGGCAGCAGCATAAGAGGATATGAAATTGAAGTAATAACACCAGCCGAAAGGACCAGAAATAACCCGGCAACAAGATTAGCAGGAGGACAATGCAACGTGAATGAGAGGATGAGCAGAAATACAAATGATTGGCATTTGGAGAATGACGAGGATGTGCGAGGGATAATTAAGCTCTAGATGAATCACATACAGCTGCGCTGAAGGTAAAGGCATTGGAATAAATTCAGGAGGAAATTCAGATTTAAGAATGAAGTATGCCCACTGATAGCATTATTTATTTACAAATACTTGTCTGTGCTGTTTTAGCTCTCGATTCACTATATAAATATGCTAAACGCATTATGCACAGTGCACACTCCCAGTTTTAAGTGCTAAGCTATGGAAGATACAGCAGATTATTGCAATTTGGAATACTTCACTGAGACTTCATCACTATGAACCAGACACATAAACTGCATGTTAAAATACATAAAGTGTGTTTGATTACAGAACTTTTTTAGATATATGTCCCATTATACTCAATTATTTAATCATCATTTTTGACCCTGGACCATAAACTATTTGAAGCAATAGCCAAAAATACATTGTACGGGTCAAAATTATGTATTTCTCTTTTATGCCAAAAATCATTAGGATATTTTGTAAAGATCATGTTCCATGAAGATATTTCCTACCGTAAATATATAAAAACTTAATTTTATATAAGTAATATACATTGCTAAGAACTTCATTTGGACAACTTTAAATGTGATTTTCTCAATATTTAGATTTTTGTGCACCCTCAGATTCCAGATAGTCAAATAGTTGTATCTCAGCCAAATATTGTCTGATCATAACAAACCATACATCAATTGAAAGCTTATTTAATGTATAATGTCAAAAAATCGATCCTTATGACTGGTTTTGTGGTCCTGGGTCACATTTGATTAATTATACTTGCAAAATGTACATAGGCATGTCTTAAATAGAACTCTATAATAGCGCAATGTTTACTGCACCAGGCAGCTAATAAATAAGGTTCACTCTATAATTCTATTCTAATTTGCATATACATGACGTGTGTCTACGCTAAAAGTGGTGCAGTGCTAAACCAATATATAACTAGTAAAATTACGACGTATGTGTGGTTGGTATAAAAAGACATGTTTCTGCGACATACGATGGGATTTTTGGCACAGATGCAATCAAAATCCTCATAGTACAACAATGTTATAAAAGCAAAATCACAAATATTTCAGTTTTGGCAGAAACAGATTTTTGTAGTCCAGCCTTTAGAATGCATATGGTTTGTTCTTGATGGTTTATGCTCATTTAAGAGAAATAAATGACAGTCTTTCAGGAAAGAAAGATAAGTCACAGAGCAGTGCTGTCAGTGCTGTTATCCATGAAGCAGCTAGAATTGGCATTTTGATTTTCTGGGTTGACATTTTGATTGAGTTTATACATGCACAGAACAACTGATTAGAATAATCGTAAAAGCAGGCAGAGCACATTAGTCAGGTTAGTCACTGATGAAGCCAGGCTGGACCTGACCTCCGAGTAGCCTTAACGCTCACCTTGAAACAACTCAAATGATAACAGAGCCCCAGGGACTCGATGATCATGGCTGCTCCTTTGCCCAGTGGTGTATTACAGGATGAACATATTTTCCTGCCACTCACTGACCTAGATTACAGAAAACATCATCTGAAGCCCAGCAACACAGACTTACACACAGCCCATGGCTCATGTGGGGTGAAAACACATTTTGAATACAGCAAGAATATGGGAGACACATGGGAATGGTTGGGTGGTATGGTTTAGATCTGCAGTTCTCAAATGGCTTTGTTTCACAAGCCCAAGAGAGTATCAAAATAGTTTATCATACAAAATGTCAACAAAAATGTATTATGGTGCAGCCACATCAGCAAAATTTCTGTGAAATTATACAAGCAAATAGGTCCACTTTTCATTGACAGTAGTGTAGCACAGCTCACACATACAGTATGTCACTTTGAAACAAGCAGCTTTCTGTTGGTCAATGCAATTTGTGTGACCAACTTGAATCTTGAATCTGATGCAAAATCTGTATTTGAAAAACCTCCACCCTCAAGCAAAATTCCAGATCGCACAGATTCCTACTGAAATTACGTAATTTTGATCATGAAAATACACAAAACTATGGTAAATGTGACAGCAACTTAAGTGTATTTATTTATTAGCTAATCACATAGAACAAGCACCAGGCCAAAGGATATATTCCCTCCAAAACTGACATCTGATTAATCTTTTGTTTACTTGTTTTCCAGTAAAATATCTGCATATCCTTAAAACAAGATTAATTTACATGAGAAGCAGTACTGCATAACATATTAAGCGATTGGAATATGGAAGTTGAAGCCTTTTGTTTTGCTATCCAGATTTAGTCTCATTTTATTATTCTGCTTTCATTAACCTACCAGTTGAGAACCACTGTTTTAGAGTGTTTAGATTACAATGACAATTTCCTTTTTTTAGTGAAGAATACCTATTCCGTGGTGGAGCTCGAGGCTCTGGCTCTGGTGTAGCTGCAGATGGGGACCAGGACTGCCTGAGGGAGCTCATGGACTCAGATGACTGCAGAGTTGCAGACCCTGGACGTCCACTCTGGTACGACGAGGAGCCGGAGAGGGACGAATGAGGCCGGCTGTAGTCTGGTATGGACGAGGTGCTGTTAGATGTGCTCCATGATGATCTCCAAGAGGAATGAGGCATATCGAGGTTATCAAGAGACTCGCCTCTGCAAGCAAAGTGAGCTTGTCAGTCTTTATGCTTGAAGCTCACATCAATTGCATTTTTCTCATTGCTTATTTTATTTGATAATTTTGTTGCAAAGAAAAATGCTGCTGTCCAGTACTGACCTCCTAATGGGCAGATCAATCGGTTCTTTGGCGGTAACACTGGCAGCACTCTGCTGGCGAATCCAGCTGTTGTCTGTGTTCAAGGAAGTCTTCTTTCTCATTTCATGAAGGATCTGCTGCCTCTCCACCTCAGTCTGAGAATGAGGCTCTTTCTTATAGTCTCTACTGAACTCACCCAGACCACCGCTCGCTGCTCGAGCCAACAACAGACACAAATCACCATTAACAACAAAGTGGCAAGTTGTAAATAGACTTGGTAGACATCAAGAGCAAAAGCAATCGATTTCAGATATTCTTCATCCGATTATATATAGTGGGGCCTGAATGTTTGAGACCACAGTGGATATCTGGGATTCAAAATATAATTTAAACCTGGAAATAAACCAGCACAAACGGTCAGATGTTCTTAAACACAATTCTTCGAAAATCACTCTAATATGGTAATTTTGTGCTCAAAATAAAGAAATAAATAAACAAAAATTTTTCCTCATTATTATCAATGTTGAAAACAACTGTCCTGCTTAATATTTTTGTTGAAACCATGAAACTTTTTTTCAGGTTTCTTTGATGGACAAAAAGTTGAAAAGAACAGCATTACAGAATATTTCTGTAACAATGTAAAAGTCTTTATTGTCACTCTAGATCAGTTTCATCCTTGCTGCATAAAAGAATCAATTACTTGACAACAAACTTTTTAACGGTAGTTTAATGCATATTAGATGATTGTAAGAAAAAAATATTAACTTAAAGAATTTGAAAATAGATGCATTTTCACTAGTGGTCTCAGACTTTTGGACCCCACCGTTTTTATAATACAGTTTTTAAATCAAATGCACACTGATCATGTGGACACAGGCTCGATTTCAACTGATTTTGCTGCCATTGCATCTGTCAAATTTGCATAAATCAGGCCGAGCTGATTGGTTGGTCTGATTGATTGGCGTTGGTTGAGCCGTGCACACCTCTCTCTGGATCTCTGTATTTCATGGCATTGAGAATGCTCCTCCTCTCAAGCTCTAGCTCACTCGCTGCCTGCTCTCTCTGGATCTGAGTGTTTTTCTTTCGCCTCAGTTCCTCTTCCAGCAGCCATCCTGCCAAACCCCTGTGTCTGCCGTACACACCTGCAGAGAGCCGCAGACTCTACAGCACCAAATCTAACTCCAGCCCTTACAATGTGTGGCCCACTGACAACATGCTCTTGAGGAATCTGACACGATGCTGTCTCAGCTGCTCCTCATTTGTCAAAAGAACAATAGAAGCACATAAAGGTTTAGAGAAAAGATAAAAGCTGCACTGACCTTTAATATCTGGTTTTGCAACCTCATCAAGTTCTGGAGTTGATTTGGAAATAGATCTGCAAACCAAATTGGAAGAAAAAAAGATGACTCCGTCTGATAAACATACAGATGAAAGATCTTAATCATGTATAAATCCTATATGGATGCATAGCCTGAAAGCACAATTAATTAAATTGTATTTATTAAATACAAATGGGAGTGCAAACAGCAGAGTCCTATTACCTGTGTGAGTAGGATAATTGAGGGTAAACATTGGTATAGCCAAAGGAGTCCACCTTACTGTGGCCAAACAGCAGAATCAGCACAGACAAGCAGATGTTCATTTAGTCATGATTGAACAACATTAATAGAAGACAAATTAGTCTGGTTAATAATGCATTAGTTTAGTAAGACTAAAAAAAAGAATGGAGATGGTATTTATTAATAGAATGTTTATTTTTTGTATGAGTATTTTATATTGCAGTATCAGCATGTATCAGCATATATACATTTTTGCTGTAAAAATTATGAAAAATGTGTTTTACACTAACAATTAATATGTTACTATAATAAATTACTAAACGAATTCTACACTGATACACTAATATAATATTACAAAAAAATATATTTAAAAAAGCTGTTCTTTTGAACTTTCTATTCATCAGAGAATCCTGAAAAAATGTCTTTAACGTTGATAATAATATGAAATGTATCATAAGCATCAAATCAGTATATTAGAATGATTTCTGAAGAATCATGTGACACTGAAGACTGGACATTTTAAAATATATTAGCATTAGAAAATTAGAAGTTATTTTAAATTTTTTGAATATTTCACTAAATTTGTAAATGCAGCCTTGGTGAGCTAAAGACACTTCTTTAAAAAAAAAAAAACATTTAAAATTATTACTAACTACACTTTTCGACGATACTATTAAATAACAACGTGGTATTGCTTTTTGGTAAGTCACTGAATTAAATATTCTATAAATGAAAGTTATTTGATCTTATTTCGTTATATCACCAACTCTAAATTTAGACTTGAATGAATGAATGAATAAATGAGCCGAATACACCTGTGACCATACTTCAGCTAAAATTACTGAAAATTGTATTTCTTTAGCATAACAACATCATTGTTTCCATTCATTTAACAATGCAAAGCAGCCCTGCTCACTGATACATACATATCAGCCGACGCATAGAAGGTATTGAAAATTTATAGTGTCATGCTGCCCAGCCCTAACACAGACAATGTTAGTTTAGTCAGGTCACTTTGGTATTTTAAGCAGCATTTGTCAAGCATGATATTCAGTGCCATTCCTTCATGTTATTGTTCTGGAAGTAAACAAAACTGACATGCATGCTTGAGGAAATACATATCAGTATGCCACAGATAATGAGAGATGGGACAAAAATTAAAGTACTGAGACTGCTGAAATGATCAAACTCACTCTTGCTCCTGTCTTCTCTTCTGCTCCTCCAGTCGCCTCCTCTCCTCCTCTCTTCTATTCCTTTCTTTTTCCTGAAGGAGGCGCTCTTCCTCTTCTCTGTTCCTCCTCAGTTCCTCAAGGTGCTCTTGTTCCTCCCTCTTCCTCCTCTCTTCCTCTAAACGCAGCCTCTCCTGTTCTCTTTTTTTCCTCTCCTCTTCTTCTCTCTTCTTCTTCTCTTCCTCAAGGCGCTCTTGTTCTTCTTGTTTTCTCCTCTCTTCCTCTAAACGCAGCCTCTCCTGTTCTCTTTTTTTCCTCTCCTCTTCTTCTCTCTTCTTCTTCTCTTCCTCAAGGCGCTCTTGTTCCTCTCTTTTCCTCCTCTCTTCCTCTAAACGCCACATCTCCTGTTTAACAGCAATCAGGAGATTGTTTCTTTTTGGTGTTTGACAGTGACAGTGTATAAAATAATAGTTTTCAGCAAAATCATCATAAAAATGGCTTATATGAACCTTTGAAAAGGGTAAATCATGTTAAATTCAGGTTATTTTCCTGAATTCTGTTATTTATGAATTTGTTTATTTGAATATACATTCTCTCGTGGATATGATCTAATTATTGCTAAGGCATCCGTAAAACACTGACTTGCATTGGTTATGATAAATCAAATATTAAATATACCTCCTCATGTTTTTTGAAGTTCTCCTTCTCAAGCTCTTGCTGTGCCTTCCTCCACTCCTCATCCAGTTTTTCTTGGTCCTTTTTGTACTTCTCTTCAGCAAGCAAAAAAGAAAAGACCACTGATTGTAGTTAATCAATGCTTCAAAATTACAAAATGCATAATTACACAGTGCTTTTGGCTTTTATTAACAAACAATGAATTAGTTTGCCACCAGTTTACGCACAGTTTTAGAAATTATTATGGATATTTATTAGATATGCAATAACAAATAAAACAGGATAATATTGTAGTTTTTTTTTTTGTTTTTTTGGTATAATTGATGGGTATATAAGTTTTGTATTCAAGAAACACAACAGCAAACTTGAGTTTGTATGCCAATTAGTAGAACAAAATGTATCCTAGTTTAACTAATTTCTACAATCTCAAGAATAAAATAATCTAATTCATTTAAATGAATAAACCAATTCATTTAAATACTATAACTCTATTTTACCCAACATAATTCGGTTCACAGATACTATAATATTTACCTGCAGCAAACGCTCCTGCTCTTTCTGCCATTTCTCCTGCCGTTTGCGCTCTTCTTCGGGGTCCCAGGACCAGCGGGTAGTGGATGCAGTGATGGAGGGAACGGGCAGCTACAGACACAGAAAATGCTTTTAATTATTGGAACCAACCAAATAAAATATCACACAGAACCTTTCTAAGACCTTGCATGATCACATTGTCTTGTTAAAGATCCAAAAAGAGCCAGGCCCCAAAACAGCAAGCAGTATTATGGATTAAACTATATAATTCACTTAATCAGATCATATGCATGTCAACAACAGTGGTTTGATTAAAAGAAAACATATGAAACAACTTACATTTGATATTGCTGTATCCGATCCACCTGTAAAAACCAGCTACAATTAGATTCTTCTCAATAAATACATTGTAGCCTATATTTTTAATGAAACCCTTCTTTATAGCATGAAGGGAACACATGAACAGGATTCCATCCCAAATATCTCATAGGATAATATCTGTTCAAATAAGAAACCCATAACCCAACAGCTCCATAAATAAATGTTAAATTAAAACCACATGCAATGGCTTGAATAAACAAACACATGCAAAGTCTTCAATAACCAAACCAAATGAATAATGCATAAATACATTTGGCCAGTCTTCAAATGCAATGTCACATGCAAGAAACACTGGTTATTAGTAAAACCAAACCCCGCATCAATGTCCAGCACAGCATGCACTATTCACATTCACAACACAATACCAACACACTCCACACTGATTACTGATTCCTTTGCCTGAGCTGCTCTGATAATCAGGGATATACAGCAAGGCTGACTTGAGTGTGAGAGGGTAGTACAGCCTCATATTCATATCTGTCTCATCCTGAATTCTTTCATTTATGCCTATGGGGAAATTCTCTGATATTATATTAATGTGGCAGCTATCAGCAAGATATGGACTGTCTATCCCTCTGATGCAGTTTCCTATTTATTTTTTTTAGAGTGCTTTGTATGTTGGTATGGTTCCTGACATGCTGTCTTTAAGAGGTCTTCAAGAGCATGACAACAAAAGAGAAAATGGAAAAAAAAAACTTTTAAGTTTGTTTGCACTGATAGTGAAAATGCAACCAAAGGTCATGATTTTTTTTATAAGGTTTTATGATCTGAGGCGATGTAAGCAATAACAATCATTGGTGATGCAACAAATTTGAATTTGTTTCATAATTTACTCATTCTTATGTCATTTCAAACAGAACCAGTACTATTTTAGTATTATTTATATAGAGTTATAATACTAACTAAAGGAAACTAAACTTCAGAAGGCTTGGAATTTACTTGTGTGGACCATTTTTATGATATTTTATGGTGCTTTTTGTGTCAGTTTTAAAGCCTGATAGCTTCAGGTCACATTAATTGTGATTACACTGAAAAAAAGGAAATTGGTATTCAAATGTTCTCCTTTTGTCATAGGTGTCTTTGGAAGAACATGTAACCCTGGACCACAAAACCAGTCATAAGTGTAAATCATCTGAAAGCTGAATAAATAAGCTTTCCATTGATGTATGGTTTGTTATGGTCGGACAAGATTTGGCCGAGATACAACTATTTGAAAATCTGGAATCTGAGGTTGCAAAAAATTTCAAGTTGTCCAAATGAAGTTCTTAGCAATGCATATTACTAATCAAAAATTATGTTTTGATATATTAACAGTAGGAAATTTACACAATATCTTCATGGAACATGATCTTTACATAATGTCCTAATGATTTTTGGCATGAAAGAAAAATCAATAATTTTGACCCATACAATATATTTTTTTGGCTGTTGCTACAAATATACCCCATCGACTTAAGACTGGTTTTGTGGTCCAGGGTCACATATGATGGTGAGTAAATAATAACACAGTTGTCATTTTGGGTGAACTACTGCACTATTTACTCATGAAGTTTCCTCTACTTATTAAAACTCCTCAGACTCCTGTAGACAGCATGTCAGAGTTTGAAATGGAAGTGGACACTGCACACTCAACCCCCCTTTACCACAGAGGTAGACCAGAGAACTGACTGTGAGCCCTGCAGAGGGAAGAGCACAGAGGTTATGAGGGGCTTCTGCTAGAAGGAGGAGGATGAGGATGGCAGGATGAAGACTTAGCGGTTTACCCACAGCCCCCCAAACACAAAGCCTGAACGCACCAGCACTTAACTGATGCTGTTCTGTTACCTTGTTCAAAAAACTCTGATCTCCTTTTTAAGTTTTTCAAAGTAATGGATTCTACATGGGAGATAAAGATGTTAGAAGCTGTTGAATCTGTACAAAGGAAAAAGTTCCAGGTGCCCTGGGGAACTAGATTTAGCAATTCATTCTTAATTCACAATGCTTTTTTGTAGAAATGTAAACATTATATGTGCACAGTGCTTGGCTATCTTTATTCTATTTTTTACTTTTGGCTAGTTTAAGTTAATCAAAAACAAGCAATCTTGTCAAGCTATGAAACAAGATTCATTTTTTTCACAACTTTTCTGCACAACATGCATTTAATAAAACAGGCACAGAAACAAACTACAAAAAAAGCGTCACAGAATGTTTCCAAGCAATTAGCTGAAAAAAGTAATTTACCTTTATTATTCGAAGTCTCTGAATCCTCATGGAAACCACCATTTATCCCATTCAAACCATAATTCTGTGAAAAAAATAAGAGGTCATCTTTTTAGTATAATAAAGAAGCATTAAAATAAATCCTAATTAAGTATCATATATAATAGTCTGCTTACATTGCCAGACTGTGAGCTGACATTCACAGTTTTCACGACCATATCCTTGGTTTGTTGGGATGTGAAATCCAGGTTGGTGCTGAGGTATGGCTCGGAGGGACCTAGAGGATCCAGACTGGTCAGATTGATGGTCTTATGGCTTTTAAATGGAAGGGAAGGTAGGTCTCTGCCCCAGTCTGATTGTGGCATGTCAACAAAATCATTTATTTCAAAAACACAGATTGAAAACAGATGTACGACTACAGACATAATACTATATTCTAAATAGTGGGGATGAAAGACAGACCACCTTCCCCTGCCATGGCTTCAGTCACAAACCATAAGCCTGCTAGTAAACACTGAAAATATGAACCTCTGATGTTATCAAGAACCACAAACTTTAGAAACCAAGATAATGAGAAATAAAGCACACTGTTTAGGAAGAAATAAAGGCATACCACAAATACTGTAGACACCAGGCCAGGGAAAAGTAGACAATAAAGGAATAGATCACCCAAACATTTGGGGCCAAAAACTATTACAGTTAAAATGTGTTATTTCGTTCAGTGGAACACATAAATTAAAAGATGTGCTCCACAACTGAATTTTGTGCACACAAATGAGCTTGACAGTCCACTATATCAGTGTAAAATATAATGTAAGAGGTGGCAGCATAGAGGTGGAAATATATGTAATATAATATATAATAATCCTTAATGTATAAAATATGTATTAATGACAGTATTTAATTTTTCATTTTTATTTTTTGAGTGAACTTTCCTTTAAAAGAAAAAAAGTGAACAAAGAAAACCAGCAACCAAACACACAACTGAAAAACATAATTTGATACACTATGTGCACTTTACTACTACTGTATATTCTATTTTTAACTACAGGGTCAACCCAGAACAGAGGAACTTAGTGTGCTATATGCATAGAAAAGTGTCTGGTAATGTTATTTCTGCTGCTTTTGGTTAACTTCGGAAGCTTTTTCCAGGCCTCTTGTGGTCATTTACTCAGGTGAAGTATGAGAGTGCTGCACTCAAAGAGATGGTGTAGACTTACTATTCTTGCCATGTCTGCGGATGTCCATAAACAGACTACCCTGCTGCAAGGCCTCCTCCATACTGTTCTTCCACTCAGTATAGCTCATGTCTGCCACCATGCGGCCGTTCACTGTAAGGATCTCATCTCCAACCTTCACTTGACCGAGCTCAGCTGGGCTGCCTTCTCTCACACACACACACACACACACACACACACACACACACACACACACACACACACACACACACACACACACACACACACACACACACACACACACACACACACACACACACACACACACACAATAATCAAGCATGCAGTTTTTAAAGCTAAATGTAATAACAAATGCAAGTGCCAAATGCTAAATGAACCTCTAACTGTGATAACAACAAATTCAGAGCAGAGATGGACAGTAGCGAAGTATTTTTACTTTACTCAAGTAAATTCAAAAAGAATCTGTAGTTTATCAAAGTGTTTTTCTTTGGAAACCTTTACTTCATTACATTCCAAAGCATAATGCCATACTTTTTAATGCACTACATTTCATAAATAAAAGTCGTTGTTTGTTTTACCTTTAAAATTAAAGAACATTAAAAATGTTATTTCTTGTACTCAAGTAAATCTTTGAATTACTTTTTCTTGAGTAAATGTAAGAAAGTAATAGATTTTCTAATGTAATTAAGTATGAAATGATTTTTAATATGAAATGTAGTGCAGTAAAAAGTACAGTATTATGCTTTGGAATGTTGTGAAGTAAAGTTTTCTAAAGAAAAAGACTGATAAAGTACACACACTTGAAAAGTACTTTTAAAGCAGAGTAAAAATACTTCACTACTGTCCGCCTCTGATTCAGAGTCATGTAAACTAGAGGCTCATCAGAACCAACCTAGAAACAAATCTGCTCTATATACTGTAGACTACTGTAGCAGCAGTGTGTTTTTTCAGCAGCAGATGCTCTCTGAAGCTGCAGGTAGAGCCTGTACTTTATGCTTCATTAATTCACTGTGCAGTACATTACTGAGCACCTTTTTTTCTTAGGATGTTATATGTTTCTTTTACCTGGAACTACAGATTTGACACGGACCCCTGTGGAGTCCCAGTTGCTCTGAAAGCCAAAGTCCCGGCTGCTGTTGGGTTTCTGGTTCAGGCTGATCCTCATCTCACTGTAGTCCACCTGGAAGACATAGACAGGTCAGTTCTACACAGAAAATAAAGTGATTTGTGGTTTACTATGCTAAATGCATCTTCTTCAGTATGACCATAAATTATAAAATGGTTTCGGGAGTGTTGCTATTAAAACTTACAATAAAATACATTTGATGAGTGTGACCACATTTACAGCCAAATGGACAGAAAAGGGCAACTCTGCACCCGAAGTGTTGCTTTAAAATGCTTAAATTTAAGGAATATAAAGTGCTTGTGTATCTGTGCAAATGGAATTTACTTTAGCTTTAGAAAACAAGTGTGTAGAAGAAATTTGTGACTTGAGAGTCTTGCAGTACCTCATTAGAAGGGATGGACGGGGATGGAGATTTGGGCAGGGGGGACAGTCTGTGGACCGGAGGGACAGGAGATGGGGTTTTCTCCTCTTCCTCACTGCTTTGCACAGGACTTTCCTGGGAAATATCTTCATCCTCTTTCACATACTGAGCATATCGGTTAGAAATTGCAGTTTTCTTGATGCTATCTGTTTCTCCATTTGTGCGTTTAAGAGAGTCGTCCACCTAAAAGGTTTTTGATATCATAATTATTTTCACAACCAATCTGAACTCTATTTGCTGTTATCGTTAATAATGTAGACTAGATCGTAACTTATCATTTTAAATATGAGACTAGTTTGGTTTAAATATCTCAAACAGAGGAATAGAGTACTACTTTTACTTTTTAGAGGCCCTGATAAGATTTTGCCCCATTCATTTATTATATGATGTAAATCAAAAAACTTTGATTTGAAGCAAATAGGCAAAGGTGCAAAAATGCAACTTAACAGCTTTAGTAGTTTTGATAGAATTCAGAAATTGACTTGATTACGTCATTCTCAATGCTTTATGGGAACGAGTGGACACTAAAGAGTGCTTTTGGTGTGATTTGCTTGTTTTGATTCCCTGATTTTTAGTTTTTTTGAAGATAAATGGTAAATGTAGTTTGTCACCAGGAATTCCACTGTTAAACACAGTTATTTAAAAACTTAAAATAATGCTAGCCAACAACAAAAACATATACCATTAAATAACAACCTTGTTATTCATAGTCAGTGTGTTTTTAAAAGTTATCGTTAAAAAAATCTATGAAGAAAATGAATGAATTTTTACTTCTAGAGCCAGATTGTTGCACTCCCTAATGAGATGTTATGCTTTCTCAAAAAATCTGACTTCCACTTTATGGTTTTACTCTAGGTATGTACCTCATTTAGATGCTTTATAATTCATATGAGCTGTAATTACATCAGTATTTCACTGTAAATTGATCACACACTACGGTGAGTAGTACAATGTTCTCAGAAGTTTATTCACTAAAAAAAAAACAAGCCAGTCAAACAGGTCAGGATGTTTGAGACCAAGCAGGCCCACTCACCGTGAATGCTCTGGGAAGGGAGGCGATTCGGTTGGATTTTGTGCCGAATGGCCTGGGCGTGACTACAGAGGTGAGTCTTGCGCTATCTGATCTCTGGTAGCTCCTGGGGAGGGAGGCAGAAACTTGATCCAGCCCAGACTGCTTTGTATCCATTGAATTGGGTTTATACAAAGAGCTAATGGGGCCGCTGGAGTTCTCGACTGGCTTAGTGTTGCTAATCAACTCCGAGCTGCTGAGAACGCTGCTGGTTTTACTGACGCTGGTGGGCTTGATCAGGCTGGTGTTGCTGCTGGACAACGCAGGAACTGGATCGTCCAGAAGGCTTTGGATCGTTGTATGGCTCTCCTCAATTTTCAGTGGGATATCTGGGCTGGAGCGATCACGTCTGGTATGAAAATCTGTCTGATCTGATGCCAGAGTGCCAGCGACAGGTTCCTTTTCTCTCAGAGTTGGAATGGAGGGTACTGAAGGTTTGTCCTTGGGGGTGTAAGGGGTGTCAATGGTGTAGCTACGTGCTGGCAGAGTTCTGCTTCGGGGTACAGGTTCTTCGAAGACATCATCAGAGATGGAGTTAAAGCTGTCCCTGTAGTTGCTTTGCTGTCGGCTCTCTCTGAATATGGGCAGAGTGAGAGAGGCAGGACAAGAACCGCGATTAGATTACACTTTTACACTGAGCTGACTACAGATCAGAGAAAGTAGAACAGACTACACTCTCCGCACTAACAGCAGACAACACAATGACAAAAACACAGACCGCAACATTTCATCATTAATAAAATAAAATGAAATATTAAATGTTAATATTAAATTCAATTCATGAAATATAAAACATTTAAATATTAAATTAAAAATTAAATATACAGTTTTGTACTGTTTAAGCTTCACACAACTACTTGATTTAATGTATGTAATGTATGTTCACCTCTCATCCTGCATTTCCTTGAAGGTCTTTGATTTCCTGATGCTGCCTGAAGTGATCTGCTCAATCTGCTCTCTCTCCTCTTTCTTCTTCACAATGTCAGAATTCACACTCCTGCGCTTATTCTTCCACCTTGAAAGATCCTGCAGGGACGAGAAGAAAGATGCTCAGCCCCCATAACTGGAGCACAGGTGCTTATTCATAAGCAGTAACGGTGGGAGGGACAGTTCAGGGGAAGGGTAGAGAGACATAAGGATAGATTGAGAAGTGAGGGAGGACTAGATTTTGCCGTTGTGTCCTATTTTGCCTGTTTGGCTCCACCCAACTCCTTTCCCCGTGCGAATTAGGGGCCTGTATATGACCTAAATGCTGTACTGAAGCTCAGTCCAACCACATCCACACTACAAAGTACCACTGAACAGTTACAGACTACTTATTATTGATATGATTGTGTGGCTTGAAGCTGATGATCAGTAACAAAACCTTGTGATCCAATACTCACATCTTGCCACTTATCCTCATTCTCCTTCAACCGAGCACGCATCTTCTGCATCTCTTCAACTCGCAACTCTATCGGCAAGTTGCTGAGGTTCATCTCACCGTCGGTGATGTCACTCACTGATTTGCTCCTGAAAACGGATGTTTTTCCAAAAACATTAGCAATCAGGAAAAAAAAAGCCATGCATTAGGATGGAAAAAACGATTTAGTGGATTGTAGCCATTCAGCTTTTTGATATGAGTAAAAGTGTTACATGCTCTCATCAAGCCATTATACCTAACAGAAATTTACAAGACAAAATACTGAAGGGTTAGTAAAACAGCAGGCACATTCCAAATATTCTTCAAGCCACAATTAGTTGTCTAAATAGACAACTAATGAGTTGTCACAAATGTTATGTGGCAACTCAATGGGTTAGTATTCCATGAGTGACCCATTCAATCACTTTCACTCATGTGTCTTACCTGTGAGAGCACAATACTTCTGCATTACAGAAACACCTGTGCTTTTGGATATTTCCAGAACAATATGATTGACATAGATTTGAATTAAATTAGTCAATAGTGTGTGTGTGTCTGTAGTCTACACTGCTGAAAATGTTTAGGCAGCAGCCAATGGGGATCAAAGCATTGTGAGTACATTGTGAGTGTCAGTGCTTAATGTAGGGGAGAGCAGAGGAAACAAAGGCCTACGCAGCATCCGTGACCACACACACACACACACACACACACACACACAAATGTGCTGTGCCTGCACAAGGCCACAACTCACCCTTCACTACCAGAGCTCTTCTGGAGCAGTCTAGGGAACCAAAGAGAACCGCAACAACAACATAGTCATATATTGGTGTGATGATTGACAGTTTTTATTGACTATCCAATAAAGTGTTGTATGCTCACCAAGTCTGCATTTATTTGATCAAACTACAATAAAAAGAGCAAAAGTGTACAGTTTTATGCAATTAAAAAAAAACTTATTCAATGTTAATATATTTCAAATGTAATTTATTCCTCTGATGACAAAGCTGAATTTTCACAATGATAACATTTTAAATGTCACTTTTGATCAATTGAATGCAACCTTGCTGAATAAAAGTATTCATTTCTTCAAAAACATTTTCACTGATCCTAAACTTTTAAACTGTAGTCAAGAGCTTAGTCACACCACTCCAGCTATGTGCATAAGTGCGTAATAAGTGTTTTTTTTTATTATTATTATTATTATTTTTTTTTACAGTACACACAGTCATGCTTCAACATTCAGTTAATTCTCTGATTACAGCCCCAGCTGTCTGACATTTAAAATGTGCTAACATAATATTAAGTGTCTGTTGTAACTCGGTTTAGGTACAGCTTAAGGTGGAATGACATCATTGGAAACTTGTGGAATTCCCCACCAATCCCAGTGCGGTTGCTCTTTTTAATGCCCCGACATTACATGGACTCTGATCAAATGAAATGTTGTACTTGGGGTTCAAGTGCTAGGTGTGTTTCCATGGTCACATAAGTGTAAGTTCCAGCTTTTACAGGATCACAAGGGTGTGGGGAATTTAGAGCTATAGAAGATTGTTGTATGCTTCGTAGTGAGTGGTGAATGTGTCTGACTGGATTATTTATAGACACTGCTCAGGTTTTAAAATTCCATCACAGCATAGCTGGATACACTAGAACCTTATAAAGCCTGTTAGGAGCCTTTTACTTTTCTTTACGAAAGCCACAGCAATGGAGTTTGTACATGATGTATCAGTTCCTTAGGTGCATTCATCACAAGAATCATTATTTTTATTAAACACAAACAAAATGCAATTCACAGGCAATTGGTCAGTCTCTGCAAAGACAAAAAAGGTCTATCTGAATGGCAAAAATCACTTTCCTTGGTGTTCCTGTAAAAAGGTTTATGCATCCTAATGTAATTATGTTAATAGATAAATATATGCTAAAAATCAATAAAATGCTTTTTATATATATATAATTAAATAAACAAAGTCATAGACCAAATAAATAAACAATTTACCCACCTTTCAGACTTAGTTGCTATAGGTAAATAACTAGAAGAATAATAAACTGCATAAAACTGCAAAATTATTTGTACTACAAACCAGTGTATTTATGAATACACAAATAAATTAAAATAATATGATAACAAATACCAGTTTGCAACATCAAGGAGTATAAAGTATTGTTTTTGAACAGTTAAAATTACTGGAAGGGACTGACGCCATTGCACATTCAAATTAAAAATGGCTGTACCCACTCTTATGTTAAAAATAGGGTGGGTAAAACACAGCATGGATCAAATTTAAGGCTGAGAACCATTTTGACATCAGGACTTCATGCACAAATTGCACAAACCAAAAAGAAGTTCAAATTTTGAAGCCAGTCCAATATAATTCAAGAGAAGATCCAAATATCTACCTGTTGTAATTATTCATCAAGTGGCAGGTCTCATGCAATCAAACTCACACCCATATTAAACTCACAAACATCTGCCATTGCCAGTATCAGATCATAGTTAACACGAGAATGGGAAAAGTACACCGCAGCTGAGATCTCGATGACAAGCGCACACAGGCATTTCTGCAGGTTCAGAAACCTAACCTCTCCACCATCAGCCTCTTCCGGTATCGCACACGGCTGGCCTCTCTGATGGCTTGCCATTTCTGCATATCTTCCTCACTGCAAGAGAAAGAAACACCAAGAGCTCCGCTTTCCATCTTTTCTTGGGTATTTAAAGCTCTTAGCTTCCTAAGTAGCATATCATCTGCCTTCAGGTGCTGTTCTGCTCCGTGTTTAATCTCTGGATTGGGTTTGTGCTGTCTGGGTTCCACTGGGTCACACATCAGCTTGGCCTGCAGTTTTGGTGGCAAAGCCCATGCCTCTGGAATACGAACAGGGTGGTAGTTATCAGGGGCCCCAGACAGAGGGCGATGACTGATTTGCTGTTGAGCCCTTCGAAAAACCACATCGTCTTTTTCAATGTCTGGATAAATGGGTTCACTCTCGTGGCGGGGCTGAATTACCACCATGACGTCGGCCTCCGATCTGCGGCGAGGCAACAGGAAGTTACCATACTTCAATTTGGCTAGGTCATCACTTGAGTGGAAGGTTTTTGTACGGCGTGTGAACATATCGTCATTTTCCAAATCAGGCAGGATGTCGGCAGAAACGTTGTATGGGTCGTTAGGGTGTTCACGCCCAAGGAGGGAATGCTTTTCACATTTTATGAGTCTGGGCCCAGAGGCGGGATCCGGTCTGGGCCAAAAATCAGGGGGCTTTAAATTATGCAGTCCAGCAGTCTGCTGAGCAACCGTGAGAGGTTGTGTTTGATAACTGTGGTGAATGAAAGGACAAAAGAAAGAAAGGATTCAGAACATGCAAGGGGGCAGTAGGAGAATGAAAGTGTAAGATTCAGTAAGCAGGAGTAGTGCATGCAGGAGAATGCAACTAACCATGCGATATATAAGTAACAGCAGCATTATGCGGTCTCTATTTGCTCTGGATTTTTGGAAAAGCAGCAGTGTGAGCACTCTGCCACAAAATACTAAGAAGTTATATTTACTAAAAGTTAAATACAAGAACGATAAGTATTTTTAAGAATCTTGACCCAGGCCACACAACAGTTCATAGCGACACAAAGCATGATAACTACAACGAGAACTGTAAAGTTTTAATTATTGCTCTAATTTTTTAGAATAGTGAAGTCCACCAAACACTATGATAATGACATAAGGGAACAATATTATTGAAATCACATTCAGAACTATATTTTTTTCCAGTTAATGAAGGATAAAAACATTGAGAGCCAATCAAAATCCATCTGGCTTTAAAGTGTATGAGCATTTAAAGTGGCAGACTATGTAACTACACTTATAATAAACAGAATATTATTATGTGTTGGTGTCGATGCTAATATACTTATTATATGTAGTTATCATTTTTGGGTGTCAATGGGCCTTGAAGCTCCAAAAATGCACCAAAATAGAGCTATAAATGTGGTCCATACAATGCACTCGTAATATTTCACATCTTCTTAAGCAATATTATAGCTTTGTGTAAGGAACAATCAGAAATTCATAAATTTAATTTGCATGAACCATTACTATGAACAATGTTGTTGGAAAAGAGCAGCATAAAGATTCATCTTTTTGGGTGAACTGTCCTTTTAACGTCCCTGAATTACATGAATATCGATACTATGCTGGCAATTCTCAGCATTTCCATTTCGATACAAATGCACTTGTTTGGTGAGATCACTAACATTCATGATGATGATTTTGAATAAATGAACATGTTAGTAAGCATCAGTTCATACGTTTATTAGAACATGAGAAGAAGCTGATTGAGGGAAGTGAGTAGATGTCCAGTCCTAATGCATACGGGGCTGTGATAAGGACCTGAGTGTGGAAGTGAGGCTGGACTGAGCGAGGCCTTCAGGTGCATGGGAGTGAGAGGGAGGGGGTTCAGACTGAGTGCGAGAGAAAGTAGGTACAGAGAGCCAGGGGTTGACGTCACCGTCTGATTCTTCAGAGGATGAACCTGACTTCTTGGGGCTGGAAAATGTGAGGTAAAAGAGCACAGAGAAAGACAGGGGAGAAAGGTTAGCAACCATCACCACAAAGAAGACAGAGAGGTAACAGAGAAGCCTTAGTGATAAAGTAAATAAGCCCAAAAGAAACCTGAGGGTTTACAGTTCACCAAAAGTATTTGGACATTTAAGCCACACTTAAAAATATACGAAAGTATGAGCATGTGTGACCTAAGTGGCCAAATACTGTACTTTTTTTGAGTCAGTGTATTGCCAGACATGTCTTTATAGTGTGTTAGAAATTAATATCTGAACATTAACGGACTGATCGAGAGGGCTGGGAATTGAGAACAGGTTCTTATTTAGATTTCATACAAATATTCTAACAGCAATTAAAATTTTTTTTATAATTTTCATGAACAGTTGGCAATTTTAATAAATAAATAGATGTTATTTATTTTAATGTTCTGTTGATATCTGAAACTTTTATAAGTTGACAACAGCTTCTTACTGGAGTGAATGCAGTAAGAATTGACATTGTCAAAATATTTTCCATTCTTTCTTCCTCAAAATTAGGAAATATTGAGAATCTCTGGCAGGATGAAGAATCATGAATGATTCCCTCCTCTTCTGCTCATTTGATATATCATGCATATCTTGAAAAATTAAGTATTCCTGGAGTTTTCAAATTTTTACTCATTTTAATTATTTACAGTATGTTTTTTTCTTTTTTTGCCTCAGTACTGGACAGACCTGAAACCTTGGATCTTCCTGTACCAAGGTCGGCGCTGGGAGCCTAGTTTGATCTTCTTCACGTGTGCATCCTCATCAGGTGTCCAGAACTTGGGCAGAAATTTATCAAAAGGCACTGTTACAGACGGTTGAGGTGTCAGGCCTACTTTACGGGCATAAAGATCATCTTGAACAGGATCGGCATAGCCAAACTCGTCATCCTCTTCCTCAGAGTCATCATAAACGCAGACACCAGCAGATACAGGTCTCCTGTAAGTCCTCTGAAGAGGCTGTGACTGACTGCTGCTCAAAAGACAGCCATTTTTGTTACATACCGCCAGTGTTCAATGCACATCAAACAAGCATAGCAAACCAAATAAAAAGCAAACACTGAAAACAAAATGTTTTAAAAAGTCCACACTATAGGTTGAAAATAAAGCAAAATAAAGACATCACAGCAACAAAGAAATCCCACAGTTAGCACTGATAAAATGGCAAACAGATGCATGTCAATGATACCAGTTCTGACCTGAGATGGGTCAGTGTCTCCCGGGACACATTACTGACAGCCACCTGTGACCTGGTAGTACACGGGACAGCAGTTGCCTCCAGGTGGCTCATGGGTAAGGCAAAGTTGGTCGGAGCAACAGGGGAGGGGCTGTGAAATCTACGGCTAGCAAGGTCATCTAGAACCACGTCGGGATCCGGTCGGTCTGCATCCGAATCACTGCTCTCATACTGATAGGTCAAAGACGGGTGAGCGGCTGTCTGTTCTTTTAAACCGGTGATAGATGAAGGGTCTGAACTTGCCCTCTCATGACTGGGACGGACCGCCAGTGATGGTCACAAAAGCACAATGCCAAGATATAGTGGGAAAAATAAGCACCGGCAAAGACAAACCAACAAAGGGGGAAGGTAATGATAATGAATCTAGAAAAAGTGAATGACCAAAAGTTCACATTCAAAATCTTTTGATTGCAGATTTCAGAGACATTGTTGAGTTCTTTTGAAATTCAAGAGGATTTAAGTTTTTTTTTCTCTGGAGAAAAATCTGAGAAGCTGGAGACTAAAGAAAGTTTTTACTCTCATTTTAATTTAATTAGTGTCTAGGATAGAAACGTGTGAATTTTCTATCCTATGGCCTCCTTAGAGAAAGACTAAACTTGCAGAAAACATGTTCTAGATAACATCATATATCATTGGTCACCTTTCACCAGAGTAAGTGAATATATGGCGTCCATTGAAAACCCTCTATGATCTGTAAAGTGTAGCCTTGCATTACCTTGTAAAAGTGCCATCATCTTCTGTGTACATAGGGCTAGCCCAGCTTCTTCTGTTGTCGTCATTTCGCTCTGCACGTTTCTTGCGTAATGGTGCTGGAACGTAGCCTGTCTGCTTGTCCTTTGTTGGCAGGAACTGGTTGTACTGAGTGGTGGCCTTAGGTGCTATGACCAGTGAACGGCGGTATTCTTTATTTTCTGACATCATGAAGCTCAGATCTGCTTCAGGGTCACTGCCACAACCTGGAGAAACAGCACAGACACCCAGGAGTGTGAGCTATAAACACACACACATGCACCCATAATTGTTTTTCTATGCTGGTGGGGACTTTCCAAAGGTTTTTATTGTTCTTATACTGAACTAATGTTTTCTAACCTATAACACTAAACCTAAAACTTACAGAATGTAATTGAATAACTTTTTTGAATTTTCAGATTTTCATTTAGTGTATTCATGAAGTTGTTTTTCTGGGGACTGTTGGATACAATGTTGTTGAATTCACGTTTTACTATTTTTGTGATGACAAAATTTGATCTAGACAAAGTACACAGTGCAAAAAAGTTTTCTTTTTCAGAATCTATTTTATACAGAAATCTCACCAAATTTCATTAGATTTTTCTTAAAGCAAGAAAAATCTATTTACCAATGCGATAAGAAAATAAGCTTCATATAGTTATAAAACACCACCATTCAAAAGTTTGGGCTGAGTAAGATTTTTTTTCTTCTCGAAGATATCATCATTATTATTATTATTATTATTATTTTTTTTTAAAGCAAAGATAAATTAAACTGATGAAAGGAAAGGAAAGTATATTTCAAATAAATGCTTGTCCTTTTGAACTTTCTATTCATTAAAGACTCTTGAAAAAAGCATCATGTTTACACAAAAATATTAAGCAGTACACTCATTTTCAAATGTAATAATATTAGAATGGTTTCAAAATAATCTTTTGACACTGAAGACTGGAGCAATGGCTGCTGAAAACATATCTTTGCCATCACAGGAATAAGTAACATTTAAAAATTTAAACAATCATTTTACATTGTAATAATATCTCATAAAATTATTGTTTTTACTGTATTTTTGATTAAATAATTGCAGCCTTGCTAAGCCTGAGACTCTAAAATCTCTAACTTCTAAATGGTAGAATTCTCATAAAATATAATCATCGTCCAAATACAGACAACAAAACAACCTTTTTGTTTATTAAATTTTAAAATTTTATTTTATTTATTTATTTTTTTGTAGTGCACTCATGCACATACTTCTATATAGTAAATACGGCAGTGGGAAGCGACTGACTCATTGACAGGTCAGTGGGAAAAAAGAAAAAAAATTCTCACTGTAGTGAACATGTAGAAAGCCCAGAACACTAATTATATCAGCTGCTAATTACATCAGCACCTTCCACATGAGCTGCAATTGAGCCCCTGAGACTATGACAGAGTAGAAAGCTGCTAATGCCACTGAAACGCAACCATGTAGAAGAGTATGAGTGAATGGAAGTCTGCACTTTCCAACAAACACTGTCTCAGGCAGCAAAATATAGCTCATGACAAAAGCCTTAAATGGTTTCACTCATACACCACTAGAGGGCACCAAGCATTTGTTTAGATATGCAAGAGTTAATTAATAAACTATAAACAGCTCAAGCAAAGTTTTTATTTTCTGTTGCACTTCACAGTTTATTTCACTTGCTCTGCTTGAGTGTTTTTTTTTTTACTCCAAAAAGACAAAATGAAAGACCAGTCTTCACTTTTCATACAACTACTCATCTCTGACTGCCTCAAAGTCAAGTTAGAACACACAAGAGAGACTTAAGAGACTGAAGAGTCTTACCCTCGCTGCTTCCTTTGAGTGTAGCGTCTGAGGATGTGCTGTAAGTTCTGGAGCCCAGTGAGTCGAGGCTGTCTAGAGAGTCTTCTCTCCTGTGTCCGGCTCGTAGTGGGAAGAGCTCTTCTTTCTCTGAGTACCAGCTATCTCTACAAGAGCTGTTTCGCACACTGCCCTGCAGTGATGTGCAATCCTCTAGTGTCTGTTGAGCACAAGGGTGTGAGTGTGAGGGACCAAGGGAAAAATACAAATAACAAACACAGCATACAGCCTCCATCAGTGCATAAACAGTCTTGCTCATGAGAATCTGCTGTCTTTTCCATTGTAAGTCATGCCATTGAGGCTGATCATGTACATAGAAGTATTTAAACTCTGTTCTGATATTGATGTGTATTAACAAAAAAATTTCCATGGCTATTTCTGTCTACAATAGCTGAAATATGCAGAGATTTAAATTTAAATGTCAGGTTTAATGACAAAATGATTTTGATGGCACTTCTATAATAATATAATAATCATGGTAAAATTCTATTTAAATTCAAATAAATGTTTTTTTTTCATATTTAAAAGTCAGTATCAAAGAAATTATTTGCTATTGGCTCACTGTTCCTTAATATTTAGTTAAACCATGAGACCAGTCGGCTGCATTCTTAGCAAGATATTTTAAATACCAGAATGGATATAAAATGAGATTTACATGGTCAGCAATTCTAGAAGCATCCACGGTATTCAAGCACTACAATTTAACATCTAAAAGTAAATACTACAGTCAAATACTGCATAATGTCAATACATATCTCACCTTATTTAGTGCTTTGCCAAGTAATCCCTCGAAAGCCTTTAGTTTTAGGTAAGGTCCATTATAAAAAGGATCAGCATGTGTCTTTCTGCCCAACCAGTATATGGTGATCAGAACCTAGGAAACAAATCAACACAACTGTATTAGAACACACTGCAACAAAGATATGATTCAGTGATAAAATCCAAAGCTACTTCATCTCTGGCTACATGCAGAGATGTCAGCAGAAACTAGTTAAATCACATTGCAAGATTAAAAGCCATTATATACCCTGGCACAAAAAATATTAGGACACTTTTTACACTTAGTTGCTTAAAAGATGCTTTTTAAGCCATTTCTCAAATTACTCTAATGTTAGTTTCAATGCATAAAGTTAACTGATGTTTGACAAAGTGTTTAAATATTTTTGTTAAAATTTTAAAGAATATGCACTATACTATTAAAAAGTTTGGGATCATTATGTTTTTATTTATTTATTTTTATGATAAAAAAGTACATGGAAGACTTTTACATTGATACAAAACATTCTGTTTCAAATAAATGCTGTTCTTTAAAAACATAGGAAGCTTTGCCAACATAGGAATAAATTACATTTTAAAATATATTCAAACAGAAAAGAGCTATTTTATTTCACAAGATTACATTCTTTTTTGGTTCAAATAAATGCAGCCTTGATGAGCAAAAGGGCCTTCTTTCAAAAACATTAAAAAAATTCATACTGACCCCAAACTTTTAAGCGGTAGTTTACTTTATCACTTGAAATAAATTGTATGGCCTGCATATTTTGTGCAGACATTTCCACTTTATTAAAGGTGGTTTAAGTGCCCTTTGGGCCACTGCATTTGTTTTCAAGAGAGGTGAGGGATGTCTTGAGCAGCGTACTTGAGTTTTAGATAAAGCCTCTTGAAATGGTTCTATTATATACTGTCACTGAGCTATTTAAGAGATAAACAGACAACCATAAACCACAATATGGAAGCTGCAAAGTGAGCATTATATTTGACACTGCAAGAATGAAGCCAGACTCCTAAAACTCACAGCATATTTCAAATGAACAAATTAGGAGATAAACATGAGCAACCCAAATGAAAAAAAAAAACTCAGCATTAGAACTTACATTTTTGAGCCTCCTGCTGCTCTCCTGGTGCCTGTAGAGGAGAAGAGGTGTTTGGTTAATCACTCACAGCCTGGGAAAAAGACAATAAAAAACAGTGGGCATGTTTTGGGTCTCTGTGTGCCCTGGTGAATGAGCTAGAAGGTGAAAGCACAGTCCCATCAGCTCTATACAAAAGGATATGCACTGAAAACACATTCACTCAAACAACCAGATGAACAACAGCTAAATAACCCCACTAAAACTAGCTTCACGTTTAAACTGACAGTATATATTTTATGTCAGAAATGCGACAAGCACATAAACAATAAAACAACGATAAGACACAGTACATGTACTGTGGATGTTCTACTTTTATGTCACCTTATTGTCCTTGACAGGTTATTTATGAACACTGTCACACAATGTGAAGACCAAATAGGATCACAATAAAAATACCAAATTCCTCTATGTAAAACGTCAATGGAATTTTGAACCTAAGATCCTTGACATCCTGTTGCTGTGTGTGTGTAACTTAGGCATTTCCTTCTCCTATGTTTTGACCAAGGTGATTGTTTAATACTTCAGCCATTTGCTCTCTGAATTGGAAGTCCCATGCTTACTAGCTAAACTTTGACTTGGTTTTCCCTGCAACTTTTAGCCTATGCCTTAACATAAAATAACATAAATATAAAACACAAAATAACATCCATTTCCCTAGAGATATAGATAATACTCTGGACCATGCATTTTAGTATTTGGAGTGCCCAGAGTATTTAATGACACTGGGAGGACCTGCACTGTAGATACATACCATCCTGAAACAACAGAGCACATTCTTACAGTACTAACAATACACTCTCAAAGTCAATACAGTGCATTTTAGCTGTGACAGCCATGATGCAAGATTTATTACACAAGCTACAGTGTTCAACAGCTGAGAGATTGGAGAGCAATTATGCTAGTCAGCGACCTGTGTGTTTTTCAAGCTGGTGAACCTGTATGACATGTTCAACTTGCCGAATGAAGGCGTTCACTGCTCCCGATAGCAACAATTTATTGCTCCAATAAAAGACGTAAGAGGAAAAAAAGTATGTGCCTGACATCGGAACAAAGTCCACATTTACAAAGCTGCTGGAAAAAAAAATGTCAAGAACATTCTGTCTTAAACGCTTGTTACCTAATGATAATTTATGAGCCCTGAAAAAGCCAAAGGACTCTTTGTTTTGGTGAGAAAAGATAGAAGCTCAAGGGTGTATTTTGGTTTCATGTGATCAGCTGTTCACTCACATGAATATGAGGTATTTATTTATCAGCAAATCCTATATGGGGAAGAAAAGATCAAAAGATATTATCTAACGGAGAAGGCACTGATCTTGAAAGGGAAAGCTAAATCAGCATTTCTGATCCAATCTGATAACAGAGAACAAAAAAAAAAAAAAAAAAAAAAAAAAAAAAAAAAAAAAAAGAAAATTCTGTCATCATTTATTCACTCTCATGTTGTCATGAACCCATATGACTTTATTCGGATGAAGATTTTTTTTTTTTTAATGTTGTACTGGTCCCATTTTCCTTGCAATTACAATAACTGAACTTTTCAAACATTAAAAAAATGCAAACACACCATAAACCAATGAAATGCATCATAAAAGTAGTCAGCAACACATTTTGGTTTCTTCTTCACAAAAAGCTATAATATATGGCTTTGGCTTTGCAAGATATGCAAAAAAAAAAGCACATGGACCACTTTCCCTCAAACTTTTATGGAGCATTTTTAAAAAATATTTTGGAGCTTGACAGCCTCTGTTCTAACTTATTATACTGAAAAGAGTGGCCGGTATATTTATTAAAAATTCACTTTCAAATATTGACTTTAAGTTGTTAACACTGGGTTATTTTAAAAATAAAAGCAGCTGCACTTTTAATTCTCCATCCTTTAGTAAGAGAACTGTGGCTGGAACATTCCAATTGCAACAGCTCATTTTTCTACTCAAAACACTGTCAGACATAATCAGAGACAAATGCTTTTCAATGGGGTCTCTATTCACACAATAGACTTTAAATGCTTTGAACTAATGTGTCTAAACAAGTACAAGACTGCGTCAAATTGCTTATAATCACCCGTCTGTTCCCAAGACAAAAGAAAAAAAAATGTTGTTTGCAATGATGACTGTTTGTGAGAATATAATGCTTGCACTGTTACATTCTCACAAAAGAAAACATCAACCTGCTGCATTTTGTAATATTTGTGTGTAACGAACTCAGAATCTTAGCTACATTCCCAAAAGCTGTTTTTTTTTTTTTTTTGGTAGTTTTAGGGCCTGAAGATACAGTCAGTGTCATAAACAAGTGTTGTACTAGCCCGTGGGAAAGTCACATTAACATTTAGGATGTGTCTTTATCTAGAAACCAAACCATTTCTGTATGTGTGATTATTGTGTCATGTCAAAGTAGAACACAATAGAGGTTTCTAAATGATACTATGCAGTTTCACTCTAAACAATGTCCAAACCACAGAGGCTCATACAGATGTTGAGAGTGAAAAAGCAGGATAGTCTATAATAGAGATAGAATATTGCCTACGCATAATCTAAAATACTTACACATGGACAAAGTCCAGCCCTCAGTTACACAATATCCAAGGCATATTTCTGGAATTTTCAAGTCGTACATCCGTCTTCAATATCGAAATGATTCATGCCCATAAAAGTGTGGTAAAGGCCTGCCAGTCCTTTTTGGACAATGCAATAAAATGATGCAGTGACAATGGTCAGGCAGGTTCATGACACATCAACACCTCTTATTTACAAAGCCTAATACTAGAGGGTGTGTGTGCATAGCTGGGATATTAAGACCTCACAGCCCAGTTCAGTAACATTCAGCAGGTAAAGAATGTTCCTGCTTTTATGAACAAATGCTAATAATGAGTCATGTCAGATTGCATCAATCTTTCTTTGTGTCTTTACTTTTTATAAAGTCTTCACTCACAGCCCTATGATACAACATAAACATTTCAATGGAGGCGTCAGCTGTGAATGCTTTAATGCTTCCCAAAAGGCTTGATACATTCTTATCCAAATCACCAGCTATAATCCACAAGTAAACATTGTAAAGATATAATGTTCACTAGCCTGATGTATGTGTCGAACAAACACAGCTCGTTTGTCTGTGTGGACAATTGAGTAATTCACAATACACCAGTGTTCATGTAGCAGACACCACTGATGCCATCCAGTGCCACACACCGTTGAGAAAATAACCTATTCATTCAAAATAACCTCCCACAACTCTTATAATGAAAATCTTTACAGTTCACAACACTGTGAATCCAGAGTGGATCTTTTACACTTTCAGCATGCAACAGTGCAGCAACAGTACTTATTTACTGCTCTAAATGGAGTTAAACCATCATTCAAAACTTTGGGGTTAGTATAACTTTTTTTTAAAAATGGTTTGAAGTCCTGTATGCTCACCAAGGCTGCATTTATTTGATAAAAATGCTTACTTTTCTAATTTCTTATTATCAATGTTGACAACAGCTGTTCTCCTTAACATTTTGGAAATATTTTATGAATTGAAGTTGAAAAAGAACAGCATTTTCAGTCTTGCTGAATAAAAGTATTAATTTTTTACTTACAAAAATATGCAGACCCTAAACTTTTGAATGGTAGTATATTTAAAACTGATAAAAAGGAATATAACATTCAACATATACATTTTTCAGTATTTTTCCACTTTAAACATAGCTAAAAATAACCAGCAGCCAACCTCAAACAAAGCATCTGCATGTACAGTATAGAGAAGAGAAGTAGTTTATCTGGGAATCAGTTCGGCACTGGAGCATGAGATGATGATATCGGTGATTAATAAAAACAATATTGTTGATGCCAAACTGTATTACTTCTGTAAAACCTCTGAAACAGATACAGAATGACATGAAGCCAGAGCATTTGTGATCACATTTCTTTTATAATTAATTTGGCTCTCTTATTTGAAGCCATGTACAGTATGACTCCTCTTGAAGTCAATAACTAATGATTATCCATAATTATTAGCACTGTCTGAAGACAAAAAGTGAGATTTTATCAACTGCACAACTCTATAAGCTACTGGAATGCAGGTAGAGATATAATTCTTTATCATTAACTTTATGTAATCACTAGAAACACGGCAACACGTTCACTGGATGAGACAATAATAAAACACAGAGACAAAGTTCACACAACTAAAGTGACAAGTGATGAAACCTTCTGAACCACCACTAGTCATAGTTGTCATCTACCAACAAATTACATGACAAATTTTCAATCCTATGAGAATAGCTCTTTTCAAAGAAGCTTCATGCCTGTATGTTCAAGACATACTAAATTTACCCAACACTAATAAAAAAAAAATCTGCCACTAAAACCTGGACAAAACAGTAGTCATGAAAATCTCTCTTATGTTGGACTTGAAAACTGTTTTCCATCATTGAAGTAAATTTTTCAGTTCAAGAAAAATATGAACTTTTTTATACATAGAACTAACCCCAAACTTTTGATTGGTAGTATATATATAAGTAAATAAGTTGTATAAGTAGCATGTCAGTAAATATTAATCGTGTTTATTAGCAGACATAAACAGGCCATGAAATGAGCAGCTGTCATGCTGGAAGAGGCTGCCTGGGGGACAGATGACCCAGAGTTGTTTCCCTCTCTGAGACACTTGCTTTTCATGGGCCGATGAGTAATGATGAATGCAGGCCCTGCTTATCTCAAGCCTGTCGGCAATAAGCTGCAATATCTCCTCACGTTGCCTTCTGTGTGACTGCGAACATTTGGCGTCAAACTCCACAAGGGCTGTAAACCTCAGATCAGTGTGAGAGATCAGAGAACTTAAATGTAGCGTACAAATTATGCCCTCACATTGCAGAAGGTTTACTGCCATCTGTATTAGCAGTTGGTGAAAGAGCACTGAAGTAGGAAAGTTGCACAAACAATGTATCGCTTCAGAACACAAAAAATGCATGGCATTTGCTCAAATGATTTGGCAAGGGTCGGGTAAAAAAAGCTTTTAAATATCACTGCTAGACTGCAGTGCAGAGCGTTCGAGTCTAATTCTTGACCAGCTTACAGTTAGAATATGCAAACTCTACAGCCTACACAAACCCGCAACAGAGAATACAAGCCAAAACTGTAGAGTTAATGAAGTAAACACTAACATGTTCCTGAAGATGTAAAGTTACACCAGGAGAATGAGGGCGAAAACAAACTATAAAAAGTAACAGTCAGGAATCATATCACTGCTGCACTTCATCTAGTGTCAAAAAGTGACCTTTCAATTCTAAAATTAGGATCCCTGGAACCCTTCCGACAAATGCCTGTCAGTGGACACAGATAAACCCTCACACACACCCTCAGACATATACAAGTGGAGTAAGTGTTTATAATTATAGCCTATAGGGATTGGATGAGTCCTGTTTAATCAGAGTCTCCGTGCAGTTGGCATGGCAGTGAGGGTGTGGCATGGTAACTGTCATGAAGTGAGGCTCACTTTGTTTAATCTCAGCGTCTGACGGTGCTGTCACTTCAGCTGAGGTAACAATGACATGACAGGCAGAAACTTCCAGCCCTCCCTCGCCATATTCAAAGCAGTCTTATCAATATGGGCAGGCTGACTTTACATATTTGAATCATTACTAATTTGGATGTGACGTGATACAGCTTTGATAGGTCACAATTGTCCAAACGCACCAATAATTTGTGCTTGACTAGTTCAAGCCAGAGCTGAACACACCTTGGTCAGATGAAGCAGTTCATAAAAGGATCTACTATAAGAAAACACAGGTACAAGATGAAAATCAGTTGCAGACAATCCACTGAATAGTTGACACAAAAATAATAATTTTCATGTTGTTTTTCCTACTTAAAACACATAACTTGAATTTTTGAAGAATATCGGTAGAACTATTTTTTAAACTTATTAAAGTGAATGAGAACTGAAGACGCTGAGCTCCAAAAAAAAAAAAAAAAAAAACACCATAAAGTGATGATTAATGCAGTCCAGACTGTAACTTGTGTGGTGTATTTCTTTCTAAATCTTCTAAACAAATGATGAGTTTATGTGAGAAGCAGACCAAACTTAAGTCGTTATTCGCTGAAAAACTAGACATTCAACATTTTCCTTGCCAGGTTCATGAGAATTCGTAAGAGCTTACAGGAGTAGAAGTGTTTTCCAATTTCCCAATTCATGAATGAATTTTTTTTTGGTGAAACTGATGAATCAGGTCATAAAAGCAGTCTGAATGATTCATTTACAAACTGAACTGATCTAGTTTTCATTGACCTAACGATCTGGTTAACAGACCACTGATGGAGAAGATTATCAGTGAATGACCGATCTGTTAGTCACAGCTATTTTGGAAGACTTGGAAAATGTTGCACAAGTCAAGCAAACTACTTTTATTATACGTTTATGGTCCTTTATTTCCTTTTTGAAGCTTGGAAGTTTCAGTTTCCATTCATTTTAACTGCCTGCAGCATAAAATGCAAAAAAAATAAAATAAATAATAAAATAAAAAATAAACAAAAATAAAAACTAATAAAAAACAACAAAAAACAACAACAACAAAATAGCTGAAATTTTAACTAAAATTAAATTAAAACAGGAAAAAAAACCCTCTTTCAAATTACATCGGGACTAAACAAAGGGATGCTGGCATTTTTAAAATTCTTATAAAACACACTGGTGTAATTTGCATAATGAATATAAATAATTTAAAATATTCAAATGAATAATGAAAATAGTGTTCAAGTCAAGCAAAGTCAAGTTAAGACTTGTAAAATATAACAGCCTAGTACTTCTTAGTGGTTTTGTTTGCAAATATCAGAGTGCTATTGTGGTGATGAACATGTCAGAGCTGGACTGACAGATCTCACGACGTAACTATACAAGACACACCTGTGAGAATGAACAGGTTGATCAACATGCCATGTTTTTCCACCCTGGTCACAGGTATGGGCTGAGCCAAAACACTGAAACTACAACAATATAGCATGATTACAGTTTGCACATGACATAAACACCTACGAGTGGCAAATTCACCCACAGCACACATGCAAAAAGTCCTTAATCTCTCTTCATCTCGGATTTACACATACATAAACCAACTGTCAGCTTCTGATTCAGCGATAGTGAGAGTTTATGCTTCACTGATGAGGGTGATTCTGCTGTTTTAAGATCAGATTATATTTTCATTGCGACTCACCTCTGCTCAGCTTCATTTACTGGCTCTTCTCTAGCTTTCATTTTTCACTTGACAAAAGTGCATATCTAATTCATGACTTTTATTTAATTTTCAAGTCATTTTCACAAACAAAACAAGCCGGGAATGACTGTATGATAAAAGTTACAAAGCTATTATGTCAACAACCACAACACGTCCCATAAATGTATTAAAAATAGCCATTCGCATTGAGTCTCATACAATGAATTTAAATAACTGCCTCGGTAATAGAAGCCTGTTTTACAAAAGTATGTGGATATGAGACCAGAGGACAATAAGATCTGCCAAAATCACCATCCAGTGAGCCATAAACAGTGGTTGGACACATTCTGTTGCAGCTAAACCACTGCTATTTTCACATTGGCGAAGAGTCAAGCATATTACCGAACATTGTAAGTTGAGAAAACCAAAACTTACTTGACAGTCACACGTGTGGATAAGTCTTGAAGGTCTCCTGGGTGGAAAAGCTGGGCCTCTTTTAGTCCAAGCTTTGCACAGGCTTTTAAGAAGAGGCTGATGTTGTCCTGTCGACAGAGAATATGTCCACCTTGTGAGTTAGACAGAAGTCATATGGGAACTCTTTGGCACACGCAGTCTAGAAATCATTGCATCCAAAGTTCAGTCCAGTGAGCTGAAGCAGTGGGAGGAGACGAAAGAGGGCAGGTGGCAAATAAAAAGTGACACCACAAGAGCAAAGAATGAAGGCAGGGACATCACTGATTGATCTATGACAGTACCTGTGAGAGCAGGAGTTTGGCCTCGGGGTGGTGCAAAAACATGATAGAGAGTGTCAACGCCACTAGTCCCCTCCCCCGCACATGCACGGCAGTCACACAAACACACACACACTCTCCCTTTCTGCTCGCTCTAGACTAACCCAGACACATACCTACATGTGCACAAACATATAAACTCAAGCATACTCTCCCTTTTCACACCCAGAAACCGCCACTCAAATCTCTCAGCAGAATATTTGAGGAATCTTCAGGGCGGTGGATTATTTTGGAGACCGGGTTGCCATGAAACACAGGTGACTGAAACGACAAACTATTTCCCCAGAGCAAGTGTTACAATTGCTTAGTGGGTGGGTAGTTAAATGCTTAAATATAAAGGAAACTTGAGATTGTGTGTGTGCATTCACATACACATCCGGTATGTTGATGAATGCAGACTATCACGGCACTGATGTTGTGTTGTGAGATCATTTCAATTAGATTTGATCAGCCATCTGGATGAGATGTTCAGAGCATTCAGCCCACCCTTTCCTGCTTTCCAGCTAGCTCTAAAATAATCACAGGGTGCTCTGGTCTATATTTAAACAGCAAACATGCTTATTAGCAGATGGCAATGAGGAGCTGCACTTCTGAATCACCTCCTAGCTTAAACTGTTCTATCCAGAGTCAAAGGTTTTACCCTGACCCTGTGTGAGGGTCAAAGTACCTTTTGAAGCATGTTTCATCTGTGTTTAAAGGTAACAAATTAGCATTCTGTTCCTCAAACAAATTCTCACACTCCAGCAGCTTGATCAGTGTCCTTAACCTTTAACCTAGACTTATGCAAAATATCTACTGTAAGATATGAAAAAATTCCGCTAGTCACCTGTTTACCTGAATACCTGAATGCTAAATGTCATGGAGCAGGTGGCTAGGAACAAACAGACCTTTACATGGAATTTAAAATGACCTACAATTCCTTAACAGGACATGTAAATCAAACCATTAATAGGTGTTAAGAATTTTGCACAGATAGCTTCGGGACAATGATATAATCACTGGCCGGAGTGTGTCAAATACCTCTACCTATAACAATATCACCTTGCCACAGAGAATACTTCAAATGTATAAAAAATAAGGTGTAGTTATTAGGTTTCACACAACAAAACAGTTACTGGTTCAATCCCAGCTATATGTGACACTGGATCTATAACTTTTGTGTCCTTGAACAAGGGGCCTAACCAAGGTTGCTACAATTAGCATACAGTACATGGATTTGGGTTAAAATTTCACACGTATATACATATATAAAGTATTACTAAGAATAAACAATTAGTATACATTCATTTATATGATCGTTTTAGTGAAAAGGATTTTGGCAAAAAAAGATTAATAACTAGCCTACTGAATGTAAATAAGTAGAAATTAAAAATCGACATCGTTAGCAACGAAATAGCATCTGAAGATTGCAAAGGCTTTGGGTCAAACCAACACGATAGTAAAAATTCCTTTAATTCAATTAAGCAAGTTTTAACATTCATTAGTTAGCATATCAGAATTCATCTCAAGAACCAAATCATGCAGGCTTGATGATGCAGAAAGAATCTTTAACTTTGCCGTCAGTGCACATAATAGACACAGTGCACATTTACAGGGGAAGTCGTGGCCTAATGGTTAGAGAGTTTGACTCCTAACCCTAAGGTTGTGGGTTCAAGTCTTGGGCCGGCAATACCACGATTGAGGTGCCCTAGAGCAAGGCACCAAACTCCCAACTGCTCCCCAGGCGCCGCAGCATTAATGGTTCCCCATTGCTCAGGGTGTGTGTTCATGGTGTGTGTGCACTTTGGATGGGTTAAATGCAGAGCACAAATTCTGAGTATGGAACACTTGGCTGTATGTCATGTCACTTTTTTTTTTTTTTTTTTTTTTTTTATCCTGTCAGAAATTCTCATTTAGTGATTACAGTCCTCTGACAAAACTATCAAGCCATCTGTCAAACACTGTTTTGTGACTGCTGGTTGGTTGATTGATTATAATTTAGGAATTTGGAGGTGTTGTATACCATACGTTCATATGTTATCCAGCAACGTGTTGCACAGGCATCACTGCTGATATGTTTGCAATCTAAGGTATGTTAAAGTACATTTGTGTGACTTTTAGTTCTCAAGTGAAACATGTTGTTTTCAGTAAACTATCATCCTGAACAGGGAATAATGTGCCAGTTCATTAAAAATTGAACACTTTCACATTATGGGTTTAATAAAAGTAAATGATAAAATATAAATGCTTAAATCCCCACTTTTAAGAGCTAACAAGCCTGGTGGCCTGTGGAAAATTCTATTCAAATAATCAGTTCTGCCAATTCTCCTTTCACAGTGGTGAGACTCATTGCAAATATATCCATCCAGCTCAATTGTGGGGGGTTTATGAAGGGCTATGCTCTAAGGAGGCATCTCTCTGATAAACCTCAGTCCAAAGCTCTGCCAGAATGACTTTTCTAATGTGGCCGACCAGCATGCCACACAAGTGTAGGCTTCCTCTCTTCAAATTGTTAAAAGGAGGATCAGCTATCCAGGGATACACAAGGGTAAACCACGGCTCCGGGTTTGATGGAACTATGGGAAAATGATCCAGAGATCAGCCGAAGCCAAACCCTGAGCAGAGTTTAGCGATCCAAAGCCAGAGTCAATACAGTCCACAAAACCAGAGCTTTCCGTTCTTGTACTAATGAGCCTTGATTTAACAAAATATAAATCCTCTGTATTAGAATGAAACTGTGTCAAACAAAAGCAAAGCAGCCAGAAGGAACAATAATGGTGCTGGTAAGATTTCAGAGCCTTGAATGAGCTTTTCATTCTGTGGAAAAATATCTTTCATCAGTCATAAACATAGCTGGATAAAAGCATTGTGTTTTTTTGACTCTTACGGTTTTTGCTGGGAGGTCAGAAACAGCTCTCTTACGGACAAACTTTACAGGCTCAGCAGTATTTAGCAAAACTAAAATATACTCCAAACTATGTGTTTTTCTTTGCATGCCTTTGCTTATCCCTTGCCATGTAAGCCCTCAATTGTGAGTTTAGGCTGTGCTTGGTAAGTTTCGGGGTTGGAAGCATTTCGTGGAAATACCACTGTGATGCTGTTGGACATGCAGATGCTTATCTAAGCTTACCTGGGTCAAGAGTTTTAAAGGGCAATGGGAAATAAATTAGCATGTTTTGCAAAGATTAGGCCAAAACAGCTTCAATAAAAGCAGCCAACTTGTCTATGCTCTTAAATTAAAAAGTCCTCAAAAAGATTTATGTTTTTTTAGGGTTTTTTACAAGTTGTTATGATAGTTGGATACTCTTTTTTTTTTTTTTTTACATGCATATGGATTGTTCTTGATGGAAAACAAAATCACAATGCTTAATGTTTGGGGGCAAATGATTTCTATTAAATACCAAGTATAAGTAAATGATCAACCCTGTGCAATTCACACTTAACAACCATGTACATGTAAACTGTTAAGTAAATCATTCAAATTTCTTTGTAAGAGTTAAGGTTCTTAGCTAAGGTGAAATACTACAGCTCAAATAATATATGCATGTCAAAGTACAAATAATAATAATGATTAAAAAAAAAAAAAAACCTTACCAGGCCAGCAATAGGTGTGGATAACCTGTTTAGCTTCTTGACGACGCCAGGCCTGGTCTTGTTTATCAGACTAGAAAGAGAAAAACAAGCTAAAGTCAACACAAATAATTATATTGTGTGTTGGTTGCCAGTTTATGGCTTCCTTTAATTCTGACCATCTGGCTTTAGTTTACAAAGCCATCTAATGCCCTGAAGAAAATACAAACAACTCTCTGTGGAAACAGACATCAGTCAATGGCCTCTAAGTAGGCTAAATCTAGTTTTTTATGTGAAAACCTGGTTTGGAGAAATACACATTAAACATTGAAAATAAAAAGGTATGCATCTGATAGCTAACAAGGAGGGATGCGCATGAAATATAACATGTGAGAAACCTGATTTCTGGCTGTTTCGGTTATGTGTAATAAAGGGAGAGACAGCCATTAACATTTTAATGAATTGTCTCATACAGTGTATCTACTCTCATTTAGTGATGTAAAATAACTTGACTTTCTTTCTTTAACCACAGAAGAAAGTAAGTCATACAGGTTTGGAATGACGTAAGGGTGAGTAAATGATGACATTTTTAGGTGAATTCTTTAAGCAAATAACAGAGCTGAAATTTTTCTAAACAATATGTAGTACTGGCAATATCTTCCCTGCTTGTGATCTTTAAAACAGTAAAAATGTGTATCCTGCGCAACCACTGAAAAACCTGTTTACACATCTATGAATTCTTTAAGTTCATGTCAGGACTTTGCTATGTGGACCCCAGCGGTAGTTTCACAGGAGCCTTTGTTTAGACGTGAGATCCAGAGTGACAGTATCCTCAGGTAATGTGTGCATTTGTCCACTCATGTGGAAATGGCAAAGCTAATAGCTTAGTACAGACTGAAAGAAAGCAGCATGAGAGTGCAGGAGCAGGACGGTGAGATTCTGCACTGGACTGTGGTAATTAGTCTGCTGAGTCACTCGACTGACACCAGCATGTCAGACCGGCCCACGCACTGCCCCAGAACCATCCAGTCAGGTTCAGAAATGTGCTGAAATCCCTGAGCTTGCAGCATGTCACACCCAGTCCACCGACCCAACGCTCTCTCTACATAAACAGCACAACAGAGCTTCTGCAGAAGAGGCCCGAGTGCCACCAATCCCAGTGCCTGCACTCTGCCCTGCTCAGGTTTCTGAATCCTGCTAGAGTAGCTGGCACTATGGATCACCTCTTCCCAGCTGTCCTTTTAAATGCTCTGCCATCCGTGTTGTTTTCCTCTGCTGGGTTTACTAATGCTTCCTGGGATGGAACAGAGTGTGACTGTGGCAGCCGGGTACAAATTATGTGTTTTAAAAATAGCTGCATGGCATAATGCACATTAAATGACACACAGCTTAGATGCAAATTCCAAATGAAAAAGTTCAGGTTATCTTGCATCACATTTCAGCCAACAGGTAAAACATTGTTGCAGAGCATAATAGAAAAGCAGTTAAAAGCATAGGTCATCCAACATACAGTAAGCTCAATGGAAAAATGTGCCTGTACCTATACTTTTGCAAATCCAAAAAAAAAAAAAAAAAAAAAAAAAAAAACATTTTCACGCAAATTATGATTACAGGGGGCAGATTATCAATTTTCAAGACTTATTTTCATTCAGTTCCTTGTACAACACTATTATGACCTCAAACACAGTGCATAATTTGCAAAAAAATTCACTTTGACATGTACATCTCCATATGTTTAGCTTTTCTTACATAGTAAACTTGCTCAGTAGCTCCCCTGGTACAGCATTGCATTTGCGATGTGGAGTATGAGTTTAATGAAACACAAGTCATGCTAAAAAGCTCAAAGACTTGTAGAAGCAAGCTAAAATGGTATGGTTGCTTCAGCAAATATATTTTTATCTCACACTTGCTTTTAAAAACACTATCGATTAGTTTTAGGATTGGGTTTGGTGTACATTATTCTCAAAAGCGATTAACCTTTTAGTGCCACTCAGCAGACATTTCATTTCTGAAAACAACAACAACTAACAAAATAAAATGTTGCCAGATTTCACCTTCAGCTGCCTAGGTTGGATAGTTTAAAAGCCCAAATTCAAAAATGTATGTCCAAATCCATATGATTGTTTGAAGAATGTTTTAACTGATTTTGTTTATACAATGGAAGTCAATGAGGTTGAGAAATTACAAGAAACTGTAAAAAGTTAACATTATTGATGTATCGCCATATTAGATTTAGGCATGCATATCCATGAGTTGATCAATGTTTTGATTTGATTTGATATTAAATAACCCCTTATTTTTTGCTCTTTACATCATAAAAAGGGATCTTTTTGGTCAAGGACACTAGAGTTGTATAGATTACTTTAATGGTACATTTATGCACTTTTTGGAGCTTTTGAACTTTTGGACCCCATTGACTTTTACTGCATGGACAAAAACAGTCAAAAAAATCCTCAAAATACCTTATTTTTTTGTTCCACAGAAAGAGAAATCATACAGGTTTGGAAGAACATGAGGATGAGAAAATTATAACAGAATTTGTATTTTTGTCCATTTAATACCAATTACACAATATTATGTTGTGTGCATGAAGGAGTTATGCAATAGCTATTATTAAAAGCAATTATAAATGGTATAGCAGAAATATTTTCATGCATTAAACAAGAAAACCATAGTAAAAATGAGAGAAGTAAAACCAGCTTTACTTACTCACACAACAGAAGTCCATTCTCCAGAGAACTCCGGAAATTACTGCTCACAAACTTCTTCTTGGTGACTGCCTGCGAGACGAGAACAAACACAGGAAGCACTAAGAACCAGTAAGTGGGAAGGTTATGTCCAGGGAAAGGAGAGGAAAGTTGTTCTTCCAAGCTGCAAGTCCAAGAGACTAACCCACCAGTACAACAACACAGCCTCTTTTGGAGAATCGTGGGTTATTCAGTAATCAGGGTTGGAGCCCAGCGGGCAAACCACAGAGAACGAGAGCATCTGGAGGAATGTCACAGTTCTACACACAGTTTCATGCCTTTCCAATGATCTCAAGCAGGACACAGAGGGCAGGCAGCCCATTGTTTTTGCTCACACACAGGGAAGCATTTGTGTTGTGTTTATACACCTTTACAATGTGAGCCCTGTTGCTCCACACCTCATATAACATAATCTATGAGTAAAGCCCTTTTTCCGAATACAAATGTTTTCAATTTCCAAGTTTGAACGCCAGTAAAAACAAAGTTGCTCATTTAGCTAGAAAGTATGTTTTATAATATGCTACTGGTCTAGAAAACATCACATTTAAGAAAACCTCAGCCATAGAGAAATCTTGAGATGTCAATAAAGCGTAACCACTTATTAATAACACGAAGTCTGTTATTGAGATCACTGTTGACTGTGAGATTTGAACCGCAATTGTTCTCTTTTAGAAGCAGAACTTCAAAGGACACTTTCTATGTCTGCTGAACAAAACAAGGACAAAAATAATGTGTGAACAAATACTATGATCCTCGTACTAGTTCGAGTTACAAAGCAAATTAAGGTCGATTATCTCAACAGGAATTTTGTATCCCCGTCACACTGATCTAAATCTTTCAAAATCGAGATAACTAATAAGTTCTTCTAATACAGCCAAAAAATGTCCATTATGTATTAGAATACATAATATCCAATATTATTAAAGATCAAGTTATTTGGCACAAAATGACAAATGACTTCCTGTACCCTTCATGTAGATTTATGTAACCATTACAAACCCTCACAGATATGGAGTGTGAAGAGACAAGAGGTTAATCATATAGAGCACATTCACACAGTATGGCGAAGTAATGACATATGAAATCCTGACCCCTGCTGTTCCTGTCATTGTAATGTCCATGATGGCTTTTTGTTTTTGAAACAGATCTCTGTAGCAGGTGAAGAACAATTTGAGAGCTTAAACAAATCACTTACAAAACCAATAAACAAATAACTAGCAAACACACACACACACACACACACACACACACACACAAAATAAATAGCATTACTGCAGTCCACTATAATTTAAGGGGTAGGAGATATTATTTAGTAATATTAAATATAAAACAATCTAGTATTGTAAAACAAAAAAATAAATGTATTATTTATTTAGCAATAATGCATTAGATATCACGGTTTCCACATAAATAATCATGCAAAAACCAGTACAACTGTTTTCAACATTGAAAATAATAAGAAATGTTTCCTGAGCACTAATTCTGCAAATTGCAATGATTTATGACGGATCATTTGACACTGAAAAATGGCTACTAAAAAAATTACCTTTACCATCATTGGACTACAATACATTTTTAAGTATATCAGAATTAGAATATATTAGAAATTTTTAATAATGTTTCACTATATTATTGTTTTAATGTTTTTTGATCACATAAATGCAGCCTTTATTAAAAAAAAAAAAAAAAAAAAAAAAAAAAAGAATTCAATACAAATGATTTGTTCTCTAACCTCACATTGTGACTGATTTAAATATCAGGTTTCGATGATGTAAGACTTGATTCTTATTCAGCTGCACTTTTGCACACAGCTATTGTTCATTCATGAAGGAGCAGTGAGGCATTCCAAGCTGTTTGGACACACGGAATGCTGCACATCGTTAATTGTGCCAAAGTGCTTTAATCCCTTTGACCAAGTAGGGTTTGCTGGACATGAAGAAATATTAAAAATGCTCTTGGGTCATTTTAGGCTAAAAAGACCAACCAGGATAACTGATAGATGTTTTATTCAAGTCTTTTTTTCTTTTCAATTTTTTTTCAAAAACTTATCAAAAATGTGTTCAACTTAAAATTAGATGACACAAAATTACCTTAACTTTAATAACCATTCAATGATCATCAGTAAAATGAAGTGAGATGACATATTTCACTTATAAATGTATAATAAATGTACTTTTTACTGCTTTTTAAGTATTTAATATTATTTCACAACAAGAATGACTTAGCCCCAGTTGCCAGCTTTCTACTCTTAGCTATAGCAAGCAACTTTAGAAGGGTGGCTAATTTTGGGTTTGACTTTAACAAGCTGAGAACTACCCAGGAGGAAAAACAGGAATGTCTCTGCCCACAGACCGGGTGCCTGGTGCAAGAATGAGCACATGTGACAAACTCCAGATCATTCAGCTGACTATAACACCCCACATACTCTAACACTCAGACTCCAGCACTGCTCAGCGTGTCCTCACACATGACAACCCGTTAGTCATTCAGATCTGACGCTAAGAGTCACATCACCTTCCTTTGCAGGGGAGCAATCGGCTTGGGGTCAAACTGCCCTGCCAAGGTCCACCGCCTGTGACAATGCACCAGTGTGCATGTGTGAGAGACTGATGTCACACTGAAAGCATTCAGATTCACCCCTCATGAATTAAGAACAATATTTGTACAGTTACAGCCAGTGCTTTGGCCCTGCCATCACCCGCAGAGAAGGGAATTCACAAGGATAGGAAAGTCCTAATCATTTGTGCCTTAGACTAAGTGCGTTCCAGAGGGTTTAGTGGAATAAACTGACTAAAGCGTGTGAAAATATTTGCAGGACTACTCGTTTTGCCACAGTGAGCTTGACCGAAAAAGAAAATAGATCAGTGCTTTAAAGAGATAGTCCACTCAAAAATTAAAATCTGCCATCATTTACTTTCCATCATTCCAAACTAGCATGACTTTCTTTCTTCTGTGGAACAAAAAAAAAAAAGAAAAAATATATTTTAACTGAATGTTGGTAACTAAACAATTGTGGGTCCCACTGACTTCAACTGTATAGACAAAATAATGCAACAAAAGTCCAAAACTGTTTTGTTACCAACATTTTACAGTATATCTTTTGTATCCCGCAGTAGAATTTAAGTTATTTAGGTTTGAAATTACATGAAGGGAGTATAAAATAATCATTTAAATTTTTGGGTGAACTATCCCATACTTTGCAATGTTATTGGAATAAGATTAAACAATGCATTTTTCTGTCCTCATGACAATCAAAAATGTGTTTGTTGATTGTGGACAAGAAGATAATAATAAATATTAATCTAACTAAAATATATAAATAATAAAGATAATCATTATTACAGTGGTCATTGAGACAAATAATCAAAATAAATTGTCGTTTTGACAATGATATAAAGTGTGACAGGGTAGGATACTAGAAATGTTACACTAAATGTAACCTTTATTTAGGTTAAATAAATATCCACATAAATAGGCTACACATTTAATTATCTTTACTGCGAACACACACACACACAAAACTACCAATGCAGCGTTTAGCAAAAGTAAATGACAAGAAGCTTAAAAGCAAAAGGCGAGGCTGAACGCATTACAAATGTGAACACTAATGATAAATTATCAAAACATACTTTTAATATTACAATTTTGTAGGCTAGCATATATGCAACACGTTTTTTTTTGTTTTTTGCCAGGTATAATTAACAGGAATTCAACAGGTCTGGGATTCAGCACAAGTTAATGAACCGAATCGGTACTTTTCCCATTTAGGTTACCTTATAATTTTGCGGTATCAAGTGTCATTTCCTTGAACTATCTTTATCTACATGACAGCAGGTGTGAAAGTTCGTACCTCAATCCATCTCTGTGCTTCTGAGTAAGCTGCCTCACAACCCACTGAAGACTGCGGTCGCCACTCCATCACCGGCCCTTAGTGAGCTTCTTGTTGAGGCTGTAAGGAGTCAGGCGTCTACGCTGCAAAAACGCGAGCAAGACGCGCGTATAGTTAAAACGCGAGCGTTCTGTCGCTTGAAGAATTTTAAGGCTATAACTGTTTTCTTAAAAATTCATTCAGCAGGTTAACTCTTTTCGTATTCGACCACCAGCATCACAACTATCCGTAAAAAAAAATAAAGCCGTAAACGACGCAGGGTAAAACTTAAATCTCAGCTTGCCCCTGAGAAACTTTAGAGTTGCGTCGCGTACTTTATACGCCCCCTAGTGCGTCAAGATACACACCTAAACTACTGTCAGGTTACATTGCAGGTGCCGGGGGCGGGCGGGGGCGTCCCACTAAGTCTGTAATTTTAGTTAAATACGTGTTTACAAGTAGGCTACCGATGCAGGTCAGATGGTACTCAAATGGTAAAATGCATTTAAGCATAGATTGACAATTTGTAAAGCTAAATACAAGACTTTTTTTTTTTTCACTATCCAATTTAAATACTTCCTTTTTGCCTAATTTATTATTTACACTTTTTCGAGTGTGCAAGTAGGCCAACTAATGTTGTAAATCTGTAAATAAGGGATCCATTTCTCTCAGCTGGTTAATAAGAGAAAATTATTTTAACTAAATGATTTATGTGAGAATACAAAGACCACAGTGTCCAGGAACACTGACCCAATCAGACTATCAGCATTTAGTGTGCAATAATAACCAGCTGACCATACATTATCTACTTATTATAGGGTTATTTACCAAATAATTCACTAAAAAAGAAAGAAAAGAAAGATCACAGCTACAGTATGTAAGCAACGCTTTCCTGATTTTCCTTGGACAACAGTAATTATTCATTCCACTAAATCCTGCAACTGACCAATCAGAATCAAGTATTCAAGAAGAAGCATACTCTAAATAATACAGTGAACAAAACAAAATATTTCTTATATATATATATATATATATATATATATATATATATATATATATATATATATATATATATATATATATACACTCAATATCTTAAAATCATATAAATCTGAATTGATTATTTTTGTTTACAAATTAAATTTATTTTTAGAGAACATTGCTGTTTTGAAGGGGGAAAAAAATAACGTAAACAAAAAATGAACATTAATCATAGCTTGAGTATTCAGGGAGTGAACTGTTGTCACTCATAAAACAGCAATGTGGTCACCATGAGATGAAAATATTTGTTCTTTATCGTTTTAGTTTCATCTGAATTTTTGCTGTATTTTTAGAAGTAGGACACCATATGCAATGACACATTGGCACACTGACACACTTCTGTTAAAAGAGCATTTCTGTGTCAAAATATAAGTCTACATATTCATCAGGAGAACCTTTATTTCAAATGGATCTTTCTGGCAGAAAAACCACCATTAGATGAATTAATATTAACAAAGAAAAAGTTTTATAATTTTGGAGAAATGAACACACATTATTTCAATCAGATTTGTAAACATTCAGATACATTTTTTATGTGCATGTACACTTTTTTGTTATTAGCTAATTTGCTTCTCATTTGCTTTGTCAGTTATGGTCAAAACCTTTAACAAACTTTTTTTTATTCAAAGTCAAAACTGAACCTAAAAAGGTTTAAAGTATTCAGCACTCCTGAATGATTGGCAGTTTTTCTCTTAGGTAAAATAAGAAAATTTATGCTTTGGAAAGAGCCACCACAGTGAAACGGAGCTCCTGGGGATCACGTGCCATGAACTTCTTGCAGACCTCTGCAGAATCCTGTAGATCAGGCAAAAACAGAGCCAAATGTATAAAACCGGACCCCCAATTCACAACAATAGCTACATTTACATGCAATTAAATAATCAGATTGATGGATAAATTTGACTGAAATGCTTTCATGCTTTTCATGTAAAAAGGGGCAGTATAGACATGTAAACACTTGATCGGATTGAAAATCGAAACTAGAAAGTACATGCGAAATGACATAAAACTGGTGTAATGCTATATGATGGATGGAAAGAACTGTTGTTTTTGTAGAATGAAGTGTCATAAATGACTGTCATATCATTCTAAAATTCTCCTTCCACTCATTGTCTGTGAAGTGGAGCGGAACAACGCCCCATCAGTCCTCACTTCATACTCTCATCCACAGATGGCTTGTTTTTTTTTGGTTTTTTTTGAGTTTACTGCCTGAAAATATAAGCAGCAAGGCAAAAAGCTTCATGAGATCCTTGTCTCCTAATTTGGACCAGATAGATAGATAGATAGATTCTAACTCTGCTCTTTAAAAATAAAGAAAAGAAGCGATGGTAGAAGCATGTGCAAACAGTGGTAAAGTGCATATTCCTGCAGTGTGCACATATCAAAAGATCAAATTCGATTTGAAGCTTGTGACATAAACGTGCACATCACCCCAATCATAGGGCTGCACGATTATGACAACTCATAATTGTTGATTATTTCCATGAAACTGTAATTGCGATTATTAATTAGGATTATCACAATTTACACTGAATGATGTTTAAACCATTGTTTGATACAACTGCATGTTGTATTTTTTACATGAAAGTAAACAAACTGAAAACACTAGCTGAAAAACATTTAGTGCTTTTCTATAGTATTAAGCCTCAAATGTCAACTATACATCAGATTGGTTTCTTCTTTAAATTATAAAAAATTTTTTTTTAAATATGAACGGTATTATAATGTTAAACTAAAATGAAAATAATGGGAACGATTAACTGCACTTGGAACGTTATTGTGGCATCCATAATTGTAATCGCGATTAGAAATTTGATTAATTGTGCAGCCCTACCCAATCACTTTATTTAGCATTCATGTAAACACTACATTCAGATTCCTCAAACAGAATGATTTCATTTCAATTGAAACAAAAGGTGTCCATGTAAACGTAGCTTATGTCTACAAACAAAACAAGCCGCAAATATACATTCTTTGCTAGAGATAATCTATAGCCCATGACTGAGAAAAACCCCACCTCAAGAAATGTGTCCTCTGTGGTTTTCCCATGAACAATTGGAAAAGGTTTGCGTCCATCTAAAACACATGAACAAAATATGAACACCAGTAATACCTCCCTTCACAATGTTACACATAATAATTATATACAGATGTTGATACTGTACATCAAATTTTGTGTGTAGAACTGACAAGCAACTAAAACAATGACAACAATCAACATGTAAAATTAAATTTACCCACCCAGTTCATATAAATGTCCTTCAACATTTACAAAGGCAATGAAATGCAAATCCACTTTTTCATCTAAACTTGGAGCCTATAAGGGTGAGCAGAGTAAAGTTAGCATGTTAGAATTTTTCTGACACTGGAACAGCAATAAAAAAGCAGAACTGAGATCCAACACAATAAGAATACTAAAGTTCTCAAAGCCAGAGAAAAGAAGGTCATTGAGAATTAAAAGAGCATCTTAGTTCTATGGAAAGAAGTGAAACCAGATTGAAAAGGTCTTAAAGGTTATACTGTGGAGATGTGACTGCAGCAATAATTCTTGTTTTAATTCTAAGTTTAACTCTAAAAGTAATTAAATTCTAAATCTGCAGTCGCCGAATACACAGCTGATTGACGAAAAAAAGTAGGGCAAGACTTTTCAGGTTTAATTGATGATTTTAATTGGATCGTTGTATTTTTCTGCAATCTCATGTAAGTAACAGGTTGCCGGAGGCGATGTATTATTGTCCCGTCCTCACATCATTGCGAGGTCATTCTATTTATATATATATATATATACACACACACACACACACATATACATACAGGTCCTTCTCAAAAAATTTGCATATTGTGATAAAAGTTCATTATTTTCCATAATGTAATGATAAAAAATAAACTTTCAGGTAAAATATTTCAGGTCTTTTATTGTTTTAATACTGATGATTTTGGCATACAGCTCATGAAAACCCAAAATTCCTATCTCAAAAAATTAGCATATTTCATCCGACCAATAAAAGAAAAGTGTTCTTAATACAAAAAAAGTCAACCTTCAAATAATTATGTTCAGTTATGCACTCAATACTTGGTCGGGAATCCTTTTGCAGAAATGACTGCTTCAATGCGGCGTGGCATGGAGGCAATCAGCCTGTGGCACTGCTGAGGTGTTATGGAGGCCCAGGATGCTTCGATAGCGGCCTTAAGCTCATCCAGAGTGTTTGGTCTTGCGTCTCTCAACTTTCTCTTCACAATATCCCACAGATTCTCTATAGGGTTCAGGTCAGGAGAGTTGGCAGGCCAATTGAGCACAGTAATACCATGGTCAGTAAACCATTTACCAGTGGTTTTGGCACTGTGAGCAGGTGCCAGGTCGTGCTGAAAAAACGAAATCTTCATCCCATAAAGCTTTTCAGCAGATGGAAGCATGAAGTGCTCCAAAATCTCCTGATAGCTAGCTGCATTGACCCTGCCCTTGATAAAACACAGTGGACCAACACCAGCAGCTGACATGGCACCCCAGACCTTCACTGACTGTGGGTACTTGACACTGGACTTCAGGCATTTTGGCATTTCCTTCTCCCCAGTCTTCCTCGAGACTCTGGCACCTTGATTTCCGAATGACATGCAAAATTTACTTTCATCCGATAAAATGAAGTACTTTGGACCACTGAGCAACAGTCCAGTGCTGCTTCTCTGTAGCCCAGGTCAGGCGCTTCTGCTGCTGTTTGTGGTTCAAAAGCACACGCCTGTGCACGGTGGCTCTGGATGTTTCTACTCCAGACTCAGTCCACTGCTTCCGCAGGTCCCCCAAGGTCTGGTATTGGTCCTTCTCCACAATCTTCCTCAGGGTCCGGTCACCTCTTCTCGTTGTGCAGCGTTTTTTTGCCACACTTTTTCCTTCCCACTGAGGTGCCTTGATACAGCACTCTGGGAACAGCCTATTCGTTCAGAAATTTCTTTCTGTGTCTTACCCTCTCGCTTGAGGGTGTCAATGATGGCCTTCTGGACAGCAGTCAGGTCGGCAGTCTTACCCATGATTGCGGTTTTGAGTAATGAACCAGGCTGGGAGTTTTTAAAAGCCTCAGGAATTTTTTGCAGGTGTTTAGAGTTAATTAGTTGATTCAGATGATTAGGTTAATAGCTCGTTTAGAGAACCTTTTCATGATATGCTAATTTTTTTGAGATAGGAATTTTGGGTTTTCATGAGCTGTATGCCAAAATCATCAGTATTAAAACAATAAAAGACCTGAAATATTTCAGTTGGTGTGCAATGAATCTAAAATATATGAAAGTTTAATTTTTATCATTACATTATGGAAAATAATGAACTTTTATCACAATATGCTAATTTTTTGAGAAGGACCTGTATATGTATATATATATATAAATATATAAATAAATTGTCAAGTTTAAAAAAAAAAATTTCAGACAAGCCAGATATGCAAAATCTGTTGTTAACTTATGGGTCTAGAATTAATTATTTAAAAAATAAGCTGGGCCCCTTTGAATCTATTTGTTTTTTAAGAAACTGTGAATCGAGAACTAACAGTGCAATATTTTCAACATGGTCCAGTTGCCAAAGTCTGCTACTTCAACAACATTACAAAACAACACCACATGGAAAGCTCATCAGTGGGATGAAACTTCAAAATGTATGCAAACAGGCCTACTTGGTGCTGTTTTGAATGCTGCATTAGCAACTACTCTGTATTAAGCAAATACCAACCTCTGTTTGTCCTTCCTGAGCACTTGACTCATGTGTTACTCGGATACTCTGAAATCATAAAAATAGCAGTACCATGAATAAAAGTTTAGTTCGGTTAATTCCTTCAGAGGTCATTCAGTCAACAAAAACATATTTTATCACCTCATCTTTTTCAAGGAAAGCAGCCTTTTCTTCTGGGCTCATCTTTGCAGACTGCAGTAAAAATGCCTTAAGCGGTGAATTGGGCTCTGTAGAAAAAGAATGTCATGAACACACCACAAACAAGTACACTGTGAACTGTTATACAAATGAACTAACATATATTTTTCAAAATGGGAAATCACAAAAAAAAAAGAAAAAAAGAAAAAGATCAAAACTGATACTTACCAAACTCCAGATGCCTTTGATTGTTTGCCACAGCATGAATTAATCCTATTGTACCACAAGCATTGCCAATGGTTTGTTTCATGAAGTACACATCTGAGGACACCTCTTGTCCTTGTGCCTTAATTTTTGCCTCCTCCTCCTGTCTAAAACTTTCATACTACATTGAAGAAAAGAATATTACTAAAATGCAATCTACAGTACAGATCACACACTGTAAAATAATAATAATAATAATAATTGGCAAGAATGACAAAGATGCTTTATTCATCTGACTTAATGGAATTAAGAATTACATTTTTTTTTAAAGTTGGTTACATAAAACAAAGAATTAGTCTAAAAAGAATTAGTCTAATTTAATAATAAATAAATAAAAAATATAGCTAAGTACCCCCAGTTTTAACATAGACACTAAGTTTATGCAACTGGCCACAGCTTTGCATTAACTAATACAGTTTTTGTCACATCCTGTGTTGCTGAAACCTGCTGAATGCTGAAACTTAACCGTCCTCATTTAAAAAAAAATAAATAAATAAAAACATTCACAAGTTTTTGAACTTTTATTGTCACTAGCACTAATTACATAACCACATAATAATTACTGGTAGATTATCACTTCAAACCAACTGAAAAAAATGCTCAAATCATCATAAAAATTATTAGAAGTGTTGGTGCTGCAAATTAAGTTGTTTCATTTTATTTTGGGTCATGCTGAAGAGAGCAACTCATGATTCTGTTCCATTTTATTAGTCTTTCCTGTTCCATTTTATTTTGAGCAAATAGTAAAATAATACACCCCTTTAAAATATATATTAAAAGGGAATTACCATATCATGTCAAATAGAGAAAGTGCCCTGCATAAAAAAAATTAAAAAAAATCTATACAACTATGATTTGGTATCATTTGCAAGCTTAGTTGATGCCAGCAACAACTGTATCCAGTTGCAAAAGGTGGTTTAAATCTCAATTTAAAAAATATTGACCCTTATGACTGGTTTTGAGGTCCAGGGTCACAAAATACAGAGCTTATTTACTAACATGGAGTCATTATGGGTGCAAACTGCAGTCATACCTTCTCTGTTATAGGGAAGAGCAAAAGTACAGCACAAACAGGCCTTGGCACCAAACTGAGAACTTCAGCATCCAAACCGTACACATCCCCAAACTGCCAGGTGGGTACCAAGCCAAGTTGCCGTAAAAACTTAACAAAAGGTATAACACAACACATACATGTTAAAAACAAATCATATATCATAAGACTAGTAAAGAGGTTAGAAGAGTATGGTGAGAGACACACAAGGGCCTACGCATTCCAGAAGCGTTTCTATTTAAATATATCAACAATAAACCAATGAGATACATAAAATACATCTTGCATTACTTCCAATAACATAAAATTCAAATAAAGATATCAAGCGCAGTATTGCGGATAAACATTACAAATCAAAGCTTATGCAATTAGCTTTAACACAGACGTGCTTTAATAAACCTGATTCATTCATTTGGCACAAGTTTTGAATCCTAGACACACCCAGATAGTCGAGACCTCTACTCACTTGGTTCATAACCTGAAAACAGACACAGAACACAAAACAATATCACATAAAATATGATGTCAATGACATGAGCTGCAGCTTACCGTTCCTGCTAAAAGCTGCTATGAAAAAATGAACCGATGAACGATAGAAAATTGAATTAGCGACAGAAGATCGTGAGATAGTGAGAAACTCATACCTCTGGGTTGGCTTCCAGTGGTAACCAGCGCTGGCCCTCCATTTCAGATTAAGCCCTGCCTGATATCCTAAATAAAAAAGATGATATTGCCACCTCGAGCAATGGTGTGTATACGCTCTGACAGCTGAGCTGAAGAGGAAGTTCAATGGAATATGTGCGCGCGGATGTGTGAACTCAGCCACTTGTCTGAAGTCACACCGGAAATACACTCATATTCCAAATTAAAAGTCATCGCTTAATTGCGATTATCATCAGGGAAGCGGTCGTCTCTTAAATTAGGGACGATGTGGTGTTATATTCGTATTGTTTTGTATCATGAAGGTCTGTTATGCTCGGTTTAAATGCACATAATGTTTCCGTCGAGGCTCTCATGCTAAAGATTGTCACGTTACAGATTTAGTCCAGTAGGTGGCGATACTTAAACCGTTGATTCTAGAAATGCTGTTAACAGCAAGAGAAGAAGAATTTTAAGATTCCGCGGAATTGTTTGGGTTCAAATAAGTATAAACCGATTTCTTTTGTATGCTCTTTATTTGTCATCGGAGTGGAAATGCATTTTAACAAGTACAAAGATAAACATCATCAAGAGTCGAATTTGTCGTCTTCTTTTATTAATGGTGAGTAGTCGGAATATAGATTCATTTTTGTTAACGGTTTTATTCCGCCGTGATATTATCAGTCATGTCTTTATTACAGCTCCCAGTGATAAAACCCTGGTAATGGCGTCTAAAGAGAAGAAGGAAAACATAAGAATGGGCAAACAGACGGCAACAGTGTACGCAGCAAAGATAAAGACTAAAATACACAGTAAGAAATGCTAAACAGATTCAGTTGTCTGCATTACTGATGTAGCTCGTGCTCTTATGTGTTAGGAGGTGACCATTGACAATAACTGGACCTTTATTATCTCTTAGATACCTCATCATTCTTCAAGCTTTCTTTGAAAGGCAACAACAAGGCTCTGGCTCTGGCTCTTGTCGCTCAGAAGCAGAAGAGCAGAGAGCTGGAGGCAGAGGTGGTGCGTCTGAGGAAAGATGCGCAGACAACTCATTTTGATCTCGCGCATCAGCGTCATAAAAACAAACAACTGGTGAGTCTGTGACAGTGACAGCCAGTTATATGGCTGTATTTATGTACTGTACATTTGTACAGACATAAGTCAAGATACACTCTAGATTTTGAAAATATTGAGCTTGTGCTGTGCTTTGTTTTTAAAGCACAGCACAAGCTCAATATTTTCAAAATCTAGATTATATTGCATACCAGTATATCTAACGTTAGTTAAGTTTTTTTTTTATTTATTTACTTATTTTTTTTGTCTTGTCATCTCTAGTTTGGAATTATACGAGAGTTTTATGACTCTTCCCTAAACTGGATGACAAAGGCAGTTGACATCTTTTGTAATGATGAGGTAAGCAGTCATTTTTTGTCTAATAATTAAATTATATGGCTTTTGTTGTTGTTAATAAGAATAATCAGCATAATAATAATTTTCAGGACTCCAGCCAAGCTTCTGTGATTGTTTACATATAGCTGTTTGTTAGATAGTCACAATATTATTATTACATTTTTTTCTTATAATTCATATTAAAGCTAATTATTATTTTAAAGGATCCAGACAGTATGGACTTGGATCACAACACCAGTGAAGGTATGAAAACAATTTGTAGGCTGTTCATTGTACACAAGGGATAGTTCACACAAAAAGGGAAAATTCTTTCATTAATTACTCTCCCTTGTGTTGTTCCAAACCCATAATCTTCGTTCATGTTCAGAACACAAATTTGTTCATGCTCAAGCTTTCTGACTCTGAAATTGTTGAATAAAGTAATTACTTTTGTTTTCATTGTGCCCAAAAAGCAATCCCGTAGCTTCATAACATTACGGTTGAACCACTGATGTCACATGGACTATTTTAATGACGTCCTTACTACCTTTCTGTGCTTGAACGTGTCAGTTGCATTGCTGTCTATTCAGGGTCAGAAAGCTCTTGGATTTCATCAAAATATCTAATTCGTGTTCTGAAGATTAACAAAGGCCTTAGGGAATTTCTAGAATGACAAAGATGCTTTATTCATCTGACTTAATGTATTTTGTTTTTTTTGTTTTTAGTTTTTGTTTAGTTAGTTTGTTAATACAGAATATGTAGTAATTTATACATGTATATGTATATTATGCTGTTCAAAAGTTTATATATAAGTTGGTTACATAAAACAAAGAATTAGTCTAATTTAATAATAAGTAAAAAAAATAAAAAAAATAGCTAAGTTCCCCTAGTCTTAACATAGACACTAAGTTTATGCAACTGGCCACAGCTTTGCATTAACTAATACAATTTTTGTCACATCCTGTGTTGCTGAAACCTGCTGAATGCTGAAACCTAACCGTCCTCATTAAAAAAACTTTTATTGTCACTAACACTAATTACATAACCACATAATGATTAATGGTAGATTATCACTTCAAACCAACTGAACAAAATGCTCAAATCATCATAAAAATTATTAGAAGTGTTGGTGCTGCAAATTCAGTTGTTTCATTTTATTTTGGGTCATGGTGAAGAGAGCAACTCATGATTCTGTTCCATTTTATTAGTCTTTCCTGTTCCATTTTATTTTGACCAAATAGTAAAATAATACACCCCTTTAAAATACATATTAAAAGGGAATTACCATATCATGTCAAATATCCAGTTGCAAAAGGTGATGTTTAAATCTCAATTTCAGGGAATTTTTATTTTTGGGTGAACTATCTCTTTAAGAATGTCAGTCAAGTTTATTTAAGTTGGAATGATTGGCACTGTTAATGTCAACTCATAGAAATTAAGCTTGTATTAGTTTGTACATTACAGCTAACAAAATACATATTGATGCTGTTGTTTAAATTTGTGATTTATTTTTCAGACCAAATCATTGAAATGGGAGAAGTTGAGAGTTTGCAAAACAGACCTTTGTGTCCACAGCAGGATCATGTTCAGTCTGAACCAGTGAATTCAGCCGGTGATGCTCCCAGCCAAGAGAGAGATAGTCCAGCACAGCAAAACACCATATATGACTCTGAAATGGAGATGACCGTTAGTGACAGTGCTGCTGAAATAGTAACAGTTGAAACAAATACCAGAAAAACCTCTAGAGTTACAGAAGAACACCAGGAAAAGAAGGATTTGTGTCTATCAGAAAAAGGTAGTGAGTTTATATCTGCGAAGGAAGACTCACCAGTTGAATTTAATAGATTAGAATGTACATCAGCTGTGCCAAAAGAGATGACCGCTGTCACACAGCAGTGCTCTCCCACTGTTCAGAGCGAGGTGGAGAATGAGCAGCAAATGGATTCAATAACTGCACGCAGGAAGACTCATGTCACCTCTCGTTGTACTAAAAGTAGCAGACGCACATGTAAACTGAAAGAATCAAACCCAGATCCAAGAAAAACGTATTCGATCTCCCAAGATCCTCCTAATGACATTTTTAATGATTGTTTTAGTGATCCTGAGCTTCAGAATTTTGAAAGAAGCAATGCAATTCCTTCACATGGAAATATTTCAAATAAAGCTGCTAAAAGCAAAGCTAAAGAGTCCCATGCTACCCGGGAAACCAGGAGAACAATTATAGATCAAGTTGAGCTGAGACCTCAGAAGAGCAGGAAGACCAAAGTCTTGTCCCTTACGATAGATCACAGTTTATCAGATATGCATGAAAATGTTCAGTCTGCCGGTACTTTATGCCCAGAGGCTGCTTGTACGGATGTCCATGTCGGTGAGACTGCAGTTCAGAAACATAAAAACAAAACTCCAGCACACCCTCTTCCTCAGTCTGAAAAGTGCAAGACACAGAAAAACAGAGGAACATTTGTGATACAGGCAAGTCAATCATTAATCAACAGGAATTCATTTTTGAATGAAACCGATATATTAGAAGATCCCAACAGACTGGAAGGTTTACAGGAAGTAATATCAGAAACCCAAACAGTACCTCTCACTATTGGTTCAAATAATGTTGCACAACAGCACAAGGAGCCAGAGCATGATTTTCATGAGATATTGACAGAAAACACCTATCATCCAGAATGTTCACAAGATGTGAATGCCAGCCTTGTACAGGAGCCCTCTGAATTTATGTCATCAGTGGCTAGCAAAGCCAAAAAACACAGAAAAGAGGGGGCAGATAAAATAAAAAAGAAGAAAGCTGCGGCTGCACCAAGAGAAAAACCTAAAGCATTAACAAAGAAACGAAAAAGTTGTGCTGTGAGTGTGGATGAAAACGTGTTGACTAAAAGGCAAGATGAGACTGATCTTCAGAATGGAGCAGGATGCAGGTCTTTGTCTAATACTTTACAGCTACCAGTAATATCGCATTGCTCAGCCTCAAAGGAGGACCTCAGGGATGAACATAATGCTGAAACCCTTGAAATAAGTTCCCCCTCCTCTGTTGACAAGCTAGATCAGACTAACCATATCAACGTGGACTCTATTAGCTTAAATCTGGATCAAACCAGCCAAGCTCTTGAGGGCAGGTGCAGGAAAACATACGTTGTTTCATCTTGTGATGAATCACCCCTTAAGGAAAATACTGACAGTGGGGCTTCCAGCAACATTTCCGAACATGATCTTTTTACTAATGAAACGGATAATGTTTCACCTGTTATGAACAGAAGCATCTTTGTCATGGAAAAATACAATGTGACTTCAGATGGTTTTAGTGGACACACAAAAGACCTTCAGTTCACAGAAGAGAGGCCTCCCTGGGAGACCATTGATGGTTACACTGAAGCACTCTTAGATGAAAGCTCTGCCCACAGCCCTCAACCAGAGACCCGCTGTCAAACTATGAACATTTACCAGGACCAGGACTCAGACTTGAGGCACCAAGCTCCAGGTAAACTTTATGAATAAGTCTAAATGCTTTGCCAAATGTACATATTCATACATATTAGTACGCTTTTAATACAGATGAATTTGCGACTGTTTAATTTTAATTCACATATGCCTTATATTTGTTTGTATCTTATATATATTTATTTTCATTCTGCGAACAGAAGAAGGCAGGGTTATGAAGAGTCTAACAAATACAGGGCATAACTCTGATTGTGGGAGAACACGAAGAAGAGCAGCACCAGTCTCCTACAAAGAACCAACCCTCAACTGGTGAGTTACACTTGAATGATATAACACAATTTAATGTAATGCAATAAAATATAATGTATTTCTTTCTTAATACAGATTTAAAAAAAAAAAATTATAATAATCTCTGATAATTTTGAATTGATTAATTTGTTGTTTTTGTTTTTCAACAGCAAGATGAGGCGTGGGGACAAATACTCAGATACAAAATTCTTAAACTCTCCGGTGTTCAAAGACAAAAAGAAGAAGAAACGAGTTTAAGAGTGATTTTCCTATTTATTGATTTCAGACTTTCCTTTGGTTTTTCATTTTATTTTATTTTGTCTTTTTATGTAATGTAAAAGTTTCAGATGGATTTTAAAGTAATTGTTTTTAATCACAGCTGTTAACTTGCCTTCAGATCTCAGCTATTTCATTCTTGTGTGTATATTTTATAGGAAATATTGTTTAAATTTTAGATTATTTTATTGGTTAATAAAGAAACCTGTTCTATTAAGAAGCTCTATTCTATTTTATTGTTAATTCTGCTTTCCATCCCTCTGTTGCATTCATACTGGTCATATGGAAGTCAGCTGTGTTCATTTCCTCATCTCTTTCCTATCAAGATGTATGTAGGAAACTTGAGTGTGTGTTATGTAACCAGGCACTGGCCAACAGTGTTAAAGTGATTGAAGGACTGAATTAATAATTTAAAGGACTGTTCACCTGAGACGACTACAGTTCTGAGACCGAGTAGGAGTGTCTGTTTAACCAGTTTATATTGTATGAGAGCGGACTAAAACTTCTGATATATAGTTATCTTATTGTGCTGTCAGGAAGTGTTGGTATCTGAGTTTTAGGTAAGTTTCAATTAGCTTGCTTGCTTGCTTTCTTTAAATGTGTTTTCAAGAAAATTATTACTTTCTATTTGTTTTAAGAAAATGCATTGAATTCAAATTTTATGGGCTTATAGTCACAAACTGTTTTTTTATTTATTTTTTTTTTTTATTTTATTTTTTTATTTGGAGCATCCCAACTTGTAATTTCTTCCAAATGTTAATCTCATCAGATGCCTTTGGTAACCTAACACTTTCAAATGTTCATCTCACTTTTCCTGTTCGTAGGAAGCCAAAATATAGTTTGAAGTTTGCTTCCTGTGTTTAGTGTTGCCCCTGGCAGAGGATTAATTACTAGGTAAAGTTAAACTCCTGGTGCTTTTTTGTATATATAACTTGTTTCTTTTTTCTAATGTTGCTGTTTAATGGGATTTCTGCTATTGTTCCTGACTAAATCTTGAAATAAATATGTTTAGAATTGAGTGTTTCAAGTGTCTGAAAAATGGAGGTCAAGCGAGTGAAGAGAGATGTTAAAACTTTGCTGTAAGTAACATGAAATTCATTCACTGTACTGTATCAGGATAAAGTGATCATAAATTTTTCATTTGTAAGAACAAACTTTCAGAACAAAGCTTTTTAAAAACTTTTTTAGTGATGAATATATTGGACAGCGACTCAGAGAAACTGGTTTTGATCCAAAGGGAAAAAGCACCTCTACAATGTTAGATGATTTGGTAAGTGATATTAGAATGAAAATTTAATTTCAGAGGATAGGTTTGTCTTATTGAGAGAGTACAGATATTAACTGCTATTGTTTTTGTTTCTTATGTTATAATAAAAAAAAAAAAGGGAAAAACAAGATTAAAGCATAGGGCTTGTTCTAAATACATCTGCATATTCATATAGGCCCATTATGACTTGGCTATAAGTGTGGCTTTGTGGCGGCTCAATAAAGATAATGAGAAGAATGCAGCTGAGAATGACTACATGTGAGTATGTTATAAAACATTTATATTTGTGCAATAGATTTATTTTTATGTGTAGTGTTTTGCCTCACATTTGGCAATGATATGTTGTTTGTAGAGGAATTGGCAGTTTAAAACATATTAGCCAGTACCCTAATCACCTGGAAAGAGAAGCAATGATCCTTTCTTCCTTTGCTGGAATGCTTCTGGTAAGGATAAGTAACCAGTTTCAACAACATTTGTGTTTTTGTCCACAAGCCATATCATTGTTCTCTTATTTTCAGAACAGCTTACCTATAGAAGACATTCTGTCACTGTACAATTGCAAACCAGTGGCATCTTACCCTCATAATCATGCTAAGGTATGTTACAGTATTTATTATATTATGTTTGTCACCTGAGAGAACAAATGTCATGCTGGATGAGAATGGAAATTATATACATCCGGTCTGAAAATAGGAAGCCTTAAAATTGTTGGTTTAGTCTGGCACTTAACATTATGCAGCGGTTCTCAACCAAGAGGGACTCATTTGTGAGCCTCAGCAAATCTCTGAGACATTACTTTTTTGAAAAAAAAAAAAAATATATATATATATATATATATATATATATATTTATTTTAACATTATTTATTTTATTTATTTTAACATTATTTCAGGTTTATCCTTTTTGTTAAAACATTAGTTCTTTCCTGAGACTTTGTTCACAACCACACTGTTTTTTTTTAAAGTTTTAATAGTTATTTATATTTTCTTTTTAGATTGTATGTGTTAATAAGTGATTTTTGTTATGGATATAACAGTGAAATATATTGTCTAATAAAAGATTGAAGCAATCTAATTTTAATAAAATGGCTATATACACAGTGTATGCGTGTGTGTGTGTGTGTATATGTATATATGTGTGTGTATATATATATATATATATATAATAGTGAATTCTGAAATTTTTCTCAACAGGGCAACATTGTTCACCCATTCTCCCTCTCTTATCATCCATTTGCTATGCTCAGTTCATTCAAAGCAGTAGACCATTCAAGAAAACACAGTATGTGCCTTCATAGCAATGAAATCCATTAATATAATACAGTATTATTTAATACAGTATTAAAAAGTGATCATTAACAACAGAACAAAATGCTTTCTTTATCCTACTAAAGTATTTATTTTACTCTCTTCATCAGCCCAGGTACTGAAACGCTGGATCAAGGAACACCGTAAACAGGAGGTCTCTCCAGTAATAGAGAAACTGGAGTCCTCCTCCACCTCCTCTTCTAGCTCCTCATTTAGTGTGAGTGTCGGTCAGCTGTTCCTCACATTTTACCGCAATCTGTTATGACCAATACACTCAGTAATATAATGTACTGAAAAAGTAAAAAATTACTGGCATCATGTGCTCAGATTGTGTACTAGAATTTTTGCACCTATATTTTGTGTTGAATACAGGATAGCGAGGACTCCTTAAAAGATGAAACCGCAAACTATGAAGGCTCGCAAGAATCTCTGCAGGACTGAAAACAGCAGCCGTATAACAAGCAAATATTCATTTTCGTTGTTTTTTTAAACACATGTAACATTATTTCAGGTTTATCCTTATTGTTAAAACATTAGTTCTTTCCTGAGACTTTGTTCACAACCACACTGTAAAAAAATCAAAATTTGAGAAAACTTTAAAGTTTAAGGCAACCAGCTTCAGCAGATTTTTCAGAGTTTTCTCAACTTATTTTTGTAGGAGATTTGAGTTTTCTCAACTTTTTGTTGTATAAATTGAAAACAAAAAGTTTATTTTATAAATACCAATAATACTTTTTACAGACTTTCTTAGTATTGCTCCAAAGTATTCATACATAGCGTTATTTTAGAAATAGAAGGTGTGAATAATAAGTAATTTGCCCATGCATTTTCATTTTACATGTGAAAGAAGACTCCATGTTAAGTTCACAATAATCAATAAAATTCTTGAACTATTACTTTCTGAGCTCTGCAACATGTGGTGTGTTACAGACATTTTTGGATGTTGATGCATTCCATGTCATAAGAAATAATTCCACACATAATGCGTCTCATTAGTGTCTGGATCAAAACAGAGGAGGGCAGCTGAGGTCAGTAATTTGCCAGCTAGGAATTTTGATTTGATGAATCAGGGCTTTTAAATCTATGGATAGGATTAAGAGGTTGGCACCACCATCAGAGTGCCAAATCCCAGTCATTGAAAGGACAAATAAAGTTTTTGATCCACCACGTTGATGGTGGTTTATAAAGCAGACCTCGTGCCCCAGTTTGTTTGACTGTTTCTCATGTCTAGGACTGTATCCAGAGGCTCACATCAAAATGAGTAAGGTAAATGAGACTGTCAAAAATGATAACTTCATTATTTTTACATTAGCATTTGATTGAACAGTTGCTAATGCTGAAATGCTAATTCGAATTAATGCTACTATGACTATAAACAGAACAACAGACCTGTTACAGTTGCCTGTTTAATTTGCTGTTATCTGTGACATCTCTTGATTTCAGATTATCTTTTATGAGGACAAAAACTTCCAAGGTCGCTCCTATGAGTGCGACACAGACTGCCCAGACATGAACCCTCATTTCAGTCGATGCAACTCTATCAGAGTGGAGAGTGGCTGCTGGGTCTTGTATGAAAGGCCCAACTACTCTGGTTTCCAGTATGTGCTAACCAGAGGTGAATATCCTGAATACCACTGCTGGATGGGCTACAATGACACCATTCGCTCATGCCGTACATTTTCCTATGTGAGTAAAATGCATGCTAATTATTCCATAATATTTCTTGTGACTTCTATTTCCACATCTACATTTATTATTTTATTCTATTTTATTATTCCATCTTTGTTGTTCACTGTTCTGCCACAGAAAACTCTAGTTCTCAGTATCCATGCTGTGTAAAGTTTTAATTTTGTGTTGTTGTACACATTTTCATTGTAGACATTCAAACTCTAAGACATTTAAACCTTTATTTAAAAATGTTTTGTAGAAAAGTGATGGATCCTACCGCATCCGGATCTATGATCGGCCAGATTTCCAAGGTCAGATGATGGAATTCAGTGATGACTGCAAGTCCATTCATGAGAGTTTCCAGTGCCGCAGCGTTCACTCTTGCAATGTCATGGAGGGCTACTGGACCTTCTATGAGCACCCCAGTTATCGAGGCCGTCAGTATTTCATGCCTCCTGGCGAGTATCGCAAGTTCAGTGACTGGGGTGCCGTGTGTGCCACCGTTGGCTCCTTCCGCAGAATCACTGATTTTTAGAGTTCACATTATGAAAATAATTGTGTCTTTTCTGGCATTGACTTGTCAATAAAATGTCACAAAGCCAAATGCTTGGCAGTGTGTGTGTGTATTCATGCTGCAGGTGTGTTGATTACTACAGCTGTCCATGATCAAACATATAAAGATTTCAGGCTTGCATGGCATCTGTGGGAAGAAGCTTTAATTCCTAAAGGATTAGTATTCCCTTATGTTTGTCAGTGTAAATGATTTAAAAATAAACTGTAGGCATAACATCAATATCAATTTATAGCATGTTTTAGAAGTCAAAGAAATTATATACAGTATAGACAGTAGGAAGCCAGCATTGGTTGTGGTAGATTGTAACAAAGGTTTTGATCCCTACAAATTCAACTTTTCTAATGGCACTCATGTAAAACCTTTCATTCTGGTAACATATTCAGTCACTGACAAAGATTTGATGTCTTCTGTTAGGCCTTATTTTGATTAGGTAGCCATCGCACACTGGATAAAGAGTTAGAATAATTGCTGCAATACACTTGTTAGTGAGATAGATCATGGCAATGGGACTTTCGTTGACAAAACTGTACACACATATATTTCTTGACTAGATTTCCTCATAAACATCCACTACCGGTTAACCTACAGGCATTTCACAATTTCAAGAACAAAACCTTTCAGTTACAATTAAATGTTCTTATTTAAACATATAAACACTTGTGATAAGTAATGTTAAAATAAATGGAGACAAATAACACTACTGTTATTACCAGACCTTTCCAGCAGCTTTCAACAGAGCAGCATTTGCTGGAAAACTAATGTTACAGAGGCAATCAAAGTGATTGTTTGGGGTAAACCTGTCCATGTTTGCAATATTCCTGTACAGTTTCTGCTGACACGAGTACACTGTGATTTAAATGACAACACGAACAGTAGAACCATTATTTTCTTGGATATATATTTATAGTTCCAACAGCATTTGGCACCTACACAGGAAAAAGTTTAAAGCCTACACAAACATGGGAAAGGTCTGTATGAATGAGAAAAAACAAACATATATATATATATATATATATATATATATATATATATATATATATATATATATATATATATATATATATATATATATTTGAATATATGAATATATGAATATAAGCCATATATGCCATATATGAATTATTATTGTGCTGCTCTCATTATGTAAAACGTTTCCTCCAGATCATCTTTTACGAGGATAAGAACTTCGGCGGCCGTTATCATGAATGCATGAGTGACTGTGCTGACCTGCATTCCTACTTCAATCGCTGTCACTCCATCAGAGTGGAAAGCGGTTGCTTCATGGTCTACGACCGAACCAATTTCATGGGATGCCAGTACTTTCTGAGAAGGGGCGAGTACCCTGATTACATGAGTACGATGGGAATGAATGATTGTATCAGATCCTGTCGTATGATCCCAGTGGTAAGGACTGAAGCTAATTGTTATCTGAAGTATAAACGTTCTTGTTTTAACATATTGAAATTAAGCACTCAGCCTTAACTTCCTGTTTTCTTTGTACCCATTAGCATCGTGGGCCCTTCAGAATGAGGCTCTATGAGCGCCAGGACATGGGTGGCAAGATGATGGAGCTTGAGGACGATTGCCCCGACCTCATGGACTGCTTCAACATGTCCGACTTCCATTCCTGCCATGTGATGGATGGTCACTGGCTTGTTTATGAGCAGCCCAACTACACAGGCAGGCATTTCTACCTGAGGCCCGGCGAGTACAGGAAGTACAGTGACTGGGGCGGCATGAGTTCGAGGATGGGCTCCATCAGACGAATCATGGATCTCTAATGAAAGGATTCCTTGTGAAATGTCTGCTGTATGCCCTTTTTCACACACTAAATAAAATGGTGTCTGTGCTCAAGTGTCTTGAGTTTTGTTCTTGCACCCTCTACCTGGAGGAGTCACTGCCTGATGACGACTCTTGTTATAGGCTGCCAGACTGCTTGACACTGTTCGGAGAACTAAATAAAACTATAGAGACGTTTTCCTCCATGATCTATCTGCTTGTGCTGTATATTAATGCTCACTCATGGTAAATAACTAATGATAAACAGATGAAGTGTAGAAAACTTGCTTAATAATAATATGGTTTATGTTTAATACAATGTTTATATAGATAAACATTAAAATGTAGGACTGTTATAACCATGTAAATATGGGGTGCGACTTAGACAAAGTTTGGTTCAGGTAAACCCTGTTGTAAGTGAATTATAATTTGCTATGGATTAAAGAGTAATCAAACATATATATTAGAGTGTAAAGAATATACAGAATATATAAAATATATTATATAGTCAAAATACAGTTTATATATATATATATATATATATATATATATATATATATATATATATATATATATATATATATATATATATTTGTATATAATGTAGTATAATGTATCCAAAATAAATAATACCATTAAATTAATTAAATTAAATAATCAATAACATGAATTAATTAATAAATGCATACACTTACAATTAACATATTAATAATTTCATATTAATTTTTTTATCATTTCCACAAAACTGGCCATTATAAATTCACATATTTAAGTTAATATCACATGACAAGTCTTACATGCAACTTACAAACTATTTATCATGATTTACTGGATGTTGGGTATTGATATTAATGATTTTCTGCGTTTCATCTATTCATTATGTGATCACATTCACAAAATGGCAGTACTGACAATATCTTTAACAAAAGAATTATAACAATCTTTTAAAAACCAAATGGCAAAAAAAGAGCGTTTTTTTGTGTGTGTAATTATAATATGAATTACACATACAGTGTCGGCACTTTGTGTGTATATTTAGCATAGAGCATCACACTCACATTGCACAACTGCTGTCGAAAATGGAGAAGGTAAATCAGTGCTGTAAGGAAAGTGAGAAAAGTCATACAAAAATATTGTTTACCTTATATTCAAGATATTTACACTGGTTTTCTTGTAAACTGTGCATGCATATGGACTGTCTTCTCTCTCTTTTTTTTCTAACAGATCATTTTCTATGAAAACACGAATTTTGAGGGTCAACAGTATGAATGCAGTGGTGATTATGCAGATATGCTCTGCTATCTTGGCTGCTGAAAGTCCATCATGGTGGAGAATGGATGTTTCATGATCAATGAACAACCACATTACAAAGGCCAGCAGTTCCTGGTCCGTAAAGGAGAGTAATCAGACTTTGAAAGCTGGTTGGGCAAAAATGACAGCGTCTGCTCCTGCTGTGTAATTCCAATGGTGATTATACTATATGCTTGAGTGAGCTACATTGCAACTATTGATAAAGTTCACTTTTTTATAACTCTTATCATTCTTTTAAATGTCAGGAATGAGTGAAAAATTAGATAGTTTTAAGATAGTAGTTGATTTAGACATGTTTTGTTCTTTTCTCTACCAGACACAGGGATCTTCTCATGAGGTGAAACTGTTTGAGAGAATGGAGTATGGAGGTCAAATGATGGCTCTAGTGGAGGACCATCCAAATGTCATGGACATGTCCCAAACAAACCAAATATTCTCCTGCAAGGTGATTGGTGGAAACTGGCTCTTCTTTATACAGTCCAACTACAAAGGCAGGATGTACCTCATAAGGCCTGGAGAATACACAAGATTCACTGAATGGGGAGGCTTGAGTGCCCGTGTGGTTTCCATCAAACGAATCATCAATAACTAGAATTAACATTCATGCTGGCTGCTTAGCAGGGTTTATTTATATATATATATATATATATATATATATATATATATTATATATATATATATTTGTTTATTTTTTAATGTAATATACACTGTTGAACTTGAAATTATTTGCTTCTACAGGTCTGCCACGTTAAGCAACACAGGCAATCATGTTGAATAACAACTTACAGTATGCAGCCTTTATGTAACCTCAGAAATAAATGTTTATACATTTTAAATAAATTAAATAAATTTGCTCATTTTTGACTGATAGAATGTTTTACGTAATATTTGACAGTATATTATTCATAATGTAACATATAATGTGTTTCTGCTTACAGCAGATTAAACACAAGCAATTAAATACTACAGCAATTAAATACTACTGCTTATAAATGAGTGCAATGTTTTCTTTTTTATTTCATGTTCCACTTTCATGTTAGTTTATTGGTATTCAGTTTGGTCATTATGTAAGATGAATCATATAATAATATTGCAGCTTTATCCAGACTTCAATGAACCATCCATTGCTCAACTGATTCAGTATAAGACCTGTTGCTTTTGCATTGATTAATTATGCTGATTGCAGTCAGACTGAAGCTTCTGCAAGCAGGACGGGACTGGATGGGGCATTTTGATGAATATGGAAAAACTGCACCAGGGCCAAGCCAAACATAATCAGATTGTTTCATTGCCCCCCCCCCCACCTCTGATTTTAGCCACTATCACTTTCTCCCTGGGCTAGATTTATTTGAATGACAATACTTTATGCTGTGCAATCACAGAGCAGCTTCTAGGTTTTATAAAAAGACAGTGATAAACTGGATGCCAGTGTCGAGCAGTAGACCAGCTAGATGCCAACATGACTATCGGAAAGGTAAGATGTCAAGTCTCACTCTCATAGACTAATAGACTTTTGATTTTCAACTCTATAATATGAAGCCACTTTCCAGCTGCAAGTTCACATTATTTCATATATTGTATAGAAGATTTATCATACCATTTATCTTCAACAGATCATCTTTTACGAGGACAGGAACTTTCAGGGCCGATACCATGAGTGCAGCAGTGACTGTGCAGACCTGCACCCCTTTTTTACCCAGTGCAACTCCATCAGGGTAGAGAGTGGGTGCTTCATGGTGTATGAACACCCAAATTATATGGGACAGCAGTACTTCCTGCGGAAGGGCGAGTATACTGACTGTCAGCGTATGATTGGCTTCAGCACCTGTATCAGATCATGCCGGATGATCCCTATGGTTAGTGATTTATGGGAATTAGCAAATAAACATTGCTAAAAAAAACAGCCATAGTTAATCAGATCAAAGTAATAAAATTTATTTGATAGTAATATCATTTTTTTTTTAAATAATAAATGTGTTGATTAAATATATCCCAAATCCATGTTTTCTTGCAGTATACTGGTAACTACAGAATGAGGCTATATGACCGGGCTGATATGGGAGGTCAGATGATAGAACTCACGGAAGACTGCCCTAACATCATGGACCGCTTTCATACATCTGACATCCACTCCTGTCACGTGATGGACGGTCACTGGCTTCTGTATGAGCAGCCCAACTACAGGGGACAAATGTACTACCTTGGACCAGGTGAATACAGGAAGTACAGCGACTGGGGAGGAACGGCCCCAAGAATCGGATCCCTCAGGAGAATAGCCTCTTTCAACTAGACAACATAAATTGTGCAACAACATATGCACTAAATAAAATCTCTTGACTGAAACTTTTGCTTGTCTGGTTATTATTTCTGTTCTAGTGTTTTTATGTAAAATTAATAACATAAAGTCAGGTTATTATTGTTGTTCTAGTGTTTTCATGTGAAATTAATAACAGAAAAACCCAAGTGGTTAATCTATAACTATTTATTCCACATTTAATTGACCTATCAGTGACATTTTCTTTTGCAAATCTGGTTACCAGACTGGAAAACATTCACTGGTAAAGCAAAATGGAGAACAAACTGTCTCTCACACAGTTTATGCGTTTGGCTAAACAATGCATGGCTCAATCTGGATTAACTGCCCTCATTGTAGTTCAATCTATACCATGACAAATAACAAAAGCAGCCCCGCTATTTAAAGGCACATTGACCTCAGAGAATTTACAGGATGTTTTTAATCCACATGCGTGTTTAAGTGGTACAAAGTGACAATCCAATACCAAATTACTAGAAAAAGTGAAAATACAAGCTATAAGTTATAGCTCCTAAACAAATATACAGTGATGGACACGGAACTTCATAATTTGAAGATGACTGAATAAGAAGACAAAATCGATCTTAATTAGGTCATTTGGATTCATAGTGAAAGTAAGTAATTATGTTGTGGTATTAATGTAATGGACACAGGTAAATTTCTAAGTTTCTTTGCTAATGGAACTTGATAGATGATTTCAGGAGTACTTTCAGATAGTGTTCTACTTTATTCACCCATGTATGGCTTTGCAATTAAGTGGTAATTTTTATTCCTAAAACACAAATTTTTTTAAAACTATTTGCACACACAGAGTCATATTATGCTTCATGATATCACAAAAACATTAAATTAAATACTGCATTAAATTAAATACTGTAAGAGGCCTTCTTATAAAAGATGGTTGTACTGATCTTCATTATTTTCCATTTTAAATGTTTTACTGTAGTATTTTTCCACTTTAAATATTAAGGCTATACATGCACAAGACATTTACAAAAAGCATATAAATAATACGTATGTCCATGTTAAAGAAACATGTTGGACAAACTTGCTGTACAGTGAAACTGATAACTTCTTCTTTTGCTGTCATATAGATAAACAACAAAAACAAAAATTTCTTTTACTGGGCCTTTAGCTTGTTGCTAATATTGCGTTAGCCTGACTAATAGCTGAAACAAACTAGAAGTTTTACAAACAAATATCTATGGATTTTCTAGAGCATGAAGTACATAAAAGTTTGACATTTGAATATCAGAGACAATGTTCACGTAACATCTCCAAAACACAGCTGACTTAACTCTGAATTGCTGAATAGGTTTTTTTCTCTTTTAATTCTCTTTTTCATCTGTAAGAATTTATTGGAAAATTCAGCAGGTTAATGCAGTTGACAATGCTGTTGAGTATGGAATCTCAGTAACTGCTCCCTCTGTTGAACAACTTCTTTAATGCAAAAGGGATGTTCCATATTGTTCTGTGTGTATTGTGCTGTGAATGTGTGGGTGCCGTACCAGTCCTTTCCCTGAACCATGCAAGAGAAAACACCAAGCATGTAATTATATATCCTTTTTCAAGTAAAATCCATATTTTTGAACCCAATATTGTGCTCTAACAAAAAGGTTAACATGTGCCAGTACTCTGACATATTCCTGTATTCATTTAAATAACAATACTTTGTTTGTCAAGAGGCAGTATAAAAAGCTTGGGAAGCATATGGAATCTCTCCAACGGAGACCATGGGCAAGGTAGGATTTTTGGCACCACTTTCATGACATTTACATTGAATTGCACCTCCCCATGTATGCTAAGCTTTGACGCTGATGGATTGTTCTCCTAATCTCTGCACTAAAACAATTTGTTGATTTTGTTGGCTTTTTCAGATTGTTTTTTACGAGGACAAACATTTTCAAGGTCGTAGTTATGAGTGCAGTAACGACTGCACAGACCTGCAAACTTACTTTAGTCGCTGCAACTCCATCAGAGTAGAAAGTGGCTGTTTCATGATCTATGAACGTCCAAATTATATGGGCCACCAGTATTTTATGAAGCGAGGTGAGTATTCTGACTGCCAGAGATGGATGGGCTTCAGTAGCTGTATTCGATCCTGTCGCCTGATTCCGATGGTGAGCTTCACTGAATGTGCTGCTTTTGTGGAGATACTTATATTACGGTTTCTTTGACACCAGTGTACTGAATCATTCATTTGTCTTAACGTCAATAGTACAGGGGACCATACAGACTGAGGATCTATGAGAAGGCTGACTACGGAGGTCACATGATGGAATTCACAGACGACTGCCCCTGTGTGTCAGATCGTTTCCACCATCGACATGTGTACTCCTGTAACGTGATGAATGGCTACTGGATCTTCTATGAATATCCCAACTACAGAGGGAGGCAGTACTTCCTGAAATCTGGGGAATACAGGAGATACCGAGACTGGTGTGCTACGTGTGCCATTGTGGGCTCCTTCAGACGAGTCACTGATTATTAGCCATTCTGCTTGCACTTATTTATATGAACTGTTCATTTCCTGTTTATAAGCATAACTGTTTATAAACATTTTGATTTTTCACTTCTTGTGCCTGGACAAAAAAAAAAAACAAATAAAAATAAAATGATATTTGTAATAATAAAGTACTCTGATTTTACTGAATTCTCAGCACTAAATCAGTCTCTTATAACAGAATGAACTGGCTTTTTTCACCTTCTCACTGTGATTTTTTTTTATTTATTTAGTTTTTTTTTTTTTTTTTTTTTTTTTACATTTTTACACATTTACAAATTGTATTAAAAAGCAATAAAATTAGCAAGATTACAAGTCTGTGAGATTCTGTTGCCAAACAGATGAAGCATGAAAATGACAAAATGAGATTGTATTTTAAATAATATATCAAATTCTTGCACTAGGTGAAAAAAAAAAAACACAATGTTGATTATTATTATTATTATTGAGGTATATAAATAATGGATAATACCATTTCAAACATTTCAAACCTTAATTGCTAAATACTGTTTTTCAGATGTTCGATAATAATATTCATTATTTTGATAAAATGTATTATTTTAATAGGAAAAATATATATAATTTTGCATGCATAATACAATGTTTATGTACCAGGTAAACTGAATCACACCCTGCAGTAGCAATCCTGCTTATAATGTGAAATAGAATTTTCCAGTGCAACATTTAAAATTGAAAAATAGCACATGCATAATTACAAGAAACTGCAAATGCAGTTACACATTTCTGAAAATTATTTTATGATTTGGTAGCACACTTGTTATGTCTCTAATTGGAGTTACATGTACCGAAAGTTATACATTCGAATGAGACATGTTACAGTAAACTTTGCATGAAGATGTCACTTGTGATATTGAAAGAACATTCGGTCTGGATTTGACTATAGTTTTGCCAATACTGTAAAAGACAATGCACAAACAGCCGCCAGAGATGTATGGATAAAAACTATTGTTTCAGTTTACTGGACCACTTCAGCAGAAGTCATACTGCTTGATCATCAGCTTTTGGCATTTGAATAACAACAAAATGTATGCGGCTGGTTTTTTTTTTAAAAAAACCACCAAAGGCCATCAAAGTACAGCTGGTACAGTGAGCTGAAGCACTGAGATAAACAACCCTCTACCATCATGGGCAAGGTAATTTGTTTGAAATAAGTATGCTTTATATTTCAAGCTTTAGGTTCATATTGCATCCAGTTTTTATTTAAATAATAAAGACGAACATGATGCAATTCAGATCTAAAAGGCAATTAATTATAAATTTTTTGAAAACACTTAAATTTTCAATCCCATCAACAGATCATCTTCTACGAGGACAGGAACTTCCAGGGGCGCAGCTATGACTGCATGAGCGACTGCTCTGATATCTCCTCTTACCTGAGCCGCGTTGGTTCAATCAGGGTGGAGAGTGGTTGATTTTCATGGTCTATGAGCGCAACAGCTACATGGGGAACCAGTTCTTCCTGAGGAGGGGCGAGTACCATGATATGCAACGCATGATGAGCATGGGCATGATTTTTGACACTATCAGATCCTGCCGCATGATTCCTCCAGTACGGCTCTCACTTTGTTTACAGTGTTGTTTAGATTTAGTAATGCACACCTTTTAATGATATTATACTATACTATGCTATACTATAGAAACTGCTAAATAATGATGATATTCTAATCAATCTTTCTTTGATTTACAGTACAGGGGTTCCTACAGAATGAGGATCTACGAGAGGGACAACTTCGGAGGACAGATGCACGAGGTGATGGATGACTGTGACAACATCATGGAACGTTACCGTATGTCTGACTGGCAGTCTTGTCATGTGATGGACGGCCACTGGCTCTTCTATGAGCAGCCACACTACAGAGGCAGAATGTGGTACTTCAGGCCTGGAGAGTACAGGAGCTTCAGAGATATGGGATACAGCAACATGAGATTCATGAGCATGAGGCGTATCACTGATATCTGTTAAACAGCTAGAATATAGAAGGAAATAAAGAGTTATTTTCACAATTAGCTGTGGTGTCTTGTGTTATTGGTTTTATTTATTTTTTAATTTAATATTTACATTTTTTGTTAGATTTAATCACTTTTTTTTTTTTTTTTAATTTATCCTAAATAAATCACTTAGTTTTGCATGAGTGTTTTCCACCCTCTCTCTGAGTTTTAAAATTAAACAAGCCATTTTTTGCTTCAGTGCCTTAAAGAGCTTCTAGTATGTAACATATTCACATTTGGAAACAGAAGAAGTACTCTTTTTTTCAGGTTTGGTGCCAGATTCAGTAGGTCCAACCATTTCAGAACAACCATTTTCTAAGTTATTTATAATCTAGTAAACTCTAAACTCTAGTAAACTCTAGTATAACTCTAGTTTGATGTAAAAGATTAAGGTAAATTAGGTGGTGCATTCTTTTTGTGATGCCCTCAATGAATTTCTTCTTTATTTCTTTCTTTTCTTTTCTTTTCTTTTCTTTTCTTTTCTTTTCTTTTCTTTTCTTTTCTTTTCTTTTTTTTCTTTTCTTTTCTTTTCTTTTCTTTTCTTTTCTTCTTTTCTTTTCTTTTCTTTTCTTTTCTTTTCTTTTTTCTTTCCTGTGTATACCCTTGTCAAAAGTATATATATATTGTTTTAACATGATTGAAATGTTAACTATACATGAACAGATTGATCAACTCCATCTTCAGCGACACAAGCGTTTGATGTCACTGCATCCAACGAGCATACCTTGTATCAAACTTAAAAACATTACACATTAAGTTTATAAAATACCTTAATTTCGTCAGCTGTTTTCAAAGCAAGCAGCAGCATTTTACATTAATCTTTTTCTGTTTTTGCCATTATTGACATGAAAACTTGAAATGTTCTCTTTGTGTGATGGAGTGAAGTATGATTGACTAGAACTCATAATACTTTTTGCTGTTTGATATTTGTTGATATTTTTTTTTTTCTCCTACTTGTAATTTGAAATATTGTATTGCTCTTGAAGTCGGACATCCGACCTGTGAGCTCGGGGAAGATTGATCAACCCCGACTTCAGCGTGATACATAATTTGATGTCACTGCTTCCAACGAGCATAGTGTGGAGCTACGTTGTGGAAACTTAAAAACATTACACAAGTTAATAAAATGATACCTTAATTTTTGCTTTCCATCAACTGTTTTAAAAATGTACAGCAGCATTTTATGATTTTTTTTTCTGTTTTTGGCATAACTTTTAAAAAGATTTGTAAAAAAAATGTAAAAAGTGACTTGATAATGAACTGGAACTGGGACTGGAATGCCGCGGCTCTGTTTAAAATCTTGTAAATAGCACAAATAAATAAATAGAACAAATATACAAATTAAACAATGTTTATGTTTTTTTTAAGTTTTTAGGTGTTCAGGTACAGAAACTGAACAATAAAATGTAAAATATCATTGCATAGTCTTCACTGTATAAATTAAAAAAAGCGATTAATTCTTGTTAAAACTACAAAGTAATTTAGTGAAGAGCAGTTACTGATTTTCTCTCTCTTTTATTTTCTCGGATTAACATTAAAGACAATGCTGCATTAAGAGACAATATAATGATACACATCCGATTTCTTTCTCAACCGTTCACTTAAGGCATAACTGACAGTTTTTTGAGGATACTCGCCAAGACAGATATTTCAACATAATTGTGTATGTATTTGTCCGTTGAAGTGCAAGATGAGGCAAAACTCCATTCGGTGTGAGACACGGCTCTCTGTGTGCATGCTATGCACACAGAACACGGTGTGCGAGCACTGAATTAAGTTATTTTGTGTCTTTTTGTGCTTTAACGTTTACATTTGTGAGGTTTATTTGTTTGTTCAAGCGCAAAGACACGTGAAAGAGAACTTAATTTTGTGTCAGTGTCTTGTGCTTCAATGCTATAAAATTTCTTGAATGTTTAAATTAGCAAGGTTTAAAAACAAATTGTTAGCTTTCATGACAAATTATAAGCTTTCGTGATAATGTGCAGCAGTGGCCCTTCAACTGTCCTGAATGTCTGTCATGCTGGCCTTGGGCAGTCAGTTGAAATCACCAGGGGCCCCTCCCCCTCCCACAGCCATGGGCCCCTATAATCATCACTACTTTCACCCCATTAGCGACAGCCCTATCCATGCATATAAATAAGAGGTTGCTTTTTATATTTAGTGAACTTGAGGGAGAAGCAGGAACAGAGTTGGTAAAAATGAATAGAAGCTAAAGCAAAAGTAGCGATTAATCTATTAGATTATCTATTAGAAATGCAAGTTTAATGTGATTATCAAATTAATTTCTGTGAGTTTTCTCTGAGCACATGCTCTACTTATGTGTATGGTTTTTGATATGAACAGATGTAAATATGATAATTTATATTCACTATATTCACTGTTTCACTATTTACAGTTTAAACCTTGAATATTTCAAATTCTGAATTGAGGTTTAGTGCAGCTTCTGTCCACTGGTACATAAAAAGCCTGTGGAAAACACTGGAGTTTTGCGCACCTTTGGTGGAGTAAACCGCAACACCATAATCGTAACATCGTAGGGTAACACCATATTTGGACATTATTGTACATAATGTTGTGTATTTATTTACTTTTTGGCTGCATCTGACATGCTTGCTACTATATAGTAGACACAACTGAGTTTGGAGGATGTATTCCAATGAATCAAGACACGTCTGAATCCAGAGATGCCTTCATCTGATAAATTTTTGAAGGCAGCACAGATGTATCATTCACTGCCTTTGATATCCCACAATCCTGTGCCATCTATTCAGATAAGCCAAATAATAAAGATGCAGTGTAAATGTACTGTATGTGTCTGACCAAGTTTTTCCACTTCTGATGTTATTCCTAGAAACTACTATTATAGTAATTAAATATTCGGTTGTTTATCAATAGTTTGCTCTATTTTGAAACCATTACACTGCCTTTAGAAGCCCATCCAAAATCAGTTTCATGAGGTGCCTTTGTGCACAAACGCTACCTGTAAAATCATCGCCTGATGAAGCAGCAGGGCAACAAATCAACAGTCTAAGATTTCAGACACAGCCAACTGACTCTGGTAGGTCACATGCCAATGACATGACAAATGTAGTGTGTTCGCATTATATTCATACTATGCACATTCATAGAACATATCTTTTTTAACAGTTACAAAGTATTAATTTTTCAGAAGAAGTACCCAGTGTATGTGACTTTAAAAAGAGCAAAACTTTAGAGGATGATTTCTGCTCCCTGTGGAAAACAAACACTTTTAAAATAAAAATGACATGAAATTACCATTATAACTAGTAGATGGCTGAGGACCACTCAGCTAATTTGCCATAATTATTTTCACTTTTTGCTTATAAAATTATTATAACAAATTAGAGTACTTTTATTATACATAGGTATGAAGTATAGCAAATGCAAGACATGTCATTAAGATGAGCATTTTTTTTATTATTTATAAGTATCAAACAAATGCAATGGTTAGAAATTTGACATTCAAACTTTATATTAGGTAGCTTATCACAAACAGCAGCCAGTCAGCAAACAATGAGCAAACATTCTTATTAATTATTCAACATTACAAGTTTTCAAAATGACACAAACTTTTCTTATTAAATACTTTGCTTCTAATGCTGTCATAGATACATTTATTTTTATGTGTATTTTAAAGATGATGTCATTTAAATATGTAATATTTAGTGTCTTTTATGTTAAACAGTGATTCAAATAATTGTATTTTATAATATATGTGATCCCATGAACTTTAAATTCATCAGATTGGTTTTATTTTAGAGTGAAAAGAAGAAATGAGATTACAGTCCTGTCGAGTGTGAACTTCGTCTATACATTGAAGACTTGAGACTGACTGCTTTAAGTTTCAATGAAGAACTTGTATTCTTAGCTCTCACTGTATGATTCAATATGATTACTTCATTCAGTTGATATATTTTACAGTTTGTCAGTTGATATAAAGATGGACTTGCAATAAGTTTAGCACATTTTGAAGTTATGGAATTTTTTGTGCTCCCTTTGCTGTAGAGTATTAGCCCACTCAAATACAGTGTGTTGTTTGTAATCTCGTATATGTGTGTGTGTGTGTGTGTGTGTGTGTGTGTATATATATATATATATATATACACACACACAGTATATATATATAGGATAGTCAGTATCTGTAAATAGGACCATAATAATTTTATAATTATTAAATGAATCATGTTGATTAGCCCTGTAAAATCTACTTTGTTTTTATTTTAGACATACTGGAGGTCATTTATTTATGACGCATCGCATCAAAAGCACATAGGCCTAGACCTTAGACCAACACAAGTAAACGGATGCCCCATTTTTTTCTGATGTAGCCTACTCTTGCGTGTAGCTTCCAACCATAGTAATTAAAAAAGGGTTCAGAGGCTGACAACAACGCAAGACAAATGGACAAATGCCCCCCATTAAGAAATGCTGATCTAAATCCTTAATTGCTAAATATTATCATTTGGTGGTTTGAGTACCATATTTATTATTTTTGATTAAAATCTATATTTAATAAAAAATACAACTTTTGCTGGGTTATTTAATGCTCATCTACCAGGTAAATTGAATTACTCCCTCCAGGAGCAATCATGCTAGCAATGTGCATGCAAGTACGGAGGACACAGAATTTTCCAGTGCATCATTTAAATAGGTGAAAATAAATAAAATGTTTGGCACATTTATTGAAAAATAGCGCATGCAGTTTTTAAAGAAATTATTTAAAGTAAATTCTAGGACACTGAAATTTTGTCAGTTACACATTTCTGATAAATTTGTGATTTGGTAGCACACTTGTTTTGTCCGAAGTTGGAGTGCATCAGCAATAGAGAAAACTTTCCATCACATTTTATCTCTGTCATGTGAATATGGTCATTATGTCATTTTGGGATATTGAAAGAACATTCGCTTTGGATTTGACTATAGTTTTGGCAATACTGTAAAAGACAATGCATGAAAAGCTGCCAGAGATGTATGGATAAAAACTATTGTTTCAGTTTACTGGACCACTTCAGCAGAAGTCATACTGCTTGATCATCAGCTTTTGGCATTTGAATAACAACAAAATGTAGGCCCCTGGTTTTTGTATAAAAACCACCACCAAAGGCCATCAAAGTACAGCTGGTACAGTGAGCTGAAGCACTGAGATAAACAACCCTCTACCATCATGGGCAAGGTAATTTGTTTGAAATAAGTATGCTTTATATTTAATTGAAAACTTTGGGTTCATTGCATCCAGTTTGTATTTACTTAAAGCGATAGTTCACCCAAAAATGAAAATTCTGTCATCATTTACTTACCCTCAAGTTGTTCCAAACCTGTACAAGTTTCTTCAGCTGAACACAAGATATTATGAAGTATGTTGGTAACAGCAAACAGTAGCCATTAACTTCCATAGTGTTCTATTCCACACTATGGAAGTCAATGGATACCATTTGGTTACTGTTTGGAAATTTTATTTTTGGGTGAATTACCACTTTTACTCTTTTAATGGCTAAAAAAAACATGATGCAATTCAGATCTAAAAGGCAATTATTATTATTTTTTTTAAATCACCTGAATTTTCAATCCCATCAACAGATCATCTTCTACGAGGACAGGAACTTCCAGGGCCGCAGCTATGACTGCATGAGCGACTGCTCTGATATCTCCTCTTACCTGAGCCGCGTTGGTTCAATCAGGGTGGAGAGTGGTTGTTTCATGGTCTATGAGCGCAACAGCTACATGGGGAACCAGTTCTTCCTGAGGAGGGGCGAGTACCATGATATGCAGCGCATGATGAGCATGGGCATGATGTTTGACACTATCAGATCCTGCCGCATGATTCCTCCAGTACGGCTCTCACTTTGTTTACAGTATTGTGTAGATTTAGTAATGCACACTTTTTTTAATGATATTATACTATACTGAGAAACTGCTAAATAATATTATTTAATGAATCTTTCTTTGTTTTACAGTACAGGGGTTCCTACAGAATGAGGATCTACGAGAGGGACAACTTCGGAGGACAGATGCACGAGGTGATGGATGACTGTGACAACATCATGGAACGTTACCGTATGTCTGACTGGCAGTCTTGTCATTTGATGGACGGCCACTGGCTCTTCTATGAGCAGGAGCACTACAGAGGCAGAATGTGGTACTTCAGGCCTGGAGAGTACAGGAGCTTCAGAGATATGGGATACAGCAACATGAGATTCATGAGCATGAGGCGTATCACTGATCTGTGTTAAACTGCTAGAATATAGAAGGAATTAAAGTGTTATTTTCAGAACTAGATTTGGTGTCTATTGTTTTATTGGCTAATTTTTCTGAAATAATTCAATACTTTATTTTTTTCCCTAGATTTAATACTTTTTTTTTAACATAAAGAATTCACTTAAATTTGTTAGACTAAAAAAAAATTGTAATTTAAAATAATTTAGTTTTGCATGACTGTTTTCCACCCTCTCTCTGAGCTTTAAAATTAAACAAGCCATTTTTTTGCTTCAGTGCCTTTAGTTTAAGAGATTTAGACATTCACATTTGGAAAAAGAAGCAGTGCTTTTCCTGGGTTACGGGTTTGCTGTCAGATCCAACAGGACCAACCATTTCAGAACATCATAATAATATGGTAACCAGTGTTAAATCTTCTTCATTCAAAGCTTTGTAACATATAATCATCTCATGTAATTATTAACTATTAACCCAAATAATGTGAAATAACATAATCAAAATTTATCAAAGTAGCATTGTGCAAGTTTGAAAGTTGAGACATCCCACATAAATGGTTGGTCTACAGGGGACAGATTTGGCGTTCTGCAGGCATTTTGCTCATCCCTAAGTTTTGATCATTCATTCTTATTTCACTGACTTTGTATTGTAATTATAGTCAATATCATTCTATTAATGATCAGGCAAGTTTAAGATATGATGGTGGCCGACGGTGAGCATGAAGTGGTGGTCCGATATTTGGAAATCTAGGCCACATCTTTTCACTTAAAGGGTTATTTCACCCAAAAATGAAAATTAGCCTTTGATTTACTCACCCTTGAGGCATCTTAGGTGTATATGACTTTCTTCTTTCAGACAAATCCAATCAGAGTTATATTAAAAATTGTCCTGCCACTTTCAAGCATTAGTGGGTGGGTGTTCAAGCAGCCTGAGATCCGTGTAGCTATCGTTGGATCATCTGCTTGAAATGAAAGATAGAGCTGAGTGTCATCAGCATAGCAATGGTAGGAGAAGCCATGTGCCTGTATGATGGGACCCAGAGGAGGGGTCCAAGAACTGATCCCTGAGGAACCCCAGTGACCAGCTGATGTGCTTTGGATACCGCCCCTCCCCAGGCCACCCTGAAAGACCTACAAGTGAGATAGGATTCAAACCAGCGAAGTGGCATTCCTGTGATGCCCAGTGAAGAGAGGGCAGACATGAGGATCTGATGATTGACAGTGTCAAAAGCAGCAGATAGATCCATCAGAATAAGAACTGATGATTTGGAATCAGCTTTTGCAATCCGCAGGGCTTCCGTGACTGACAGTAGTGCAGTCTCAGTTGAATGGCCACTCCTGAAAACTGAATGGAAACCTGAATGGCAAGAATGGATTCCCATCAGTCAGGATTTGGGCCAGAAACTAATATCCAATATTATTTTTTTCTCCAATAAAAGCCATTAAAACTTATTCTTATCATTGTTTTTCAGTATACCATAGAAACATGTGGAAAAATAATCTACAAATACTGAAGCAGCAAAACACAAAATTTATGTCACTGCCAAAACTTTTGGCCATGATTGTACAGTACCTTATGCATAAGAATAGCAGGTGAATATATCCAAATTGACTTACAAAAGCAGTTAGTCAAAGCCAACAATATTCTTAATATACAATGACAGGTTTATTAGACTACTACTTTAGATCTACTAGGGATGAGAAGAAATGAGGAGAAGAGAAAGGTTTATTTTGTGTGTGTGTTTGATTGCATTAAGTTATGCATGCATACATACAGGTTTTTAAATAAATTATTTTTTTAATTTATTTATTTTTGTAAAATGTAACAAAAAGTGTTATCCATTAAAATTGCAAAATAAGGTTTTCACAACAGAGATTGACTCTGTACTTATGACTCATTAGACCCATGTTGACTACTCCCTCTGGTGTTCAAACATTTGTTGCTCAAAGACATGGAAAAGCTCTGCTTGTTATATCATGATCCATTTTTGCATATCCACAATGTTAATTAGGATGGTTTCTCTTTTTCTGAATTATGATATATTATGGCACTATGTATTGTTACAGTTCTTGTTTTTTTTTTAACACTTTACATTTCAGGAAATCAAGATAATGAAACAAAGGGGAAGATGTGTTTTTAATGTAATGATCCACCACAATACTGTGTCTACTAATACTTTTTTCAGCAGCATTCTCAGATACATAGTTAAGGACTATGATTTCATGTTGACGTACCATGTTTTAAAACAGGTACTTAAACTTGGACTGATTGGCAGTGTCAATGTTGGTTACGCTTATGGGTCTGTCACGTGATGAACGAATGTCTCGATAAACCCGAAGACTCAAGAGATGAACTAATCAATTCTCTTTCCAGCTCAGACTGCATTGACTGAAACAGGTGAACTACATTCAATTACCACTAGTAAATGGATGCAGAGAAGTGCTTAGAGGCTTATTAGCCATTTCCACTCCTTAATATATATATATTTTTTGTATTTATTCAAATAGACATTATGAATGACAGCAATAAAAATAAATTTTATCTGCATCTCAACTACCTAGACAGCACAAGTACATCTGTAAGACGTCTGCTAAGAATCTGGGAAACATCTGCTGTGTAATTTGATAAACGTCTCAGAAGCAGTTTTACATGCATTCTAATGTCTATTTGACATCTGACAGGAAATGTCTTAGAGGCGTATTGCAGATGAGCAAATACTCTAAAAAACACATCTTGCATATTTAAATGCAGACATCAAATAGACATCTCAGAGATTGAGTACATGGGCGATTAGGGGGAGTGCTTTACTGTCACGTGCTGGTACCACATTCTGTAGAACTTAATGGCAATAAACTTAATGAACATCAGTAAAGTTTTGGTCATCATTTAGATGAGGTCCGCTACACTTATGAAAGTTACAAAATTTACTTAGTCAAGAATAGTGTGCGATCTTTTGTCTTTTGTTATTTGATTAGTATTAAAGTGCAGACAGCAGCGCTAGGATTATGCAAGGCATCAGTGCCTTCACACAGTTAATTAATAAACCATCGGTTTGTTATATCAGACTTTTCCCTTATATAGCTGATATACTGATGGTTGTAAATTGAGGGAAAAATTGGCCTATAAATATCGGCGGCTGATACATCGGTGCATCCCTACTTATAGTTACTTTAGATAAAACATCTAACAAAGAATGCATGACTGCACTGTTGCTGTCAGTGACAATGAAAGACCCCTTAGCCCCCTCAGCCTTCTTCTCAGTTATTGTTTCCATTTATCTAAAGCTTTCATGTTCCCCTGTAGCTTGCCTTTGTGTCCTTGGTTTTGTTGTAGAGGAGTTGTTTTGGATGTGTTGCTTTAAAAAATTGCTGTAAATAATGTAGCAATTCGGTTTGTAACCTTCTGCTTTATTTGATCATGAATGAGATATGAGAACAGGCTGTTTTAAGTGTTCAACACACCCAGATACCCCAATGTAAAGTTTACATTTATTTTTTTTGATGTGTAAACAAAAACGTTTCTTGACGTCAAATATAGGCAGAGTGAAAGTACATTCTGACAAAACATAACAAAAGTGTTAAAGTACAATAGAATAGGCAGCAGCTAATGGTTAAAGAGTCAGACTTGTAACCCGAAGGTCGCAGGTTGGAGTCTCAGTGCCGGCAGGAGTTGTAGGTGAGGGGAGTGAAAGAACAGCGCTCTCTTCCACCCTCAATACCCATAGCTGAAGTGCCCTTGAGCAAGGCTCCCAAGGCGCTGGAGCAAAATGGCTGCCCACTGCTCCGGGTGTGTGTTCACAGTGTGTGTGTTCTCTACTCACTGCTGTGTGTGTGCACACTTGGATGGTTTAAATGCAGAGCACCAATTCCGAGTATGGGTTACCTACATACTACATACCATAAAGTAGATTGGAGTAAGAACCAACTGTCACTGTTTTCCAAAACTGACTGCCGTAAATGTTTCCATTTATTTTCCAATAGTAATAGTAGAAAAGAAAAAGCACTTTGCATACTTTGCATGCCCTTTCAGTTTCACAAGGTTTAATGCATCTAATAGAACTAAACTCTTGAGCTCATGGCACACCAGTCACTGTACCTCCTGTATTTTCCAGGTCTCAGGAGGTTTTGTCTGCCTCCTCTGTAATTAGGTGTGCTCGTAGTAAAAGATCCAGTATCACATCTTGAACATTGCAAGAATGGATATCATTGGTAATGTGAATCGACCCAAATCTTATGATTGAAGGGGTACCTGAAACTCCATCATCTGACCACCAAAGTCCTGGACGTTCATAGAATCATCATTTTGTTAGTAGGATCCCTGGTACTACGGGTTGAATAAAACACATTTAACTAAACATCACAGGAATCTGTAATGCTGAAAGACTTGTAGATCAAGCATACTGTAAGATTTGCATTTGTAAGTAAAAAGGGGAGGGCTCACTTGGGTTGGGATCATTCGACAGGATCTGTGACAAAATCATTGAAACCCATCCACCATTGGTAGTCAGCATATTCTCCTTGGGTGCTGAAAGAAGTACTTGTATAACCCATTAAAGTGTGGCCAGCTCATATACCATCCAGTTTTTCCACTTTCAATCCGTCAATCCGAATAGAGTTACAGCGTGCGAATGAGAGTACAGGTCATCTCACAACGCTAGCGTGGTGCACTCATGGAGGCGGAGCGGCCCTGAGAAGTTCTTGTCTTCATAGAAAATGAGATCTGTAACAGAGGTTTTTGTGTTGTTTTATTTCTTATTGTATTTTATGTGCCTCCGGCAATTTTCACACACAAATGACACCCCTCCCCTTCCAGAAGTTGTGCAGATGACAGTTTAGATAAAAGGGGTCATAGTGATGCTCTTTTAAAGATCATTATTCTGTGTATTGGTTTGTTGTAACAGAAACAAAAGTGTTAAAGTACAATAGAATAGGCAGCAGCTAATGGCTCAGTGCCGGCAGGAGTTGTAGGTGGGGGGAGTGAATGAACAGCGCTCTCTTCCACTCTTAATATTCATAGCTGAAGTGCCCTTGAGCAAGGCTCCCAAGGCGCTGGAGCAAAATGGCTGCCCACTGCTCCGGGTGTGTGTTCACAGTGTGGTGTGTTCTCTACTCACTGCTTTGTGTGTGCACACTTGGATGGTTTAAATGCAGAGCACCAATTCCGAGTATGGGTTACCTACATACTACATACCATAAAGTAGATTGGAGTAAGAACCAACTGTCACTGTTTTCCAAAAACTGACTGCCGTAAATGTTTCATTTATTTTCCAATAGTAATAGTAGAAAAGAAAAAGCACTTTGCATACTTTGCATGCCTTTCAGTTTCACAAGGTAATACATCTAATAGAACTAACTCTTGAGCTCATGGCACACCAGTCACTGTACCTCCTGTATTTTCCAGGTCTCAGGAGGTTTTGTCTGCCTCTGTAATTAGGGTGCTCGTACAACATCCAGTATCCATCTTGAACATTGCAAGAATGGATATCATTGTAATGGAATCGATCATGAAGTGAACTCCATCATCTGACCACCAAAGTCTGGACGTTCATAGATCATCATTTTGTAGGATCCCTGGTACTACGGGTTGAAAACACATTTAACTAAACATCACAGGAATCTGTAATGCTGAAAGACTTGTAGATCAAGCATACTGTAAGATTTGCATTTGTAAGTAAACGGGGAGGGCTCACTTGGGGTATCATTCGACAGGATCTGACAAAATCATTGAAACCCATCCACCATTGGTAGTCAGCATATTCTCCTTGGTGCAGAAAGTACTAGTAACCCATAAAGTGTGGCCACTCATATACCATCCAGTTTCCACTTTCAATCCGAATAGAGTTACAGCGTCTGAAATGAGAGTACAGGTCAGCACAGTCTCTAGTGCACTCATAGGAGTGGCCCTGAAAGTTCTTGTCTTCATAGAAAATGATCTGTAACAGAGGTTTTTGTTGTTTTATTTCTTATTGTATGTTATGCATTCACACACAAATGACAACCCTCCCCTTCCAGAAGTTGTGCAGATGACAGTTTATTAAAGGGGTCATATGATGCTCTTTTAAAGATCATTATTCTGTGTATTTGGTGTAACAGAATATGTTGCCATGCTTTAATGTTAAAAAAAAAAACACATTATTTTTCAAATACTGTACATTATTCTAGGTCCTCTATGCCCCGCCTCTCTCAAACGCCTTGTTTTCTACAAAGTCCCTCCTTCTGACAAGCACAGTCTGCTCTGATTGGCCAACTGACCCAGTGCATTGTGATTGGCCAAACACCGCAAGCACTCGTTGGAAATGTAACGCCCTTTTCCATAATCGCAAGCTTCATCTTTCAAAATAAATGTAAAGACAGTTAATAATATCCTTAGTTTTACCGTCAGTTCAAGCCCAAAAGGGGAAAAGAGTCGCATGACAGACACAGTGAAGAAGCTCCTATTTGTTTGCAGTACACAAGCCACAGACGGTTAAGACAGCTGACTCCACTGTGACCCTGTCTCTCTCTCTCTCTCTCTCTCTCTCTCTCTCTCACACACACACACACACACACACACAATGCACAAAACTCTGCATTTGAACAGTCAATAGCAAATACTTAAACTAATAACAAAACATACTTACAGTAGCTGATTCAGAAGTTCCAGATTGCATCATATGACCCCTTTAATCATACAAATATTCAATGAGACAAAGATTAGACAAAGCCTCACCTTTCCCATTGTGTTTAATCAGTGTTGTCCACTGAGGACTACTGGTATCCTTTTATATACTTTTGGAAAAGAGACATTGTCAATGACCTCAATTAACTTCAGATGTCAGCTTTTTGCTTTATTGAAAGAACAGTCAGCTGCTTAACAACAATAGGAGTTTGTATAATTTGGCGGCAGACCAAATTATTATTTTTTTGCTGTCTTGTGGATGATAACAGTGTTGCTTATTAACCCATTGTGTTCATGAATGTTTGAATAAATGCCAAATGATCCTAAAGTGTTTAAAAGACTCGACATGAGACACTCTTAACGCTTTTAAAGAATTACGGAATACACGAGACAGGAAATTTGAACCCTGATCTGTTTGAACAGCCTTCGGTAACCCAAAAGTTGTATAAAAATTTGTATGGGCTTTTTTAAATTAAAAATTAAATTAAATTTATGCATTTAGCAGACGCTTTTATCCAAAGCGACTTACAGTGCATTCAGGCTATCAATTTTATAGGACAGAGAGGGGCAGGTGGCACCTGATTTGGTTTTCCGCCAACCTGGCAAATGTGGCAGGTTTTACAATACTTGGCGACATCAGATTTTAACCCTGGCCAAAATAAATGCTGGAGCACTCTATTATAGGTCTTATTAATTCCAAGGTGTCCAGACCAAGGATGACCGTGAGCCAAGCTTAACACAGGCTGCCAGAATTTCGAAGGAATGACAATCTGATGCACCACATTCCATTCATCTTTCATCATTCATAAAACTGTTGATTAAGTGGTGAAAATGAAATCTTCTCACCACTCATATGACACTTCTCTAGGGTCGGATCGTTTTTCTGCGCATCACTCAAGGCCAGGGGCGTAGCAACCGGGGGGGACACATCCCCCGCACTTTTAGAAACAGGTGATTCTGACCCCTGCTATTTATTTATTTATTTATTGGATCCAGTGTGAATATTTCCGGCAGTGTTCTCTGATTTGTTACTTAGATTTGAGTGAACTAACATTCAGCCAATCACAGAGTGAATCATCTCTTGGGCGCGTCTGCTATGAGCTTCTAATCTCTTGTTGCTGTTGTGAATTTTCGTTCATTCATTCACTTTGCTATTAGGCCGTCTGGGATAAAATGCACCCCAGGAAAAAGCAAAGGACGATTACATCCTTTTTTCAAACACACACTGTAAGTATTTTACAGTATACTTACATATACTTAATAAAGAATGTTCTAAACTAATGTTTAGTGTTATAGAGAATTTTTTTTATTGAGCCTTTAGAACTCTAGTACCAGGAGTCCATGATACGCCTCATGCTCATGAATCTCATGCCACCCATATTACTGAAGCTCCTGTACTCTCCAGGCCTGAAGTACCACATCCTGCCTCTGTAGTGGGGCTGCTCATACATGAGCCAGTGGCCATCCATCACATGGCAGGACTGGCAGTGAGACATGCGATAACGGTCCATGATGCTGTCACAGTCATCCATCATCTCGTACATCTGACCCATGAAGTTCTCCCTCTCGTAAATCCTCATTCTGTAGGATCCCCTGTACTGTAGTAAAGAAGTTGTCAATGGGTGATCTAGTTTTAGTAGTTTATAGTAACTATTCTGAATTTGGATAAAAAAATAAAATGAAGTTAATTTATTACAAATACAAAATGTTTGTGGAACTTACCATGGGGATCATACGGCAGGACCTAATGCAGTCATTCATTCCAAACATAGACATGTAATCGGCATAGTCTCCCCTCCTAAAGAAATACTGATTTCCCATGTAGTTGGGGCGATCATACATCATCCAGCATCCACTCTCCACTTTGCAAGAGTGACAGCGGCTCATGTAGGAGGAGAAGTCACCACAGTCGCTCATACACTCATAAGAGCGACCCTGGAAGTTTCTGTCCTCATAGAAGATGACCTAAGGCAAACATAAAATATTCAGCATGACTAAATTTCTGTTTATCAACAATAAATTAAACAGTACCCAACATGATATCCAATTGAATCTTCTAAAAACAATTTGTTGTATTGACATTGCAGGGTTTTCTTTTGTATCAGTTTGAGAAGAAAAGCAATCAGTTATCAGAAAAGCAAAAAATCGTGTAGTTTAGTAAGATTTTGAGAATGTGTTATTCTATGATCTTGGCTTACCTTTCCGTGCATGGTTGCAGTTTTGGTTATTCCAAATTCACTACTGTTATGACAGCCTGCTGCCTTATTTATACTATATGGACTCTGAAAGAATTTGTATTCCTATTGTTTAAAAAGGCCTTAGTCAGCTGCATGGTGTAGTGAGTTGTACAGTTTGCTACTACAGACCTGAAAGGGTTATTATTTCAAGCCTTGTGGTGGAGAATATTAGAAATTTCTGCTTGTAAAGCAGTTCCAGTGGTAAGACCACACTCTAAACAGCCAAAATACAGGTTATACTAAATATGTTTTAGTAACCTGGGCCTGTATAGGAAGTTAAAAAAAACTGTATTTTTATTATGTTTCTTTTTATTGTCAACTTTAATATATATATATATATATATGCTTGTTTCAGTGTTAAGAACAGAGTGACTCTTGCTAGCACTCACAGCAGATATTGATATTCTGATTTTGCAGTTATAAAAATGGCTCTCAATCAAATGTTTAATAATTGTTAAGAGTTTTTAACTTTTATAAAGTGGAACAATTGATAATTTGTGGTTTTGGGAATTGATTGTTGATGGTTATCTTGTTTTTAAAAAAGGATGTGGAAGATAGTGAAAGAGCAGAGAATGCCTTTAACAGTTTGCAAGCACTGTTGATCTTGTAGTATGACCCACTGGATGTAATATATGGAGAAACCCAAGAAGGCACATGTACAAGCCTATCTAAAGTGTGCCAATGAACATCTAAATGATTTCGAGAAGGATTGAGAGAAAGTGCTGTGATCAGATGAGACCGTAATTGAGCTCTTTGGCATCAACTCAACTCACCGTGTTTGGAGGGAGAGAAATGCTGACTATAATCTCAAGAACACCATCCCTACAGTCAAGCACAGAGGTGGAAACATTATGCTTTGGGGCTGTTTCTCTGCTAAGGGTTCAGGACGACTTCACCAAATTGAGGGGCTGTTGGATGGGGCCACGTACCGTAAAATCCTGGATGAGAAGCTCCTTCCCTCAGCCAGAATACTGAAGATGGTTCATGGATGGGTCTTCCAGCATGACAATGACCCAAAACATACCGCCAAGGCAGCAAAGGAGTGTCTCAAGAAGCACATTAAGGTCAAGGTCAAGTAGTCTAGCCAGTCTCCAGACATTAATCCAATAAAAAAAAAAATATGTGGAGGGAGCTAAAACTTTGAGCTGCTAAGTGACAGCCAAGAAAACTTAAGGATTTAGAGAGGATCTGTAAAGAGGAGTGGACCAAATCCCTCCTGAGATGTTGGCAAAAATAGTGAGCAAATACAAGAAATGTCTCTTTGTGTCACGGAAAACAGGCTGGATTCAGTAGCGGATTACACAGAGCTTTTATTTAAGCAGATGAGACAGAGCAGGTAAATGATCATTCCACAGTCAGCTCGTATGGAGGAGGGATGCCGTCACCCGATCGAGAGAGGAAGAGGGCAGCGGCTACTGACATCAGCCGAAACAAGACCGGAGAGGCGAGGCCGGTGGGTCAGATCGCTAACCCGAGCGACTGCTTGCTCGACAGCTGGGACCAGGGTAATTATGAGAGCCGGAGGACTTCTAGGAAACTGTGTTCACGTGAAAGGAGGTACAGATTAACAGCTACGAGCACTGGAGCCTGATGACAAACCACGACAAGGTGAGTATACTGACCAACTAGGAGATCGAAACTATCGGTACGAGTAACAACAGTCTGACAAAAGACAGAGAAACACAGGAAACTATAAAGGGAAGATATTAGAGGTAACAGGGACCAGGTGGCAAACAATCTAGGTAACAAGCGGAGAAACAAGGAGGGCGGGGAATCAATCAAACACACGCGGTGAGCTGTCAAACCATCCAAACTCACAACACACACACAAAACACTCAACCACAACCCAAAAGACAGGTGATTAGCCCAGAGACCCGACACTTTGCTTGCCTATAGGGATTTATCCACCAAGTACTAAGTCATGTTCAAGTCAATTTATAACCTTTGCATAATGTGTTTTTTTTTTCTGGATAATTTTAGCTGATATTCTGTCTCTATCTGTTAAAATAAACCTACCATAAAATTATAGACCCTTCATTTATAAGTAAACTTACAAAATCAGCCGGGGTCAAATAGTTATTTTCCACACTGTGTGTGTGTGTGTGTGTGTATATATATATATATATTTTGTTTTAATTTTGATGATTAGAGCTTACAGCTCATGAAAGTCAAAAATCCAGTATCTCAAAATATTAGAATATTTATATTTGAGTTTCATTAAATGACCATCCCTACACAATAAATTCCGGGTGTCTTTTGTTCTTTGAAACCACAATTATGGGGAAGACTGCTGACTTGACAATTGTCACAAGTTGGTCAGGCTCATCACAGCGCACTCCCTCACCTGAGTATTAATCACCAGCACCTGTTCACGATTCAATCACCAATTTCCCCAGCACTATATAAGCATACACCTCAGTTACTCTCATCATCTGATCTTGTGACTTCTCAGCAGAACATTCCTCTGTCAAAGTTACTTGTGTTGACGCCTCCAAAATTTTTCTCTTGTGCTTACCTCCTCTCCAGCGATCCTCCGTCATCTTCAAGTGGCTCCAGCAATTCTCCTGTGCAACGATCCCCTGATACCTCCATTACCCACCATCACTGAGGTGTGTGCTCACTCCTGGAAACTCTGGTCACCGCATCCGGCAAGAGTACATCCTGATTTCAAGCTCTCTCATCCTCCATCCACCTGCAACTCACCCTCTGTCTCCTCTTACTGGTTTCAATAAAATCCAGTATTCCACTAACCCTCTGTCGCCAGTCCGTTTGTTACAACAATGGCCCAGAAGACGATAATTGACACCCTCCAGAAAGAGTAAGTCACAGAAGGTCATTATTGAAAGGGATGGCTGTTCACAGAGTGCTGTATCAAAGCATATTAAATGCAAAGTTGACTGGAAGAAAGAAAATGGGTAGGAAAAGGTGCACAAGAAACAGGGATGACCATAAGCTTGAGAATACTGTCAAGCAATGCGATTCAAACACTTGGGAGAGCTTCACAAGTAGTGGACTGACACTGGAGTCAGTGCATCGAGAGTATCGACTGTAAGGAAAACCGATCAATTTAGCTCAAAGGGAATCATTTATGATTTTATAGGGAATTTGGACAGGATCACGGTTTTATGGCTGATCAACTGAATCGGCCAGCGATTCACTGAACAGGCCAAACAACATCAACTTTGCATTGATATTAATATCCAAAATATAGTGAAAGTACAGTAACAAGATCGGCAGTTTGAGACATTAACTTGTAAGCACAAAACACAAGATACTTTTTTTTTTCAATATAAATAATACAAATTAACACACCGATTCACACAAGTTGCAGAAAGAGAGAAAGTGAGGAAAGAATGAGTTTGAGAGAGTGAAAATGTGAAATCCCAAGTTTATAGCAATATCTGCACTTGCATAGACCTGAACAACCATCAATCATTTAATTAAACCTCACATTGAGTTCCTCAATGAGGTTAAAATGTATATTAAATGCACCAGTTCAACTAGGATCTGGAGGTACTTGCATTGCTTGTTTATGGGGTTCCCTTGTCCTCCTTGCAGAAAGGGGTTTCCCAAGTTTGTTGATTGGCTGAAAGTCCAGTAGTTGTTCAAAGTGGCTTCTTGGGAAAGCCAATGGTTGAGCATTGGCTGAAGATGTGGAGTTGTGGGCTGGTTGAAGTTTTGAGGCTAAAAGCATTATTTGATGGTATCCTGAGTTTTTAAACTGGGCTGTTGGAAACATCCCAAATGGTGTCTTGACCAATTAGACATTGTCTTTGCTCGGGGTGTTGCTATGTTACTCCTCCCAATACATAAATCAACATGCTATCTTGTCAGTCACATGGTCCAAATTTTCCCGCTCTTGTAGAGTATAATTTGGACATAATTTCTATAACCAGAATATAATATATTTTAAGTATTGATTGATAGAAATGTTAAAAGCATAAATTTTCAAACACATACATACCCAACATGAATATAAACCTATAAACTATTCAATAGTTATTCAAAAGACATACATAATGAATGATTAGGACATGATAGTCAAATGTGTGGGTTACATACATAATATGGAGTTATGCACAGACATGATTAGTTGCTCATAATCATTTTAGCATCATTTAGGTGCTAATATACATATGAAGGCAGTTTCTGTGCCAGTCTGTGAACGTGGGGACATGTTCTGTGAACGTGAGAATGTGCTTTGTGAGGAACAAAAGGTCGAAAGGTCTAGAAGGCCTGGTCTTTGTCCTGGGTGGGGGAAACCAATCCAAGGAAGTCTTTAGCTCATCATTTCTATCACAGATTTACATGTGACAGTCATGCTGTTCATTTCTTTGACCATTAATCTTGGTTACTTGCCCCAATATGACTAACTTGGAATTTTCTATAAATGTGTTCTTTTGTTTAATGTTGAAAGCTGTTTGAAGCTGCTAATTCGTTAGGCTCACTTCAGACTCATGGCGCCAGGGTATCATGGACAGATTTATGATGTTGTCTTGTTATCCTGGGCCTCTTTGTGGAATTTGGCTCTTTGGGTTGTTGTAACACCAATCTGATTGAATCTTAAATTGTCTGATTCCCTCTGATACCCTGCACCACCATCAGACGTCTTCAGGAAAAAGGGCTACCAAGCCACTTCTGAAACAACATCAGAAGCATCTTACCTGGACTAAGCAAAAAAAAAAAAACTATTAAAAAAAAACTGTTGCTCAGTGGTCCAAAGTCCTCTTTTCAAATAAAAGTAAATATATATATATAGGGGCTGGCAAAACAGCACCGACCCGAAGGTCCTTGAGTTGGGATTCACACTCAGGATGCCCATTGCACAACAGCGCTGTATGTTGACGTGCTGCCCAGAAGGCTGTTGACACCGACATAACCTTGAACTCTTTATCATGTTCCTCAAACCATTCCTGAACAATGTGTGCAGTGTGCATTGTCCTGCTGAAAGAGACCACTTCCACTAGGGAACACCATTGTCATGAAGGGGTCTACTTGGTCTACGACAGTGTTTAGTTAAGTAATGTGTCAAATTTATGTCCGCATAAATGTCCAAATTTATGTCCACCGGCTTGTCGTCGTCCCACAGTGCATCCTGGAGCCTTCACTTTCTCAGGTAAATTACATAAACGTACATGGCCATCCACATGATGTAAAAGGAAACAAGACTCATCAGACTTGAGAAAGCCTTGTTATGTTAGAGATACATGCGCATCGCTGACCCCATACGTCATCAGCCCGGAACTGCTTCGGTGTACAACTGTTGGAGGAAGCTGCATTAAAGTGATTATTAAGTTTTGAATATGGATATTTTTCTTACAAAAAATGCATCGATTTGCCACAGGAGGCCTTTGTTCACCCCCTGGGACACTTTTTTTTTTTGTATGGATGGGCACTTTTTATTTATCTTCTTTTGGACTGATGCATGCAACACCCGCTGAATGGCATTAAACAGCTTGAAAGATCAAATACGATTTTTAATATAACGCCGACTGGATTCGTCTGAAAGAAGAAAGTCATATACAACTAGCATGCCTCTGGGGTGAGTAAAACAGCCTAATTTTCATTTCTGGGTGAACTAACCCTTTAAAATGGTCTTTTCTGTTTTGTGTTTCTTTTTCAAAACTGCGTCACAGCATTTGCTGCTGAATCAATACAGAAGCATCCATTTCGATACACGTATCAGCAAGGAGCACAGCCCTATTTAAAGCCTTGTTCCGTGTGCCCCTTTTATACTTTTATACAACTGCCCCTCCAAAAATCTCTGCATGGCCCTGCAGCTCATGCCACAGAAACAAAGCCCAGGTCTGCATTTGTATGACACATCTGGTACAAGTCAATGTTTTTTTTTTTTTGTGTGTGTGTGTGTGTGTGTGTGTGGCAACCAACAGCATTCAGCAGATACTGTTTGATAGAGCTTGGCTTGGATAATAGTTGAAATATTCCTTTTAATTATTCTATATAAAATGATTATCCACCCCACAATATTACCGAACTGATGTGTCACATGCAGAACATTATGGACATTGACTGTTCTGCAGTATGTATGCAAATTGATTGTGTGCGATGTGCTCTGAGGTGGTTTCAATGAAATTACCTATAATTGTTGCCTACTAAGTAATGGGGAACTGTGCTTGAATTGCTTCAACTTTGCACACTTAAATAATTGATTATTCATTATGTTATTTACTTTTACGTAAATATGTAATTTACTAGTTCTGTTATGTATAAAAATACAATTTTATTTATCTAAAAAAAAATAAAAAATAAATAAATGGTCTGACCCACATTGAGTGAAGATTAGATTGGAACTTGATTGGAAGAACATTGACGGAAGTTGTAAGTGATTTGTTCAGAAGTATTTTATTGTCAAGAAACAATTTTCTCACTTTAATACAATTTACTTTTTAATAGAAGGAATCATTGATGCGCCTCGTGCTCATGAATCTCATGCCACCCATATCTCTGAAGCTCCTGTACTCTCCAGGCCTGAAGTACCACATCCTGCCTCTGTAGTGGGGCTGCTCATACATGAGCCAGTGGCCGTCCATCACATGACAAGACTGGCAGTGAGACATGTGGTAACGGTCCATGATGTTGTCACAGTCATCCATCATCTCGTACATCTGGCCCATGAAGTTCTCTCTTTCATAGATCCTCATTCTGAAGGATCCCTTGTGCTGAAAATATATAAACAGAAATGTAAATGTTGTGCTAAAATGTTGTGAGAGCATGAATGAATGAATGAATGAATGAACAAGGCATTTATATAGTGCTTTTTTATGTATTGCTGTACACCCAAAGCACTTTACAATCATATGTGGGGGGAGGGTCTCTCCTCAACCACCACCAGTGTGCAGCATTCACCTGGATGATGCGACAGCAGCCACAGTACAACGGTGCCAGTGCGCTCACCACACACCAGCTACAGGTGGTGAGAAAGGAGTGATAGAGCCAATCAAGTGGATGGGGATTATAAGGAGGCCATTGAAGGAATTTGGCCAGGACACCGGGGTTACACCTCTACTCTTTACTAGAAGAGCATTTAGCAACCAGTTCTGTGGCAAGTCAAGTATGTATTATTTTCTTACCATAGGGATCATACGGCAAGATCTGATGCAGTCGCTCATGCCAAACATAGACATGTAATCAGCATAGTCTCCCCTCCTGAAGAAATACTGATTTCCCATGTAGTTGGGACGGTCGTACATCATGAAGCAGCCACTTTCCACTTTGCAAGAGTGGCAGCGACTCAAGTAAGGAGACATGTCAGCACAGTCACCCATACATTCATAAGAGCGACCCTGGAAGTTCCTGTCCTCGTAGAAGACGGCCTGACGAGATTAAACGTGGTTACAAAGAATTTTAGGTATGCATTCTTAGGTATGCATATTGCATTCTACTAGACTGAGAGAAAGGGATGTCATTACTTACCCTGCACATGCTCATGCCTGCTGTAGTCATTTTTTTTTAATTATTTGATACTCTTCCGTTTACACTGCTCTCTCGTCCTGTCAGGTCTCACCCTTACTTTTATACCCGGGCGAATTGAATAAAACTGTGTGCTTGCTATTGAGATTGAAGACAACCTCCTGACTCAGCAGATCAGCGTGGAAGCATTCAGAGTGCATTCATTGTGGTCCATTTTGACATAACCTACAGGTCGTATACGCTTTCCACAATAATGTTTTCAGACATTTTGAAATACACATTTTTTTCAAAGTCTTTCTTTTTGTAAAAAACATTGTTGATCAAAATTGATCTGTTAAAACAGGGTCTGTTTATATAGCTACTGCATTACTATTGACTTTTAAATCTGTTGTGTGGTTAGACTTTTAATCCCTTAATAATGCTTTAAATATTAAATGTAAACATTATTATTAGCACTAGAAAAAAAAAAAAAACCTTATTATAATTTTTCTGTTTGGAGTTTGTTTGAACATATCATAAACATAGCTCTCAGTCAAAAATCACTGATTTACCCTTTCCCCATATTTTTAATTTTAAGTGAAATACTGCTTGGGTGTATGTATGTAACTTGTAGGTATATGGTATGTATGTATATATATATATATATATATATATATATATATATATATATATATATATATATATATATATATATATATATATTAGGGCTGTCAAATGATTAATCACGATTAATCGCATCCAAAATAAAAGTTTTGTTTACATAATTTATGTGTGTATACTGTGTATATTTATTATGTATATATAAATACACACACATGCATGTATATATTTAAGAAGAATATGTTATGTTTATATATTAAATATATTTATATATAATATAAAATATAAGAATATAAAATATATAAATGTATATACATGTAAATATTTTCCAAATATATAATTTTATGTGTGTGTATTTATATATACATAATAAATATACCCTGTACACATACATATATTATGTAAACAAAACTTTTATTTTGGATGTGATTAATCGTGATTAATCATTTGACAGCCTAAAAATATATATATATATATATATATATATATATATATATATATATATATATATATATATATATATATATATATATATATATATATATATATATATATCACTGTTGATCTTGTAATATGACCCACTGGATGTAGTATACAAAGAAACCCAAGAAGGCACATGTACAGCCCTATCTGAGGTTTGCCAATGAACATCTATATGATTCAGATTAGGATTGAGAAAGTGCTGTGATCAGATGAGACCAAAATTGAGCTCTTTGGCATCAACTCAACTTACCTTGTCTGAAGGGAGAGAAATGACCATGGATGGGTCTTCCAGCATGACAATGACCCAAAACATACAGCCAAGGCAGCAAAGGAGTGTCTCAAGAAGAAGCACATTAAGGTCAAGGAGTAGTCTAGCCAGTCTCCAGACATTAATCCAATAAAAAATATGTGGAGGGAGCTGAAACTTTGAGCTGCTAAGTGACAGCCAGGACAATTTAAGGATTTAGAGAGGATCTGTAAAGAGGAGTGGACCAAATCCCTCCAGACTCTTGTCAAGGAAAGGAAATGAGAGCCCATTTTTATCCATACCTGAATTAGCCAATAATCTTGTCAAGTTGATCTAGGAGCTCTGGCGAGATGAACACAGTTATTTTTCACTTAATAAAAATGGCAAATGGATATATGGATTGGAAGACGAGGAACTCCTCAAATAATTTTGGAATGATAATTAGTCACTTGGTTGTTTGCTTTTTAAACACGAAAGAAACACCAAGATACAAACCACTCTATTGGCTACTTAAGACTGATAAACCGGGAGACTCCATTATATTGACATATAACAAAAGCTATTCAGCTTTCAATGGGTCTCTATACCATGCTGCTTTATCAGGAGTTTTCACAATAGGAAGCACATATTCTTTAGGTTTGGGCAGGTTTAAATGTAAGGGTAAACATAAACAGAGTGTTATCATACCAGTATAGAAGTGCTCCAAGAGGACAGTCACTACCATCATGGGCAGAGTAAGTACCACTGCTAATTAAAAATAAAAACAATAGTACATCTTTAAGATGCTGATTCACTCCTTTTAAATGTCTTGTTACTTCTTCTATGTTCCAAAACAGATCATCTTTTATGAGGACAGGAACTTCCAGGGTCGCTCTTATGAATGTATGTGTGACTGTCCTCCTACATGAGCCGCTGTCACTCTTGCAGAATAGAGAGCGGATGCTGGATGATGTATGATAATACTAACTACATGGAAAATCAGTATTTCTTTATAAGGGGTGACTAGGCTGACTACATGTCTATGTTTGGCATAAATGACTGTATTAGATCTTGCTGAATAATCTCTATGGTAAGAAATTAATGCATACAACTTTATTCCCCATAGATCTATTCACTAAATGCTCTTATAACAATTTAGCATGAACTGTACATTTCTATTCATTCTATGCAGCACATGGGATCCTTCAGAATGAGGATCTACGAGAGAGAGCACTTCATGGGTCAGATGCACAAGATGATGGATGACTGTGACAGCATCATGGACTGTTATCGCATGTCTCGCTGCCAGTCTTGTCACGTGATGGATGGCCACTGGCTCTTCTATGAGCAGCCCCACTACAGAGGCAGGATGTGATACTTCAGGCCTGGAGAGTACAGGAGCTTCAGTAATATGGGTGGCATGAGATTCATGAGCATGAGGCGCATCAATGATTCTTATTTTTAAAATGTAGATTGCACAATTTATTTTTAAATTATTATTATTATTATTATTTTTATTTTTTTTTAGAAAAAGGTGGTACTAAAATAAAGTACAGTTCAGCCAGTCTCAAAATTTAAGGTGTACTCAGTAGTTTATTTTCTTTATTAAAATGGAGATTATTTTTTTTTCTTTTATTTTTTTTTTAACAAAACCAAAAGGCTTTTTTGTTAATGGACCTGATGGGGGCTTCCATGTTGAATTCACACAATTAGCAACTTATTGCACTGCAATTTGACAGAACTGTTAACAGTAATAACAAAACAACATTAAAGGGTTACTCCACTGCAAAATGAAAATTTTGTCATTAATTACTTACCCCCATGTCGTTCCAAACACGTAAAAGCTTTGTTCATCCTCGGAACTGTTCCATAGACTGCCAAATAAATAACAGTGTCAAGGTCCAGGAAAGTATGAAAAGCATCATCAGAATAGTCCATCTGCCATTAGTGATTCAACTGTAGCATTATGAAGCAACAAGAATACTTTTTGTACACGAAGAAAACAAAAATAACGACTTTATTCAACAATTCTGCTGGCACAGAAGAGCATAAGCTAGGTACTATCCTAGGTACTACCTAAAGTCCAGAATTTTGTGACCTTAGGGAGCATGTTGGATTGTAGCGTGGTAGAAAACTGTAGGTACGCTGGAACTAACCCATTAAGGGCCTTATAGGTAGGCAATAATATTTTGTAACTGATACAGAACTTAATAGGTTGCCAGTGCAGAGACTGTAAAATTGGGGTAATATGATCATATTTTCTTGACCTGGTAAGGACTCTAGCCACTGAATTCTGGACTACCTGTAGCTTGTTTATTGAAGATGCAAGACAACCAGCTAGAAGTGCATTACAATTGTCCAGTCTAGAGGTCATGAATGCATAAACTAGCTTTTCTGCATCAGAAACAGGTAACAAGTTTCACAGCTTGGCAATGTTTCTAAGATGGTAGAATGCTGTTTTTGTAACATGGGAAATATGATTTTCAAAAGACAAGTTGCTGTCTCCATATGGATGAGAGAAAAAGGGTTATAATTATTATTTATTTATTGTACATTTAAGGTATAGGGATATTTGGTTGATGTCACTATAAAGAAGCAAACTTAACTAAAAATTATTTGATTTTTTGATGAACAAGGTCACTGTCTTGAATTTTATTTATTTATTTATTTATTTATTGTCAGTAATGTTGGCAGGTGTGGCATTTTGTGCAAATATCTAACCGATTTGTCAGTCACACTTAATAATTGAGAATGGATGGACTAACAGATAAAATTATGGTCTGACATTTCTATTTTCTGCCATGTTTGGCCTGTAGATGTCAGTATAAAGTCAAACACGAGGCAAAGAGCCAGTCAAATATTACTGATTGCACCTTTAATCAGTTTATGTGATACAGTGAACAAATAACAATGTCTCTGTCATCAGTCCACCATGGGAATCCACAAAGGATTGAATTATGTTTTTAATGTTGGAGAAGATGATATACTGTATGTTGGCCTTTTTCCCAATAGACCGAGTCACCTGGCATATACTGTATCTCCAGTATCAAGCACTTAGATCAGAGTCACAGCCTTAATGGCTGTTAGTGGAAAAAGATGCAACTGCTGAATTTATATTGTAAGCTGTAGAGTTTTTATTTGTTCTTGATTTATCAGATTTATTCAGATCCTTTTACAAACAGGTTTTTATGACTTGACTCATGCTTATAAGTCTCATGACACTCGTACTCATATTCCTGAAACTGCTACAGTTTCCAGATCTGAAGTAAATCATATCTGGCCTGTGAGGTATTTAGTGTTTAATAAAATGTTATTTTATTTTATGGTTGTGTTTATCTCATGCATACAAACATGACACTGTATGACACTGAAATTAGTTTCATGACACAAATTATTATTATTATTATTATTTTTTTATAGAGAAATTAATTCTTTAGAATGATAAAATATTAGTACCATGAGTCCATGATATGCCTCATGCTCATGAATATCATGCCACCCATATTACTGAAGCTCCTGTACTCTCCAGGCCTGAAGTACCACATCCTGCCTCTGTAGTGGGGCTGCTCATAGAAGAGCCACTGGCCTTCCATCACATGACAGGACTGCCAGTGGGATATGCGATAACGGTCCATGATGCTCACAGTCATCTGTCAGCTTGTACATCTGACCCATGAAGTTCTCCCTTTCATAGATGCTCATTCTGTAGGATCGGCCATGTTCCCTATTGTATATGAAAGCCTGACCCAGCAATACAGTGCAGTGGGCTTTTACATTGTAAACTGTGTTCTCCATTCGATACGTGACTAGATCATGCTGTCCACCTCTTCCATTGGTTCCTTTTTTTCCCAACAAGAATGTTTTTAGTGTGTTTTCCCAATTAGTTTAAAATGTTTTTGCCACAGAAAAGGCTTTGAATGAAGACTTGTGGTGGACACATCCGAAATACCTAGAGCTAGGTAGTTGCTCTTGTATTTTGTGCTGTCATATTTTGATAACCCAGTCACTACCAAATACCAAAACTCCTCTTTGTGGTGCTTCTGAAGTTTTATATTCCATTTTTTGCAAGCATTTTCAGAATTTTCACTGGTCCCACCACAAAAACATAAAAAAAAAATATAAACATAAACAAACTACAAACAATAGTACAATTAAATGCAACATAATGATACAAATAAAATAAACAGTGCTGTTCACAAGGTTTCAGGTACTGTACGTCTAAAAGTAGTATTCAGGTATGGAAATTGAAGAAAGTAATCAAATGTAAAAAGTAACACTGCACTGATTTTACTGTATAAATAAAATATAGATTAATATTTATTTACGTTACAAGCTTAAGTTATTTATTCAGTCAGGAGCAGAGAGTAACTTTTCTCATTGTCTTCCGTAAAGGACACAGCAGCAGATATGTTAGCCTCCTGTCACTTCAAGACCTATTGCATGGGACCAATACTGCGTAATGATACATACATTCTCTTTTTCAACCGTTTACATTCACTTAAGACATAGCTGGCTGTTTATGAGGATACTGTCCAAGTGCAACAAGACAGGAAATAGAACTTAATTCAGTGTTTGCGCGCTGTCTGAGAGGTGGCTTTCTGTGTGTGTCACAAATATATTAGTTTCTGTTTCATGGACTTTTAGTTTGTTTTCATTAGTTTCTTGGTTTCCTTTATTCTTTTTCTCCTCCTCTTTGTTTGTCATGGTTACTAATCTCATTAGTTTGTTCTGTTCAGCTGTGTATCATTAATTTACCTCATTTGTCAGAGTAATTAAAGGTGTCATATGATGCGATTTCAAGTTTTCCTTTCTCTTTGGAGTGTTACAAGCTGATTGTGCATAGATAAGATCCCTGAAGTTGCAAAGACTAAAGTCTCAAAACCAAAGAGATATTCTTTATCAAAGTTAAGACTCTGCCACGCCCTCCTAAAACAGCTCATTCAAACACACCCCCACATGTCTATGTCACGATGTGGAAATATTTGTGTAATGCCGCCCAAATGTTCACGCAAAGAAAGAAGGCTTGGTGTCAGTAACCGCAGTTAGTGTTGATGCAGTCATGTCAGGGAGATGCTGTGTGTATCTAGGCGAAAGCAAAAACACTTTATTTGGGCTTCCTAAAGTAGATGCATTTAGAAATCTTTAAGATTACTTACAACAGAACAGCAATGCATTTTATGGACGACCATTTTGTGAACCTAGGAGAGGAGATAATTCAGACTTTGCTACGACACTCTGGCGCTTCTGAATCAGCTACTATAAATATGTTTTGTTATTAGTTTAAGTATTTGCTTTTGACTGTTTAAATGTGTGTGAGAGAGAGACAGGGTCACATCACAGTGGCGTTAGCTGTCTTAGTTACCTGTTACCTGTTTCAGGTCTCCGTCTGTGGCTTGTGTACTGCAAATACATACGAGCTTCATCACTGTGTCTGTTACGTGACTCTGTTCCCCTTTCAGGCCATTAAGGACATTATTAACTGTCTTTACATTTATTTTGAAAGATGAAGCTCACGATTATGCAAAGGGGCATTACATTTCCGACGAGTGCTTGCGGTGTTCGGCCAATCACAATGCACTAGGTCAGTTGGCCAATCAGAGTAGACTGCGGTTGTCGGAAGGAGGGACTTTGTAGAAAATGACTCGTTTGAGAGAGGCGGGGCATAGAGGACCTACAATAATGTACAGTATTTGAAAAATAATCTGTTTTGAACATTAAGCCAGCCAGCCAGCCATCACCCTGCTGCACAGAGCATTTGCCTGAGCTCACCACAGACGGAGTCTGCACTTTACATTCCAGGCTGGAGCACACTTAATGCTGCCTTCAAGTGCCATCGGAATTATCGCAAATACGAGTTTCCATATCAGAAACTGGACATGAATGGCCTCTTAATTTGTATTTACTACTCGGAGATTATTTTGATACTCGAGTTTCCGATTTAGGTGGGCCATAAGCATGTTGGAGGGGACAACAATTGCTGCTGTCAATACTATTTTTTATTCTTCTTTTTTTTAACAACTACATCACCTTGTCTTGTTGTTAAAGTAGTACCTATTTATAGGCATTTGAAGCATATAATATGTATTATAAACAGTGAAATAAGCATGTATTTGACCGAAATTCCAGAATCGTATCAAGCTGACTATCTAGCGCTGTGAATGTTTATAATTATCAACCAATGGACTATTACAATTTATTATTACTGACATCAAAGCACTTGAATGCAACAAGCTTGTAATCACAACTTCATAAGTGGGCAATAGGAAGTTTCCGATAGAATGTCAAGGTAAAAGTGAAAGGTGAAAGTTTGGGCTGAGTAGACTGTTCTCCCACCTCAGGGCTTTTAAGTGGAAATCCCTACTCAGAGCGTAGCTGTCTGAGAATAATTATGCTCCAGCTCAAACTTACTTTGCTCTGAAATATAGCGGTCTGAGGGCAGCTGTGTTCCAGCCTGGCTTCTATGACTAGGTTGGGTTCCTCTTGGCACAAGCTCTCCAGTAGGTCCTAAATCCTTGACTTGGAAGATAGCTATCCAAGGATAGCCATGTTTCAGCTCAGTACCACCCCCTTGTTTGGGTTTAAGTAGTGGTCTTTGAACCTCTTGCCTAGATTGTGTTATCGCCCCTGTTAGCGTTTTAACTAGATAGCCCACTCTCTGCTGTCTTGGCAATCTTCAATTAGGACCTTTGGAGGATAGCTGTTTTCTAGCTCGGTGACTACTCCCCTTCCTAGGGTTTTTAAGTAGTGGTCCCCTGGAGCCCCTATCTAGACTGTGCTACCCCCTTGCTAGGGTTTCTAAGTAGGTAGCCTCTATGTGTGGTTCTTGTATTATCAGAGTAAGGTATTGCTCACATAACATAGCTATTTGAGGGTAGCTGTGCTCCTAACTTGGTGTGGATGTCCCTCTTTCATCTGAAACTGGGTTCCATATCTGTCAAGCTATGTGAGCAGCCTGGGGTGTCAATGACTTGGGCCCTTTCTGAGGAAAGGTTAGGTGTATGTCTGTCACTTCGTTGGTACCTTCTGACCAGGTGGACAGGCATGTGCTGTGGCATGCATAGTTGGCATTTCATTCCCCATATTGTCCACTAGGGAATGCAGTGCGAGTTCCCTAGAAGGGGAACGTCTCAGTTTATGCATTCAACCATGAGAGTGGATGCTGTGTCCCCTCATCATGCCTTTGGCCTCATGCCTGTTTCAGGTCTCCTTCAGACAACTAAGTTGGTGACGTGTTCTGCTGCCTAGCACAATCCTATAATTCCAGGCGCCCGCCTGTTATGTCATGGGCTTCAGACACCGGTCCTGCTGGCGGCAGTACCCATAGTGTCTGCTAGAGGATGCATCATCTCATTCCCTCTCGGAGAAACCTTGGTTATATGCGTAAACCTAGATGCTTTTCATCTTCAGAACTAAATGAATAAATTTCAGCTTGCAACGTTACTAAAGGAACATCAAATTAAGATATGTAATCTAGAAAAAAACAGACTATGTTTGTGAGGTAACTTGTCTTATTATTATGAAATAACATAATAATATAACAGTTATAACATAATTTTATATACAATTTAATAATATGAATATGATAGATTAAATGCGCCTTTGAAATACAGAGAAACTGTGCTTTATTGTGAGCAACAGCACAAACACGGACACTGCCTATAAACAAATTCTGTCACACGACACCACATTTATTTGCATTAAAGCCCCTTTTCTTGACAAATACATTTTAATGCAACATTTAAAATATTGACATAAAAGGCTGAATTAAGAACACATTGGGCCCTGGGGCTATAGCAAACCCAAGGGCCCCCTTTATTTTACTGCCACACCAAAGTGTTTTTAACCACAAGGACTTTTTTTTTTTTTTTTTTTTTGCTATTATTAATATATTTTCTAATTATTTTTTCTAATTTTCTACTATTTAATTTTAATTTTACATTTAATTATTATATTTAATCCTGCAACAAAAAAGATAGTGTTGGCACTTGAAAGATTTTATTGATGAATGGCATTTCCATCAGCTATATTGGTAAACATTTTGAAGCGCTAAATCTTTTTTCGAAAAACATCTTTTGATGAAAACCTGGCTTATGTTGATGAATGGAATTACATTTGTCATCGCAAGAATGACTTTATAAACTAAGCGTTACACTTGTGACAGAAGTGGTCAAATAAGCAAAGGACAAACTGAGAGAATACATTCTTATATAAAGGTATTTGAGGTATTTGAGCAAAATTGTTTCCTTTTCTTTAACTTCATACCATATGAGGTGTTAATTCTGCATAACATTTACTACACAGGGCATAGCAAAATGGCAACAGCGCTCATGTTTTTTGCAATGTTTTTGCAGACATTCATGTTCAGATTGTGTCCCTGTCACACATAATTTAATATACTATATTGATACCATATTGATGATACTACCATTTATGAAGAATTAGCACCACAATACTACAGTACAGCGCAAATATTAGCAATAATGATAATTTAGACACAGTTTTATGTTGTAGAGGAATTCATTTATTGGAAATATTTAAACATTAGTACCAGGAGTCCATGATACGCCTCATGCTCATGAATCTCATGCCACCCATATTGCTGAAGCTCCTGTACTCTCCAGGCCTGAAGTACCACATCCTGCCTCTGTAGTGGGGCTGCTCATAGAAGAGCCAGTGGCCATCCATCACATGACAGGACTGGCAGTGAGACATGCGATAACGGTCCATGATGCTGTCACAGTCATCCATCATCTCGTACATCTGACCCATGAAGTTCTCCCTCTCGTAGATCCTCATTCTGTAGGATCCCCTGTACTGTAGTGGAAGAAAAGTTCAGGAAGAATAATTATCATATGTAACCATATCTTCAGCAGCAATCTAGGTCTGTCTGTCTTTCACAGATCATCATTATGAAAGGATCTATTTATTTTTTCAAGCTGAAAGATTTCTAAGCAAATTGTTAAAATAAATTTAGGACCTTTGTCTAGCGTCAATTAATAAATACAGTACGTCAGCAGGTTCATGGAGCTCACCATAGGGATCATACGGCAGGACCTGATGCAGTTGTTCATTCCAAACATAGACATGTAATCAGCATAGTCTCCCCTCCTGAAGAAATACTGATTTCCCATGTAGTTGGTATTATCATACATCATCCAGCATCCACTGTGCACTCTGCATGAGTGACAGCGGCTCATGTAGGAGGAGAAATCAGCACAGTCACTCATACAGTCATAAGAGCGACCCTGGAAATTTCTTTCCTCATAAAAGGTGACCTGAAAATTCAAAGTTAATTTCATTAGTTTTTGTTGTTTCAAGTAAGAAATACCACATTAAAGTGTGTTAAGTCAAACTGTATGGAATAGGTACTGGAACATGGTTTACCTTCATGGTTGCGCTGGTTAATCCTGAGTAGTTCCACAAATGAGAAGCTGAAGCTGATTCTGCTTATTGATCGACTGCTGTCACCCCTACCTTTATACTAGTCCAAGACTAAAGACTACACAGACTCTATTGTTAGTCAATTCCTGACTGTGCAAGTTGGAACAGAGGTCATTATAGTCAAAGCATAGTATGTAGATTTTCGTCATCACACTTTCAGGAATCTAGAAGTTCTTACGTTTTTATTTGCTAAATGAAAGAACTTGAATGTAGAACACTAAGGAAAGACCTAACCAAAAGGGTGTCCATTTATTGTCTTGTTTCAGAGTTTTCTTTCATTCTTTATTGTTTGTTCTTAACGGTACTCTTTTCAATGCTTATGGGCATCTATCTTCTGATCACAAGACTTGGACCATGATTGATTCATTTTAGTCCAACTGTAATTTCACTGGAGACCTTTTTATTTAATTTGAGATCCACTTTATTATGTGCCTTTTGGATTAATTCTTATAGTCCTTGTATACATTTGAAGTTCTTGTTATATTCTTTTTGTGTCTGTTGCAGGTGATATTTTCTTGCTGGTTATTTATCCTCTAACAAGTTTTTCTCTTAAATTGATCCATTTTCTGTCCAGTGGTTTACATCATTTTCTCAACCTGGCAACCATGCACACACGCTCTACATTACAGAACAAGAGCTGATGCACTGAAAACGCTAGCAAACATGTAAGTTGGAGTTGTTCTATAGCAGTCTCTATAGCGATACATTCTGCTAAAATATTAGTTTAATACAGCCAGTCTGTTTTCTTTCACACATTTGCTTTTTTTGCTGTGACTAAATCTGCAAGCAAACCATGACATTTTCTGTCTTTAAATGTTAAAAAAAAAATGTAATCAAACTGACAGTAATCATGATTAATAATCGTGGTTATGTTGTTGTTTTAGTGATTACCCATTGTGTAGCACCTACATTTGACTTTGTGTCTTTGCTCTCTAGTACTGGATTATAAATCCAAAGCACATTACATCCAGCACTTGGGCTCATACTACTGATTACCGGGTCCCTCACCATTCCTCTTTGGCATAGTGAAAAGTTCTCAGGATTTGTAACTGAAGAACAGTTTAATATGAATAAGTCTTAAATCCTTTAGGAACCTTACTGATGCCAGTTATATTTCAGTAATGGTAGATCTACTATCATAACACATTGTTGCTATGTATTGTTCTTAAAGTGTTGGTTCACCCAAAAATGAAAATTCCCCTATTGAAAAAAACAGCATATGCTGGTTAGGTATTTTTGAAGCATGGCTGCTGGTTTGAGCTGGTCCTTAGGTGGCTCAAAATTGGAGTTGAGCCACTGATGTCACAAGGACTGTTTTACAGATGTCCTTGCTACGTTTCTGAAACTGGGAACACTGCAGTTGCGTTGCTGCCTATGCAGGGTCAGAGAGGTCTCAGATTTCATTAAAAATATCTTAATTTATGTTCTGAAGATGAACGAAGGTCTTACAGGTTTGGAACGACATGAGAGTGAGTAATTAATGACAGAATTTTCATTTTGGGGTGTACTATCCCTTTAAATATAATGAAGCTTCTTAAATGTATTAATGCTCAAGACACTTGTGGATAATTTGACCATTGAATTTAAATCACTGTTTGTTAAACAAATAGAGATCAATAACCTCGTGGCACTAAGCCTCAAATTTGTACAGTAGATGAACAGTTAACAACCATTCTATGACACGTTGGGTGTTTCACTAAGGGGTTTGATTGGTTAGCTTTCAGCAGTTAGCCTCTCTTGATGGATACTGTAAATACACTGTTAATTGGGCAAAAAAAAGTCATCTTTTTTGGTTAATGACAATTCAGATATAGTAATGTACAGGGGCCACCTGCAGAATTCTCATTCATTGTATATAAGAAAAAAAATAAATTATACCCTAATCATAGGTCATTGCATCAGTACAGCTATTTGTTTTCATTTAGTTGTCCTAATTAAATAAGCTTCTGTCACACTGTAGACTGTTGTTCTCAATTTCACTCAATAGTATTACCTCATCAACTCTTTGAATCATTGACAGTTTGTTGAACCTGCAAAATGAAATACCTATCTACTGCCTGGAACAATTACTGTTTTTTTGCATTCATTTGTTATTATTTTTATTTTTTTAATTCTATATACAGTTGCATCTCAATAAATTAGAATGTCGTGGAAAAGTTCATTTCAGTAATTCAACTCAAATTGTGAAACTTGTGTATTAAATAATAAAATTCACACAGACTGAAGTAGTTTAAGTCTTTGGTTTTATTAATTGTGGTGATTTTGGCACACATTTAACAAAAACCCACCAATACACTATCTCAAATTAGAATACCTCATAAGACCAATAAAAAAAATGTTAGTGAATTGTTGGCCTTCTGGAAAGTATGTTCATTTACTGTACATGTACTCAATGCTTGGTAGGGGCTCCTTTTGTTTTAATTATTGCCTCAATTCGGCGTGGCATGGAGGTGATCAGTTTGTGGCACTGCTGAGGTGGTATGGAAGCCCAGGTTTCTTTGACAGTGGCCTTCAGCTCATCTGCATTTTTCGGTCTCTTGTTTCTCATTTTCCTCTTGACAATACCCCATAGATTCTCTCTGGGGTTCAGGTCTGGTGAGTTTGCTGGCCAGTCAAGCACACCAACACCATGGTCATTTAACCAACTTTTGGTGGTTTTGGCAGTCTGGGCAGGTGCCAAATCCTGCTTGAAAATGAAATCAGCATCTTCAAAAAACAGGTCAGCAGAAGGAAGCATGAAGTGCTCCAAAATTTCTTGGTAAACGGGTGCAGTGACTTTGGTTTTCAAAAAACACAATGGACCAACACTAGCAGATGACATTGCACCCCAAATCATCACAGACTGTGGAAACTTGACACTGGACTTTAAGAAACTTGAGCTATGAGCTTCTCCGCCCTTCCTCCAAACTCTAGGACCTTGGTTTCCAAATGAAATACAAAACTTGCTCTCATCTAAAAAGAGGACTTTGGGCCACTGGGCAACAGTCCAGTTCTTCTTCTTTTTAGCCCAGGTAAGACGCCTCTGACGTTGTCTGTGGTTCAGGAGTGGCTTAACAAGAGGAATACGACAACTGTAGCCAATTCCTTGACACGTCTGTGTGTGGTGGCTCTTGATGCCTTGACTGACCCTCAATCCATTGCTTGTGAAGTTCACTCAAATTCTGAATCGGTTTTGCTTGACAATCATCTCAAGCACACCAACACCTGGTCATTTTAACCAACTTTTGGTGGTTTTGGCAGTCTGGGCAGTGCCAAATCCTGCTTGAAAATGAAATCAGCATCTTCAAAAAACAGGTCAGCAGAAGGGAGCATGAAGTGCTCCAAAATTTCTTGGTAAACTGGTGCAGTGACTTTGGTTTTCAAAAAAACAATGGACCAACACCAGCAGATGACATTGCACCCCCAAATCATCACAGACTGTGGAAACTTGACACTGGACTTTAAGAAACTTGAGCTATGAGCTTCTCCGCCCTTCCTCCAAACTCTAGGACCTTGGTTTCCAAATGAAATACAAAACTTGCTCTCATCTAAAAAGAGGACTTTGGGCCACTGGGCAACAGTCCAGTTCTTCTTCTTTTTAGCCCAGGTAAGACGCCTCTGACGTTGTCTGTGGTTCAGGAGTGGCTTAACAAGAGGAATACGACAACTGTAGCCAAATTCCTTGACACGTCTGTGTGTGGTGGCTCTTCCATTGCTTGTGAAGTTCACTCAAATTCTTGAATCGGTTTTGCTTGACAATCATCATAAGGCTGCGGTTCTCTCGGTTGGTTGTGCATCTTTTTCTTCCACACTTTTTCCTTCAGTCTGTATGCATTGAATTGAACTTTTCCACAACATTCTAATTTATTGAGATGCACCTGTATGTATTTTTAACAGATGTCTCTAACCATTTCACTGCCTTTCACTGTCTTTTCAGCACCTTGCAATTAATAGGTGTTTCTTGACCTGCTGTGTCAAAAGTTCTAGTTTTAAAAATGCGTCCGTAGATCTTGCACATTTTTATATTCCACTGCACTGCATGTTGCGTTTTTAAAAGGAAACAGTGTTCTGTGTGAGAAACCACCTTTTTTTATTCAGCTCACCGCAGTTCATTCTGTCTGTACACTGGACCTAATGATAATCTACCATGGCCAGTGCAGGACCCACTGCTTTCCATTGTGAATTGATGGATTACAATGTTAAATAAATAACTGTCAACTTGATTACTTTCTCACTGAATCATGGGAAGGACAAACATGGCACGGGGAAAAAAATAATAATTATAGCCCGTCTTATGGCATACATGATTGTTGATGTACATTATTGATACATGATACAGAGATAATATTGAATGCTGGTGGTGTCAGATTACACAGTTTGCCAACTCTGTGCATTTCAGAGTTCTAATATACATATATTTTTCTAGACAGCAAGAAATACTAATCTTATGTGTGGTTTTTAAGTTAAATTTGTTTTTGTTTTTTTAGTTCTAGTGTAAAACTGTTTTACACTGTTGAAGACCATTTTCAAGCACATTTCATTAAATAACTCTTCATTCAAAATATTTTACCCATCCTCATTTAAACTTGGCTGTAAAAGAGAAAAGAATCCACTGTTGTGGTCTCACAAGCCTACTTTTGTTTAATAGTAAAAAAGTTTAGTTCATTAGTTTTAGTGCTTGTTTAGACATGCAAATATTGGTGGAAGTAATGATTTTGCAGGCACAAGGTTTAGTGTTGTAGAGAAATTATTTTATTGAAACACTAGTACCAGGAGTCCATGATACGCCTCATGCTCATGAATCTCATGCCACCCATATTGCTGAAGCTCCTGTACTCTCCAGGGCCGAAGTACCACATTCTGCCTTTGTAGTGTGGGTGCTCATAGAAGAGCCAGTGGCCTTCCATTACATGACAGGACTGGCAGTGAGACATGCGATAACGGTCCATGATGCTGTCACAGTCATCCATCATCTCGTACATCTGACCCATGAAGTTCTCCCTCTCGTAGATCCTCATTCTGTAGGATCCCCTGTACTGTAGTGGAAGAGAACTCAGTTATTTATACATTAATTAGAAAGAATAACCACATGTAACCATATATCTTCAGCAACAATTTAGGTCTGTCTCTCACAGATCATCATTCTAAAAGGATCTATGTTGCTTTTCAAGCTGAAGGATTTCAAAGTAATTGGTTAAATAAATTTAGTACTGTTGTCCACCTTCAATTCATATAAATATGTCAGCAGGTTCATGGAGCTCACCATAGGGATCATACGGCAGGACCTGATGCAGTTGCTCATTCCAAACATAGACATGTAATCAGCATATTCTCCCCTCCTAAAGAAATACTGATTGCCCATATAGTGAGGTTGATCATACATCATCCAGCATCCGCTGTGCACTCTGCAAGAGTGACAGCGGCTCAAGTAGGAGGAGAAATCGGCACAGTCTCCAGTACAGTCATAAGAGCGACCCTGAAAATTTCTTTCCTCATAAAAGGTGACCTGAAAATTCAAAAGTTAATTTTTTAGTTGTAGTAAACACCACATTATGGAAATTTGAGTGAAACTGTATAGAATAGGAGCTGGAATATGTAGTTTACCCTCATTGTTGCGCTGGTTAATCCTCAGTAGTTCCACAAATGAGAAGCTGAAGCTGATTCTGCTTGCTGACTGACTGCTGTCACCCCTACCTTTATACTAGTCCAAGACTAAAGACTACACAGCCTCTATTGTTAGTCAATTCCTGACTGTGCAAGTTAGAATAGAGGCCAGTATAGCTGTTGCATAGTATGTAGATTTTTGTCCCCACATTTTCAGGAATCTAGAATTTCTGAAGTTTCTATTTGCTAAAATGAAGAATTTGGAAAGTGGAACACTAAAGAAAGACTTAACCAAAGAGTGTCCATGTATTGTCTTGTTTCAGCTTTTTCTTTCATTATTTTTTGTTTGTAGTACTCTTCAGAATGATGCTTATGGGCATCTATCTTCTGATTGCTCTCCATCAGTTGAAGTAGTGCTACACAAGACTTGGACTATGATTGATAAATTTTTAGTCCAACTGTAATTTCATTGGAGACCTTTTTATTTCATTTGAGACCCAATTTATTATGACCCTTTTGAATTTGTATTTGTACTACTTACTGTATATACAGTTGAAGTTCTTGTTATATACTCTGTGTCTATTGCAAGTTCACATCCTAATATTTCCTATATGTCTTTTTGTTTGTTTGTTTGTTTGTTTGTTATTAGTTCTTGTGTGTAACCCACATTTCCATTATCTGTGTGTAGTGTTGTTGGGTGTACCTGCATCATTTGGCTAATGGTTTGACTAGGGCTGCACAATTAATCATTTTAATTATCACAATTTTTGCATCTCGTGATTTTTTAAGCATAACCCTCTATGATATTTGCCCTCTGGTTATTTATCCTGAAACAATTTTTTCTCTTAAATCGATAAGTGTTTTGGCCAGTGGTTTACTTAATCTTCCCAAAACTGGAAACCATGCGTAAACGCTCTCTCTTTATATTACGGAGCAAGAGCTCATGCGCTGAAAACACCGGCAAACATGTATGTTGGAGTTTAGCAATCTTTATTGAGGTACATTCAGCTCAAATTTTTTTCCGCTTGTTTTCTCTGTTAGCTGGGAATAAATCTGCAAGCAAACCATGACACTCTCTTGATTTGTGCTTATGTGAAAATGAAATAAAATAAAAGAAAATGTGTGCAAACTTGATTACAGGATTTTAAATTCAAAGCACTTTACATCCAGCATTTGGGCTCATACTACTTCTTGCCTTGACCCTCACGATGCCTCTTTATATATATATATATACACACACTTGGTCGTTACTTTAAAAAACAAAAACTTATATTTAAAGAACAAAAAATGCTCCAAACGTTTTTCTAAATTAGGTTAATAATAATAATAATAATAATAATCTTAAAAAAACTAAATATTATCACTTTGCCACATACAATACTGAACTATTTTAATAGCTGAAAAAGTAGTAGGCTAGCCTATAAGCTGCTTTTGGGAGAAGGGGGAAAAAAAAGACGGCTCGGGTCGGACTCTCACCAGTAATTCTGATAAGCTGTCGGACAAGGGCTGGACTAGGGCCTGAGCATCTCGGGCCAGGTCCGGGCTAGGGCCTATATTTAAGGCCTGTGCAGGGCTCTACTGGGCTCGTCTGTGCAGCCAAAGGCAGAACAGTTAGCATGTTTTGCTTAAACTTTCTCCATGGCATTAGAATCGGTACACCGTTGCTGCTTGCAAAATCAAAATGACTGCGCCGTGGGTGGAAACTTACAGATTAAGGGGCGGTAATATTATAATGAGATCCCTTTGCAGTGTCCCAAGAGAAGCAAAATCAGACGGCTTGGCAGGAGGTGAAACAGTGAAACTTCAATGGTGGCGCCGGTGATTTGTTCGGTTTGAGTGTAGAATAGGGATATAATGGTTTTTGGTAAAAATAAAAATCAAACCACACTGCTCTCCACCCACATTTCAGCACACACTTGCACTGTGGCTCAACTTATATGCATCTAAAAATAAGAACACGTAAAACAGACAGAGTTCGCTTAATGTTTGTTGCTGTTGATGGATACGCATTCTGGCTCTGCAATACATTACATCAACAGAAATGATGAACAAAAAGAAAATCTGGACAAACCAGTCACTCTTTGTTCAATTCAAGTGCCGTATGCTATAATTACCAGTCATTTATGACATCATCACCTGGGTGCTGATAGCATTCTTTATTTAATTTCTGTACATAAAAACTAATGTTAGACCTACCTAAAAAAACCTGAAAAGCACTGTTTATTTTATTAGCATATTTGCTCTATTGTATTTATTTGTGCTATTGCTTGTAGTTAGATTATTTGTTCTTATTTTCTTTATTTTTATTTAACAGTATAAATATTTTTCCCTAAACATAGCACATACCGAATCGTACCTAAACTGTGACCCTAAAACCATGAATAATTTGAACCATTACACCCCTAGTGTAGATCCGGTGAACGTTGACTTGGTAGAAGGTTAGTGTTCAAAGCAGAGGTTAGCTGTGATGTACATTTAAACAACAACAACAACAAAAAGGGAAAAATGTGAGACTACAGATGTGTTCCTATTTATACAGTAATAATTTTACAGGAATACAATGTAATGCAAATCTTTCATTCAGGAAGTTTCCTGTCAGTCATGTTTTCTTATAGGACAGAACACAAAATGACAGTAACAAATGTATCATGTTTTAAATGGTTTGGCACAGTTTACCCGACACTGGGTAACATTGACCCAATGCTGGGTAGGTGTGTGAAAGTGTTCATCATTTTTACTGACAGTGAAAATGACCAAGCAGCAGAGTTACAGAAAAACTAACCAGCACCTGGATAAAAATATTAAAGATAACACAATAAAATGCCTGCCTGTGAAAACCTAGCTAAAGTCATTTTTTGTGATTTACTGTATTCTACATAAAATCAGCCTTCATAAAGATGTACTTCTTTAAAAATATAACCTTTATATCTTTAATACTGAATGAGTAAGGCCATGTCAAAGATTGAAATTATAGTGAAATTAATGGCTGAAATCAAACTTTGATGCTTGTTATCTCATAATTAGATTTTGAGACTTTAGCCTGGATTTCACAGACAGGGTCACAAATGACCCAACAGGCTGAACCCAGAATTTGGGTTAAAAAATAACCCAGCATTTTAAAAAAAAATTTTTTGGGAGTGTAGTCTCATAGGCCTAATGTTTAATCTGTAAGTCATTATTTTTTGTGATTGATTAGACATGCAAATATTAGTGGCAGTAATGATTTTGCAGGCACATCGTGTTGTAGAGAAATTATTTTATTGAGAAATTATTTTATTAACAATTTAGGAAATACTAGAAAACTAGTACCAGGAGTCCATGATACGCCTCATGCTCATGAATCTCATGCCACCCATATTACTGAAGCTCCTGTACTCTCCAGGCCTGAGTACCACATCCTGCCTCTGTAGTGGGGCTGCTCATAGAAGAGCCAGTGGCCGTCCATCACATGACAGGACTGGCAGTGAGACATGCGATAACGGTCCATGATGCTGTCACAGTCATCCATCATCTCGTACATCTGACCCATGAAGTTCTCCCTCTCGTAGATCCTCATTCTGTAGGATCCCCTGTACTGTAGTGGGAGAGAAGTGCATTATTTTCAAGTTTATCAAGCAGAACCAACAGAAAATGAAAAATAAATATAGGACAATGAAATAAGTTTCACTTTTGTAATTTACATTGCAAAATAAGCAATACAGTGTTAATTGAACTCACCATAGGGATCATGCGGCAAGACCTGATGCAGTTGTTCATTCCAAACATAGACATGTAATCAGCGTATTCGCCCCTCCTAAAGAAATACTGGTTTCCCATGTAGTTGGGATTATCGTACATCATCCAGCATCCGCTCTCCACTCTGCAAGAGTGACAGCGGCTCATGTAGGAGGAGAAGTCACCACAGTCGCTCATACACTCATAAGAGCGACCCTGGAAGTTCCTGTCCTCATAGAAGGTGACCTGAAAGATTGGTTAATATTTTAGTGATTTAAAGTGAAATATCAGATAATTTGGACTGTGTTGACATGCTGGAATGAAATTTACCTTGCCCATCATGGTTGCACTGGCTGATTCTCAGTAGTTCCACAAACCAGTAGTTCCAGTTGTTGACTGACTGCTGTCACCTGTGCTTTTATACTAGACCAAGACTAAAGACTACAGGGCCTCTATTGTTAGTCAATTCCTGACTCTGCAAAATGGAAAATAACTTATTCTAGCTAAAGCCTAGCATCTAAAAGTTCATATTGACTTTTTTCATGAGTCTTAAATTTAGTTTGAAAGAATCTGATACAGTTGAAACAAAAGCGTTTACTTTCAGATTACCTCCTGGCCATGTAAATTGTATTGTTTTTGTTGGTTTGTTTGTTTCTATTATAGAATATTTTATAGAATCTTTTTAAGTCTGTCTGTGAAATTTCATGTTCTGTTTTTATGGTCTGACTTACAGAAGTTTCTTGGCTCTTTTGTTGTGTCCAGTTGTAGACTTATGTAAGTTAAGTTTATGTAAATAACAGTAGTTTTTAGTATTAGTATTTTAATAATAGTATTTAATAGATTGAGCTGAAAATGAAGTAATCACACTCAGTCAATCTTTTTCATAAAACTACATAATACAATAAGCTTTTAACTTTCATGAATCAACTCATCATTCCTTAGCTGGTAGTTCTAAAGTGACATTTTCAAAACAAGTTGCTAAGTTTTGGGCCCATCTGTTAAACTCTCAAATTTAGTTGTTGTATCTTATTTATTTACACACTTGTCCTGTTGAACTGTTGTATACATGCAATATTAAGCGTATAGTGCTGATATAGAGCCACAGCACTCCTACTAATGTGATATTACCAATGTGCCATTCTCCCCTTGCCCATTGTGGGTATATTATGGAGCGATTCAGCCTTTCATGTTTTTGTTATTTCATTGACTTTAATTTGGATCGAGACATATGATTTTCTCAATGTTTTATAACTTTATGAATATGTTTGTGTGACTGGTACAATGGTCTCGTTCTCGCAACAATTATATTAAATCAAGTAAATATTTGTTAATATAGGAGTGTCTCTTTTTAAAAAAAAAAAAAATAGTTTAACATTTAATTTTCTCGGGTCAGCAAGTGTGCTGGTGTGTTGTTTCATTTTTTTTTTTTCATGATAAGGGCGAAAATAATGTAAATTACTCCAAAATTTTTGATTGTACAGATAAGAGTAATAAATAATTAGAAACTGTAAAGTGTCTACGTTTATTTTACAGTAACAACAAAAAACGCTTTTGTAAAATTAAGAAAACAATCAGGGTGCGCTTTCTGCCATCTCAGTCTCGGTAAACAACTTTCTGAAACCTGTAAATGCCCCTTCACCTCGATAAACAAAGCAGCTAGATTCATCAAGTTCATCTAGGCTACTTTTCATTTTTGGAAGAAAATGTGCTGTGAGGATTACATATTGTATTTACCTCAGTAGAAGAATATGATGCTATGCACGGCTTGATCCAGTGGAGGAGATTATTTCTGAAATATAGAAAATGCATATATATGTATACACAATTCCAAAAAAGTTGGGACACTTTACAAATTGTGAATAAAAACAGAATGATGTTATTTTGTGGTTTTTTATTTTTTTATTTTTTTATTAATAATAACATAGATAACATATCAAGTGTTTAAACTGAGAAAATGTATCATTTTAAGGGAAAAATAAGTTGATTTTAAATTTCATGGCATCAACACATCTCAAAAAGGTTGGGACAAGGCCATGTTTACCACTGTGTGGCATCTCCTCTTCTTTTTATAACAGTCTGCAAATGTCTGGGGACTGAGGAGACAAGTTGCTCAAGTTTAGGAAAAGCAATTGTTGTCCCATTCTTGTCTAATAGGGGGGGCAGGGGGCAGCTGTGGCCTAACGGTGAGAGATTTGGACTTGTAACCAGAAGGTCGCAGGTTCGAGTCTCGGTGCTGGCAGGAGTTGTAGGTGGGAGGGAGTGAATGAAGAGCGCTCTCTTCCACCCTCAATACCCCTGGCTGAAGTGTCCTTGAGCAATGCACTGAACCCACAGTTGCTCCCCGGGTGCTGGATATATAGCTGCCCACTGCTCCGGGTGTGTGTTCACGGTGTGTTCACTTCTCACTGCTGTGTGTGTACACTTGGATGGGTTAAATGCAGAGCACCAATTTCGAGTATGGGTCACCATACTTGACAAATGTCACGACTTTAATACAGGCTTCTGGTTGCTCAACTTTCTTAGGTCTTCTTTGTCACATCTTCCTCTTTATGATGCACCAAATGTTTTCTATGGGTGAAAGATCTGGACTGCAGGCTGGCCATTTCAGTACCCGGACCCTTCTTCTACGCAGCCATGATGTTGTAATTGATGCAGTGTGTGGTCTGGCATTGTCATGTTGGAAAATGCAAGGTCTTCCCTGAAAGAGACGACGTCTGGATGGGAGCATATGTTGTTCTAGAACTTGGATATACCTTTCATCATTGATGGTGCCTTTCCAGATGTGTAAGCTGACCATGCCACACGCACTCATGCAACCCCATACCATCAGAGATGCAGGCTTCTGAACTGAGCGCTGATAACAACTTGGGTTGTCCTTGTCCTCTTTAGTCCGGATGACATGGCGTCACAGTTCTTCAAATTTTGATTTGTCTGACCACAGAACAGTTTTGCACTTTGCCACAGTCCATTTTAAATGAGCCTTGGCCCAGAGAAAAAGCCTGTGCTTCTGGATCATGTTTAGATATGGCTTCTTTTTTGACCTATAGAGGTTTTAGCCGGCAACAGCGAATGGCACGGTGGATTGTTTTCGCCGACAATGTTTTCTGGAAGTATTCCTGAGTCCATGTTGTGATTTCCATTACAGTAGCATTCCTGTATGTGATGCAGTGCTGTCTAAGGGCCCGAAGATCATGGGCATCCAGTATGGTTTTCCGGCTTTGACCCTTACGCACAGAGATTGTTCCAGATTCTCTGAATCTTTGGATGATATTATGCACTGTAGATGATGATAACTTTCAAACTCTTTGCAATTTTTCTCTGAGAAACTCCTTTGTGATATTACTCCACAATTTTTCGCCGCAGCATTGGGGAAATTGGTGATCTTCTGCCCATCTTGACTTCTGAGAGACACTGCCACTCTGAGAGGCTCTTTTTATACCCAATCATGTTGCCAATTGACCTAATAAGTTGCAAAATGGTCCTCCAGCTGTTCCTTATATGTACATTAAACTTTTCCGGCCTCTTATTGCTACCTGTCCCAACTTTTTTGGAATGTGTAGCTCTTATAAAATCCAAAATGAGCCAATATTTGGCATGACATTTCAAAATGTCTCACTTTCAACATTTGATGTTGTCTATATTCTATTGTGAATAAAATATAAGTTAATGAGATTTGTAAATTATTCCATTCCTTTTTTATAGGCAGAGTGAAAGACTGGATTTTTTCGATTAGGTATGGTACTAGTGATTTCAAAACATTTCAGCTGGTTTATATGAATTGTGTATATATTATTTATCTTGTATAAGATGCATTTCTATGCATATTACACTGCAGTAAATTGCTTCATTGTACGGTGATTATCTCTTCAGCGCCCAATGTGAGCAGGACAAGCAACAATGCATAATATTAATGACTATGACTGTCATATACATGACATCATAATGAAAACATATTATAATAAAACGCTGTGAATTTTTAGAGTTTAGTTGCAGTGTTTCTGCACGTTGTTGTGCGTGAATACAAAAGGAGTTCATTCAGAGCCGCGTAGACACGTTTCTTGAGCATTCGGGGCATTTTGTGCAGATAACCTATAAGTCTTAATACTGACTTTATGTTGTATAAATAACAGAGTGTATTCTATATGAGATAAATAAGTTAAATCTCACGGATTAAAAACCTGCTATCATATGCTTCATTCTACTGGTCATCTTTAGTGCATGCAGCTCAAAACAGAAATGCAGGACAACAACTACTGTCATATAACTTTATAATGAGAGAACTATTGTAAAAAATGTTGTGAATTCTTAGGGTTTCACTGATGTTTAATGTTAACTATCTTTTAACCCCATTTGTATCTGTGAGGCATCCTTGCACATTTTCTCTGTGTGTTAACGTAAGTAATTATGACTGTCAAATTTCTGACTTGACTCTTGGTAATGTATTTTGCCCCCGCCACCAAACATATAGTTAGACTATCAATAGACTATCAGAAAGATTGGAAAATTATGAAAACTCTACTGGCTCACCTTAGTGCTTTTTTGCAAACTCTTATGTTGCCTTTCTATTTTTGATGCTTGTCAGAGGTTGGCATCTTGCTGTAGCCTCTGTAATTCAATGTCAAAGTCTCCTGTGCACAGTAGATTGTCAGAGCATCACCACAGCTTTCTAGAGTATTTTAGGCTTCATTTTCAAGCCTTTTTTATGATTTATTTTATATATATATATAATATATATATATATATATATATATATATATATATATATATGTGTGTGTGTGTGTGTGTGTGTGTGTGTGTGTGTGTGTGTGTGTAATATATAGGTATAATGCTTCTGATATCAAACATGCTCACAGATGTTTTTTTTGTTAGTTTTTTTTGTGTGACGAACCTACCTACCTGGAAAACTGAATCCCTCTGTCTTTTTAAACTGTTTCCATCTGACAGTGCTGTACTAACATCAGCAAGCAGTTCAACTACACTGGGTTGATATTCTACATGAATATGGTCAATTAAGCTCCATAACTATTAATGATGGCACTGTTTTTTAACTAGTGCATGGAATGAAGCAGCAAACACCATGGAAATACCAAGTATGGTTTAATTGTTTCAACATTTGAACATGGGCACAAAGGTGCGGGATTGTTTCACATCTTTGTGTTTAGATCAGTGTGCTCAATAATGTATCTTTGAACTTCATTATGTATATTTTGAATATATTGTGTTGTAAATCATGTGTATTTGTTATACAGAATTGAATTAATTTTATTTTTTGTGGGGGGATTTATGGACTCAGTTATTAATGTAGATTTGTAGTGTTGTGTTGTTTGATTTACTGGATGATGTAATTTTCTTGAGCATGCTAAAGTCATTTCAAATTTGTTAATGATTACAGTAAACTTTATTCTAGTAGTACTTTTTTTACTCAATCTTATACTCTATGGAATCTAGGGATGCCACAAATTTGTTATCTGGGTTAGAACTTAAGCTGTCAAAACAAAAGGCAAATTGAACTTAATATGGTATTAGTTAACCTTGCAACCTATAATTTCAGTCCGCCTGGGGAGTTTGAGAATCTGAGATTTCTGTTAGCGGCTGGTTTGAGTAAAGCAGGTCCTGATTGAACAAGTACACTTTGAGAGTAGAAACACAAAAATAATCATAACTATGAGCTTTAACTTGAAACTTCAACCTGAATTCAAATTGGATTCAAATTGTGAATTGGATAACAGAATCCGAATCATTTAACCAAAATGACACCAGAAAAGACAACACAGAAACACACTAAAAATGTTCCACTAGATTGAGTCGTTGTTTGGCCAGTAACAAATTCCTGGATTATCATTTATAATAGCAAGATATCCATAAGCTCAAACCTGCTGATTTAAGTGATTTTTGGGGGGGTCATGACAGCTTTTGTTAATGCATCTCAGTCAAAATGAACAGTTCAGATGTCATGTTTTTTTTTACATGTGCAACATTTTTTGTCCGCTGCATATGTAACCCTTTCAGCAAAATTTGCGTTAGTAATAGGGCAAACTATGTAGACATGATAGCGCCAGAATCAAATGCAGCAAACTTAAAAAAAAAATATGTGGGAAAATAACTTTTAAACAGCTGATGAAAAACTGCTGTCAAAATTCTTACTTTCGGTTAACTTATGAGCATCTGTAGTCTCAAACTACTGTTTATCAATACAAATGGTATTTGCCTCATTCCATATTGTTTAGGTAAAATATATCAATATATTATATATATATATATATTAAATACAACCTAGCACTGGGTAAAATATGGACAAACCCCAGACTGGGTTGTTTTTGACCCTGCGGTTGGGTTACTGGCGCCTAGAAGGATATTTAGCCCAGTATTTTTTTGAGTGTAGTTTAGCTCATGAGGTGTTTTTTTGGACTACTAATGATGGCATTTAATGATTTTTCAAGACACTGTGTTGTAGAAGAAATATTTTATTGACAATTTAAAAAATGCTAGAAATAAACACTATAAAACTAGTACCAGGAGTCCATGATACGCCTCATGCTCATGAATCTCATGCCACCCATATTACTGAAGCTCCTGTACTCTCCAGGACTGAAGTACCACATCCTGCCTCTGGAGGAGACAAGTGCTCAAGTTTAGGAAAAGCAATTGTTGTCCATTCTTGTCTAATAGGGGGGGCAGGGGCAGCTGTGGCCTAACGGTGAGAGATTTGGACTTGTAACCAGAAGGGTCGCAGGTTCGAGTCTCGGTGCTGCAGGAGTTGTAGGTGGGAGGGAGTGAATGGAACAGCGCTCTCTTCCACCCTTTTCAATACCCATGGCTGAAGTGCCCTTGAGCACGGGCACTGAACCCCCAGTGCTCCCCCCGGGCGCGGATCTATAGCTGCCCACTGCTCCGGGTGGGTGTTCACGGTTTTGTGTGTTCACTTCTCACTGCTGTGGTGTGTACACTTGGATGGGTTAAATGCAGAGCACCAATTTCGAGTATGGGGTCACCATACTTGACAAATGTCACGACTTCTTTAATACAGGCTTCTGGTTGCTCAACTTTCTTAGTGTCTTCTTTGTCACATCTTCCTCTTTATGAGCACCAAAGTTTTCTATGGGTGAAAGATCTGGACTGCAGGCTGGTCATTTCAGTACCCGGACCCTTCTTCTACGCAGCCATGATGTTGTAATTGATGCAGTGTGTGGTCTGGCATTGTCATGTTGGAAAAAGCAAGGTCTTCCCTGAAAGAGACGACGTCTGGATGGGACGCATATTGTTGTTCTAGAACTGTGTGGATATACCATTTCATCATTGATGGTGCCTTTCCAGATGTTGTAAGCTGACCATTGCCACACGCACTCATGCAACCCCATACCATCAGAGATGCATGGCTTCTGAACTGAGTGCTGATAACAACTTGGGTTGTCCTTGTCCTCTTTAGTCCGGATGACATGGCGTCCCAGTTTTCCAAAAAGAACTTCAAATTTTGATTTGTCTGACCACAGAACAGTTTTCCACTTTACTACAGTCCATTTTAAATGAGCCTTGGCCCAGAGAAAAAGCCTGTGCTTCTGGATCATGTTTAGATATGGCTTCTTTTTTGACCTATAGAGTTTTAGCCGGCAACGGCGAATGGCACGGTGGATTGTGTTCACCGACAATGTTTTCTGGAAGTATTTCCTGAGCCCATGTTGTGATTTCCATTACAGTAGCATTCCTGTATGTGATGCAGTGCTGTCTAAGGGCCCGAAGATCATGGGCATCCAGTATGGTTTTTTTGGCCTTGACCCTTACGCACAGAGATTGTTCCAGATTCTCTGATCTTTGGATGATATTATGCACTGTAGATGATGATAACTTCAAACTCTTTGCAATTTTTCTCTGAGAAAATCCTTTGTGATATTACTCCCACATTCCACAATTTTTCGCCGCAGCATTGGGGAAATTGGTGATCTTCTGCCCTTCTGAGAGACACTGCCACTCTGAGAGGCTCTTTTTTATACCCAATCATGTTGCGAATTGACCTAATAAGTTGCAAAATGGTCCTCCAGCTGTTCCTTATATGTACATTAAACTTTTCCGGCCTCTTATTGCTACCTGTCCCAACTTTTTTTGGAATGTGTAGCTCTCATAAAATCCAAAATGACCCAATATTTGGCATGACATTTTCAAAATGTCTCACTTTCAACATTTGATGTTGTCTATATTCTATTGTGAATAAAATATAATTAATGAGATTTGTAAATTATTCCATTTTCCTTTTTTATAGGCAGAGTGAAAGACTGGATTTTTTCGATTAGGTATGGTACTAGTGATTTCAAAACATTTCAGCTGGTTTATATGAAATTGGGTGTATATATTATTATCTTGTATAAGATGCATTTCTATGCATATTACACTGCAGTAAATTGCTGATCATTGTACGGTGATTATCTCTTCAGCGCCCAATGTGAGCAGGACAAGCAACAATGCATAACATTAATGACTATGACTGTCATATACATGACATCATAATGAAAACATATTATAATAAAACGCTGTGAATTTTTAGAGTTTAGTTGCAGTGTTTCTGCACGTTGTTGCGTGAATACAAAAGGAGTTCATTCAGAGCCGCGTAGACACGTTCTTGAGCATTCGGGGCATTTTGTGCAGATAACCTATAAGTCTTAATATTGACTTTATGTTGTATAAATAACAGAGTGTATTCTATATGAGATAAATAAGTTAAATCTCACGGATTAAAAACCTGCTATCATATGCTTCATTCTACTGGTCATCTTTAGTGCATGCAGCTCAAAACAGAAATGCATGACAACAACTACTGTCATATAACTTTATAATGAGAGAACTATTGTAAAAAATGTTGTGAATTCTTAGGGTTTCACTGATGTTTAATGTTAACTATCTTTTAATCAAAACATAAAGCATTATTTACCCCATTTGTATCTGTGAGGCATCCTTGCACATTTTCTCTGTGTGTTAACGTAAGTAATTATGACTGTCAAATTTCTGACTTGACTCTTGGTAATGTATTTTGCCCCCGCCACCAAACATATAGTTAGACTATCAATAGACTATCAGAAAGATTGGAAAAATTATGAAAACTCTACTGGCTCACCTTAGTGCTTTTTGCAAACTCTTATGTTGCCTTTCTATTTTTGATGCTTGTCAGAGGTTGGCATCTTGCTGTAGCCTCTGTAATTCAATGTCAAAGTCTCCTGTGCACAGTAGATTGTCAGAGCATCACCACAGCTTTCTAGAGGTTTTTGGCGATTTTACAATCATATATTTTAGGCTTCATTTTCAAGCCTTTTATGATTTATTTTATATATATAATATATATATATATATATATATATATATATATATATATATATATATGTGTGTGTGTGTGTGTGTGTGTGTGTGTGTGTGTGTGTGTGTAATATATAGGTATAATGCTTTTGATATCAAACATGCTCACAGATGTTTTTTTTTGTTAGTTTTTATTGTGTGACGAACCTACCTACCTGGAAAAACTGAATCCCTCTGTCTTTTTAAACTGTTTCCATCTGACAGTGCTGTACTAACATCAGCAAGCAGTTCAACTACACTGGGTTGATATTCTACATGAATATGGTCAATTAAGCTCCATAACTATTAATGATGGCACTGTTTTTTCTTCAGTGCATGGAATGAAGCAGCAAACACCATGGAAATACCAAGTATGGTTTAATTGTTTCAACATTTGAACATGGCACAAAGGTGCGGGATTGTTTCACATCTTTGTGTTTAGATCAGTGTGCTCAATAATGTATCTTTGAACTTCATTATGTATATTTTGAATATATTGTGTTGTAAATCATGTGTATTTGTTATACAGAATTGAATTAATTTTATGTTTTGTGGGGGATTTATGGACTCAGTTATTAATGTAGATTTGTAGTGTTGTGTTGTTTGATTTACTGGATGATGTAATTTTCTTGAGCATGCTAAAGTCCATTTCAAATTTGTTAATGATTACAGTAAACTTTATTCTAGTAGTACTTTTTTTACTCAATCTTATACTCTATGGAATCTAGGGATGCCACAAATTTGTTATCTGGGTTAGAACTTAAGGCTGTCAAAACAAAAGGCAAATTGAACTTAATATGGTATTAGTTAACCTTGCAACCTATAATTTCAGTCCGCCTGGGGAGTTTGAGAATCTGAGATTTCTGTTAGCGGCTGGTTTGAGTAAAGCAGGTCCTGATTGAACAAGTACACTTTGAGAGTAGAAACACAAAAATAATCATAACTATGAGCTTTAACTGAAACTTCAACCTGAATTCAAATTGGATTCAAATTGTGAATTGGATAACAGAATCCGAATCATTTAACCAAAATGACACCAGAAAAGACAAACACACTAAAAATGTTCCACTAGATTGAGTCGTTGTTTGGCCAGTAACAAATTCCTGGATTATCATTTATAATAGCAAGATATCCATAAGCTCAAACCTGCTGATTTAAGTGATTTTTGGGGGGGTCATGACAGCTTTTGTTAATGCATCTCAGTCAAAATGAACAGTTCAGATGTCATGTTTTTTCAACATGTGCAACATTTTTGTCCGCTGCATATGTAACCCTTTCAGCAAAATTTGCGTTAGTAATAGGGCAACCTATGTAGACATGATAGCGCCAGAATCAAATGCAGCAAACTTAAAAAAAAAATGTGGGAAAATAACTTTTAAACAGCTGATGAAAAACTGCTGTCAAAATTCTTACTTTCGGTTAACTTATGAGCATCTGTAGTCTCAAACTACTGTTTATCAATACAAATGGTATTGCCTCATTCCATATTGTTTAGGTAAAATATATCAATATATATGATATATATATATTAAATACAACCTAGCACTGGGTAAAATATGGACAAACCCAGACTGGGTTGTTTTTGACCCTGCGGTTGGGTTACTGCCTAGAAGGTTATTTAGCCCAGTATTTTTTTTGAGTGTAGTTTAGCTCATGAGGTGTTTTTTTGGACTACTAATGATGGCATTTAATGATTTTTCAAGACACTGTGTTGTAGAAGAAATATTTTATTGACAATTTAAAAAATGCTAGAAATACACACTATAAAAACTAGTACCAGGAGTCCATGATACGCCTCATGCTCATGAATCTCATGCCACCCATATTACTGAAGCTCCTGTACTCTCCAGGGCTGAAGTACCACATCCTGCCTCTGTAGTGGGGCTGCTCATAGAAGAGCCAGTGGCCTTCCATCACATGACAGGACTGGCAGTGAGACATGCGATAACGGTCCATGATGCTGTCACAGTCATCCATCATCTCGTACATCTGACCCATGAAGTTCTCCCTCTCGTAGATCCTCATTCTGTAGGATCCCCTGTACTGTAGTAGGAGAGGAGTCAGTTATGTTCACTGTCTAGTCCTGCCTCATAAATAACCATTCTTAAAGTAACCATTTTATTTCCTTCCAAATCAATGCAAATTGAATGTTTCATTATGAAAAGTTCTTTGAATTTATTACAAATAAGAATATTCTTGGAACTCACCATAGGGATCATACGGCAGGACCTGATGCAGTTGTTCATTCCAAACATAGACATGTAATCAGCATATTCTCCCCTCTTAAAGAAATACTGATTTCCCATGTAGTTAGGATGATCATACATCATCCAGCATCCGCTCTCCACTCTGCAAGAGTGACAGCGGCTCATGTAGGAGGAAAAGTCACCACTGTCACTCATACATTCCCAAGAGCGACCCTGGAAGTTCCTGTCCTCGTAAAAGATGACCTAAAAAAATAAAAGTTAATTTTTTAGTCATTTAAAATATAAAAAAAGAAAAAAAAAATTTGGGAGTTAAACTGTGTAGAATTAAGTTTACCTTGCCCATCATGGTTGCACTGGCTGATTCTCAGTAGATCCACAAAGGAGAAGCTGAAGCTGTTTCTGCTTGTTGACTGACTGCTGTCATCTGAGCTTTTATACTAGACCAAGACTAAAGACTACAGGGCCTCCATTATTAGTCAGCTCCTGACTCTGCAAGTTAAAAAAGAGGCCACTTTAGCTGAAACATAGTATTTAGATCCTACTGTACTACTCACGTTTTGTCCTTGACTGTAGAATTTCTGAAGTTTAATTTGTAATTATGAAGCACTAAACTCACTAAACACATGAAGGGGATTTAAAATACTTTATTAACTGTACTTCTTTGATTAACAGAGAATAAAATGTTGGGAAAAAATTGGACATATTTGAAAAAAAAAATTTGGTTTCTCAAATAGATATTGTGTTAACAGTAATTTAAGCAACAAACAAGTGGTGAATTTTTTTGTGTTTATTAAAGCATATTTATTTATTTATTGCTTGTTTGTTTCAAATATATTTTTTAATTTTATTATTTTTTCTAAAACATCTTTGATGCAGGGTTTATTTTCTAGGTTATAGAAATTCTATTTAGTTAATTTTGCTGAAGCTTTTTTTTCTGAACAAATGTTTTAGCAACTCCTCACTTCCTTGTTACGTTTGGTATCTTTGTGGAGTGATGAAGTAACCATGTGCGTGTGTTTACTCACAATCCCTCCCTCAATATAATAAAACAGAGATTATCTGTCCTATGTTTTTTCAAAAAAATATTATTTCAGTCTTTTAACTTTCTACTAATTTCACATTTAATTTAATAATGTTGCTTGCTGTTTCATCTTAATTATTTGTGGAATTTACTAGCAAGTCCGACACTAAATATTTTTTTCAGTGTAGGTTGTTGATGCAAAGCGGGGCTCATTACATGTATAAAATGTAAAAATGAAATAACAAATTTTAAAGAAAATAATTGGCTAGATGTTAGCACTCACATGTAAGTGTGTAAAAGTTTGGTTTACGATATATCGTCTGGTGTTTTTTAGAACTTTAGGACATTGAGAAATGTAGTGATTCAAGGTGTGCCTTAGGCTGGCCACAATAAAAGGCCCCTCTAAAATGTGCAGTTTTACTGTATTGGGGGGTCCAGGGGTGGGGGGGGTCCGAAAACCAGTCAGTATCTGGTGTGACCACCATTTGTCTCAAGCAGTGCAACACATCTCCTTTGCATAGAGTTGATCAGGTTGTTGTATGTGGCCTGTGGAGTGTTGGTCCACTCCTCTTCAATGGCTGTGCGAAGTCGCTGAATATTGGCAGGAACTTGAACACACTGTTGTATACGCTGATCTAGAGCATCCCAAACATGCTCAATGGGCGACGTGTCCATTGAGTATGCTGGCCATGCAAGAACTGGGATGTTTACAGCTTCCAGGCATTGTGTACAGATCCTTGCAACATGGAGCCGTGCATTATCATGCTGCAACACGAGGTGATGGTCATGGATGAATGGCACAACAATGGGCCTCAGGACCTTGTCACGGTATCTCTGTGCATTCAAAATGCCATCAATAAAATGCACCTGTGTTCGTTGTCCATAACATATGCCTGCCCATACCATAACCCCACTGCCACCATGGGCCACTCGATCCACAATGTTGACGTCAGCAAACAGCTCACCCATACGACGCCATACACGCTGTCTGCCATCTGCCCTGTACAGTGAAAACCAGGATTCATCTGTGAAGAGAGCACGTCTCCAAAGTGCCAAACGCCATCGAATGTGAGCATTTGCCCACTCAAGTCGGTTATAACAACAAAACTGCAGTCAGGTTGAGACCCTGATGAGGATGACGAGCATGCAGATGAGCTTCCCTGAGACGGTTTCTGACAGTTTGTGCAGAAATTCTTTGGTTATGCAAACCGATTGTTGCAGCAGCTGTCTGAGTGGCTGGTCTCAGACGATCTTGGAGGTGAAGATGCTGGATGTTGAGGTCCTGGGCTGGTGTGGTTACACATGGTCTGCGGTTGTGAGGCATGTGGATGTACTGCCAAATTCTCTGAAATGCCTTTGGAGACGGCTTATGGTAGAGAAATGAATATTCAATTCACGGGCAACAGCACTGGTGGACATTCCACCAGTCAGCATGCCAATTGCATGCTCCCTCAAAATTTGCGACATCTGTAGCATTGTGCTGTGTGATAAAACTGCACATCTTAAAGTGGCCTTTTATTGTGGCCAGCCTAAGGCAGACCTGTGCAGTAATCATGCTGTCTAATCAGCATCAGCATATACCACACTTGTGAGGTGGATGGATTATCTCGGCAAAGGAGACGTGCTCACTAACACAGATTTAGACAGATTTGTGAACAATATTTGAGAGAAAGAGGCCTTTTGTGTACATAGAAAAAGTCTTAGATCTTTGAGTTCATCAAAAACAAAAGTGTTGCATTTATAATTTTGTTCAGTGTAATTAGTCTTTATATGCCATGTAATGCCATACCACAGATGTTCATAGAGAGCCCAGAGTTCTGTAATGTTTCTTTAAAGTTTTCTTTTACTTTAAAATTTTTGTCTAGATACTTGGACCCAAAAAACATTGGACTTGGCTGAATTTCATTGTATGGAAAAAATACCAAGATATTTTTCAAAATATCTTTAAAATATAATACCACAGAAATATAGTTTGTTTATTTATTTTAATTTAATTTAGCCATATGGACTTTTTTATTTCTGATAAATTCTAATAAAATAGAAGCACTTGTAATTTGACCAAAGGCTTTGAGAAACAAGCTTTTTTTATGCAATTTGTTTCTAGGTAGTTTGGGTTTCTTGTTTGGCTGAGCGTTGTCATTTGAAAGCATTTATCCCTTATGTTTACATAGGTTAGATTGCTATCTTAGCATAATATAACATAATTCAGAAATGTCTTGCAGTTCTGTTTCATTTATGAGGTGTTATTTGACAACTCATGTAAATATTATTGACATCAATGATTTTCGAGACAGAATGTTTAGTGTTGTAGAGGAATTATTTTATTAATATAAACCCTAGTACCAGGAGTCCATGATACGCCTCATGCTCATGAATCTCATGCCACCCATATTACTGAAGCTCCTGTACTCTCCAGGCCTGAAGTACCACATCCTGCCTCTGTAGTGGGGCTGCTCATAGAAGAGCCAGTGGCCGTCCATCACATGACAGGACTGGCAGTGAGACATGCGATAACGGTCCATGATGCTGTCACAGTCATCCATCATCTCATACATCTGACCCATGAAGTTCTCCCTCTCGTAGATCCTCATTCTGTAGGATCCCCTGTACTGTAGTGGAAGAGAGGTACATTATTTTAAGTTTGTCATGTAGATCCAACATGTAATGTAAACAAATACAATAACTGTATTGTTCTGCCTCATAAATCAACATTCTGAAAGGATCCTCTGTGCTTCATGATTCCAAATAAATATAAATTTAATATTTAATTTAGAAATGGTATTAATAAAAGGATGTGGATTTGGGTGGATTCATTACAAAGCAATACATTTATGGAACTCACCATAGGGATTGTACGGCAGGACTTGATGCAGTTGTTCATTCCAAACATAGACATGTAATCAGCATATTCTCCCCTCCTAAAGAAATACTGATTTCCCATGTAGTTGGTATTATCATACATCATCCAGCATCCACTGTGCACTCTGCAAGAGTGACAGCGGCTCATGTAGGAGGAAAAATCAGCACAGTCGCTCATACAGTCATAAGAGCGACCCTGGAAGTTCCTGTCCTCATAGAAGGTGACCTGAAAATTCAAAATCGATCTTGTTAAAGTTAACAAATGGAATAATTTTGGAATAAAACTATGTGGAAATGGGTGCTGGAACAAGGTTTACCTTCATGGTTGTGCTGGCTGATCCTGAGTAGTTCCACAAAGGAGAAGCTGAAGCTGTTTCTGCTTGTTGACTGACTCCTGTCACCTGTGCTTTTATACTAGACCAAGACTAAAGACTACAGGGCCTCCATTATTACTCAGTTCCTGACTGTGCAAGTTGGTTCATAGGCCATTCTAGTTAAAGCTTGGTATGTAGATTTTAGTGTTTACATTGTTTGAACAGTAGAATTTCGAAAGTGTATGTTGCTAAAATGAATAAATGTATAAATGCTAAATATATATATATATATATATATATATATATATATTATATATATATATATATATATATATATATATATATATATATATATATATATATGTATATGTATATATATGTATATGTATATGTATATATATATATATGTATATATATATATATGTATATATATATATATATATTAAATAATAATAATAATAATAATAATGAGCTTTCATTCTGACATATAGTTTTGTTCCAGATTTCCTTATTCTGACTGTGTGGATTTGGCTTGTTTTTGGTTTTTAAGAAAAATATGAAGCGATAAAATGAACCGATGTGCGGGACTCGATGAAAGAGAGGAATCGGCCAGAAGAAACAGTGAAACGTAGCAACATCACTGACCTGTTCAGATGCAGATCAGTTTAATCAGTAAATACGCTAGATAGGTTTGTCTTAATTAACGTAGTTGAGTATTAAACTGCTAGTAGCCTGTCTGTTAGGCTAGCACCAATGATTATTATCATCATTCAGAATACTGTGCTAAAGGACATCAAAATCGATTGTAAAGTTACATTTAAAAAAAATTAGCAGAGACACATATTCACATGGATTTATTGTACAGGGAGGGAGGGAGCCAGAGCAGACAACAACACAAAAATAATAAGAGTCACAGCCTAATAATTCATTACTGTATTAGAATTTTTCAACAAATATATATTGTAGCCTACTAATTTTGAATTTAAGGCACTTTAATACACATTAAAATGTTTCTTGAACATCAAATGAGTATATTAGAATGATTTCTTAAGGATCATGTGACACTGAAGACAGGAGTAATGATGCTACTATATACATGTATATAGAATGGTGGACTATGATGTCACTAGGCAAAAACCTGGAAGCAAGTTAGCATTTGAGCACTTCCAGTTCCATTGTCCCAGAGTTAATGGTTTTTTGAATGGGATTTTGGTTAAATCCATAAATAAGGTCCGTGATTCACACATGCTCAAGATACCTTCACGTTTTATTCTACGACATAAAACACACCAGCTACATCCCATTCGTGATTTAAAAAAAAAAAACTTTTACGTTTCTTTAAAAAGACGGTTGCTAACAAGTTGCTAAATGGGACTACAGGCGCTGTCGGAGACATATAACTTCTTCAATTTACAGTATTTTCCAGTCATAGTATAATTTGTAATACAATTAATTGTACAATAACCAATTAATAGTTTCCCGCATTTTATATTGTTGTTCCACAAGGTTTTTTTTTTTGTTGTTGTTGTTGTTTTTTTTTCCCGAAATGCAACACAACACAGATGGAAGATGCTCATTTTATCGCTTTCCTACTGATGTGGAGACTCTGCGTTCATACCACATTTACCAGCTTAGTCACCGTGAAAGTGAAACTTTAATGATGCATAGTGTTTAAAGCCACGTTAAATTTAAATGTTTACAGCCACATGAAGCTGTTAGAAAGCCTATGAGGATTTCCTAGAAGCAATGATAAAATAACATTTTGTGTACCCACCCTAACGAAGCTGAAATGTGATACTTTATTCACAACTATATCCAAAAACTCGCTCACTCTGCTGTTATTTAATAGATTAAATGTACTAGAATTAGTTTGTTTGTCTTTTAATGCACCTTATTTCGAAATGTACAGAAACACGTGCTTTCATATGTCCTTTAGTCATGATTATTTCATTTATTCACAATACTTATTAATGTCTCATTTCAGTTTAAGTTTGGCTCTAGTTTTGTATTTATTCCAGTTTATATGAAAAGGTTCATGTAGCGTGAATTAAAATTCATATACAGAGTAAATCCATTTCACTGAACATGTTAAAATAAGTTTGAAGTTGTGGGAAGCTTGGTGACGCTGAAGGCGAGCATCTGTGGTGTTGTAGTTCCTTTATAACCTAAGTTTAGCTTTTAAATTCTGGCGCTTTTATTTAGGCTTCAAAATTCATCAAAGTATATTATTATGTTAAGTTTCATGAACTATGGTTGAACACAGAGCTTATTTTTTTGCAATAATCCTATAGGCTTTTTTTTTGAGGGAACCAGTGTCATGCTAACAGCCGATCCGTCTACAGAGTGACGTCATATTTATTTACAGGGGTATATGATGTTACACTTGTCCGTGTGTGTAGACGTTGCACAACGCAAATTTGTGAATGAATGTTCCGAAGTGAGGTAAACTCACAAGAGGCGTAACATTTCAATCACACGCTTGAGGCATTCGGCCAATCACAATGCACTGGATAGCTGGCCAATCAGAGCACATCTCACTTTTCATACCGATGAGCTTTTTTAAAAATGAGGCGTTTCAGAAAGGCAGGGCATAGAGGAGAAACAATAATGTACAGTATGTGGAAAATAATGTGTTTTTTGAACCTTAAGCCACATAAACATTTAATTACACCAAATACACAAAATAATGTTCTTTTTAGCAACATCATATAACCCCTTTAAAAGTCAATACCCATTAACATAAACAGTATTTTGTCTGAGGGTGAAGTGAATGTGTTGCAGTTAACATCAATTTAAGGTCACCAAACATAGGTATGAATGGATTTGGATAGATCTTTCTGGCCTTTCTTTGTTTCGGCCGCTGCTGCTGTATCTAGATATCTTAAGGAATTTTTTATGGCCCTGCCATAAACTCTGTCCCTGGAATGCTACTGTGTCATTGTTAAATAATTCTTAAGGTTCTTACTGTAGTACAACAGAACTTAATAATTGTTCAATACTTTTTAAATTCCTAATGCTTTGACACATAGGATTTGAAAATTCAAATCTTTATTTGCATTGTTCACACTGCTAGTGACCCAGAGAGAACAGTTGTAGGCCTAATTTCTATGTATAGAACCACATAGTATATTTGATATTTGTTACGAAAGTTCAAAAAGTACTATGGTAAAAACACTGATCCTAAAATCATGGAAATTACTTATTTGGAAAAAACCTTTTGACATTTCTAACAAAGACTGTATTATATATATATATATATATATATATATATATATATATATATATATATATATATATATATATATATATATATATATATATATATATATATATATATATATATATATATATATAAATACTTATGCACTCTCAGATATAGAAAACAATTTTGGTTGGTTCTTGTAATGTGTTACTTTGAAGCAAAATTTTGTTACACCAGCTATAAATTCTTAACATAAAATTGTTTTGGTTTATTATTATTTGTATTTCTTGGAAAAGTACTTATATGAGTAATTTAACAAAATTCAACATACAAATTTGATATTCAAAGTCTGTAAAATAATAATAATAAAGAATTGTAAATAAAGAATTGTTTTAGAATTGGATTGTAATTTCAAGAATCAGCGTGGGATACTAAAATTCCACCCCATAACTGAATTTCTTCCATTTCAGGACAGCAAGTGGGTGGGCATGTTGGTTAGAAATATATTTGGTCTGAAATCATAGATATTTCCTAATCTAGAGAAAATAGAAATGTTTGGAAGTTTGGGAAATTTGGGAAATAAAAAAAATAAATATTTCTTTGGACAACTTGTAGAGTGTTTTTGTGGATTTTCTTTTTGTGATTAGTGGAATTAATGATTTTCAACACAATTTTTATTGTTGTACAGAAATTATTTTATTAATATAAACACTAGTAGCAGGAGTCCATGATACGCCTCATGCTCATGAATCTCATGCCACCCATATTACTGAAGCTCCTGTACTCTCCAGGACTGAAGTACCACATCCTGCCCCTGTAGTGGGGCTGCTCATAGAAGAGCCAGTGGCCCTCCATCACATGACAGGACTGGCAGTGAGACATGCGATAACGGTCCATGATGTTGTCACAGTCATCCATCATCTCGTACATCTGACCCATGAAGTTCTCCCTCTCGTAGATCCTCATTCTGTAGGATCCCCTGTACTATAATGTAAGAAAAAAAAAAGTGGATTAAAGATTTTTGAGATAAATCAACATCACATATAAATACTTTTTTTTTAAATATAAATTACATCAAATATTCATGGAGCTCACCATAGGGATCATACGGCAAGACCTGATGTAGTTGTTCATTCCAAACATAGACATGTAATCAGCATAGTCTCCCCTCCTAAAAAAATACTGATTTCCCATGTAGTTGGTATTATCATACATCATCCAGCATCCACTCTCCACTCTGCAAGAGTGACAGCGGCTCATGTAGGAGGAGAAGTCACCACAGTCGCTCATACACTCATAAGAGCGACCCTGGAAATTTCTTTCCTCATAGAAGATGACCTGAAAATTCACAGTTTAACATTTAGTGATTTGATATTTCTTTCGAATTTATTTTCATTGCAGATTGAAAATGTTAGCTGGTATGAAGTTTACCTTGCCCATCATGGTTGCACTGGCTCTGGTCCTCAGTAGATCCACAAAGGAGAAGCTGAAGCTGATTCTGCTTGTTGACTGACTGCTGTCACCTGTGCTTTTATACTAGACCAAGACTAAAGACTACAGGGCTTCTATTGTTAGTCAGTTCCTGACTGTGCAATTTGGCATAGAGGCTGTTAGTTAAACCGTAGTATCTAGATCTTAGTACTCTGTTAGGAATTTTTCTGAAGTTAATGTTTTTAAAATTAAAGACCAGAGCCTCACAATTCAATTAAGAATCTTTTTTTTTTTTCCTGTGGTTAATGTCTGTGATTTACAATACATAAACACTGCTAAATAACTGTCTACTAAACAAAATTAACTGTAATCAAGTGAAGGTTGTTTGTGAAACAAAATATGTAATAAATATCTAAATAAAAATATAGAAGATTACATATTTATCTTACACCCTTTTATGGTTGTGGTAGATTTAAAGAGAAACAGAAAAAGGATTTAGACCTTTTAATGTGATAGCCATTCACATAATAGGGTTGTCTGTGGTTTCAGAAATTGTTGTGGATGTATAGGCTATATACAGGAAATAAGGGGCCAAAATTGCACCTTTTAGGGGTACATCAGCTTGTCACTGGAACAGTAGCCTTAAAAGGACATCTTTGTTCCCTTTTTACGCCTACATATTAGTACCTTAAGGGTACGAATTACTATTCTAAGTGACCTAATACTCTATGTACCTATTAGGCATAAAAAAGGAACAAAGATGTCCTTTTAAGAGTACTGCTCCATTGACAAGCTGTTGTACCCCAAGGTAAAATTTTGGCCCATTTTTTTTCTGTGTGGCCTAGATGAGTGTGAGATTTCCCGGTCTGAAATTGTGTCCAAGTCTGGCCCTGTTGAACTATCATCTATTTATTCCATAATATGTTAATAGGCCTTCTCCCTTTAACTGTTGTGTTAAAGGGGTCATATGATGTGATTTCAAGTTTTCCTTTCTCTTTGGAGTGTTACAAGCTCTTGGTGCATAAAGAAGATCTGTAAAGTTGCAAAGACTAAAGTCTCAAATCCAAACAGATATTCTTTATAAAAGTTAAGACTCATCCACGCCCTCCTAAAATGACTCATTTAAACATGCCCCCACATCTCTACGTCACGATGTGGGACGTTTTGCATAATGCTGCCCAAATGTTCATGCAAAGAAAGAAGGCGTAACCTTTGGTTCTTGCTGTTGCCGCCGGCACCATGTCATAGAGACGCTGTTTTGTTGTGAAAGCGAAACTACTTTGTTGGATCTTCCAAAAGAGGACACAGCTAGAAATCAGTGGTTATGTTGTATTAACAACACTGTTCCAGAACAGTTCAACCCAAATATTTAGTGTGCAGGACATTTTATGGAGGACTGTTTCCTGATCCTGGGAGAGAAGACTACAATTCCGGCTGTTCTGACTCACAGTCTCTAAGTACTGTACGTTTACATATGTAAAGGATTTGCCACTGATTATTCAAACGTGAGTTTTGAGCAGTGTAGAGTAGCGGTTCTCAATCCCAGTCCTCGCACCCCCTGCTCTGCACATTTTGTATGTCTCTCTTATGCTTCAGACATTTGTTCTATTCGAATGTAAGTGCCCTGTGAAGTGGACATCACAGGATATTCCGCCATGATTCCAGTTCGAAGTGAATGTATATGTTCCATTCAAAGTGCATTGAAGTGTGCGAGACGTGAATTTAAATTGTATTTATTTACAGAGGTATATGATGTCACACTTGTCCGTGTCTGAAGACGTAGCGCAGCGCAAATCCATGAATGAATGTTCTGAAGTGAGGTAAACTTCAACAGATTTCCCCTGCTCAGGGAGTAGGGAGCAATGAACACTGTGTAGGGACCATGTCAATGGGAACACAGTTTATGCACGGAGCTCACTTCTAACGAGCTGATTATCTGAATCAGGTGTGTTAACAAAGAGAGACTTGTGAAATATGCAGAGCTGGGGGTTGCGAGGACTGGAATTGAGAGCCGCTGGTGTAGAGTAGCGCTTGTTGTTTGTCGTTTCTCCTATCAAAAATGCAGTGATGGTTTTATGTTTACATGACATGATGCAACGCAACGCGTAAAAACAGTATAACTCATTATAATCCATAATCATGTCCCCACTGGATGCAACAAATGCCTCATTTGTAATGGGTTTTATTGTTATTGTCTTGTAGCTCCGGTTTTCCGACCGGAACACGCATCACAGTATGACAAGGGGCGTAACATTTCCCACAAGCTTGAGGCATTTGGCCAATCACAATGCACTGGTTAGCTGGCCAATCAGAGCACACCTCACTTTTCAAAACGATGAGCTTTATAAAAAAAACGACGTGTTTCAGAAGGCACAGAGAAGAAACAATAATGTACAGTACAGACAATATCTATTAACATAAACTGTATTTTGTCTGAGGGTGAAGTGAATGCGTTGCAGTTTACATCAATTTAAGGTCACCAAACATAGGTATGAATATATTTGGATAGATCATTGTGGCCTTTCTTTGTTTCGTCCACTGCTGCTGTATCCAGATATCTTAAGGAATTTTTTATGGACCTGCCATAAACTGGTCCCTGGAATGCTACTGTGTCATTGTTAAATAATTCTTCATTCACACCAGTCTGTTATTATGGTACAGTGGGAATAGGAAGGTCTATTTATTATTAAAATTCAACATACAAATTTGATATTCAAAGTCTGTAAAAATAATAATAATAAAGAATTATAAATAAAGAATTGTTTTAGAATTGGATTGTAATTTCCAGAATTAGCATCGGATCCTAAAATTCCACCCCATAACTGAATTTCTTCCATTTCAGGACAGCAAGTGGGTGGACAAGTTGGTTAGAAATATATTTGGTCTGAAATCATAGATATTTCCTAATCTAGAGAAAATAAAAATGTTTGGAAATTTGGTACTGTAAGTTTGGGAAATAAAAATAAAATTAAATATTTCTATGGACAACTTGTAGAGTGTTTTGTGGATTTTCTTTTTGTGATTAGTGGAATTAATGTTTTTCAAGACAATTTTTATTGTTGAAGAGAAATTATTTTATTAATATGAACTCTAGTACCAGGAGTCCATGATACGCCTCATGCTCATGAATCTCATGCCACCCATATTACTGAAGCTCCTGTACTCTCCAGGCCTGAAGTACCACATCCTGCCTCTGTAGTGGGGCTGCTCATAGAAGAGCCAGTGGCCTTCCATCACATGACAGGACTGGCAGTGAGACATGCGATAACGGTCCATGATGCTGTCACAGTCATCCATCATCTCATACATCTGACCCATGAAGTTCTCCCTCTCGTAGATCCTCATTCTGTAGGATCCCCTGTACTGTAGTGGGAGAGAAGTCCTTTTAGTTTATCATCAAAAAAAGTAATAATTAATCAAAAAGTTAAAGAGAAACCTATTTATGTGTATATGTTAAGTAAACTAAAATTGAGCTCACCATAGGGATCATACGGCAAGACCTGATGTAGTTGTTCATTCCAAACATAGACATGTAATCAGCATAGTCTCCCCTCCTAAAGAAATACTGATTTCCCATGTAGTTGGTATTATCATACATCATCCAGCATCCACTCTCCACTCTGCAAGAGTGACAGCGGCTCATGTAGGAGGAGAAGTCACCACAGTCGCTCATACATTCATAAGAGCGACCCTGGAAATTTCTTTCCTCATAGAAGATGACCTGAAAATTCACAGTTTAACATTTAGTGATTTGATATTTCTGTCGACTTTTATTTTTATTGCAGATTGAAAATGTTAGCTGGTATGAAGTTTACCTTGCCCATCATGGTTGCACTGGCTCTGGTCCTCAGTAGATCCACAAAGGAGAAGCTGAAGCTGATTCTGCTTGTTGACTGACTGCTGTCACCTGTGCTTTTATACTAGACTAAGACTAAAGACTACAGGGCTTCTATTGTTAGTCAGTTCCTGACTGTGCAAGTTGGCATAGAGGCTGTTAGTTAAACCGTAGTATCTAGATCTTAGTACTCTGTTAGGAATTTAGTCCTTTAGTTAATGTGTTTAAAATTAAAGACCAGAGCCTCACGATTCAAATTAAGAGTTTTTTGGTTAATGTCTGTGATTTACAATATATAAACATTGCTAAATAACTGTCTACTAAACAAAATTAACTGTAATCAAGTAAAAGTTGTTTGTGAAACAAAATATGTTATAAATATCTAAATAAAAATATAGAAGATTACATATTTATCTTACACCCTTTTATGGTTGCGGTAGTTTTAAAGAGAAACAGAAAAAGTTTTTACATACACATTTAGTATTATTAGAGCAAATTAATTTTTTAATGAATTGGTTAAACAAATGATTCAGTAATTACTAGATTTGTTCCTGAAAGCATCATCATATTTAAATGAATTTGGTTGAATTAATGAATTTACTCACTCTTAAAGAGTGACCACCTGCTGTCGTAAAGATGTTGAAAAGACTGAAGACTGTTCATACTACATGTGTAAATCAGATGTTTCATCATGATATGATATTGATTCTCATACCCAGCGTTACCATATTTGTTGATACCTCAAAAAAATGATATGATACAATTATGATACGATTAGATTCAGGAGTATACCTGTTTTACACAACCGGTTGCAACAGATCAAGTAAGCTGTTACTTGTCTTCTATGCTTAAAGTATGTGGTAATTTTACTCCCAGTCATGAGAGGGTGCAAGGGAGCCAGTATCAGGGAAGTGTAGTGTACACAACCACCCTATAATGATTAAAACACCGCTCCTTTTATTTTTTTTAATCCCCATAAATCATAAGCAGTGTCTCAGAGCTTACCTATCACAGAATCCATAAAGTGTGACTTCACACTTTACAAGCACCACCCACGACTGTTGTCGGACACTGCCGTTTTAGCAGAGACACTGGCTGTGTCTGAAATGGCATACTTCCCTACTATATAGTAGGCAAAAAGCAGTAGGTGAGTGAATGAGTATGTTTGAACCCTCAGTACTTATAAAAAAGTAAGCGAAACTGCACTAATTCTTGCGAGATTCGGACGTACATATACTTAATTTGCTTTCTAATATGCCTACTTACCTACTTTAGTGTAGATAAAAAAGTATGTGAAGAAAGAAGTATGTTCGAAAACTGCAGCATTCATAAAAGAGTAGGCAAGAAACCCCAGATGTCCTACTGCTTCATCCCAGATTCTGGAGTGTGCATCGATGGACACTTTTCAATCTCGGGAGTCCACGGGACATCAATACATCATCATCAAACGTTATGGAGAACAGCAATGTGGGTGTTTTCAAATGTGAGTTTTAGAAACCAAAACACGGTTCCCTGTGTTAAAATCATATTTGTTGAGCCACTGTATCGTAAATTGTTGATTTGCTTAAGGTGTGAAGACATTAAATAGTATAGTATATCTGTGATTCTGCTGTAAAAAAACACGTTTTATTATGTATAGCCAACAGGGGCGCTCCAGTAAACACATGTACTGTATGTCTCCAAAGTGCGTTTACATAAACCATATACATCTATTATGCTTTTTCACTTTTTCAGCTGTAATGTTGCTGCTTGAGCATAAAAAGATCTGCAAAGTTACAAAGTCCAGTTCAAAAGGAGATATTTTATTTAACAGAAATCACTTTTTAAAAACTACAACAAATGACTCGTTTGGACTGCAACGCACATTTTCCGGGATTTCTAATATCTCAAATATGGACGAATGGGACGAGACCTGGTTGAGCTGCACTAGAGAAGACAACAAGCCAAGGAAGACAAACTTAGAGTGATTACAATCATCCGGGTTTAAATCATGCTCAAATTGATTTGATTTTGATGCAATATTTACACTGAAGCTTGCAGCCAGCTATGGTAAGGGCATGACATTTCCAGACCAGACACCGAGTGGAGCCAATCACAACACACACTGGCCCAGGTAACCAATCACAGCACATTTCGTAATTCAGAAGGCGGGCCTTCATTTGATACAGGAATTATTTGAGCCGTTCATGGCAGACTGTGGAGAGAGGTGCTGTAATAATGTAAAATATGTGAAAAATAATGTGTTTTTTGAACAACCTAGTATGAAAGCCTGTTCTAATACACCCCCAAAACAAAATCAAGACTTTGTAAAAGAGCATAATAGGATCCCTTTAAAGATGATGAGAAAATGTCTATTTAACATCTGACAGGAAAATGTACTAATAGAATTGCAGATGAGCACATCACAACATGAACAGACATCTGAGTGAGTGATGTATGTGTGCCATTATGTAGAATTCACTGTTGTCATCACTGCTTAAAGCCCGAGACTGCACGATTTTCATCTGTCCCAGATGAAAGATGGGCATCGTGAAACATTTGTGGCGATTTCTGTGATCGTGGCTCCTAATCGGTGGTCCTATGTCGTACAGTGCGGGAGGTTCTAAGACAGCCGTTCTCACAGTCTTGCGACCAAAGATAGTCTACGATAATTCTCTGGCAGTGTCAGAAATTCAGCATGATCATCGCACAGTGTGTTTGCAGTTATGACCCACATTTACTGACTAACCAGTAAAAATGCGACATGAAATCAATGCGACATGGCGCTAAAACATAAAACTGCTTACCTCAAGCTCTTATTCCTTCCTCTTTCACTGCTTTCACTTTTTTCAGCACACATAAAAACTACAACTGTCAAAGTGTGATTCATTATGTTCTTTTTGTTTACCACTAGCGCATGCTAATGATGTTTTATTCTTCTATAGAAACGTCAGAGCCTACAAGTCAATGGGTGTCATCTTCATACAGTCTACATGCATGTCATTACCAAGTTTATAAATCCATGTCACACAGTGTGACCAGCAATGATCTTTTAGGATTACTAAAATAATAAATTTACACAGTACATACACATATATAAACAAAAACCTTTATTTTGGATGCGATTATTTGTGATTAATCATTGCCCAGCATAAAAAAAAAAAATCATCACGATTACTGTATGTCGAAAGACTGTATTTTTCATAAACCAGATACATCTATTATGCTTTTTTCACTTTTTCAGCTTTAATTAGTCTGTAATGTTGCTGCTTGAGCATTAAAAAGATCTGCAAAGTTACAAAGTCCAGTTCAAAAGGAGATATTTTATTTAACAGAAATCACTTTTTAAAAAAACTACAACAAATGACTCGTTTGGACTGCAACGCACATTTTCCGGGATTTCTAATATCTCAAATATGGACGAATGGGACGAGACCTGCTTGAGCTGCACTAGAGAAGACAACGAGCTTTCCCAAGGCAGACAAACTTAGAGTGATTACAATCATCCGGGTTTTAAATCATGCTCAAATTGATTTGATTTTGATGCAGTATTTACACTGAAGCTTGCAGCCAGCTATGGTAAGGGCATGACATTTCCAGACCAGGACACCGAGTGGAGCCAAAATCACAACACACACTGGCCCAGGTAACCAATCACATCGCATTTCGTAATTCAGAAGGCGGGCCTTCATTTGATACAGGAATTATTTGAGCCCGTTCATGGCAGATTGGGAAGAGAGGTGTGGTAATAATGTAAAATATGAAAAAAATAATGTGTTTTTCGAACAACCTAGTATGAAAGCCTGTTCTAATACACCCCCAAAACAAAATCAAGACTTTGTAAAAGAGCATAATAGGACCCCTTTAATATTGTGAGAAAATGTCTATTTAACATCTGACAGGAAAATGTACTAATAGAATTGCAGATGAGCACATCACAACATGAACAGACATCTGAGTGAGTGATGTATGTGTGCCATTATGTAGAATTCACTGTTGTCATCACTGCTTAAAGCCCGAGACTGCACGATTTTCCTAGTCTGTCCCAGATGAAAGATGGGCATCGTGAAACATTTGTGGCGATTTCTGTGATCGTGGCTCCTAATCGGTGGTCCTATGTCTTTGTGTGCGGGAGGTTCTAAGACAGCCGTTCTCACAGTCTTGCGACCAAAGATAGTCTACGATAATTCTCTGGCAGTGTCAGAAATTCAGCATGATCATCGCACAGTGTGTTTGCAGTTATGACCCACATTTACTGACCAGCCAATAAAAATGCCACATGAAATCAATGCGACATGGTGCTAACACATAAAACTGCTTACCTCAAGCTCTTATCCCTTCCTCTTTCTCTGCTTCTTTTTTCAGCACACATAAAAATACAACTGTCAAAGTGTGATTCATTATGTTCTTTTTGTTTACCACTAGCGCATGCTAATGATGTTTTATTCTTCTATAGAAACGTCAGAGCCTACAAGTCAATGGGTGTCATCTTCATACAGTCTACATGCATGTCATTACCAAGTTTATAAATCCATGTCACACAGTGTGACCAGCAATGATCTTTTAGGATTACTAAAATAATAAATTTACACAGTACATACACATATATAAACAAAAACCTTTATTTTGGATGCGATTATTTGTGATTAATCATTGCCCAGCATAAAAAAAAAAAATCATTAATTATTTTATTATTATTTTATTTTTTAATTATTGGTCAGCATTTATCATTATTATTGTTCATAAGTGTTCTGGTGGGTTAGCAATGCATTCTGAGGTAATCTTAATTTCAAAGTAGTAACACTTAGATTTTTCGAGTGTAAAATCAACAGTCTTCTCCAAAGATGAGATCTTCCAGCAGCTGCCTGATGTCTCCTTTGTGCAGATATTGCAAACATGGGGGAAAACGTACAAGGTAGGATTGTCATGTTACTGATGCTAAGAGGTGTTTGTGCACCTGTCACTCTTATTTTCTTTTTATTATTATTACTGCAGACCTTATACATACAAGCTCAGGGAAAGATGGCATCTTTAACAATGAGCAATCATAATGACAAAAAAACTGAAAACATAACTATAATGGGTTTGCGTACATCATAGTATGAGATAATATACACAGAAAAAAGGATAAAAAATCATAATATTCATATAATCATAATGCATTAAAAATAGTTATAAGCCTCAGGGATGAAACGATAGAGAAATTCATCAAGAAAAAGAAGAAAACAGAAGATTTAAGCAAGTTTTTTATTGGATGAACAATTTTTCACATAAAATAAAGAAATTAATAACATATTCAAGAGATAATGATTTTGGGTTTTGGTAATAAAAATTATAAAAATATAAAAACTTAAATCAACCCAAAATGTATTGGTTATACTACAATCACAATAAAAGTGCAGCTGTTTCTGACTACAAAATGAGCAAATTTCATCAACATCAAGATATTTACAGATATCTTTTTACAGAGGAATTAAACCTGTCACCCATATCTTTTAAGTTGTTGCACTTGTTATAACGTCATAGATCAGTGGTTCTCAACTCCAGTCCTCGGGACCCACTGCTCTGCACATTTTGTTTGTCTCCCTTATTTATCGCACCTGATTCAGATCATCAGCTCATTAGGAGAGAGATCCATGAACTGAACTGAGTGTCTCAGATTCAGAAACATTCAAAATGTGCAGAGCAGCGGGTCCCGAGGCCTGGAGTTGAGAACCACTGTCATAGATCACGATAACGTCAGCATGGTTGATCGCATTCATACTCACCAAGATTTGGCTGTAGAGTACGTACTCTTATATCACTCGTTAAGTAAGTACTCATTGAAATTAAGTAACTACTCATTGAGTATGCCATTTTGGACACAGCCACTGCCCTAAATGAGCTGCTCACAATCTGACATGTTAATCTTCACTCTAGAGCAGGGGTGTCAAACTTGTGGATGTTTATAATTTGAAAAGCGGAGCCTCTCGTGGGTGTGATCATAGTAAAGTTATTGAGCTCAGATGGGAAAAACTGTACTTTGCATTGGTTTCATAAGGATTTCTTTACCAGAAAATATTTGTTTTGGACACGACTTACTTCATTTAAAAGTAGACATTTCAAGCTTTCTATACATATATTTATCATGTCTGTGAGGCAAGTATTCGCTGAGATTCAGGTTGTTTCATTTACGTGTCTGTGATGAAACTTGACAGAGACCGAGATGGCAGAGAGTGCACCCTGTTTATTTTCTTTATTTTACAAAACGACATGGGATTCTTTGCCAATAGTTTTAGAAATTACACCTATTAATTCTTTCCAGAAGGACTGTAAGTACTCACATGGCCAAATACAATGCAATAGTGTGCCCTTGTAAGTCAAGCATTTTCAACAAATATCCAACATATTTCAACTGAATTTGTTCAACTTTTCCGTTGTTATATATGTTCATGTGACACCTTTCTATCATGGGCAGCAATACGTTTTCCAGGAGTTTGTGCTACAGTAGCTCTTCTGTGTGGTCAGACCTGACAGTCTTGTCTTCACTCTCTACATCAGTGATCCTTGGGCCCCATGACCCTGATGTCAGTTTACCGGTTATCCATCTTGCACCACTTTTGGTAGGTACTAATTACTGCATAATGGGAACGCCCCACAAAATTTGTTGTTTCGCAGATGCTCCGACCCCCTTATCTAGCCATCACTATTTGGCCCTGGTCTCTCGGATCTTCATTAAGATCTTTTTGCTTGCTCATTTTCCCTGCTTAAAACACGTGATATTCAAAAGCTGACTTTTCACTTTCTGCCTAATATATCTCACCTCTTGACAGGTGCCATTGTAACAGTGCAATCAATGTTATTCACTTTACCTGTCAGTAGTTTTAATGTTTTACCTGATCAGTGTATATAGGTGTCTACTTTCTAAATTTCCCTCTCTAAGCGAAGCATGGCTATTAAAGGCAATCTACAATTTCTTGTTTGACTGAATGTGCCATAGTGTGTGGTATGATGACAGTCCAAAATGATTAGAAAACTGTGGGTCTCTTTTGGTTTTGTTAAAAGAAAAGGTTATTTAATATGTGAAAATGTTATGTAATATGTGAATAGATGCTACATTTTATATGTATTAGAATTGTTGTGACTGTGCAGTCTGATTCAGTATTGAAATAATCTGTATGTGGTATTGTACAATTGAATAATCTCCCCACAATAACTGTTGCACCATTATTTACATAATTGTTTTCACTCCCATCTATAATTGTGGTAACACACTTCACATATCATGACAAGTTGTACAGGATACATCTATTACTTTTACTGTGTTGTAGCTAAATTTAACACTGTTTCTCTCATGAGAAGTTTGTTTGTTTGTGCATTAGTCTAAGTAAATATTAGTGGCATTAATGATTTTCAAGACACAATATATTTAGTGTTCTGAGGAAAGTTTTATTAATAGAAACACTAGAAAATTAGTACCAGGAGTCCATGATACGCTTCATGCTCATGAATCTCATGCCACCCATATTACTGAAGCTCCTGTACTCTCCAGGGCCAAAGTACCACATCCTGCCTCTGTAGTGGGGCTGCTCATAGAAGAGCCAGTGGCCGTCCATCACATGACAGGACTGGCAGTGAGACATGCAATAACGGTCCATGATGCTGTCACAGTCATCCATCATCTCGTACATCTGACCCATGAAGTTCTCCCTCTCGTAGATCCTCATCCTGTAGGATCCCCTGTACTGTAGTGGAAGAGAAGTCCTTTTAGTTTATCATCAAAAAAAGTAATAATTAATTAAAAAGTTAAAGAGAAACCTATTCATTTGTATATGTTAAGTAAACTAAAATTGAGCTCACCATAGGGATCATACGGCAGGACCTGATGCAGTTGTTCATTCCAAACATAGACATGTAGTCAGCATAGTCTCCCCTCTTAAAGAAATACTGATTTCCCATGTAGTTGGTATTATCATACATCATCCAGCATCCACTCTCCACTCTGCAAGAGTGACAGCGGCTCATGTAGGAGGAGAAGTCACCACAGTCACTCATACACTCATAAGAGCGACCCTGGAAGTTCCTGTCCTCAAAGAAAGTGACCTGAAAATTCAAATTTAATATTTAGTGACATAAAATGCAAGATACCAATTCAAATATTTTAAATCTAAACTTTGTGGAAATGGGTGCTGGAACAAGGTTTACCTTCATGGTTGCACTGACTGGTCCTCGGTAGATCCACAAAGGAGAAGCTGAAGCTGTTTCTGCTTGTTGACTGACTGCTGTCACCTGTGCTTTTATACTAGACCAAGAGTAAAGACTACATGGCCTCTATTGTTAGGCTATTCCTGACTGTGCAAGTTGAAACAGAGGCCATTCTAGCTAAATTTTCTAGCTTCTAGCTTCTAACATTTCTAGCTTGGTATGTAGACCTTAGTACTCAAAATTATTATAACAATACAAGTATATTGGTCAAAAAGTATGTGTTTCATCAGATAAACTCTTAAGAAATGCTTATAATACTTCACAATAATGGTCAATTTGTTAACATTAGGTTATGCTTTAGATGTCATGAACTAACAGTGAAAAATATTTAATCTGTTAATTGTAAAATGTTCCCATCATTCTTAATGCATCATTTAATCATAAACATTATATAATGTTAATGTAAACTCTTATTGAAATGCTAATGAATGTGAATTGTAGAAATCAAATATTCACTTAGTTATCACCAAAGGGCACTTTATTTTGTTGAATATAGTCAGTTATGCTTGTTCAGAATCCTGTCTGAAATCAGTTTTAGTAGGTAGATTTGTGCGCAAATGCAACCTGTCAAGTCATGATATAATAGGGCAGCTGGGGAACAAGACAGCTGCCTAAGTATTCATATACATAAGTTTGTATTTTTATCATGTGGTTGTTGTTTTAGATTGAGAACTTCTGGCTATATGGATTTGGTTTGTTTTGGGGTTTCATGAGTATGCATTTTGCAATCCTGCTTAGTGATTCTGAACCTGTATCCTTAGCTCTGTCCATCCACAGAAGGGGCCTTGGTTTTGGGATAAAAGTAAAGAGACAAAACCTAGTGAGTAATCAGTCTGTAATGCAAATTTTTGAAAGTAACGAAAGATTAGAAAATAATTAAGAAAGTTAGATTAATTTGATTAGAAAATAATTAAGTTATTTCAAAATTCAAGACGTTTTCTTTTCTTTTTTTTTCTTCTTTTTCTAATTAATTGGAAAGAAATGGAGATTGATCGGAAGTTATATTTTCAAACTTTTAAGTATTGTTAATACAACTCATTGTGTCCTTTCAGTGAGTACAACATGTTCCTGGATCAACATACTTGTTGATCCTGGAACTACATTCCAATCAACCAATCAGAATTGAGATATAACTTTTCAGGAAATATCTGTTTTAGGCTTAAAATCAGGGATAGATGCTTCTACACCCTTGTATATCATTTTCCACTGATTTTAGGAATAAATTATGGGTAGGGTAAGGTTAAGGGGTAGGGACTGGGTTAAGTATATGTGGACAATAATGTGGATCCAGGATCATCAAAAGATGTTGATCCAGGAACATGTCTTACTTGGCAAAATCACGGCGACCGTGTTCTTCCTTTACATAAGTGAACATGTTGACATATTATGTTGCTTTTGATTTATGCCTTGAACTTTCCTTACTTGGTAAGTTTTTTTACTTTTCAAAAATTTTTTCAAAAACTCTTAATTTTACCTTCATAAAACCTGCAGAAACCCTGATATACAGACTTTGACCATTTAAAGAATTTTTGCAATGGAGAGCCTAATGGACCATCATCTCACCTATTTTAGAGAAAGGAAAATTTATATTTGCCCCCATTGTTCAGACTAATTTGTTCTGTTTTGTTTTAGCTTTGTGTAGCGGTTCTTGTGCTGCCTTAATGTGCTATCAGAAATTTCCTATTTCCCACTTATGAAGTCGTGATTACGAGCTCGTCGTTTTCAAGTGTTTTAATGTCGGAAAGAATAAAATGTAGCATCCAATTGGTTGACAATCATATAAACATTCACCGTGCTATACATGCAGTTTGCTGACAGTTCTGGAATTTTGGTCAAATACATGCTTATTTCACTGCTAATGAAACACAATATGCGTCGAATGATCGTTCATATCTTGCCTATAAATACACTACTTTAGCGACATGACAACAGGATGTAGTTGTTGTAAGAACAGCACTGACAGTAGAAATGGTTGTCTCCCCACCATGTTTAAAGTTTATGACCCACCCAACTCGGAAACTCTGGTATCAAAATTATTTCAGAATTTCCCAGTAGTAAATATGACTTGAGAGGCCGTTCACATCCAATTTCCAATTAGGAAGCTCGTTTTTACGATAATTCCGATAGCACGTGAAGGCAGCATTAATCCTGGTCCTCACAACCCCCTGTTCTGCCTATTTTGCATGTCTCTCGTTTAACACACCTAATTCAAATCACCAGCTCGTTAGAAGAGAGATCCATGAAAGAACTGTGTTCCTACTGACATGGTCCCCAAACAGTGTTCACTGTCCACTACTCCCTGCACCTGGGAAATAGGCTGAAGTTTACTTCACATAAGAACAAGGATTTGCGCTACACCACTGTCTGCAGTGTCTTTGCGCACAGCAGTGTTTCCCATTCATTAAAGGGGTCAAATGATGTTGCTATAAAGAACATTATTTTGTGTATTTGGTGTAATGAAATGTGTTTATGCAGTTTAAGGTTCAAAAAACACAAAGCACAAATTTCATGGGTAACCAATGACTTAGTTATACAGCAGTCACACAGAGTGAACCAAAAGTTATAAAAGATTTTAGTACATTTGCAAAGATGTCAGTGTGCCTGTTACAGAGGCATATTTAAAATTGGTTGGAGTCTGTTTGTATGCTTTGGTATACAGTATGAACTTTAATTTAAGAGAGAAAGTAGGTGGACTCTTCTAGTCCCCAGTGTCTTCTACCAGGGGCACTTTTTTTGTCATTTTACATTTATGTGTTAATAAATTAAATATCATTCACATTATTCACTTGTCCTAAACTATCCTGTTTTTGAAACCTTTATTTTTTTTTATTTTTTATTTTTTTAGTGGCATTAATGATTTTCAGGACCGTGTTCATTGTTGTAGAGAAATTATTTTATTTATTAACACTAGTACCAGGAGTCCATGATGCGCCTCATGCTCATGAATCTCATGCCACCCATATTTCTGAAGCTCCTGTACTCTCCAGGCCTGAAGTACCACATCCTGCCTCTGTAGTGGGGCTGCTCGTAGAAGAGCCAGTGGCCGTCCATCACATGACAGGACTGGCAGTGAGACATGCGATAACGGTCCATGATGCTGTCACAGTCATCCATCATCTCGTACATCTGACCCATGAAGTTCTCCTTCTCGTAGATCCTCATTCTGTAGGATCCCCTGTACTGTAGTAGAAGATGAGTCATTTTAGTTCAAGTATATCAGCCAAAAACTGTTAAAGCAAAATCTACTTATGTTTATATATATATATATATATATTTTTTTTTAAATTTTATATATTAAATTGAGCTCACCATAGGGATCATACGGCAGGACCTGATGCAGTTGCTCATTCCAAACATAGACATGTAATCAGCATAGTCTCCTCTCCTAAAAAAAAACTGATTTCCCATGTAGTTGGTATTATCATACATCATCCAGCATCCACTCTCCACTCTGCAAGAGTGACAGCGGCTCATGTAGGAGGAAAAATCACCACAGTCGCTCATACACTCATAAGAGCGACCCTGGAAGTTCCTGTCCTCAAAGAAAGTGACCTGAAAATTCAAATATAATATTTTAGTGATGTACAGTGAAATATACAAAAAAAAAAAAAAAACTGTGTGGAAATGGGTGCTGGAACAAGGTTTACCTTCATGGTTACGCTGGCCGGTCCTCAGTAGATCCACAAAGGAGAAGCTGAAGCTGATTCTGCTTGTTGACTGACTGCTGTCACCTGTGCTTTTATACTAGACTAAGACTAAAGACTACAGGGCCTCTATTGTTAATCAATTCCTGACTGTGCAAGTTGGCATAGAGGTCATTCTAGCTAAAGCTCATCATGTTGTTCTTAGCACTCACATTTATTAAGACCCTAACACATCAGAATTTTAAACATTTCTAGTATTCTGTATTAATGACATAATTACGAACAAAAGAATGACAAACAACCAAAAGTTATTTCTCTCAGCTAGGTATTTCTGTGTTATATTCAAAGATATACATTTTGCTAGGCTAGACCTTTAGTCACTGATCTCATATGTAGTTTTATAAATTACAGTACTTCTACTGTTATAAGTATTTTTATACAATTCATAATTAATGCTTTTGTTATTGTGGGGAAGCTTGCCACTTATAGTTTGTTTTGCAAATGTATATTTACAGTATTTGGTATATACAGTCATATACAGTGTCATACGTTGTCCCTTTGCCAAGTTCTGCCTTAATGTTGTTGATGATTGATTCATGTACTCAATATACAAACAGAATGCAAACAGTATTTCTTGTTTTTTTATTTTTTTCAAATTGTAAACATTTTACATTTTTGAGAAATACAAACAGTGTGTTAAAGCCAGCTAAACATATTTTACATCAATAAAAGAACTTACATTTGCACCAATTTAAATTACTAATAGTAGCCTAACATAATTTCACTTACACTCTTAAAAACAAAGGTGCTTAAAAGGTTCTTCACAGCGATGCCATAGAAGAACAATTTTTGGTTCCACATAGAACCATTCATTCAAAGGTTGTCTAAAGAACCATCTCTTTCTTATGTTTTTATAATCTGAAGAACCTTCTTTCGCCAACAAAGAACCTTTTGTGAAAAAGAAAGGTTCTTCAGTTGTTAAAGGTTCTTTATGGAACAATTTAGACAAAAAAAAGGTTCTTCTATGGCATCGTGAAGCACCTTTATTTTTAATAGTGTATGTACTGATTTAGGTCATTGTAGCATCAGTAGTAACTAAAAAGTTCACAGTGCCATAGTGATTATGTTGCAAGAAACGTTAGGAAATGTTCAGTTCACTTAGACTGATATATCAGTTTTAATTGTTATCAAATGAGGCTTTTCTCTTTTAAGTTGACTGTGCATTTTTATTTGCAGTTTATAGTTTTTAATCATGTTACTGCAGTTAAACATGCTATCCAATGTCACAAATAATTCCGGCCTACATAAGAATATTTGAAGACCTACACAGAGTCATGAAACTAATGTTTTTATTAGCCTGTGCTGGCTATCAATATTTTGCTAGGATACAATGAAATACTTTTGAACTATCTGGTAATCAAAATGAAAGATTGTGTCTGTGTCACATTTACATGATGAGAACTGTCCTCATTAAAAACATTATGCCTTTTCTCATAAATAACACCTTCTGTCATTCTCATAAACTCATAAACTCTGAAGTTTATCGTACTGTCCTTTTTGAGGCCTTTAGTTGTTTAACTCTTTCCCTATCAGCATTAAAAAAAATAATGGCTAGCCACCACCAGCATCACCATTTATGATCATTTTGATAAAACTTTCATGTCCCCCAGAACATGCAGTATGTCAAAAGAGTGTGTGCTTTTAAGCAAACCTGTTTTATTCTAGCTTTATGCATTAATTTTTTTTCACCAACACTTCAATGTAAAAAAAAAAAAAAGATCAGATCGGTGATCGAGACAGATATGAAGTAGATCACTTCCATCAACACCCCAAAGCTTGCACAGTCCTGCACGACTTCTTGGGTCAACATTTCATTTGGTAACGTTAGGCAGTTTAGATTTGTGTGCTGTTTAATGTTTAATGATCCCATTATTTTAAACATGCATCTGCTTGCATATGCTATCACTTGTTTCTGCTTCTTTGTCTGTATTTTGATTAGGAGATTCTGTTCTCTTTCAGAAGATGTGTAATAGCGCCCCCTACAATATAACAGTGAATCAGAAAATTCTGTCAATGTTGGGGAAAGAGTTAATAACAATTAGCATGAAAAACTAACCAAGAAAAATGTGTTAACATTCAGCGTGTGAATTATTTTGTTAATTTAAGTGTGTTTTGTGGAATACTAATTTTCCCAACACAATGTTTGCTTTTGTAGAGAAATAATTTTATTGAAACACTAGAACACTAGTACCAGGAGTCCATGATACGCCTCATGCTCATGAATCTCATGCCACCCATATTACTGAAGCTCCTGTACTCTCCAGGCCTGAAGTACCACATTCTGCCTCTGTAGTGGGGCTGCTCATAGAAGAGCCAGTGGCCTTCCATCACATGACAGGACTGGCAGTGAGACATGCGATAACGGTCCATGATGCTGTCACAGTCATCCATCATCTCGTACATCTGACCCATGAAGTTCTCCTTCTCGTAGATCCTCATTCTGTAGGATCCCCTGTACTGTAGTGGAAGAGAAGCCCATTAATTTATTTTTTTGTCACCCCAACTTGAGTTTAAATGTAGACATAAGTCTGTGACCATGTTTTTGAAAAATCTAAATATAATTGTAAATTTAATATTCCTTCAAGAAAATTGTCCCGAGTGTATTGATTTAATCCAAACACATCCAAATATTCATTGAGCTCACCATAGGGATCATACGGCAGGACCTGATGCATTCACTCATGCCAAACATAGACATGTAATCAGCATAGTCTCCCCTCCTAAAGAAATACTGATTTCCCATGTAGTTGGGACGATCGTACATCATCCAGCATCCACTCTCCACTCTGCAAGAGTGACAGCGGCTCATGTAGGAGGAGAAGTCACCACAGTCGCTCATACACTCATAAGAGCGACCCTGGAAGTTCCTGTCCTCGTAGAAGATGACCTGAAAAGTCAAAGTTATTCTTTTAATGTTTTAGAGTTACATCTATGAAATTAATGTCAATTAAATCTAATGTTAAATTGTTGTTGGAATTAGGTTTACCTTGCCCATCATGGTTGCACTGACTGGTCCTCAGTAGTTCCACAAAGGAGAAGCTGAAGCTGTTTCTGCTTGTTGGCTGACTGCTGTCATCTGTGCTTTTATACTAGACCAAGACTAAAGAGTACACCCTGTCTATTGTCTGTCAATTCCTGACTGTGCAAGTTCAAATAGAGACCATTATAACTAAAGCTTATTATGTATATGTTAAAACATATTTGTCCTGATTCTAGCCTTTCTTATTTTTATTATAAAAAGACAGTTAAAGCAAAACACACCTATTAAGCTGAGATTTTCTTCTTATATGCCAAAATATAGTATAGTATAGTATATAGTATAGTAGAATAGTGTATAGTGCAGTGTACTATAGTATTCAATATTAGTAAAGCAAATAACCAAAGATAACATTTCACAACCAAATAAGTTTTTCTGAATTGGATCTATATTTTTGCAGTCAGTTGAGTCAATCCCTTCATTTCTGTTTGTAGAACAATATTAGATATTTTAATGTGAGCGCACTCAAAGTCATTATGTGGTTTTGTTAAAATGTCTAAAATATATTGTACTACATTTAAAAAGTTTGTACACCAACTCTCATCCTACAGCAGAGAATTAGTTGTTACACAGGGGAGAAATGGTTTTCACTCAGAAATTGCAAGTAGATTTTACAATTACAAAGAAATGGCAAGTAACACTGAATTAAACATAACATTATGAAGTAGAAAATTTTAACAAATATTTGATTGTAAAACAATAAAAATATTTGTTTTATTTATAACTTACAGTGTTTTATTTTGTGTAGCCTTTTTGTATTGCTGATTTGAATTGATTTGAAATAGTTTTGATAAGTTGATTGCTTTGTCTCAGAAAACATGTTTTTCTCCTATTGAGACAACTCTAGTAACTCAATAAAAAATTATTATTATTATTATTATTATTATTATTATTATTATTATTATTATTATTATTATTAATAGTAGTAGTAGTAGCAGTAGTAGTAATAAATCCAATAAAACAGTTTTCCCAAAATTACCTCTATTTCGTTTTGAGATCTGTCTAGATAAGAAGAAATAAGTTGCAGTTATTTTTTCCCTAAAAACTGTCATCTGACAAGATTGTGGTTGGAATATGTTTGACAGCATGTAAAGAGAAATATGAACAAAACAGGTTAAAATCAAATAAATTTATTTGGAAACCACACACTTCGTTGGTTTTCACGTGTGAAATTTAGAAGCTATGTTAAAGATCCATGACAGTTGTAATATAGTGCATAAAATCTATGAAATACTTGTGTACTATGATATTTTTTGTTGTATTCTATATTTTTAGATCTTGATCTAGCCCCAGTTCCCATTCTTTTTCATGGTATGAAAAAAGACCAACCAGGATACCCACAAAAACTAATTTTATGTGCCACAAAAGAAAGAAAAAAGGTGAGATTTTGGTACAAAATAAGCTTGAATAAATAATGGCATACGTATGCATTTTTATGTGTATATGTTGCACAGTTTGCTCAAACTACTCAGATATTTTCAATTAAATTCAATTCAAGTTTATTTGTATAGCGCTTTTCACAATACAAAATGTTGCAAATCAGCTTTACAGAAAATTAAGTTTCTACAATATATTTAGTAGTAGTTTTATCAGTGGTGAATGTCAGTCAGTGTATACATATGGCAGAAATGTACAGAAAAATCAATCATAGTTGTACGTAATCAAACAGACGATGAACACTATTAACAGCAATTATTATATGTTGCAATCAAACTTATAGCAAAATTTGGTAGTTCTGTATTTTGTTTCAGGGTTGACATCATCTGAGGTCCTCTGAGGGGTTGGCATCCTCTCTTCTCAGGTGTTCTGGATCCAGACTGAAGCTTGTGTAAATCCCAGTTGGCAAAAACAGAGAAACAAATAGACACATAATTTGCGTAGCTGCTGTACCAACCAAGCAAAATCTATTTGTTTAACCCAAGCTAAAGAATAATAATGTGCATTTGATCAGATATATCTGCAGTACAAGATTATGAGATGCATTATTTGAATGCTTGGTCAAATAGATGTCTTTAATCTAGATTTAAACAGACAGAGTGTCTGAACCCTGAATGTAATCAGGAAGGCTATTCCAGAGTTTGGGAGTCAAATGCAAAAAAAGCTAGGTACTACCAAAAGTCCAGAGTTTTGCGACCTTAGGAAGTGTGTTGGATTGTAGCATGGTAGAAGTCTAGTTAGGTATGCAGAGAGCTAACCCATTAAGGGGCTTATAAGTAAGTAATAATATTTTGTAACTGATACAGAACTTAATAGGTTGCCAGTGCAGAGACTGTAAAATTGGGGTTATATGATCATACAGTATTTTCTTGACCTGGTAAGGACTCTAGCCGCTGCATTTTGGACTACCTGTAGCTTGTTTATTGAAGATGCAGGACAACCAGCTAGAAGTGCATTACAATAGTCCAATCTAGAGGTCATGAATGCTTGAACTAGCTTTTCTGCATCAGAAACAGGTAACATGTTTCGTAGCTTGGCAATGTTTCTAAGATAGAAGAATGCTGTTTTTGTAACATAGGAAATATGATTTTCAAAAGACAAGTTGCTGTCTAATATAACACCCAGATTTTTGACTGTAGAGGAAGTAACAGTGCATCCGTCTAGTTGAAAACTGTAATCCAAGAGATTCTGTGTACTGTTTTTTTGGTCCAATAAGTAATATCTCTGTCTTAACTGAATTTAATAGGAGAAAATTATTGGTCATTCAATCTTTTAAATTTTTAACACACTCTGTTAGCTTAGATAATTTAGAAGTTACATCTGGTCTTGTTGAGATATATAGCTGTGTATCATCATAACAGTGGAAACTAATCCCGTATTTTCAAATAATATTACCAAGGGGCAACATGTATATTGAAAATAGCAGAGGACCTACTGTAGGACAGATCCTTGAGGCACTCCATACTTTACTGGTGATCATTTAGATGACTCTCCATTTAAATAAGCAAAGTGGTAACGGCCAGACAGGTAGGATCTAAACCATCTTAAAGCCTGCCCTTGAATACCCATATAGATTTGTAATCGATCTATGAGTATGTCGTGATCTATGGTGTCGAACACAGCACTTATTTGAAGTGATTTGATAGCAAGGAGAGAGTAAACAGGGCATTAGCGGGAAGTTGACATTGATTGTTGTATGTTGTATGTTGTATTACATAAATCAGGAATGCATTTATCAATTTGTGCACTGACATAGGCAAGCATTTACTTTTTTTAAATAATGGCTAGCAAGCTGCCTAAAAATATCCTGCATCAAATTGAAACTGTGTTAATTGTTTTGTCTAGGAAAAGTCCTCTCAAGGTATCTTACAATTAACTGGTTAACTCAGTCAAATTATTACAATGTTGACATATGGCTGTGAAAAATATTGGCCAATTCTGTAAAAATTCAACAGTATAGCTGTGTTCATTGTTATACAAACTCTGAATTGATGAGTATTTTGTTGTCTTTATAATAAGGGCCTAAAGGGAATTTTTTATTTATTATTATTATTATTATTATTTTTTGAGAATGACAGATGTTTCTGTTTGTCCGGTGAGAAAAATGAGTAAATAGCCATAAAACAATTAAGCCAACTGAAGTTTTGGAATGCTTAATAAATAAAATTGTTCATGAATAAAATGTCTCTGCTCTCTGCTGTAATATGAGGTATAAGTGCCCTGCTCAAGGTTGCAATATCCTGTTGGTTTTGGAAAGATTTTTGTAAAGACATTTATGGTCTCTGGCTGTATGTTGCATAGCTGAAATAGTCATTTTTAAAACTAACTGATATTTTAACTATAAAATATTGTTGGCTATTATCTTAAACAGGTCTTGAATATTCAGTTACGTGTTTTAAGGTTTTACTGTGACTTTTTTATTTATGAGTGTGTTAAGCTATAATTTATTTTTGTGTTCATTAATCAGGCAAATATAGGTGGTATTAATTTTCAAAACATCAAGGTTTAGTTACAAATAATTTTATTGAAACACTAGAACACTAGTACCAGGAGTCCATGATACGCCTCATGCTCATGAATCTCATGCCACCCATTTTACTGAAGCTCCTATACTCTCCAGGCCTGAAGTACCACATCCTGCCTCTGTAGTGGGGCTGCTCATAGAAGAGCCAGTGGCCTTCCATCACATGACAGGACTGGCAGTGAGACATGCGATAACGGTCCATGATGCTGTCACAGTCATCCATCATCTCGTACATCTGACCCATGAAGTTCTCCCTCTCGTAAATCCTCATTCTGTAGGATCCCCTGTACTGTAGTGGGAGAGAAGACAATTATATTTATGTTTAACAGGCTGAACTTGTGGGATCAAATGTAAAGAGGTCCAAATGTGTTCACTTTCTCATGTACTATGATAATAACATTTGCAAATCCATTCAAATGTTCATAGAACTCACCATAGGGATCATACGGCAGGACCTGATGCAGTTGTTCATTCCAAACATAGACATGTAATCAGCATAGTCTCCTCTCCTAAAGAAATACTGATTTCCCATGTAGTTGGTATTATCATACATCATCCAGCATCCGCTCTCCACTCTGCAAGAGTGACAGCGGCTCATGTAGGAGGAAAAATCAGCACAGTCGCTCATACAGTCATAAGAGCGACCCTGGAAGTTCCTGTCCTCGTAGAAGATGACCTGAAAAGTCAGAAATATTCTTTAAATGTTTTATAGTTATCTTTAAAATTAAGGGTAATTTGAATTAAATTTAATAGAAAATTGTTGTTGGAATGAAATTTACCTTGCCCATCATGGTTGCACTGGCTGGTCCTCAGTAGATCCACAAAGGAGAAGCTGAAGCTGTTTCTGCTTGTTGACTGACTGCTGTCACCTGTGCTTTTATACTAGACCAAAAGTAAAGACTACGTAGCCTCTATTGTTAGGCAATTCCTGACTGTGCAAGTTGTCATAGAGACCATCATAGGATAAACATACATGCTTTTGTAATTTTCCTGCCAATTGTTCTTCAAATGCCTTTTATCTTACCTTTGTGGGTATAATGTACTACATTTTTGGTACAAATATTGTAGATTCAAATTTGAATGTCAAATGTGTGTTAACTTTTTAACGTCTTTTTTGGAGTAAGAATTTATCTTATTACCACATACTGTATAGTATGTATGTACTGTATGCAGATTTTTCCACCTTTGCCCAATTTTCTGTTCTATTCACTAGTATAATAAAACCTTTAAGGCAAAATTGCATAACTGTTGTCTGCTTTCACTCTACAGTCCTCATGTACTCTAAGCTGAGCCCAGAACAGACAAGTAGAGTAATAGAAATGCAGAAACATCTCTTGGAACACGTCTTGTCCAGTCCTTTTGTAAGGAATTTTTGCCTTTATTTAGATAGGACAGTGTAATGACAGGAAGTGAAGTGGGAGAGATAGAGGAGGTGGGATGGGGAAAGGTCCACAAGCCAGAATATGAACTCGGGACACCCGTTGCTCCACGCCACTATATGTCTGTGTGCACTGCCCACAAGGCTATCAGCGCCGACTGAAACTGACTGTTGTATAAAACAAGAATGCTACTTTTGTGTTAAATATTTGTATTTATATTAATATAACAGAGGGTGTATAAATTAGTTTGTAAACAAATCTTTGTTTCTCATTAAAAAAAAATGTAATTCAATCAACTGCATCAGACGGTCGCTGTGTTACCATTAGCGATTTTGCAACATTATATACAATATACTTTAATCAGCAACAACATTAGAGCCACTGACAGGTGAATGGCATGTGTCAAAGGGTGGGATATATAAGGCAGCAAGAGAACAATCAGAATTCTTGAATTTCACGTTTAAAAGTAGGAAAAAGCAAAAAGTGACTTTGACAAGTGCCAAATAGTAATTGTTAGTAATATCTAAAACTACAAGTCTTGTGGGGTGCTCCTATTATACAGTAATTACTACCAAAAGTGGTGCAAGAAAGGAAAACCGGTGAACCAGCTTAATGGTCATGAGCTCCCATTGCTCATGCAGAGACAGTGTTATGCTCTGGGCAATGTTCTGCTGAGAAACCTTGGGTCCTGGCATTCATGTGGATGTTTTGACACGTACCACTTATTGTAAGATTGTTACAGACCATGTACAGTACACCCCTTCATGGCAACGGTGTTTCCTACTGGCAGTAGACTCTTTCAGCTGGATAATGCACCCTGCCACTCTGAATAAAAAATTGTTCAGGAATTATTTGTGGAACATGGCAAAGAGTTTCAGGTGTTGTCCTGACCTTCAAATTCCCCAGCTTTCAATCTGATTCAACATCTATAGGATGTGCTGGACCAACAAATATGATCCATTGATGTTGCCACAAAGCCCCTGCAGCCAATCTCCACCGGATATACCAATGCATTCTGTCCCTTTTGTTGAGCATTCAACTGCCATTTCTGCATATTGAAACCTCTTCCTCTAATTTGCCTTCTCAATAGCATCCTCCCAGGGTACTGTCAATTAAATAAAAATATACAATGTGCAGGGTGCTGGACCACAAAACCAGGTCTTGGCTGGTACTGACAATTTTGGATGGAACAATGAGTTGCTGACCCACATCAGCCAACATTTTCCAGTCCCAGGCTCCTTTGAGATGTACAGCCCTGGTCAATGAAGGAAGCTCTCCCTGTACCTTCTGCCCTTCCCAAATGAATAGTACTGCTTCAGTGGTGCTTGATGTCCTGAAGAGCAGGGTATTGCTGGCTATTCTTTTCGCCTCAGTCACTGTAGCCAGGCATTTAAGCCTCAGTATGTTTCAATATGTACCTCCCAAGGACAGGCTTACCTTTAAAAGCTGATTCTACTTGCCTCAACTTTCCACAATTCCCTACTGCTAATTTTCTTCTTCTCTATGCTCTTCCAGTTCCACTGTTTATACTGGGCTTGAGTGACTGCTTTAGCATGCATTGCTGCCTCTTCCTGATGTTGGAAATTCAGGACTATCAGTTTTCGCTGCGCTGAAGGTGTAGCCTTGTTCCACCAGGGTCTGCCCTGACACAGACCCAACCCTCCTCTTCCCTGTTGAACATGGTCCACGATGTCAGGGTGCTGGGTTGCTGATTGGGACTGTTATCACTGAACTTTTGGGACTCGGGACTCTGAGAGGTTCATTTCTAACCCTGCTTTGGTGCATTTAAACTCATACCAGACTTGAGATTGGTAGTTGGAGAGAATGAAGTGCCCGTACTGAGCAACACTACTTCATCTTGTCATCTTGGAGCACCTAACCATTTCTTTATATAGGAGCTTATGATTCTCTAAATTTTCTCGACTTGTGTGAGGGGAATGTCAACCATGGTTAGAGGCCAAATCAGTCTGGGCAGCAGGCCAAATTGTAGGCACCAATTCTTTAGCTTTCTAGGCAGAATAGCCTAATGATCTCAAGACTCCTGCCTACATTCTTTGTTTACTCTCTTTAAGGCTTGCATCCTAGCATTTTCCAAGGCTTTTCATTGGCTTTTCCAGTATTGTTGGGATGAAAATGACATTGAGGTCTTTCTTCTTCCTCTTGATTATCTGTCATGTCTTCATGTGATATAACTCTGCAGCTCAAAGTACCCTATACTTCAGTTTTGGAATGCAGTGAAATATGAAACTTTTTTGCATCCGCATGTGCTTTCATTATACAGCATTCACCTGCGTATAAATTGAAGTCAATGGAACGAAAAGTCAAAGTGTAGTGTGACCACCCCTTTTTTTATGTAAAAGTGGGCTTGACCATTTTTACCATGAATGTGCAAGGGTTCTAATGTCAGCCACTTCCAGATACTTTAACAGCCAATTACTACTTGATTTTTCAAACTGATATGTTATTTTCTGATCATAAACACTCTTGTTTATAGCAAAAATTGTTTTACTGTTTACTGCATTTTCTTCTTCTCAAATACAAGGCTGACAACCATATTCTGCTGCTGTGTTTTGTGAAAATGAATTAGACTTAAATTATTCAGGCGTGGAGCATTTCTCTATAAACAGAAGCTGAGTTTGCTAAGAAGGGGTGTTGAAAAACAACATACCATCAAATACTATGATCATCCAGAGATTAACCATAGGGCCAGTTGTGTACAAAGGGACTCAAGCTGTAACCAGGTTTTTTTCTTTCTCCCACAAGTAAATCCAATTACAAACATCTACATAACTAGACACCTTTTTAGTCAGGTTTTTAAAGAAATACAATTATTTGGATAGAATTCACTGGATGTGTCATATAATCAGCAAAGGGAGAATGTTTGTGCAGAGGTTGCACTAAAAATAATCATTATCCAAATATAATGTCATAATATATATTATGTCATTTTTTAACTAAATGATTCTGGAAAAAGCAATCAGACTCTCTGCTCATTTGAAATCTCACTGTTGCTATTGTAGTGGTATGATATTCACTCTATGTACATGGCATGGTATTATATTGATTTAAAATATCCATACTAGGGCTGAGCGTGTTAATTAATTAACGCCGACAAATATTTTATCGCATATTAACACAGTTTTTTATTATTATTATTATTATTTTGAAAGCATGTTGTTTTCTGACTCTGAATTTACATACAGACAAACCATGGGTCACAGGACAATTGGGATGTTGATCAGTACTGACTTGGGATGAGCGTCTCAACCAATGAGAGCATATGGGTTGGGCCTAACATAACACACTAAAATTATTTAGACTAAGTATCAACATTCACAAGCCACTGTTATTTTTAACAGAAAATAATGCAACAAGCTTGTAATCATGACTTCATCAGTGGGAAACAGGAAGTTTCCGATAGCACGTGAAGACAGCAGAGAAGCGCTCTCGCTCAGCACAGTGGAGTGCATCGTTTTGTAAATTTGTGGTTTATTATTTTGAGTCATTTGGGACGCGGTGACACACTGCCCTCTCGCAATATATATATACCATAGACTGTATAAAAACATGGACATAGTGTCCGTGACGTCACTCGTAGATTCCTGAAGAGCTTTTTGAAGCACAAAGTGGGCGGCGGCGGCCGTCGCTATCTTGGCAGCGCGTCACCGTGCGTCACTCCCGGATAATCGAAAATGGGCAAAAAGGCGGGAGCTGGTTGCTTAAGCCATGCCCACCTAGCATGGCGGCAGTGCCAGCAGCGGCAATCCACCTGTCACTATAGTGCCCACGCCCTTAATTATGCAGAACTTTATGGCTTAATATAATTTAAACGGATGAGTTAAAAAAATTCACGCCCCTCACAGTTGTCACGAAGGGCAAAATTAGCTATATAAACCAAAATAATTTTTTGTATCAGGCTGTAAAGATGTTTTTTTTTATGCTGTAAAGTTGGGCATTTTAACATGGGGAGTCTATGGGATTGACTCCCTTTTGGAGCCAGCCTCCAGCAGGCAGTTGTTGACTTGCAGTTTTAGTCACTTCCGTGTTGGTTTCAAGAGACAGAGTGGGAGGTTGCCGCTTGATATATACGCAATCATGCTGCACGTATCAGAAGTTCTGCGCTCTGGCGCAGTTAGCACTCACACTACATGTGTACTGCGCCTGAGCCCAACTAAACCGTGCTCTAGTCCACCTCTTCCAACCTAGCCAGGGACGGCTAAACGAACCACGCCCGTGGTTAAGATTGTCTAGTGTGAGTAGGCTTGTACTGAGTACACCCTTATTCTCCCGCATCCTGCACACACGATTCTCTACCCACTCACTACCGCACTCGCCCATCAAGTGTTGTCTCGCGCCGCACTCTGTTGAGTTGGGTCCCGCAATAGTGCAGGTCTCTACTCGGAAGGTGCCCATTATAATGTTATGATCGAGGCTCTGGACTTTGAGCATAACTTGTTTTTCTATATCAAACTATAAAATATTTTCTATAAAAACATTAATGTCCTGGCAGTGGCAAATGGTTTTATATCTAATTTGATTACATTACATTAATAAGTTGAGATTTACAAGAAATATTTTAACTGCTACTATGTAAAAGAATTATTACACTTTTGCTCATATAGCAGTAGTTTTAAATGAAAAAAGTGCACAATGCACTACTTTTGAATTCATTATTGAATTTTGTGCATAACAATGCGATTAAACAATTAATCGCAGAAAATAATGCAATAAATCGCAATTTTAAAAGATTTGAATCGTTGCCCAGCACTAATCCATACATAATTGTATTGGAAGGAAATGTTATTTTATTAAATGGATAAAGTATCCATTTGTAGTATCTGTATTTTCTAAAACATAATTTTTATTGGTGGTAAATTGTGAAACAAATTTGTTAATGATCATTAAAAAACAGGCTAATAAAATATAGACTGAAAATATATAGAGAGAAAAATAGCAATTCTCATGTTCTTTATGAAAATGTTAATATTCAGAAACTGCATGTTATTTGAAGTCTTCCACATGCATTTTGTTTTAATGTTAGTATAATAGTATTTTTATTGTTTAAAATGTACTAGTTAATCACTGTTCTTGTCAGAGAGGATAAATTATGCTTCCTGTCCATGGTATCAGTATATATATATATATATATATATATATATATATATATATATATATATATATATATATATATATAAACATAAAAACAGTAGTGTCAAAAATTAATTTAGACAAATTTTATTGAAACACTGGAACACTAGTAACAAGAATCCATGATACGCCTCATGCTCTGGAATCTCATGCCACCCATATTACTGAAGCTCCTGTACTCTCCAGGCCTGAAGTACCACATCCTGCCTCTGTAGTGGGGCTGCTCATAGAAGAGCCAGTGGCCGTCCATCACATGACAGGACTGGCAGTGAGACATGTGGTAGCGATCCATGATGCTGTCACAGTCATCCATCATCTCGTACATCTGACCCATGAAGTTCTCCCTCTCATAATCCTCATTCTGTAGGATCCCCTGTACTGTAGTGGGAGAGAAGACAATTATATTTATGTTTAACAGGCTGAACTTGTGGGATCAAATGTAAAGAGGCCCAAATGTGTTCACTTTCTCATGTACTATGATGATAACATTTTCAAATACATTCAAATATTCATAGAACTCACCATAGGGATCATACGGCAGGACCTGATGCATTCACTCATTCCAAACATAGATATGTAATCAGCGTATTCGCCCCTCCTAAAGAAATACTGATTTCCCATGTAGTTGGGACGATCGTACATCATCCAACATCCACTCTCCACTCTGCAAGAGTGACAGCGGCTCATGTAGGAGGAGAAGTCAGCACAGTCGCTCGTGCACTCATAAGAGCGACCCTGGAAGTTCCTGTCTTCGTAGAAGATAACCTAAAAAGTCCAAGTTATTATTTTATTGATTTAAAGTTTTTAATTAGGAAAATTTGTTGCATTTATGCATTCTATATAATTTTAAGATAACTTTATGCATTACATACTCTCAGCAGTTTTTTATTTTAAGTATTTTCAGTTTGCGAGTTGTTGCAACTTTAGATCACATAACTTACTTTGCCCATGGTCACAGTTGTGCAAGTTGCTCCTCAGGACTGAGTGGATCTGCCAGCTACACTGACACAGTCTGTTTGAAGCGCTCACTTTTATACCAAAGAATATGTGCTCTGCATTGTGAGTAAGCTCCTGACCCAGCAAAAATACATGGAGGCTCTAATGAAAAGTGAGATCTATGGGGATATTTGTCAGCATGAGTGGTACAGTTGTGAGTGGGCCACACAATTTCCTTTCTAGATGTGAAACGATAGAGAATTCACTGTACATGTAAATTACTTAATATATATATATATTTAAAATGCTTATTAACAAAACATTGTTCAGTGGTAAGACAACTTATACACTATGCGATGAACATGAGTTTAATGATTTTGTTTATTTATTTATTTTATTTTTTTATCCTGTCTGGAATTTTCCATTTTGTAGCCAAGTTTGCACACCCTTAGGAAACTGGTAGTAGCAATCTATTGATACCTTTCAATCAATTATATTTTAAAACAGTATATGTAAGGGATAGAGTGCATCCAGCTGGTTGTTATTGCAGAATATACAGTACCTTTGCAGGGTTTTAGGACCCAGGCACTAGTGAAGTGTTACAGTGTTTAAAAGGTTTGGTCTGAAACACTTTCATTTTGCACATTATTGCCAAACAAAATGTTATTTTTCAGAGTAAACTGAACAAAAAATAATGAATGTGATAAGACAAAATAACTAAATTAAAGACATTTTTGTCAACAAAATAAAAAAACGAGCACTGATTTGCAAAGTTCCCACCTCACTTATGGTGTAGTGTTCAGGTTTAAGCTGTTAGATCAACCCAAGTACTGAGCTTTGAGCTATCACCACTGTGTGGTTGAGCAAGACAATGAACTCCAGTTCACTCCAGGGGGTCTCTGTAAATGTATTGTACTATACTGTGTCCATGATGTGTAAAAATAACTGTGGTATCATCTGCATCTCGAGTAGTTTGACAAACTGTTCCCTACAAGTGCTGTCACTTCTGTAGAAGGAGTAAAGAAGAAGAGCAGTCATCTGGGGGTGCCCCAGTACTAATAATCATTAATAACAGTTATTGGTATACATTGATCAGATGTAGCATTAAAACCACATGCCCTAATATTGTGCAGATCCCCTTATGCCATCAAAACAACTTTGGTGCATCGAAGCATGGACTTTATTTGACCTCTGAAAGTGTCCTGTGGTATCTGGAACCAAGACATTAGCAGCAGATAGAGACTTGCCTTTAAGTCCTGCAAGTTGGGAGGTGGGGACTCTTTGGACCAGATTTGTTGGTCCTGCACATCCCATAGATGCTCAATTGGATTGAGAGCTGGGGAATTCGGAGGTCAAGGCAACACCTTGAAATCTTTGTTATGTTCCTCAAACTGTTCCTGAGTAATTTTTGTAGTGTGACAGGGTTCATTATACTGCTGAAAGAGGCCACTGCCATCAGGAAGCACCATTGTACTTTCAACAGTAGACAGGGGTCATCATGGGCACTCTGACCAGTCTGTGGCTACCTAGCCCCCAAATCAGCAAACTGTAATGCACAGTGTCTTCTTACATCTTTCTGTCGTGGCCTGCATTAAGTTTTTCAGCAGACTGTAGCTCCTCTGTGTGATTGGACTAGACCCGCTAGCCTTCACTCCCCACCTGCATAAATGAGTCTTTGGCACCCGTAACCCTGATACTGTTCACCAGTTGTCCTTTCTTTCAGGTCCACACAAAGACATTTTGTGTACCCCTTTCATAATTATTCATAAAATTTAGTTACATACTGTTGAACATGTTTTAATTACTCTAATTAACACTATACACTAGGCTGTTATACCAATTTAATGAAATCATTATCAACAAAATCCATCTTACCATTTATCAAAATTGCAATTACAAAATAATGTTATGAGTTTAATATTGTAAATATAACATTATGAACACAGAAATATGAAACACTGAGAAAAATGACACTATTATATATGTATGTATTTGTAAAGAATCATTCATTCAACCAATTTTTTCAAACTGGCTGATTTATTTATGAACAAAGTAAGGGACCATTGTGTTTATGAAAGGGTCATTGAATCATTGACTCACTTGAATTGTTCACAAACGCTTAATTATTTGGGAATGAAACACCATTCTGTGTTGCTGAGATACGGGTAGCATAACCCACTATTTTAATTTTTTTTAAAATAGAGCAAAAACAGTCCAAATTTACATTGTTGTGTGTAAAATTTGTCATTTAATGTAACTCTCTTTAAAATGAGTCTCGAGACTTCTGGTTATGGGGTGTGCAGAGTAGTCGTGTGCTTAGCCTGCTCCCGCTGTTTTATTTTTTAGTTTCTTGTTAAACCTTTCTTTTTTTATCTGTAGTGCCAACAAAGTTTCATAAATATGCTGTAATTTTTTGGATCGCCTTTTGATGTCTAAAGCTAAAGGAAAACTCGCAGAAAAGGTTTCAAATCCTCAGTCGAGTCCCTTGCTTTTATGCTGGATAGCATTCAATCAGCTATTAACGATCACGGATGACACATTGATACTCTCAAATTTAACGCCACTTAAGACCAATGGCTCCAGCAACTTGAGGGCCCCTACTGCGCGTTGCAGAAAGTCAACGATCTGCCAAAACACAAAGTACCTGATCTGGAGGCTTGCAGCAAACGTCCAAAAATTCAGATCATTGGATTACCTGAATCGATTGAAGGCCCTCATCCATCAGCGTTTTTCTCTCAATTGCAAATTGATGTGCTTGGTCCAGAGGTCCTTACTTCGCCCCCTGAGGTACAGTAGATAGAGCGCATCAGAGTCTCACTCCCAAGCCTGCGCCTGGAGGAAAACCGCGACCCTTCATCTTGCGTTTTCATCCATTTCAAGTTAAAGACCTTGTAATCCGCGAGGCTCGCAAACGGGGCATCCTGCAGTATAAGAGCCATACGATTTGCATGTTTGATGACTACAGCTCTGATGTATTGAATAATGTAAGTCATTAGTGTGTATGGCCACATGCCTATATGCAAGCTCCAAGACAGTCTGTGGTGCTTTTTTGTGACTTCAGATGCCCCGATACATAACATTGCAGAGGTTCTCAGTTGGACTCAGGTCTGAGGAATATGAGTTTTAGTCAGTGGCATCAATGTCTTTGTCATCCAGAAGCTGCCTATACACACTGGCCATATGAGGCTGGGCATTGTCATGCATCAGGAGGAACACAGGGCCCACTGCACCAGTGTAAGGTCTGACAATGGTCTGAGGATTTTCAAAACTGGTCTTAAGAATAAGATCACACATACTGTATTTACATTATTGAAAGTAGTCGATTGGTAAACCTTTAAAGACTTTTTTAATTTATGCTTTTTTAAGACTTTTTACATTCAACAAATTTAAACTCTCTATTGTCAGTTGCTGTTGTCAAATATATATATATATATATATATATATATATATATATATATATATATATATATATATATATATATATATATATATATTTTACATTTTATTTTACAATCTCCTGGCAAAGAGATCTGTATACATCTGTATATTTCTTAAAAGCAATGAACCTTATCATCACACATTAGACGATCAACAAAATGAGATGTTACTGTAATGAATCAGATGCATGTTAATCAACATTTGGTAGTACAGCTTCCACAAACAAAAGCTGGTTTTGTCATACATTTTGTTCAAACATATGTGGAGAAATTGACAATATACTGTAGATCCTTGGCACATTCGCGAGTTAAATGTCACAACATTTCTTGTTGGGAAACTATATAGAAATGTGTTTTCGTTCTTAGCAAGTGTAATTTCTTCTAACAGGACTCCATGATGCGTCTGATGGAACGAATTTTCACTGGGCCTAGACCCATATTATTAAAGCTGCTGTACTCCCCTGGCCTGATGTATATCATTCTGCCTTCGAAATTGGGCTGTTCATACAGAAGCCAGTGGCCATGTGTGACATTGCAGGACTGGCAATCGGCCATGTAAAAACGTTCCTGGACTGATTCACAGTCATCCATCAGCTCGTACTTGTGTCCGACAAAGTTCTCTCCTTCAAAGATTCTCATTCTGAACGTTCCTTTATGCTGCAAGAGAAAAAAATCATTGTTTAGTAATTAAATTGCATCAATTTAATGTATATATATATATTTATAGAATTACCATAGGGATCATTCTGCAAGATCTGATGCAGTCACTGTTGCTTGCTCCCATGATCCACTGGTTATCAGGATAGTCTCCTCTTCTTACCAGCATTTGGTAACCCATGTAGTTGGTGAGCTCATAGAGCATAAAGCAGCCGCTTTCCACCCTACATGAGCAGCAGCGGCTCAGGTATGAGGTCACCTCAGGACAGTCACCGCTAGTCTCATAGTTACGACCCTGGAAGTTTCTGTCCTCATAGAATATTATCTGGAAAGTATAGTGACAAAAGACATGCTTACAATGGATATGCTACTCTTTGTTGTTTACTTTGCTTGTTAATCCATTTAAAAAGTACACTGTCCTTGTATTCCTCCAATAATAGCCGACATTGTAAAATCAATGTTGATCTTATTTCAGATGTGATTTGATCTAAGTGTTAATCCCATTCAAAACCACATTTATCTTCTTCAGCATAGTAATCTCCTACCTTTCCCATGATTTTGCATTTGTTTCTATAGTGCCAGTGTTTTACTGTGATGCTTTTATACTCAACTTGATTGCTTAAAATCTATAGCCCATTGTTTGAACTCCTTACTCAGCAATTCTATTTCTTTCTAAACTAGTCTACAAGTAGTTACCAGAACTGTTTGCACCTATACCCTGTGCCAACTGTGGCTTTTCTTGGTTGTAGAGCAGGTGGAGGAGGACAACTGGTCCACTATTGTGTCATTCATTGTACATTTGAAACAGAATAGAGTAGAATAGAGAGAATAAAACAGAGACATATATTTCAGTAATAAATTGTTTTGTAAGGTTTCTTTCCTAAAACTGACATTGTCAAGCATATCAGTCCAGCCTTAAGGGGACACTGGTAACTGAAGATCTCCTAGTGCCATACTGGATTATATTAGTTTATTATCTTTATTATCTATTATCTATTATCTGTTATGTTGGTGTCTGTTTAATGTTTTCATTTGAGACTGGGAAATTAAACTAAAAACAGAAAGATTGCTTCTTTTCATTTGTGTGTAGGATGTGTTGATTATTCAGAAGTGTATTTCACAGTACGATACACTATCTTTACACCGTGATACACAAGTATTGTTTTACATGCATGCAGACATAAAAATAACCAATGCCTTTTTTTGCCCATGTCAATTTTTATGTAATATTTTGAGGGTTTTTTTACCTTTATTGGACTGGAGATTCTAAGAAGAGAGGAGAGAAAGGAACAGGACTGGCAAAGGACCTCTACAACTTGTGTCACCTGAGGCACATGTCAGAGTGCTTCCCACAAGGCCAATGCCCATGAGCATTTTGGTAATACAACACAATCAATATTGGTTGTAATGTCACGGCATGAACATTCAGTTGTCTGCATGACATTTAACTAGAATTATTTGTATATAAATCTTTAGAATTCTGTTTGGTATGTATACTGATTTTATTGAGTCTTTTCACAGCAGATGTTAGCCCCTTTCACACATACAGGCTTTACTGGTAAATTAAATTAGAGATCATGTGTAAACAGGACCTTTTCAAAAATACTGGCAAATTCGTTCTGGCAATTTACCAGTTTGCAAAATTGAAATATGACCAGTAAATTACTGGTAATGTAGTTTGTGTGAAAGCAGAACGTCTACTCTGGGCCAAACATAACATTCTGATGCAGATCAATCATTTATTCCGCACTATGTAGTTTAGTTTGAAGTTGGCTAATATGATGTCTCTAGGCCAAAAGCGGCTGAATTAATGTAAACATTTGACACAAAAATGAAAACATCAGAAACCCCTCCATGCTTACAAACCCAACATTTCCTGTTGATGATGTCACAGAATTTACCGGTACTTTTCCTGTGTGAACAGCACATTTTTATATTTACTGGTAAAGTCGCTCCAGTAATTTTGCAGCAATTTACTGGTATTACTGTGTGATAGCGGCTAATGATTTATTTGATATGTTTCATTTCCATTGGTTTGCATCCTTTTGGTACAATGATGGCAGACCTCAAAAGTGGTGAAAATAGACCAAGACAACAGAAAAATGCATGGTGAGAAATTTATTGTTTATGATTATGTTATCATTTATAGTTTCAGACTGTGAATTTAACACAAGTCCATGATTCTTCTAACAGAGCTGAATTTGACATTGCTGTATCCCATATCCCTGAAGCTCCGGTACTCTCCAGGTCTAAAGTATAGCATTCTGCCTCTGTAGTGGGGCTGCTCATACATGAGCCAGTGGCCGTCCATCACATGGCAAGACTGGCAGTCGGACATGCGATAACGGTCCACGAAGGAATCACAGTCATCTGTCAGATCATACATCTGACCTCCAAAGTTCTCCCTCTCGTAGATCCTCATTCTGTAGGGTCCCCTGTACTGTTAGATGTAAAGAAATGTATTGACTCAGTCTGATTCAATGCATTTCTAATTCAATACAGTCTGAATAATTGAGCAATTTAACTATTATTATTAAGGATTAAAATTATAATATTATTATTGTTTTATTTTTTGTTACCTGAGGAACCATGCGACAGGACCTGATGCCATCACTCATTCCCATGCGCATGTAATCCGCATACTCGCCCCTCCTCATAAAGAACTGGTTTCCCATGTAGTTAGGACGGTCATAGACCACAAAGCAGCCGCTCTCCACTTTGCATGAATGGCAGCGGCTGAGGTAGGTAGACATATCAGAGCAGTCACTGCTGCACTCATAGGAGCGACCCTGGAAGTTCCTGTCCTCGTAGAAGATGATCTGCAAAGAAAAAAATGTGAATATAACGTGAATATTAAAATATGAGTGGTCTCTCTGTAAACAGTAACCTTTAACATTTGAAGTAACTGGCTTTTTTGGCTTGCATTACACAACAGGTATTTGTATTAGAGCTTGTTTATGTAGCAAATGTTGAATATAATTGCCTAACCGTTTCCACAAAAAAAAAAAAAAGCCATCTTTGCATTTATTAAATTTATGGAGGATTTTGCTGTTTTTGGCAGCTCTACTCTGCTGGATTAAGGCCACCCTATACATACCTTGCCCATGTTTGCTAGTCTTCGTGGGATTCTGTCCAGTTGCTGTCTGTCTGACTGCTGCCTTTTATACTTTATAGGCTGATAATAGTTTTTGTTATTCAAATAGCCTGGAACCTGATGATCAAGCAGGTCTGTGATTTCTGTTAATTTAAATTGTGCAATCACAGCCTACATGAAACAAATAGAGTGAAAGACAAACAGAAAGATAGAGTGAGAGAGAGACAGCAAATGAGAGTGAAAAAGCAAGAGAAATCATGTCAGCCGAGAGTTACCATGTCTGAAGAATTCCTGAAGTAGCAAACATTTTCCAAGTACTTGAAAAGTAGTTCTTGTTAGTCATCATAAAGAATCTTTTTTAAAAATAAATCTAAATAAATGTCACGTTCATGTCAAATGAATTTTTTTTATGTAATTAAAAAAAAAATAGATCAGCAGGTAGTGTGCTTTAAAAGATTTTAGATTTCCCTTCACATACTGTAACTGTAGCGATTTCAACAGTTCTACCAAGAGAAGTCACTAGAAGTAGCAATGATTTAAAGCAAAACTTTATGTAAATGTGTATGAAAGTAAACTTTTGTTTTTTGTTTATATTCAGTATTTGCCAAATCTCTAATGTATCAGCTTTGACATAATACACCCCATATTAGTCCTTTTTAAGTCCCCCTTTTCCCGTTCTGCACTTTGAAGTAGCATTTGATTGCAGTAACATTATTTGAAATTTATAGGTTATTTAATGCCTTCTTAGACATTATGTAAGTATGTTTGATCAAACTCTGTGTCTAACATGTGGAGAAAACTGTCCGAGGTGTTTGAAGCACAGCTTTCACCCTCTGCAAATAAAATTAGTTAATAATAAAGTGTGATGGCTTTAAAAGGCAACTATGTCTTACACACAAAGGTTTGCAAAAAAAAAAAAAAAAAAGGTGGTTTAAATGTCAAGAAGAACTATTTATAGTACAATTACTTTTGACCAATAGGTGGTGCTGTTACCAAATTGATAGGCATTTGTCATGGCATTGTGGCACTGATTAAAAAATATTTAATGTAGGCCAAATCCTAGTAAATGTGTTAACTTATTACAGGTTCAAAAAAGTATATTATTGACTAAACTGAAAATGGCGACACACTGTACAGTGTGTCCATCACTGGAAACATGGGCTTTATTGCATTACCAATAATTAAAGTAATCTAGGATCGGAAAGGATGTGTGGCATTCCATACTTGGAATTTGTGCTCTGCATTTAATAATAATAATAATAATAATAATTCCTTGCATTTATATAGTGCTTTTCTGGGCTCTGAAAGCGCTTTACATAGAAGGGGGGATCTCCTCATCCACCACCAGTGTGCAGCATCCACCTGGATGATGCGACAGCAGCCATATTGCGCCAGAATGCCACACACCAGCTTTTTGGTGGAGAGGAGACAGAGTGATGAAGCCAATCAGCAGATATGGGGATGGTTAGGAGGCCATGATGGTCAGAGGCCAATGGGCAAATTTGGTCAGGATGCCGGGGTTACACCCCTACTCTTTCTCGAAAGACATCCTGGGATTTTTAATGACCACAGAGAGTCAGGACCTCGGTTTGACGTCTCATCCGAAAGACGGTACTTTATGTCAGTATAGTGTCCCCGTTACTACACTGGGTTAGGACCCACACAGACCACAGGGTGAGCACCCCCTGCTGGCCTCAATAACACCTCTTCCAGCAACAACCTAGTTTTCCCAGGAGGTCTCCCATACAGGTACTGAGCAGGCTCAATCCTGCTTAGCTTCAGTGGGCAACCAATCTTGGGCTGCAGGGTGATATGGCTGCTAGTATGCACCCATCCAAGTGCATACAACAGCAGTGAGTAGGGAACAAACTCACACACACCCAGAGCAGTGGGCAGCCAATGCTGCGGCAACCGGGGAGCAGTTGAGGGTTCAGTGACTTGCTCAAGGGTCTCATCTCAGTCGTGGTATTGAGGGTAGAGAGAGCGCTGGAAACTTACTCCCCCCACCGACAATCCCTGCCAGTACCGAGGTTCATACCCGCAGCCTTTGGGTTACAAGTCCAACTCTCTAACCATTGGGCCACGACTGCTAATGATGCTAATTAATTCATAAATCGCTGTAAGCATATATCATATACAGTAAACTACCATTCACAAGTTTTTGAACTCTACTGATACTTCAGTGTCACATGATCCTTCAAAAATCATTCTAATATGCTGATTTGCTGTACAAGAAATATGTATTATTATTATTATTATTATTAATATTTGAAACAGGATTTTAGGATTCTTTGATGAATAGAAAGATCAGCATTTATCTGAAATAAAAAGCTTTTGTAACATTATACACTATACCACACTAAAATTATACACTATACCACACTATACCAAGCATCAACAAGTGTTGACATTTCCCAACATCACAGCAGTAATGACTTTATGAACTACTTTACTTCTAAAGTCGATACTATTAGAGATAAAATTGTAACCATGCAGCCATCAGCTACAGTATCACATCAGACAGTGCTCTATAGATCCCCTGAGGACAGTTCCACTCATTCTCTACTATAGGAGAGGAAGAATTGTATAAACTTGTTATATCATCTAAACCAACAACATGTATGTTAGACCCTATTCCATCTAAGCTCCTAAAAGAGGTGCTTCCAGAAGTCATAGATCCTCTTCTGACTATTATTAATTCCTCATTGTTATTAGGATATGTCCCCAAAACCTTCAAACTGGCTGTTATTAAGCCTCTCATCAAAAAACCACAACTTGACGCCAAAGAACTAGTTAATTATAGACCGATCTCGAATCTCCCTTTTCTGTCCAAGATACTAGAAAAGGTAGTATCCTCACAATTATATTCCTTCTTAGAGAAAAATGGCATCTGTAAGGGTTTCCAGTCAGGATTTAGACCGTATCATAGTACTGAGACTGCTCTCCTTAGAGTTACAAATGACCTGCTCTTATCATATGATCGTGGTTATATCTCTGTATTAGTGCTATTGGATCTTAGTGCTGTGTTCGACACTATTGACCACACTATTCTTTTGCATAGGCTAGAACACTTTGTTGGCATTAATGGAAGTGCATTAGCATGGTTTAAATCGTACTTATATGACCACCATCAATTCGTAGCTGTGAATGAAGAGGTATCATATCGTTCACAAGTGCAGTATGGAGTACCTCAAGGCTCAGTACTAGGGCCGTTACTCTTCACGCTTTACATGTTACCCTTGGGAAATATCATCAGGAAACACGGTGTTAGCTTTCACTGTTATGCTGATGGTACTCAGCTCTATATTTCTTTGCAGCCCGGTGAAACATACCAATTTGAAAAACTAACGGAATGCATAGTTGATATAAAAAACTGGATGACGAGTAATTTCTTACTGCTAAATTCTGAAAAAACAGAGGTGTTAATTATAGGACCTAAAAGCTCTGCATGTAATGACCTAGAACGCTGTCTAAGGTTTGATGGCTGCTCTGTCAATTCTTCGTCATCAGGTTAGGAACCTAGGTGTGCTATTTGATAGCAACCTTTCCTTAGAAAGCCACGTTTGTTAGCATTTGTAAAACTGCATTTTTCCATCTCAAAAATATATCTAAATTACGGCCTATGCTCTCAATGTCAAATGCAGAAATGTTAATCCATGCGTTTATGACCTCAAGGTTAGACTATTGTAATGTTCTATTGGGTGGTTGTTCTGCACGCTTAGTAAACAAACTCCAGTTAGTCCAAAATGCAGCAGGCTAGAGTTCTTACTAGAACCAGGAAGTATGAACATATTAGCCCGGTCCTGTCAACACTGCACTGGCTCCCTATCAAACATCGTATAGATTTTAAAATCTTGCTTATTACTTATAAAGCCCTGAATGGTTTAGCACTTCAGTATTTGAACGAGCTCTTGTTACATGATAGTCCTCCACGTCTGCTGCGTTCTCAAAACTCTGGCAATTTTATAATACCTAGAATATCAAAGTCAACTGCGAGCGGCAGATCCTTCTCCTATTTAGCGCCCAAACTCTGGAATAACCTACCTAACATTGTTCGGGAGGCAGACACACTATAGCAGTTTAAATCTAGATTAAAGACCCATCTCTTTAACCTGGCTTACACATAACATACTAATACACTTCTAATATACAAATCCGTTAAAGGATTTTTAGGCTGCATTAATTAGGTAAACCGGAACCGGGAACACTTCCCATAACACCCAATGTACTTGCTACATCATTAGAAGAATGGCATCTATGCTCATATTAGTCTGTTTCTCTCTTATTCGGAGGTCACCGTAGCCACCAGATCCAGTCTGTTTCCAAGTCAGAGGGTCACTGCAGTCACCCGGATCCAGTATGTATCCAGCCCAGATGGTGGATCAGCACCTAGAAAGGACCTCTACAGCCCTGAAAGACAGCGGAGACCAGGACAACTAGAGCCCCAGAGACAGATCCCCTGTAAAGACCTTGTCTCAGATGACCACTGGGACAAGACCATAGGAATCAGATGATTCTTCTGTACAATCTGGCTTTGCTGCAGCCTGGAATTGAACTGCTGGTTTCGTCTGGTCAGAGGAGAACTGGCCCCCGACTGAGCCTGGTTTCTCCCAAGGTTTTTTTTCTCCATTCTGTCACCAATGGAGTTTTGGTTCCTTGCCGCTGTCGCCTCTGGCTTGCTTAGTTGGGGACACTTCATTTACAGCGATATCGTTGACTTGATTGCAAATTATTGCCACAGATACTATTTAAACTGAACTGAGCTACATGATGACATCACTGAATTCAGTGATGAACTGCCCCTTTAACTGTCATTTTGCATTATTGACACACTGTTTTCCTAATTAATGTTGTTCAGTTGCTTTGACGCAATCTTTTTTGTTTAAAGTGCTATATAAATAAAGGTGACTTGACTTGACTTGACCATTCAAAAGCTTGGAGTCAATATAATATTTATTTATTTTATTTTATTTTTTTGAGGGAAAATTATAGAAATTAATACTTTAAATTAATGCTTTAAATTGATCATAAGTGATGATAAAGACATTTATAATGTTACAAAAGTTTTCTATTTCAGACATTTTCTATTTTCTCGTCATCAAAGAATCCTGAAAATTCTATTCAGTATAAGCATTAAGCAATAAATGCTTTTTTGAGCAGCAAATCAGAATATTAGAATGATTTCTGAAGGATCATGTGACTGGAGTAATGATGCTAAAAATCCAGCTTTGAAATCACAGGAATAAATTACTTGTTATTTGAAATAGTTAAAATATTTAAAAATTGTACTGTTTTTGATGTGCTTTAAATCAAACAAAATGCAGGTTTGGTGAGCAGAAGAGACTTCTTAAAAAAAAAAAAAAACTTTTACAAATCTTAATATTCAAAAACTTTTGAATGGTAGTATATAGTGTTTTGTTTTGCATAATGCCAATGTGAATATAGATTTATTTCCACACTGTCTAATTTGCAGACACATGAAAAATGATTTTGTGAATCAGAAGACTTTATTTTGGACCGCAGTGGTCTTATGATGATCTCTGTTTAATGAAATATTTAAACATGTAATATACTTTTATAATCTTTGATTGATGCACCCAATTTATCAATTTACTCATCTATTAACAGTACTTAAAATTAAGCATTTAAAATGCATAGGATTGCATGTAAATAAATGTAAGATTTAAAAAGAATAATATAAAAAAAAAAACTGGGGGGGGGGGTTGTCTATTCAGTTCAAAAGATAACAAACATTAATAAAGGGGCCGTTTTCAGATACTATCCAATAACTAAAAAAATGTAAAAAAAAAAAAAAAAAAAAAAAAAAAAAACTTTTATCTTCAGGACATCTTTTTGCATTGTACCACACTTCCATTGCCATTCCATTTCCATATGTAAACATGCACTATTCGGACATGTTTGACTTTTGCACTCGGGTCTTGCACATGACAGTAAAATGAAATGAGTGTCTCTTCTGTAGACCTTGCATTCCACTGCCCTGCAGCTCACATTTTTCATTGTTCTGTGTGAATGGCCCATAAGGAACACAGTAGATGCCTCAACACCAGCTTGGCCTCTAAATCCTCCTTGATGTACGCCATGGTTGCCAATCATAACAGTGATTTTGCTGGAGCTGATAGTGTGAGGGTGTTGTTGGCAAACATTTGAATGCATATTTCTGTAGTAAGATAAATAATTAGCCTGAGCTGCCTAAGTAGACAACACTAGTTTAATCAACGCATAATGGCATGTTGTACAAGCCTGAGGTTGGGGTTCAGTGGCTGAGGTTGGGATGCTTGGTACTCACAATTTTATTGTTGAGCAAATTTATAATTCAGTGCTTTAGAACAATACATTGAGGTCAGATCTTTTTTTGAAATGCTGATTACATTTTTTACAACCTGTGCCTTTGTTCAGGACTTGTATAAAGAGACTACAGCATTGTTTGCTATCCAACATTTCAAATCTGACAATGACGACTGAGAGCATGAGTGCCACTTTCTTCCTGATTGTCTGTGTCCCACAGTGTGTCATAATGTTTTAACACAATGTAAACACACAGGTATACACACTGACGGTGCTGTGTTTCCTCTGAAAGATTGTGTTCTATGAAGACTGGAACTTCCAGGGAAGATCCTATGTGTGTAAGGGAGACACAAGTGACCTTCATTCTTTTTTTAGCCGATGTAATTCTGCAAAGGTGAAGAGGGGCTTTTGGGTCCTGTATGAGCGGCCAAATTACATGGGCTATCAGTATATCCTGGTCCCACGGGAGTATCCAGTTTATCACCATTGGATTGGCTTCAATGATGCAGTGCTTCTCCAACTATGCCACCAGCATCTGGAAAACAATTTAATTAGCCCAATAAACATTTTCTGGACTCTGCAGAATCAAAAGGTCAGGGTTCCATACAACTGCCACTGCATTAATCTGCAGGAATAATCTAGAAACAATCGCAGTATCAGCTGTTGATGATGCAGTTGCTGCGGCCTTCCATATAACAATGATTTGCCTGGCAGAGCAACTCAATGTGAAACATATAAATCTCACTCATTGCCCTTTCAATACACAGCATACATCAAAAGGAGGAATGAAATTAGTCCCAAACATGGACAAAATGGGAAAAGTAAGACACATTTTGCTTGCGTAAACTGGCTCTGTGATCTTTTCCTTGGATTAACTATGTTTCTACATCTTATCCCATACAGATTTTCTTTTATGAGGACAAAAACTTTCAGGGACGTTGTTTTGAGTGCAGCATGGACTGCCCAGAGCTGTCGTCCCACTTCAGCCACTGTAACTCCATCCGAGTTGAAAGTGGGGCCTGGGTTTTGTATGAACGTCCAAACTTCATGGGCTGCCAGTACATCCTTACCAGGGGAGAGTATCCTGATTACCAGCACTGGATGGGCTTCAGTGATTCTATAAGGTCTTGTCGCATGGTGCAAAATGTAAGTCATCCCTGTTTGGAGAACCATGACTGGGCTATTTTGCCCAATGCAGGTCTATGTTCCTCCTTTTAAGCAAAAACATTCACCTACACCAGACATATGTGTCACACAACCATTCAAGAACAGCATTTTTGGCCCTAAACTCCTTATTGTTCCCTACTGAAAGTTAGTTTTCAGTATGCATAATCGAAATGTATTTTTAAAATTATTTGAGTGCCCCATTGGTATAATTTTAGGTGACTCTAGATATGATTCTGCTCTTTCTACAGCAAATGGCCTACCAGAAATCAGTGCATTGTAATGGTATTTGGTTATCCACTCTCTCTTTTGTAGCATACTGGCAATTTCCGTATCCTACTGTATGAGCGGCCTGACTTCCAGGGTCAGACTATGGAGTGCAGTGAGGACTGGCCCTCTCTCTATGACCGCTTCCGTTACCATGAGGTACAGTCCTGTAACGTTCTGGATGGGGCCTGGGTCTTCTATGAGCATCCTAACTTCAGGGGACGTCAGTATTTGTTGGAGAGAGGCGAGTACCACCACTTCACTGACTGGAGTGCCATGCATCCTACTGTCGGCTCAATCCGCCGTGTTCAAGAGTTTTAGGTCTTTTAATATGTAGTTGATTGTTCCTTAACTATTTAATAAAAAAAAAAAATCTCACCTAAAGCTTCTGTCTCCTGGTTTATTTAGTTCCATTTAAAAGTCAGCTGGTCTTCAAACAAAGCATTTTTATAAAACAATATATATAAATCTTAATATATTAATATATATATATACAGTATGTATATATATATATATATATATATATATATATATATATATATATATATATATATATATATATATATATATATATATATATATATTAATACTAAAAACAAAATGACATAAACAGCAATATCATGAAATAGTATTACAATTGTTTTTCTGTTTTAACATATTTTAAAAAGTGATCTATTTCTTTGATGACAAAGCTGAATTTTCAGCAGCAATTACTCCAGTCTTCAGTGTCAAATGATCTTTCAGAAAACATACTGTATAAATATATTTTATGCTGATGCATTTTGTTTTTAGGATTTTTTGATTAATTAAAAGGTCAAAAGAACAACATTTATTTGAAATGTTATTATTTTGTAACATTATAACTGTCTTTACTGTCTCTTTTGATCAATTTAATGTACAGTACTTGCTAAATAAAAGTATTAAAATGATAATAGATAATACACCTAAATAAATAAATAAATAAATAATACAACAACAACAAAAAAATACTCTAAAGTTGCTCCCTCAACAATTTTCATTTTGGGGATTGACTATCCCTTTAAATTAAATTAAATTATATTAATTATATGAAGTGTGTCAGATAACAATTTGTTAAATGTATGAATTTATTTATTAATTGTCAACTCATAGTTTGCAATATCTTCTGTTGCTATAACTCAATACTCCCCTCTGTTGGTTATTTGCTTCTGAATGTTCTCTTACAAACTTAGATTTAAAAATAGAATAATTTAGATTTCTGTTACATTTCATACATTTCATAGAAAACAAGAAAACTGAATTTACATGTTTTTGAGTATTGTGATGACAAACTGTACATTTTACAATAAATAAATAAACAACTGATTGAAATATACACTCATGAGTTTATTTAAAGTTTATATATATATATATATATATATATATATATATATATATATATATATATATATATATATATATATATATATATATACATATATATATAATCCAATATCGTGCATCCTTAATGGAAATATATTTTTGTTATATAATCTGCATGACAGATGAAGAAATGCAGAAAAGAAGAAAAGTAAATGCTTCAAAAAATTAACTGCCTCTTCGGGCTTTTTGCTAAACTGACACTGAGGTCAGGAATTTTGTTTTTGCTACCAGTACCTGTTCACATGAATATACACACCACACATGTTTTTTTAACCATTTGTATGTTAAAAAGAATTAGTGCTTGTGTGTTTGCATAGGCAGAGAGCATGAGCTGCCAGTTGTGTGAGCAGTTGCTGGTCAATACCCCCTGCTAAATCTCCCCATACAATAGTTCAGGCCATGTTGATGACTCAGGAGCTTTGCCAGAGTCCAGCATATACCCAAAGTCCACAATGCTGATGAAAGCCAGAGAGGCACAAGAGCATGCTAAAACAAAAGGGTTTTTTTCTGCACAAAGGCCACCAGCAAGCACATTTTCACCAGTGGGCCCACAGGGCAGCACGTGTCTGCTGGTCCAGATTCCTCCATAGGCATCCAGCACAGAATGGAAGGATAGTTCACTAAGTTCACTTACTAGTAGTTGAGCTGGTACTTTTTCTGCTAGCCTGACAGCGCCCTCTTGTGATAGTCATTTGTATTACTTTTTAACATATGGTTCTAGAACTAATCACAAAACGTTATTCAGAAATATATTACTGTAATCAGATTTGTACAGAAGTCATAATTTTTATAACAAGTGACATGCTGCAGGCAAGGGAGGAATAATAATACATAATCAGCATAAGCTTGGGTTTCTAAGGTTTATTTAATGTTTTTAAATTGTCAGCTTGAGTTATTTTAGTTGTCTTTTAAGCAGAACACCTCTTCTGCCAGATTTATCAGCTGCTACCATGTGGTACAGTTATGAGTTAACAAGCTGGCAAAGTATGTGCAGGTGTTAATTGCCTGGCAGTTGCGACTGGGAACGGCAAGGTCATTGTGGAGACACCCCTGCTGCAATGTTACAGCACTGTTAAAAGATGGAGACATCTTTAAATATGCCAGGGAGTAATTATAGGATGGAGGCTTCTAAAGCAGTTAACATACAATGCAATTTAAACCCAGTTACAAAGTGTAATGATGTGTTGTAGTAAAAATGGCGCATGTTGTGTCACTGGCCTAACTTAAATAAAAACTAAAGTTAGTTTGATTTGTCTGGTCTGCTGTTATTTGTTTAACCATGTGAATGAAATTTCACTTTTTCATATTGCTTTCAGAATCACATTCCTCCAAGACTATTTTTAAACTTCTGAGTCACTGATACAGGTCCACAGCTGAAAGGAATTACTTTAATCCTATGAAAAGAATGTAAAAATAAACTTTCCAGACAAGACAATTGCCTTGTAAGGAAATGGCAGCAGAGTTAGGGGGGGGGGGGGGTGCACCATATTCTTCTATACAAAAGCCATTTAGTTTATACAGTAATAATGTTGACAGAGTTGTCTTGGGCGCTGTAAATTTTAACAGTGCTGTACAATAATAACAGAAAGATAAAAATGATCATTTAAGTAAACTTTGTTTACTAAATGTGATTGAAAATGCCATTTATATGGAAACTAAATACAACATAATCAAAATGTTAATGGCATGATTTCAATATTCCTAATGATTTATTGGTACATCTGTTGCTCATGCACAGATAATTTATGCTTTAGATGCTGTCAATATTGTGCATCTCAATGTCTATCAATACATAATGTATGTGTGGTAGACACTTTACAAAAACATACATATGAGGTCACATTGTTTTTGTGTTCTGGCTTCTAGAACAGGCAAACCTTATTACAAAGTGCTACAGACTTATCGCCTGTATCTTAACACCTCTCTCTCTTATTAATGCATGAATTATTAAACAAAACCTCTTTCTTTCTTGGATTCCTTTGAGATGCTTAAGATTTAAGGGCAATAGATTTGCACTCTGTTTCAACACCTGTCTTGCATAACCACTGTGTGTATAAACTACACACTAAAAAAAACAACATATTATCTACACTAAAAGATTATACATTTACCTTCAATAATTCTGTCCATCAAGGCTTATTAAGATTCAGGTGAAAATTAGGATTCATTATCACATGGGCAAGCTGGTCGGGCAAGCTAAATGCAATCTTCACTCCTTTCTGTTGATGGCAGACAGTATGGAGGTACACCTGGCCCAGAACGGCATGCTGGGTCCTTAATTATGGGCCTCAGCCTGAGGTACATTAGATGACCCACCTAGTGCTGCCATAAATCTGTTATAAATACAGGCGACCTCCGAATCCCAAAATAATGACACCCCTCCTACAACACTTTATTGTCATGATCTCCAGCTATTAATGACCAACAGGGATAAGAAAGCTGAAAAGGAACGGGAACTTTCAACGCCACTGGAAATTTTCATTATATAAATAAATGTTATGAGATTTCCATGAAATGAAAGTGTAGGTGTTTGGATTCACTTGTGCCTTTTGTTTTCTCCATAGGAGGGCAGCATAGGATTAAGAACAACTCATAGCCAATGGTACATTAGTTTTTCCTTTAATTGTATTATCCTGAATGTTGTAATTATTGGAATATAATCTTTGCATATTTACTTAGAGGTCCACACAATGTTTATCAGTATGGTATCCTGCAGCACTAAGGAAAACAGGAGGGTAACGTCAGTGTAATCTTAAACAGGTCACTACACATCTCTTTTAAGGGTTTGACTGACTTTTGTTTTACAAACCCTACTTTTCATTTGTAACTTAAGGAAGCCTTATAAACAACAACCTTTTTTATTATTATTATTACTATTATTATTATTATTATTTATTGTAAATGCAAACATTACAAAGATGACATTAATGATATACAACTTTGTGTGGAGTTCACAACATTTCAACAATATATACAATGTCATATGAGCATACAAAACAAACAAACAAAAAATGTAATTAACAATTGCTAAAAGAAAAAGATAAAGAAAAAAGAACACAGGGGTAAGATATTAATTTATATTTCAATTAGAGTATACAAATTAGAGTCATTACAAATTGAGGTTGTTCTCTCTTTCTTATTTACAGAGGGTGAAATAGTATTAAGATTATTTCAATAAAGCAAGAAAAATTAGTTTGTTGTTGGTGAATTTACATGTATGGATATAGAATTTGCCAAGAATTGTAAACAACAACCTTGGAGTAAACGATTCACCAGAATGACTTCATGATGACGTCAACATGAGAAAATATTTCCATGGCAACCAATATTCTTGTCACCTCCACCCTGGCAACAAGATATCTATAATGAGCTGTGGCGACTGGCCAATAGAGGGCGCTACATTCTAATAATAAATTCTATAAATTAATATTTTATTTGATATGATAGAAAATTACCTGTGCAAAATATATGCTTTTCCTATATGTTGCCTCTGCCCATAAGAGGTGGGTCTACGTAGCAGTTCAGCCTAATGCTGATTCAAGATGTAAACATATTATATGAAAGACAAGATATGACAATAAAAAAATAGCCAGTCAGTGTCCTCAAACCCAAAAAAGGGTGATTATTTTATCACCCCAACTAACCATTGCTAGGCTGCGTTCCACTTCGTATTTTAATGCCATTTTCTTGATAACTTCCCTTCATCTTATTGACTCAGATGTGTCATTGATTTTGTTGCAAGAGTGCCCACTACTGGCAAGTTGTGCTCACTGCAGAGTCAAATGACATCCAGCACCCCCTCTCTGGATGTAATGGGTGGAGATAGGTTTAGTCATAGAGTTACAGTATATTCACACCGGGTGCCAGTGTCGATGCTTGACGGAGGGTGTGTCTGAAGCTTGGTGCTGTCACAGCCATCATAGTGACAACAGCCAATCACATTACTTTTCTGGTGTTGTATGAACGCAATTGGCTAGTGTCTGTGCTGGGGTATTTGCATAAGGAGATCCGATTGGCTGAGGCCTTCACTGGCACTTGAAAAGTTTAAAGTTTTTCAGCTTCTGGCGCCAGCAACACCAGTGGCGTTATGCAATGGATCCACAATTCAGTTTGTCAAGGCATGACGTCCCCCATTCAAAGTAAATAAGATGTGTTAACACTGACGCCCAGTGTGAATGCACTGTTATGGTTAGGTTGTAGTTGGGCTGTCCAGCTCCACCCATTACCTCCAACCATTTGGAATGTCTTGAGCCATTTATCACTAGGAATCCTATCTTTATGGAGTTGATTTATTATTTGCATTGTTCTCTTTCTCAGATTTGTCTGATGCATCATTCAGGGTGCTGAGTGTCCACACATTCAACATTTTTCACTTGTATTTTGCTGTGTTTAGTGATTCTGAACAAGTAGTGCTTACTGCAGAGCCAAATGACATTCAAAACCCCCTGGAATGTAATGGGTGGAGCTTGACTTAGTTCAATTCCACCTCTGTTGACCTAAGTGGTGGAGTTATGTTTAGCGATAGAGCAGGGGTGTCCAATCCTGCTCCTTGAGGGCCAATGACATACAGAGTTTAGCTCCAACCCCAATTAAACAAGCAAGTTGGAGCTAAACTTTGCAGGTCAGTGGGCCTCAAGAACTGAGTTTGGACACCCCTGCGATAGGGTGAAGTTAGGCTGTGGTTGGACCGTCTAGTCCAACCCTGATCAAACACAAATTAGGATCTGAAGGAGCACTTGATGATCACAGACAGGCGTTTTTGATCAGGGTTGGAACTGAATTCTGCAGAAAGGTAGAATGGTCACAAAATCTTACCCCAAACCCCACAACCACATATTATTTTGGAAAAAAAAAGAAAGAAAAAAAAGGTTTTTCCATTATATTTAAGTTAAAATACAAGAATACCCACAGGGAAAATTATGGTAGGAAAATGTTAAGTTCTAACCGAAATTACACTGTTCCTTTGTGAGAAAAACAGTATAGGCTACTGATGAAACTATTCCTAAAACTAATATAGTTAGTATAAAAATGTGGTCACGGTTCCTTTCTGCAGGTTACAGAGTAACCTATTAGAAGCAATTATTAGAAGCATGGAAAATAGTCTTTAAACATATTATACTTATTAGCAATTTCTTTCTTTCTCAGGGATTGAGACTATTTATTTATTTATTTATTTATTGAGAGATTACAATTTAGCTGACAAAAGCATCTCAAAAAATTTCTTCATTTTGTAAAAAACCTATCTCTGGTAGGCTAAAACTCATTTGCCCGGCAGATTCCAGTCTGCCAGGCATATTCCAGGCAGACTGACGGTCCGAATGCAATGATACAATGTTACCTTCTTTCAACCTATGTATCTGCATACCACCGCGCAGCCATAGCGAGAGTTTGGGTCGTGGGTGGCTACTAACTGTAGCAGGCTGACTGGCTGATCCAGAGGGTGTTTAGTCAGTGTTGAAACAGAAATTCAGAAGTGAAAGGCAGAATCGGAAGACTTCCCAAAATACACAGAGACAAACAATGGGGTAAAACAAGGGTAAACATTGGCAGTGGTTTTACAAGAAGGAGGAATCTGATAAAACATTTAGGATTCAATCGATATGACAAACTTGGGGAGTTTCTTCTGGACAGGTAGCAGGGCCGTATGCATACCAAGGTCCCAAAATAGAGATTGGTGGAATGTGTGCATTTTAAGATGTTTTAAGGCTCATAAATTGGATAATAATATGAAATTAAAACCAAGTCAAAGGGCAGCATACATTAGCATAAATTATTTTTCAAGATAACAGATTCTTAAACATGAGAATCAGATTTAATGTTGCAATGAATGATCCACGCTACAACTGGAAAACTGGAAATAGAGAAGATATAGTTTATGTTTATGAATTTAATAAACTCGGTTATAATTATCCTGGTAGCCTTCAGTAAAATCATGTCTAAAATAATTAAACATTATTATTATTATTATTATTATTATTATTATTATTATTATTATTATTATTATTATTATTCACACTAATAGAAATTAATATTTTCCAATAAGTTTAAACTGTTTTTTTTTTTTTTATGGGCATTTTACCTTTAAAAAGCCTTTTTTTCCTCTCTAAAAGTGTCCATTATTTTTTGAGTCAAATTCTTACATTTAATCAGTGAATTAGAACCCAAATCAACACAGAAGCTGCATCTGAAGTGGCATTTAGATGTAATTACACACTGTTTAATGCAAGACATGAATGCATTTAACCAGCAATTAAAAATGCATAAATAATGTTTTTATATATTAAACATAAAACGTTGAATACTGATATTTGAAGTGATTTAAAGCATGAAAAAAAATCTAAAAAATAGTCGAAATGTGAAATTAAAACCGCCAATAGGTGCCAGCAAATCACTGTTAATAAGTGAGTCTTTGCGATTGAACCGAATCATTTAAACGCTTGAGTCATTCAGGAACGAAACACCATCATGTTGCACAGAGCAAAACTGTGCTGTTTGGAATTATTTTTGCTTGCGAAATAGAGCAAAAACAGGCAATATGCTGTCTAAAGCGTAAGTCTCTTAATGTACTTCTTGTTTATTGAGCTGTTGAGCAATATGAAGTAGTATAAAATAAACACATTTTCTGCCCCATGTCTTAATTTGTGATCATTCTAAATGAATTTTAATAGACTGAATCATGCAGTGAAAGAACGCACTCTGATGCGCACACGCACTAGCTCACACCGCGTAAAGTAGCCTACGAATGAACTCTGTACTGGTGTTTTGAATGATTTTTGCAAAATACTTGATAATGTCAAATCGCACACCGTTAAAACAACAATTACGATACTATTGTAGACAATATATACTAACACACAACCCTGCTGAGGCATCTCAGATGAGAAGGTCTGTTATCTTGACTTTTTATCCCTGCAGCTCCAAAGCATAATATGTAATTATTTTACAACTTCTGTTATTGGAAAAATACCGAGGTCCGGACCTCGGGGACCTCGGGTCCTGCAGGTAAGTTAATTTTCAAATTAAAAATATTCCTATTATGTTGAGTCATGCCTTAACTTGTATAAACCTGAAAGAGATGTGTTTGTGATGTTTGAGTTGGGAGAATGTGTGATGCGCGAAAGGGCCGTTGCAACTGCTTTCTAGCACAATCATTTTAGCCATAGAAATGTACAAATATAAGAGCTGTCAAAATCGGCCTCTCCCACTTAATGAAGTAGAACAGTTCCCAGTGAGGATCTTTCCAAAGGGAAAGTTTTTAGGGGGAGATACTACGGCAAGTTACACAATATATAAAGTTAAGTGAAGTGGAACGTCCAAGTCATGGTTGCCAGGTTTTCGCATTAAAACCTGCCATATTGCTACTCAGAACTAGCCCAATCTCGAGGGGGTTCGAAATACACGTTTTTTGTTTGTTTGTTTGTTTGTTTGTTTGTTTTTTAGGCGGGGTTCCCTTGGTACAATTCGCATTCCAGGGACAAAATATCATGTTATTTGGGGTCGCTTAAACCCGCGGGGATGAAAAACATCCGCGGCAACAGTGTTGAAGTGGCCCAATTCCTCTGGAAAACCGCGGACTTGGCAACACTGATTATTTATTGTTTAGGGTTAGGGTTAGGTAACTCGCGTCCTGTAAATAAGTTTATAGGCTATTAAATTGCTGTAGGCTATATTTAAATAAAATGAACCTAATCCGATCTGTCAGATAATTTAAACACCAAACCATTGGAATCACACGATTACTTCCATTTAATGCTACATTGAGCAACCAATATGCCTTTAAATAATGGTTTTCATTGTTTCCGTCCAATATGTTATCCAGAAGCGGTTGGAGGACGTGTTTTAGTGCCCATTTAGGGAGTTTTGAGACGCTCGCAGCATTGTGCTTCACAGCGTTTCGACTCAGTTCAGCTCGGCTCCTGCACACACACGATGCATATGATGCTGCACGCGCACATGATGCCTAACAGTGCTGTCTAGGTAGGCAGGTCGCTAGGTTTTGAGAAACAGCCGGAGTCACGACTCCAGACTGGCGGGGAGATGAGGACACAATGAATTCATCTTTGGGTAGGTTCTCACCTTTATTATAGTTACTTGGATTTATAATGGATAAAGATTGTTGCTGTTAGATTTAGACTGCAAATATTGATTTATTTGGTTACACATAAAAATATTACGAACATTGCCATATTATTCATATGATTTCACATTGTTGTGATTTTTTTTTTTATGTATCGTGGCATTGATTATTGATCATGTTTTAATATGAGACCTAAATTTATAGAATAGAATGTAAGATATCATGGAGATTGAAAATGTGCTTCGTTCTGCATGTTTTCTGCATGCATTTTATGAAATTCACATCAGAATGTAAAATAAGAATAAGCCTTATATGTACCAATGGACAATACAACAGCAGCTTTGTTCTTTATGCTGTCCACTCATGTAGACAGATGTGTTAGCATTTTCATAAATATTTTTTTTAAGTTGTTATGTATTTGTAATTGCCTGCAGTGTGTATGAAAGCATACTTAAAATCATTTTTTAAAGGTTTGCAGATGTGTTGCTTTTCCCAGGACTGTCTCAGGAATGAGGTGTTTACAGTGCTAGGCAAAGGGGGATCCTGGGAGGTTGCTATTTTTAGCTCTTATTTCATCATTCTTCTGCACGGTGCAGTAAGCTGCTCTCTGCATCTCAATGATTGAGGATGGGCACATCAGCCTCCTTTTCTTTAAAATGTCCAGAGCTTTTAAATCAAAAACAATCTGAAAGGACGAATGGATGTGAGGTCATACATTTTTTTCCATCTGCTCTATTGTTGTTGCTTTGCTGTGCAGATTCTAAGGCTGTTACGTAGTGCAGTATTGTGTTCTATACACGTGCAGCATTAGGACATTCATGGGCATTCAGTAGTGTTTGACAGAATGATGTCTCTTGATACTAAACACAATATATACAGGCACAGATCCATTCGCAGTGTTTCTTCCAAGGTTGTCATAACAGCATGAGCCAGATTGGTATCTAATACCATACGCCTGGCCTTAAACATGACCTATGTCTTTAAAGTTTCCATCCCATGTATAATCTGCAAGACATTTTTCATCACCACGAAGATCATTCCTCTGTGCTTAATAAACACAATCTTGTCTGTAGTGAATGTGATGGAGTTTTAAGTATTTTAATTGAAAAGGAGTTTTATATTTTACACTTTCCATGACAGCAAGTGTCTTATTCTTCTGTATTTAGATTATGTTAAACTCATAGCTAAGCACATTGTCATGGAAATATGAGCCAAAAATGAAATGCAGTTTCCTCACTTACATTTAAGCCACGTCTCAAAAAAATGTAGGTGTTCAATTTCAGCTTGATTGTAACTTGTACAAAAATTCCTTTTGCATTTGTAGTGGCATTTCTCATAACATATCTTTAATAGCTCTGGTCTTTGGATTTTAAAAAGCAGAGTTTCTTTTGGATACGATTCAGTATGATATATTTTCTAAGTATACAGTGGCATGCGAATGTTTGGAAACCCCTTGCAGAATCTGGAAAAATATGAATAATTTTAACAAAATAAGAGATCATAAAAAATGCATGTTTTTTTTCTTGTTTTTTGTTTTTAGTACTGTCCTGAGTAAGATATTTTACATAAAAGATGATTACATATAGTCCACAAGACAAAAAATGGCTGTCCAAATTTTTCTTATTTTTTTGAAATGTCAATTTTTTTTTTCCATTTAGTACTGCTCTTTGGAAGCAACAGAATTCTTCCAATTTACCTTTATCTTCCAATTCAAAAAGTTTGTGTTTTTTTTTTTTTTTTTTTGCGGGAGTGGGACGGGAGAGGTTTGAAAATCCACTCCCGTGTCACCCTCTAGTTTGTCTCACTTTTGGTTTATACTGTATGAAACATGACAAAAGAATCAGTCAAATCTTTTCTTATGGAACACAGTGAGCTACACTAACTACATAGTTGATTATTTGATGTGAGGCAGAAAGGAGCCTAATTGTGTGGGCTGTCAACAAGGCCCACAGTATTCTGATAGGTGACAGCAAGCAAATGTTCCAAGGCACATGTGTTTGTGTTGTAGGTTGCACAACACTGTTGTAGAAGTGTCTTTGTTCAATGAAAAACAACACAGAAACGGTGACCTTTTTCTGACTAGAGATAATGAGAGAGGAAACCTGCCATTGTAAAATATAGAACGCTGTCAGCATTGGGCCATAGTTAAGTGTGACAACTGAGAGAAATAGAGAAATGTCAAGGGGAGGTGCTTATTGTGTTAAATGCAGTTGAGTAGTGCAAAATGACCTCAAGAAAATGATTCACTGAAGAAGAAATGAATTGCCACTATTTTGAAAACATCATTTAATAGCAAATCAAGAAATTTATTTGACATTCGAACAGCAGCAATAGACAATTCACTTTTATGTAACCAATTTTAAATATCAAATCAATTATAGCTTTATATGCATTCAAAACAAGTTTGGGGACATGCAGGTTTAAGATTGCACCACATCATGTGAGCAGAATTCTATTTTTAATTTATATAATTTTTACAATAGGTTACATTTCTCAATACAGAGTCCTATTTTATATACAGTGTCTGTGTAGGTCTTTATATACAGTGTCTCTGGAGGGAAGTTGTGGGCTAGTGGTTAGAGAGTTTGACTCCTAACCCTAAGGTTGTGGGTTTGAGTCTCGGGCCGGGCCCTTGAGCAAGACACTGAACCCCCAACTGCTCCCCGGGTGCTGCAGCATAAATGGCTGCCCACTGCTCCGGGTGTGTGTTCACGGTGTGTGTGTGTTTACTGCTGTGTGTGTGCACTTTGGATGGGCTAAATGCAGAGTATGGGTCTGAGTATAAGTCACCATACTTGGCTCTATGTCACGTCACTTTCACTTTAAAAGGTCTTGAACTCTTAACTTGATTTTCCACAAATTAGGGCCTTGATAAGACTTAAATCAGAGCAGAACGTCTTTAAGCATTCATGGCATTAAATGTTGTATTCACTGAAAAAAACAAAACAGTTGTTCTATACAAATATCTAGACATCATTCAATTAAGATACATAAACATTAGATGCTAACATATTATGCATTGTTTTTTGAGAAATGTAACAATTTAACTCTTGAATTAAGTTGATTGTTTTGAGCCCATTGGCAGATGTTTATCTTGTCTTAAAAAAGTCTTAAAGGCTTTACCTTAATAACACCTGTTGAAACCTGAAGATCATGCCTAAATTGATTGTAAAATTAGGCTACGTAACGTTCAAAAATATGAATTATTTTCTTGATGGAACTGTTCATCAGTTAAATTGCAGCTGCAAAGATGCAGTCACATCACAGCGTGTCGACTGTAATACTTTTATGTCATTCTTCTTTCCCCTAGATGTTAAATAAAAGGCTGCAAAAAGCAAAGGCCTGGCCATCCGCCTGGAGATGAGGGTAGCAATTCATTCTCTTATAGTTTCTCAGCTAACCAGGATAGTTGGCACAAATGGAACATTTTAATTAAAAACTGCTGAGACATTAGAGGAGGATGCCAGCATGGCAAGGTTTCCCCACACGAACACGCTCCTTATGTTTCATCACCGCAAAACAAATAAGGCAAACAGAATTACTCTGACAATGAAGGGAATAGTGTGCGTTACAAAAACCATTTACAAAAATAAGCTATATAGAAATTCATATTAAATTTCATGAGTGCTACAGAAATAAGTTTATTCTTTACACCAAAATGTGAGCAATAGAATTCACTACTACGTTAAACGTATTCCCTCAAAAGGGTAGGTTAAGCAATAACCCTGCTTTGCCATTATTATTTATGAATGTCAGATGTATTCCCTCACAAGAATAGGCTAAGCAATGACCCTGCTTTGCCATTATTATTAATAAGGTTATTATTGATTCACTGTAACTGGAAAATAAAACATTACATATTGCTTTGCTCAAGTTGTAACTCGAGTCAGCATTTTGTCTAATAAGCATTTGTATTAAAACTATCCTTAAATGCGATAATATACCCACCCATCAGATGTCACATTATGTCATAATAGTGAAAACGCAAGTCCACGTTAAAATCAAGGTCTTAAAGTGGTTATAAAAACAAGTTGGTATAACCAACACTTTGAACAAAAACGTTAGAGATTAAAATATATTTCAACTGACACAGGGAACAAGGTTATGCTTTTGTTCATAGAGATGATGTTTACTAGCATTCCAGGTCTCTATATTCCCTGGGAGGTTTCAATCGCTATGGTGACAAATACAAGCCCCCCCCACCTTTTCGTTTACATCAAAACTAAAGACCCAGATCGGGATCAACATGATTAGAAAATGATCACTTCATGTTTTTAATAAGTTTGCTGCATGGTAAGCCATGTGAATATGATACAGTGAAAACCAGTTGGATTTTTTAGGATGGATGTTGCCTTTTATTCTTCCTCTGTCTGCTAATTAAGTTCTCTGTAATGAGCCCTAGAGGCATGCTAATCACATTAGCACTGTATTTGCAGGGAGGTTTGGTGTCCAAGGTGTATATTTACACATGGGCAGCTGGAATATATCTATATCAGGAGAGCAAAGTGAAGGAAATGTTTTTAGGAAATGTTCTGCTGATATATGCATGTCATGCTTATTAGCTTACAATGAACTTTCTGTTCCTTATTATTACACATTTCTTTGCACATTTCCAGCCTATTCTTGGCATCATATTAAGCCAGATGGTGTAGTAATTATATCATTCAGCAGAAGAGAAAATGTTTCTTGAGCTACGTTAACCAGTATGGTTAAGGTTAGGGCTGGGCGATAAAACAATAACAATAATTATCACAAATGCAGACATGGTTTTATGTAACACGTAAAAAGACAGTACAAGTCATCGGTTCTCAATTCCAGTCCTCGCACCCCTCTGCTCTGCACATTTTGTATGTTTCTCTTATCGCTTCAGACATTTGTTCTATTCGAATGTAAGTGCCCTGTGAAGTGGACATCACAGGATATTCCACCAGGATTCCAGTTCGAAGCGAATGTATATGTTCCATTCAAAGTGCATTGAAGTGTGCGAGACGTGAAATTAAATTGTATTTATTTACAGAGGTATATGATGTCACACTTGTCCGTGTGTGAAGACGTTGCAGCGCATATCCGTGAATGAATGTTCTGAAGTGAGGTAAACTTCAACAGATTTCCTCTGCTCAGGGAGTAGGGAGCAATGAACACTGTGTAGGGACCATGTCAATCGGAACACAGTTCATGCACGGAGCTCACTTCTAACGAGCTGATTATCTGATTCAGGTGTGTTAACAAAGAGAGACTTGTGAAATATGCAGAGCTGGGGGCGCGAGGACTGGAATTTAGAACTGCTGGTATTGTCATTAATATCCATAATTATGTCCCCACTGGATGCAACAAATGCCTCGTTTATAATGGGTTTTAATGTTTTTGTCTTGGCGCTGTTTTTCTCACAACGCACGACTGTCTGGGGTACTGTTTAATGGTTGTGTGCACACTACAAAATGCAGAGGTGGTCACCAATACAAAGAATGTGGTTGTCAAACTATGTTTCATAGCCAAACACATGTGAGAAGTGATACATGAAAAAACTAAAAATCACATGTGAGACAGGATTTCTTCCTGTTAAAAACTGTAGCCCGCAAGAAGTTTGCAGTACAAATTGTCTATATGCTGATTTGCAGCGAACAAAATAGAGGAATATGACGAGAGAATGGTTTCTTGAAGAAGCCATGCATGCTGATGTTCTGTTGCAGGTCTGTGACTCCTCCCCTGACATTTCCCTTGCCCTGTATATTGCTCTTTCATTGGCTGTAGGTTATCGCGATGTCATTTTTAGTCAAAACACATTTCAGACTGCAGGTCAAAACAGTCAATGTGTGAAAATTGGGGCTAAAATCGTGCAGTGTGTACCCGGCATGCAGATTTGACTTTTTTTTTCAAACAGGAAAATGTTACTTTAAATGTAAATTTTGTTCTGGATACATAGCTCCAAAAATGTTCCTCCAGTAAGAAATATTGCCTGATGAGCAGGGCTAGCTGAACTCAATAATTCATTTATCTCATTTAAGACCCTTTTAAGAAAAACTGCTCTTTTCCATGGAAGCAGAAAGAGGCTTATTAAACAATGAATCAGTTCATTAAAGATGTATGATATAACAGGGAAATAAAATCCAGGTACAGTCAGCGCAGCTTGTCTTTTTGTGAGAGAACAATTCAAAAGTTTTTCAATGGCAAGACATCAAAAAGCAGTATGGTTTTCCCCTTTTTGTCCAACTTTAGAAAGTGACACAGTAATGTAATACTGTACACCACAGGGAGCGCACCACCTCCGCTGCCCCACCACAGGCACAAGATAACCTGCACTTTGAAAAACTATTCCCAAATTGCATTCCTTGACTTGCCGACTCCACTTAATTATTTCCACCCTCAGTGATTACATTTCAGTCAGTGGTGGGTGTAATGATTAGGTGTCAGTGGTTTTTCAGGACCCGCTGAAAACCCTGTTCTTTACACCCACCCTCACATTCAGGCTGAGTCAGAACACAGAGTCGCCTGCTGTCTCGAACCCCTTCTTCTCCACACAGCCTCTTTCCATCCGTTGCTCGTTTACCCCAGATTATTCTCATGGCTGATGCTAAACATGGCTGATTTTCCCACTACCGCAGTAGGATCTGTCTCAGTAAACACAAGTTCCGTCAGAACTCTCATGGGGTAAAAAAAAAAAAAAACATTCACATGGCGCTCTTTTTAAAATAAAACCAATTACCTGACGGGTCCATGTAATTATGGGCAAACAGAGAGGCTGTGGCCTGAGGCAAGCAGTAAAATGATGCAACTGTGGAAAAGTAATAATGTGCTGGAGCTCATCGAGCCCAGTTTGTTTTATTGTGAAAGCAAACAGTGCTTATCAGTGAAGGATGAACTCTCCAGGCATGTATTTATAGCAATCTAATAGATCCCAAGATCCCAATCTTTTTTAGGGCAATTTATTGATTATTTTGAATCTTAATCAGGACCTTCCTTGTGGTGTTTGACTTCATAGAATGGGATTGAAACAATAAGCAGTTTATAAAGTATTATGTTTTATTGAAATCCAAAGTTTCTGAGTTGAAGTGCAGCTTTCAGGTAATTAAACTTAGATTGTGTATGTGTCAAAAGTTGCATTCAGCAACATTAATCATACATCCAGAGCCCCAGCTGCATTAATTTCTGAAGTCTTTAAATTTTCAAATGCAATATCTACTTTTTAAAATCCAAATTGAATTATTTAAACCTAATGCTGAATTATTAAAAGCTGGCACGTAATCATGACAGCTCACCATGGTTAAATTATGGTAGAAATTAAAATTTAAATGTAGAATTTTATTACAGTTTTTTTTTTTGCCCTTTTTTTGGCAAATCATCAGCATCTTCATCATCAGTTTTACTCAGTTTTTCCAGTCCTTAAGCACAATTTAATTAATGTCAACACTATTCAGTCCCAAGGTTAAAAGGAAACCCCTACAGGGACATGTATATGGGTGAGAGTTATTCCCTTGCTTCTCAAAAGGTAGGATGCTCTGTGTGCATTTGCATGCTAATAGAGGTGGTTGTAAATGTACTGTGTGTGCGCACAGTAACGCTAATGTTAACCATTCATCAAAGACTACCAGATACATTGATTCTAAAGTCAGGACATAGATGTACAGATAGATTCTCTGTTAGTGCTGCTCTGGTGTTATTCCTGGTACCTGTTTATAATGAACTACATGGAATCCATATAATGTCACAATTGAAAACTAGATGGGAGTGCTTTTATACACATGTAAAGCTAGCACCGTTGCTTACATCAAAGGAAATGCTAAAGTGAGAGCAGGAGGTCCTTGCAGAGGAAACCAGAGCTCTATCTTTTTGCAAATGTGTGCATGACTGTGGTAAAAACACGAGCAGAGGATTTCAACCTGTCTTTGTGACTGTCACAAGTGCAGGAGGTTTATGGATAAAGAACTATTGTTTTATGCATTTAATGAATTGTTTTTAAAACAGCTCTAACTTTAAATTCTGATTGGTTAAGCTACATATTATGTGACTGACAGGGACAATAGGTTTGATTAGCAGCCGCAAACTTAAGAGAATTAACTATGTTTCATAGAATATTAATAATAATAATAATACATAATGTCTTTTTCTTTTTCTGAATTTATATTTAGTTATTGGTAAATTAATATATTACAGAAAATGCACTCAACTTTGATTGCTTTGTGTAACTTTAAAAAACAAAAACAAATAATAAAAAAAAGTGTTGTCAGAAGTTTACTGCACAGAATACAGTGTTTCAGGTATTACAGGATGGCATTCTTGTGCCTGGATGTTTTACGACTTATAACTGTATAGTATCATCAATCATAACTTTCACTCTCAGAAAAAAGTTGTAAAATCTGTCATAGCACAGTACCCTTTCAAAAAGTAGTATGTTTTATGTAATAATATGTACCTTTAAGATACTAATATGCACCCTTTAGGGGTAAAAAAAAGTACCAACCCAGTGTCAGTTTTTGTACTTTTTATTTTCAGAGAGTGTACCAAAATCTGCTTTTTGACTTAATAATACAGGTGGTGTGATAGAAGGCCGGTCTGTTTTGTTTACTGTTGTCTTGTCTGTGAGAAAAGGATACGACGCAGTCAGTTTTTCACCTTGTGTGCATGTTTGTGACCTTTATGCACGTGTGAATAGGTGGGTGCCAGTAACAGGCTGTGCATGTGTGAAAATGTATTATTGCACTGCTCTGGTGTTCCCAGAAATGAGCACATCTCTCTAAATGTCCTCTTACCAGGGATTCTGTTTGAGCTATGATTATACATGTCTCAAATTGCTTCATCAAGACTTTTTTTTTCTTCTTCTGCACAAGCTATTATTGTTTTATTACTGCATGTAAGTGCTCTTTGCAACTTCTTTAAAAAACATTTTTTTTTTTTTTTTTTTTTTTTTTTATCTTGGTCGATGTGGGCCAAGAATGCAATTATAATGTTTTTGGATAAGTCTGATGTTTTTAATGAAATGTCAGCTTGTGAGCTTTGTTATATTTGTTTTGTACAATGCTTCTTCATGACATCTTTTCCATCTCCTCCCCTTCTTCCTGTCCTTGTGTCTCTGGGGATGAGCCTGCCAGCCCAGTGATGTAGCTTTGGATCTCATTATGGGGCAGAGATGTAATGGAGCCACATGGCTGTTGGTCACACGCTAAGATGTGCATTAATGCAGAACTGTTTGTCCACTGCAGCTGCTGGTGGTCATATAACTGGTGCTTTTCCCCCCTCCCTTTATTTCCAACTCAAGAGAAAAAAAAAAAAAGGCATATGTTTCAACATAGCCTTCAGGACATTCCTAATCTGCCTTTTTGCTATTTTTATTTCCACATCTGTAGCTACTTAATAGTGCGGAAATTTGGAATTACTATGCTGGATTGTTTACACTTTAATTGGCTCATAGTTTGACACTGTATTGGGAAAGCTCATTTCCTGCTGTTGCAGAAATGCAGTACTCCATGAAGTGAACCTTAAATCCTGTATAATTTTCGAATTGTAGTTAGTGTGTATTCAATAAACTATATGTTTTGGGTCTGTAAGCTTATTGTTATTATTATTTTTATTATGCCCACCAAAGCTGCATTTATTTGTTCAAAAATAGTTTTTTGTTTTATTCTTTCCTGAATAAAACTATTAATTTCTTTACAAAATTGTTATGATTCAGAACTTTTGAATGGTGGTGTAGGTGTTACTACAGGCTTCGGCACCCATCTTTCCTCAGTGACATTTGTGAGAAGTCGGTATCACAACAGTGTCTTCTGATTATAGTTTGGGAGTCAAACCAATTTTATGATGCTTTTATTGTGAGTTTGCATGGAAAAGAGTGACTAGTACATTCTGTAGAATTTCTTCTTTTATGTTCCACAAAAGAAAGAAAGTCATACAGGTTTGGAACATTAGGGTTAGTAAATGATGACAGAAATAAATTTTTTGTCTAAAATAATCTTTTTTAAGCTCTTTGCCAAGAGCTGTTATTATGTGTCTTAAAGGTATTTTCCTTCCCTCTAGTCTGTGGAGAACCCCGTGATAGGTGACGCCTTTCATCCTAACGCTTTCTGTTTTAGTCACAACAATAAAATTACACACCACTATTCCTGACATATACTGATAACATTAACATTTTGCATGATTTGCAATCTTTTTTACACTTCTTTCCGATGTTTTTATCATTACAGTTGCATGCATGGCTTACAATTCACACTCCTCCTACACACTCATTCACACCACACACACACATGCTCATATTACTATCAAAGGCCTATATATTTCTCCAAAAGGTGTCCAACAAGGTAATTCTTGCTAACTGGCATATGCAATGGCAGAAGAACATGAACAGTCTTGCTTTTACAGCAAGGTTCTACTGCAGATTGTCTGGTTCATGTGTCGTTGGACAGTTAAAAGAGGAAAAAAAGTGAGGCCGCAGCGAGATGATTTTTTCCCAGGGTGCTCTCACTCATGATGAGAATGAGGTGACCGGTCCCAGTGGACTCTGAGGTTATGCGCGAAGGACAGCGCTTCCGCTCACTGGGGAGATGGGACAGCCGGAGGGATAAAAATAGCAAGTGAATCCCACCCCCAGGCTCTCTTTTGTCCTTCTGGACACTGTGTGAGGGTCTCTCTCCTGGTACCCTGCTGCCTTCCCTATAGACTCTGACAGTGTGTGACCCTGCTGTAGTTTCCTGTCACTTGCAAAGATGTGGTCAAAATTGTACTGCTGTATCTGCAAAATTTTAATTATCATACAAAATGCATGTTTTTTTGTTTGTTTGTTTGTTTAGTACTGACCTTAATAAGATATTTCCCATAAAAGATATTTACATGTAGTCTACAACAGAAAATAATAGATAATGGAGTATCAGTGACCGTTTGAACCTTTTGTTATAGTTGTGTATTACTATTATTTTCTCTTGCGGACTATATGGAAACGTCTTTTATGTGCAATATATTATTCAGGTCAGTACTACATAAAAAATAACATGCATTTTGTATAATTCCTCATATTTTGGTAAAGTAATTGACATTTTGCGAATATTGCAAAGTGTATGTACAATTTTGACCACAACTATAGATAGCTTTTTATAAATTCATTTAAATTCATGTTATGGCCAATGAGCAGTAAGTGGTTAATATTCACATTTTGCAATATGTTGTCCAAAATGAATGCTAAAAGTTCATTTACGCATGAAAACATTGCAATGTACAGTATGAAAATGTATATTTTGAAATTTGCTAAAAGTTGCTGTGAACAGTGTTAATAAAATAATATCATATTTTCACTACACAATTATAGTGGCCAAAAAATCATAATAATGAAATTATCATGAAATCTATAGAAATGTAATTGAAAGACAGAAATAGGTCCATTATGACAACCATTGAGGTCTTGTCATTCATAATCAACTCCACGTTGGTTCATAACAGTGTTTGCTCATATCTTCAAACAAAGAGGACAATAAGATAGGCACAGGAAGTGAAAGCATATGCTCTGCTGGCACAAGGCAACGCCTCCATCTCTAACAGCGAAGGGGAAAGTCCCCTCAGAGAGAGACAGCACTACAGAAAGCCAGAGAAAAAAAGAACAGACACCTTACGCAGCCCTGTAGACCTATGTAAACTTTCCTCTCCCTTTTGCATTTATCTTGCCTTTTCAAACATATTGTGTGTCTATTTCACCATGTGAAGTCTCAATGCCACAATGATTTTTTTATGATGCTGCACAAAACAGCACAGTTGCAAGAGGCACGTAGTTGGTGCGGATCTTCTCTGATACCTTTAACACTCTGTTCTAAGAAATGCAGACGCCGCCTCATGTTGACACTCCTACACATTTCCTAAACACTGATTATTGTGTGCACAAGACGACCAGCTTACCATTCTGAAATAATCACGGTAAGGACCGTCTTATCAATTAGTCTCCTTATTTTCCGTTTTTGTCTAATAAGAGTATGTGATCTATTCTCTCAGTGTCCTTCAACTTCAGAATCTCAACAAGCTGGAGGCGTCAGGGTCAGCTCATGTCCTCTGATTGAAACCACTTACCTAAAAAGGTCTTTAAGAGCAAATTCATGATTGCTATCTTTTTTAAAAGATAGAAAAATGAAAAGGGGATGGCATACCTAGGTGAAAGTCAGGCCAAAAACAGTATGCTTTTGATCATAGTAGCGTAGGGAGGAGCACTCCAGGGCTATTTCTGTCCCTTTGCCTGCTTAAGTGATGGAGCGATGGTGCTACAGCTTAATTCTCTATTCGGTTGATAAGCACTGGTCTCATCCCATCATCCTTTGAGGGACCATTATATCATCGCAATGTGACATCAACAAAGATCTATTCAGTTTCTCAATTCACTCGTGTTAAAAATAAAGGTTCCGAAAGGGGTTTCACAGCAGTGCCAAACAAGAACCATTTTTGGTTTCCCAAAGAACCTTTCAGTATGCAGTTCTTGAAAGTACTACTATTTTTTTATATAAATTATTATTAGTGTAAATGACCTTTTAATAATCTGCTGAACCACTACAAAAAAACAAGCAAAAAAAAAAAAAAAAAAGTTCCATGATTGTTGAAAGTTCACTGGCAATAAAGAGCCTTTATTTTTAAGAGTGCGTTCTTAAATCTATGAATTTATCAACAATATTTTTAGATATATTAAATATACATTTTCTTTCTGCTTAAATTTATGCAGGATAAAAACCTTCTTGGCTCACTTTTCCAACTAGCTTAACTGAAAACTTTTATTAATTCCCACATTAAATCATTCAATAAACACTGTTGTCTTTTTCTGTGTTGACGTGTATTTCCTTTTGAAACAGGAAGTTTGTCAAAGGGCTTTTTTTCTGTAGTTAGTGGCCTTTAGTTATGTTAGTCCCATTAAACAATGTATTGCTCTTTGCAAGTCGAGTGCAGACATTCATCTTTTAGAGTCATTTTATTTTTGATTCATTTTCCTGAAGAGAATGATTGTAAATTTTAAATGCATATATATGTGAAGTGTTTGTCAGAGTTTTGTACTGTAGTAAGCAGATTACCTCAAAGCTAACAGACATAGACTAAAAGCCATTATGATTTCATTATGAAATCAGTCTCATTATGATTTTTGCTTTCATTAAGCATCATGGCTTGTTTAGTTCGGTTTTGCTGCGTTGTGATCTCGTTCTGTTTGTGAACAATGGGTCTGAATGTACTGGAATGATATTGTGAGCACCAGCCGCATGACGCTTGCCCACCTAGAAGTTACAGTGGTAAAGTATGTAATTATAGTTGTGCAGTTGATCTTCTCAAATTTATTTAAACTTTTAGCTTGTAGCAGATAATACCAGTGTGATGATATTTTGTAGATGTATTTGGCTCTGCAGAATGAGCAGAGTTATGTAGCATGTTATTTTCTTACAAAAATAGAAAAGAGCAACACAGCAGTCTGCCCAGTTGTGTTTTGAAATAAAACTGTTTTGAAAATGTTTTCATTACCACTAGATTGTACTGGAATATTAAATAGGATCCAAGCAAATGGGGTCCCCAGCAGTACTGCAGAGGGTCTACCAATAACTGTTTGATCGCAAATTATTTTTTGTTGAAAAAGGTATGATTAAAATTTTTTTTTTTTTTGAAAGAAGTCATTTCAGCAGATATTACCCCAGTCTTCAGTGTCACTTTAGAAATCATTCTAATAAGCTAATTTGATACTCAAGAAAAGAAACATTTTTAAAATTGTAAGTGTCTACAACATGCTGTTTTAATATTTTTGTTGAAACCATGAATATAGTAATATAATAGAAGAAATATAAAATTAATAGAGTAGGAGAAAAGTGAATTTCTTTCACAAAAAAAAAAAAAATCAAACAGTAGTGTATAGAATACGTGCAAGTAGAAAAAATATAAAATGTATAAAGGAAAAGTCAATAAAGTTAATAAAGGCTGTTTAAATGGAATACGTTTTTTAAAGATGAGGTGAATAATACTAATGTCATGATTCAGAAGTCTTAATTTATTATTCAGTTTTCTTTTATTCCCACAAATAACATTATAACATAAATGATTTGAGATTTTGTTCTACATTATTGCACGTTTTATAAAATCCTGGATAGGGGCGCTAACTGTGGTGGTTAGGGTTGTTCACAAGGGGGAGGGCTGGCCCTATGAGAAGCATTTTGCCCTGTTGATGAGAGAGAGAGAGTGTGCAGAGCGAGAGAGAAACAGAGTGACAGCAGAGCTCTCTGTAAACATGCTGTCAGAAAAGAAAGTGCAGGGACATTTTCATCCGCTATAGTCAAAGGAGAGTGTTGCGTACAACACTGAAGGATAATCACGAGAGGGAGGGAGAGAGAGAGAGAGAGTGAGAGAAGGTTTAATTAATTCATGCAGGAGGGGAGGGATGTTTCTGCCGCTGACTGAGCTGGTTCCAGCACTGCCTGTAGCATTTTGCTTGTGAGCCCATCCATGCTGTGACCGTGTCAGCATTCAGATCAGCCAGGATTTGACGGACACCATCACCTGAACAAGCAGAGGTAGAGTACGTTTTGTCCTTCTTTCTGTTCTCTGCTCACTCATGTACCGATAAGAACTGTCTGCCGAGCAAGTGACCCTTGTTTTCTTCTCACAGTGTGTTCTCTTATGTCAACACTGCATATAAGGCACCAAAACATGCACGTTTATCCAAGCTTTTGAACTTGTGAAGGCACATTAATTGGTGCGCTTTTTCTTTACTTTGGTTTTCTGTCTTCATCGTCTCACAGGAGATAATTTTAGGTGTTTCCTGTGCTTTGTAGAGTTCACGTGCAGGATGTTGCCTGCTTAGTGCTTTGTTATGGTCTACATTGCAATAGTTTGTCTGTCATGTCAGAGCTGAGTGCAGATAGTGTTTATATTTCACACTCAGCTGAGAGATCAATGCCATGGGATGATGGATTCTGTTGATATTGGGGGGGTGACCATTTGACCAGGTTTGTTTGGCATCTTCTGTGATGCCCTAAAGCTGCCCACAATCTCTATTGTGAGGGAATGTAATCAATTTTGATGTGTGGGATGATTCATTCTCTTCACAAACCTGTGCTGTCATGTGCTTGGGAGATGCTGGTAAATCTCCAATTGGCTCGCTTAATTACGGCTCATCATGTAATCGCCGAAAGCAAAGGGTCTTCATGTCTCAACAGGATCTGTGGAGCAGGAACAGCGTGAGCTATGTTTGTGAAAGAGCTTTTTCACTGTTGCTGCTTGAGGACACAATTCATGTTGTCAGTCTCCACTAGTCCGGGTGTGTGTTCACTGCTGTGTGTGTGCACTTTGGATGGGTTAAATGCAAAGCGCGAATTCTGGCTTGTATGTCTTGGCTGTATGTCACATCACTTTCACTTTTTTCACTTTCATTGAGGGCCGAATATTTGTTGAAGCTGAATGTTTGCAAGTAATTAGCTCTCAATCATTAGAAAAAGACACAAAGATAACGAAAAAGAGAAAAGCTTGCTTGTGACACTCTACCCAAGGTCAAAAACGGCAGTCAGCCACTGAGCATCTTAACGGACTCCACAATAAAGGAGAGCCTGAATAAACACTCACTGATCATACTGTTGCCTTTGGCTTGTCTCTCATCTTTACTATGCCGCTCTTGGGTAGATGAATATGTTTCTGTCGGTTGGAGAAGCACAGTGATTTATCCCGGTGTCCTCACTGGAAGCACACGTTACGAGAGCCGCTCGGAGGGTCTGTGTTAGTGCGAAAGTTTTCAAAACAAATAGAAAGGAAGCATTTCTATTGTTTATTGTACTCTCTATTTGTTTTCTAACTGCTTGTTTTCTTAAAAAAGGTATCTATCACTAGCTTTCTCTATTATTTTGTGTTCTATCTACTTGTTTTTATTATTATTATTATTATTATTATAAAAAGATCCTCTAAATCTAGTGTTCCCTATTCTTTTTCTATTGTATCTACTTGTTTTCTTTTTATTATATATTTATATATATATATATAAAAAACACCTTGCTATGTGTACTGTGATAAGCTTACCGAGACTTGTTATAGCACTTGCATATTATTGCTCTTTTGTTGGTTTTGATTGCTTCTGTTGTCCTCATTTATAATTGTCTTTAGATAAAAGTGTCTGTTAAATGTAGATGTATTTAAAAAAAATACAGTAGTGTTGTGGTTTTCTGCACCTTAGTGTATTTCCTCTTCCTGTTTCCACATTATGATCAACTACTGTACTGTCATTCCTACAATATGTAATAACAGTAATAAATGGGTAACACTTTAGTATAGGGACCAGTTCTCACTATTAACTAGTTGCTTATTAGCATGCCTTTTATTAACATATTGGCTGTTTATTAGTGCTTATAAAGCATATATTCAGCATGACCATATTCTACATCCATAATCCAACCCAATACCTAAACTTAACAACTAACTTAATAACTATTAATGCAGCAAATTAGGAGCTTATTGAGGTGGAAGTTAAAATAAACTGTGCCCAATAAATGTAAAAAATTTAGTGTGAATATAATTATATATTTTTCTATAAATATTTTTTGATCAATTTTCATATTATATTTTTATCTTAAGTTCTTCCTATTTTTATGTAAGTTGTGATAATAATAATAATAATAATAATAATATGAAGAATTGCGAAATATAAATGATACACAATATTTGCTACATAATATTAATTACTTTTATTTCATATGATAATTCTTATACATTATTATTGCATTAAATATGATTTTTTTTTTTTTTTACATTTTTCTGTATTCATAAGTATATAGTATTGTTTGAAATATATTTATTTTAGTAAGCTATTTAATGTGATATTATCTAAAAAGGCTCATTTAGCTCTTTTCCATCTTTGCTCTGCCACTTTGTTAGCGCTCTGTTGTTGATGTTCAGTTACATTAACAGACATTCAGACCGGATTGAAGGGCAGTAGGTTTCCCTTTAGCTGGGAATCAGAGCAGGTCTTGCCTGGCTTTTCCATGTCATTGCATTGCAATTTCGAACCAAACCCTCCTGTTGCCATGACATCCAACCCCTCTGTAAATACTCCCAGGATTTTTTTGAGCATGTAGGCCCCAGGAGAAGAGCGAGAGAGAGAGAGAGAGAGAGAGAGAGAGAAAGAGAGAGAGAGAGGGGGAAAAGGTTGCTCATGTTTTTTTAGCTCAGAGAGGAAAGGAATGGTAAAAGGCTAAATTTATTCTCTGCTCTGTTCCACTACTTTACGGCGTCGAACCTGCTGTAGATATGTAATTGGATGTTGCATGATACCATTTTTAAAATAAAAAGTGTTGTTTTGTTTTTTTCTGGAATTATGTGTTATGTCTGCATGTGTATTTATACTTCATTTAAACTTTTATAAAGAAAAGTGTTTCGTAAAGAAACTGTTTAGATTGATTCAGCTGCAAAGAAGCCAATGTGCCCAATGGGGTATTTGTGTTTTGAGTTTGTTTTAAGCAAGCCCATTTAGGATTGCTCAATTTCAGCAGTGCTCTTTCTTTGTGCTGTTTCACCATCCATTACATTGTTTTGGACCATTAAGGATATTACGCTGAATCACAGTTTAGTCACACACTTTACTAATGTATAAGTGGTAAATGCAGCTGTAAGCAATTACAGTTGTGAACATCATAAAGATTGCTTTGTGGTTGCTCGCACTTAGAGAGTCATCGAGTTTTGTTTGACGTGAGAAAAGAAAACTCTAAAAGGCATGTCATGTAAATTCATCAGATAGGCCTAACAGCCATGGAGTGAGCACAATGTTGTCTTCAGAGATGCTGGTTAAACGCTCCTGTCTCCTCTTTAGGCCTGGACATGCTACGCTGATTCTGCTTCTGTGAAATCGATAGGAAAAAATTAATCTTTACCCAGACAGCAATACCCACACAGACCCAGAAGAAGATCCATACCTAAATGCCCTCAGTGCATCCATCAGTCAGATGACATTTCTGCTCAAGTTGTATGTTTTAGTGTGTGTGAGATGTTTGGCTGTTTCTTCTCTTTCTGATTTGTTCCGCTGTTCCTTCTGAGGCCATAAATTTAAAACAAAGCTGCACAATGGGTTTGTGGGGCCCTAGATGAGAATATGAAAATGGACCCTACTGGTGTACATAGATATTCAAATGAGTGTTATCTTTTTAAAGGTAAATGTACAGGGTAAATTTTTAGGGTAAAATGTATATGAATTTTAGGTAAAGTGTATTTTTTAGGCCATGCAACTGGTCAATTGTTGCTATTGTAAACTAAAACTATAAAAATAATTTTCAATTATGTATTTAAATATTTAAATTAAATATAAATATTACATAAATATAAGAAAGACTTGACCTGCCAGATAACTGAAACAATGTAAGTTTGAAGTGAAGTTAAAGTACTACAATTACTGAAACTGAAATAAAAATTAATTAAAGCTTCATATAAATATTTTTAAAAAATTGACTATTACAAACTTGATTGTTTCAAAGCAAAATGCATGTTTATGTTGTTAATTATACTTATTGCAAATTATCATAGGTTCATAATTCATTTTCTATTTTGTACTGCCTTCGGCACGCTACACACAACAAAAAAAGACCCAGTGTCGTAACTCCACTTACACCTCCGGTTCTCTCACACACACAGTGTGAATATTGTATTCTCTTAGTTTGAGAGGTGAAATAAATAAATATACACTGTTTGAAACAGAAAAAGAATATGTTTTTGTAAGTACAGATATTATTAAGTTGTCCACAACCACGCATAAGTATATTTGTGTTGCAATTTGTCTCTCTTTTTTTTTTGCTTTCTTATTTTTGACTGAGGCTGTCATGAGAGAGGCCAGTTTCTGTCAGTGAAATGGGCCTATCAGGTCTCCTCCAGCCTCTTCCTTACAGTTTGATAATGTGACATCTTTAGCTGCCGCTCTCATCCACTTCGTCAGAGCTCTTTCTGCTGGCTGCACGCCAGACCGCAGTGACTATCTGTGGAGAAGTTGAGACAAAAATATTACACAATACCTTATCATACTTAAAAAATGTGAGAAATAGCTGCCTGTGGGTTAGCGAAACTGCCTAATGACCGTGATGAGTGCACATGGCAGCGCGGCTGTTGGCTCTGACTGTACCGTGACCCATTTGACCCAGCCATGCCGTTTAATTCTATAATGTTTATAAAAGTTGGGATTTTGGTATATCTGTGCCCCTCACTAACCTTCCATTCCCAGCCTGCCACTTTCCACAGGTTCTTCATTCATCACAGCCGCTGTCTCATTCTTCTGCATATCAGCTCTCTGTGTGAGCCTGTCCGCTGTCCCACTGGAGGCGGGTGTTGTTACTGGCATGGCTGGACAGCAGTGCACCTCTCCCTCTCTCTTTATCCCTTTCAGAATTAGTGTCCTAATTTGGTTGTGTTCTTCCACACTGTGGTTCAGGAGACTAGTGCAGTGATCATACTCAGATGATGAATACAAAATCTTCTGACTGAATTGTAGGCAATAAATTCTTTAAAAATGTTGCATTTACAGTATTTATTCTGTGCTCTGTGCACTTGCGTTAATAGTAATACCTGAAAAACCTGCAGTACCTAGATTTAGATATTGTGTCAAATAATTTAGCCAATTCATGTGGTAATGAATTGCACTGTGCCATAATTTATTAGTTGAAAATACTATTTTTATTTGGCAAGGATGCTTCAGATTGAACTAAGGTTGTAATATTTGATTTTAGTTTTTTTTTAATCAAAGAATCCTTAAAGTGTATCATGGTTTCCACCTAAAATCACAAAAATACATATATTCCACAGAAATGACTTGTAATAAAATAAGCACCAAATCAGCATATTAGAATAATTTCTGAAGGATCACATGACACTGAAGACTGGAGTAATGACTTTCAGCTTTGCCGTCACTGGAATATGCAGTACTGCATTTTAAATATTCACATACAATAGTTATTTTAAAATGAAATAATATTTAACAGTATTGTTGTTTTTACTGTATTTTTGATTTCTGTGCGTGTGTATAGAAATAATAGGGATGAAATGCTAGCTTTTATTTCAATATAATTCGTATCTATTACAGACAAGTTGCAAATTTTCTATGAAATGTTGCGAGGCTCCTTAGGCAAATTTTAACAGGCTGTGAAAATGGCCAGGTCTAGATACTTTTCAGATGTTATTGAGAACAACTGATTCATTCTTGAATCCTAGATTGGAGGTGCCCGGAGATATGCCTATGGGATTATGTAAAACTCTTTTAGATATTTTTTGTTGGATTACTGTATATCGGACATCCGAAAGAATATACAACAGTGTTCATATATGCCTATGGATATACATGTAACTCATGCTGTGTTGTCTGATTTTGTGCTTTTAGACATTGTACTCAAGCTTAAGTCGACATTCTCTCCCTTAAGATATGGTTCCAACAAAGCTACTAAAGAAAGTTATTGAGCTGATTGGTCCATTTCTATCTTTAATAATTAATTAGAGTTTACTTCCTGGAATTGTTCTAACTTATTTTAAACATGCCATAGTGCAGCCTTTATTGAAGAAATCAAACCTGGATAAGAGTGTGTTGTGCAACTATAGACCAGTTTCAAAGCTTCCTTTTTTAGCAAAGATTTTGGGAAAGCTGTTTTTAAGTTTGTACAGACTACAGCTGGTCCACAAGACTTTTGACAGGTACTTGGAAAAATGAGCATGTCACTCCTGTATTAAGAGAGCTACACTGCCTGCTGGTTTCTTATGGGATTGAGTGCGGTGTTAGTGGTGAAACTGTTTTTTACTAATTGCCTCACTGAATCTGAGGTTTTATTTGTGTTTTATGTGCTGTTATGATATAGAATTTGAAAGTGATTTTATTTTTATTCTGCATTGTCTCATGTACTTCACTGTGGTCAACATTTGTTATATTAATATGTGCTTAAAAGTGAACATTGAACATGTTAATATTAAATTTTTACACATGTGTATGAGGGACACAAATGCCATCTGCTTTGTAGAATAAGCCATAAAGGGACTAAATATTTTCAGATGCCAAAAATAAGGTTTTGTTTGGGTTAGTCCATAGTAGCAGTTTAGTTTAAGCACAATAGAAGTCAAAGGGAGGTCTTCACTATCATGTGAATCAAATGTGTGTGTGTGTGTGTGTGTGTGTGTGTGTGTGTGTGTGTGTGTGTGTGTGTGTGTGTGTGTGTGTGTGTGTGTGTGTGTGTGTGTGTGTGTGTGTGTGTGTGTGTGTGTGTGTGTGTGTGTGTGTGTGAAACAAACACAGCTGCAGACAGTACTCGCTGGTGCATTGATCATGAGTGACTCTTCACTACACAGTAAAACATAGTTGGCTGACTAGCCAGCTAGCCATGTGGAACTAGCTAGCTAACACCAGATTTAATCGGTTTCCACTGTGTAAATGAAAAAAGGAATAAAACTGTTGTTCTTTCCATAATTATTAGATGTCCATCTATGTTCTTAGGCGCAGTACCACAGATAAGAACATCTTTACTGTAATGTTGTTTAGAAATGGCCTTGTGAAAAGCATGTCACAGTTAAAGTGTCAAGTGTGGACTGAGAGGCTTGCAGATCTGGATAATTTCACATAATATTGCAGCTGTACTTTTCTTTGAGTTCTTTACTATTGCGTACATTTCTACATAAGCATCTCACTAAAATTCCACTAATGTGAGATGTAAAAGTTAAGCATAAGTTATTTATGACACTGATGAATTAAAGGGATACTCCATACCAAAATGAAAATTTCGTCATTAATCACTTACCCCCATGTCGTTCCAAACCCATAAATTCTTTGTTCGTCTTCGGAACACAATTTAAGATATTTTGGATGAAAACAGGGAGGCTTGAGACTGTCCCATAGACTGCCAAATAAATAACAGTGTCAAGGTCCAGGAAAGTATGAAAAGCATCATCAGAATAGAGCATCTGCCATCAGTGATTCAACCATAACGTTATGAAGCGACGAGACGAAGAAAACAAAAAAAAAGTATGCGAAGAAAACAAAAATAATGACTTTATTCAACAGTTCCTCTCCTCTGTGTCTCTCCAAATCAGCGTAGCGCCATTTTGGCATTTCTGAGCTGTACGCTCTTCTGTGTCTGCCACGCTGCGCCGATGCGCTGTTGTCTTTTTTAAACCAAAGCATAAATACACGTAAAAAACGTATCCAATTCTGAGCAGTACGTTTTATACGTACTGCTCAGAATTGCCAAAATGGCGCTACGCTGATTTGGAAAGACACAGAGGAGAGGAATTATTAAATAAAGTTATTTTGTTTTCTTCGTGTACAAAATGTATTCTCGTCTCTTCATAACAATACAGTTGAATCACTGTTGGTAGATGGACTATTCTGATGATGCTTTTCATACTTTCAAGGACCCTGAAACTGTTATTTTTTTGGCACTCTATGGGACAGTCTCAAGCCTCCCGATTTTCATCCAAAATATCTTAAATTGTGTTCCTAAGACGAACGAAGCTTTTACGGGTTTGGAACGACATGGGGGTAAGTGATTAATGACAAAATTTTCATTTTACAGTGGAGTAACCCTTTAAAACACAAAGTCGCTTAAATAACTAATTATAAATTATCTAGTGATGTTTACACCACAGGTGTCTGATTCAGATGATTTGGGCTGCTGATGAGCAAGGCTTTCCTGATATTTATTTTTTTGAACTAAATATATAATTAGCTTACAGTTTAATTGTTGTTAAAACATTTCATGTTCAGTGGGAGGAAGGTCGTGACAGGACTTGAAGACAATGAGTGCGAGTGGATTTTTATTGCTAATCACCATTAATAATTTCCTATGGTACTTTACTGAATAGGGCAAATATGATTAATAAGGTTACTGGAAACTCTGTGTATGGGTCCGAGTGGGAAGGGATGATATAAGGAGGACAGAAAATGAGAGAAAGTTGCTCATACTGTAGCCCCGTCAACAGCTCAACCGAAAATCTCTGAGCCCACTGAGATTTCTGGTTTATCTGTAAACCACTTTTAGATCCGTAAAGTTCCTTTCCGTTGTGGGCAGTGCAGGAGTCCATCACATCACACTGAAACTGTTATGTTGCGCCCACATTACAAAAGCACAGTGCAAATCATTCACATATTCCCCAAGTCTGATGCAAACTCTTTTACTTATTACATAGAGAAAGTATCAGTGTGTTACATAGAAACACTTGAATAATGGATCAGAGAAAGTGTAAAATAAGGAGATATATATAACAGGATGGTCACATAAATTCTACATGAAAAGGAGATGCACTATGGACTGAGCTGGTATAATTTGGAGGAAAGTGAGAGAGGAAGCGAGAGAAATTATCTAATATAGATGGCTACAGAGAAAGGGATGTGGGGGAATGGTATAAATACTCCAGGGCTGGAGGATAATGGAGTGTCAGTTGGAGACAGAGAGGCAAATGGAACAAGGTACATGCATTTCTTCACTGCAAGACAGGAAAGAGAGGAGGGAGAGGGAGAATAATGATATACTCATACTGTTTAATGGGACTGGGAGGCATTATAAATCAGAGTAAGATCTGTGTTCACTGAACAAGCCTCTTTCTGGACAACATGCTCCGTGTCCCAGTGTAGTCCATGTTCCTTCTGCAGTCTGACCTACAGAGGTGGTTTTGTGAGCAACCATTGCCTTGTAAGTCAGGTGGAAAGAGCACCTTCAGGGTTCAGCAGTGAGGGTTCAATGTGAGATTGTAAACAGTCAATGGAACCATCACTGTTGTGTTTTACTATGTCTTGTGTTCGTTGGTCATGTTTATGCGTTTCTGTAATGTATTGCACCTACACTACTGTTTAAAAGTTTATATATATATATTAATATATATATAATATATATATATATATATATAGATATATATATATATATATATATAATAATATATATATATATATATATATATATATATATATATATAGTTTAGAATCTCTGCACAGGAGTTACTTGGTGTTGTTTCCAGACAAAAGGAAATATATCGGTATCGGCATCGGCTGTTGGCCAAAGTGAGTTGAAAAATATCGGCATATCGGATATCAGCAAAAATCCAGTATCGTGCATCTTTAATGGACATATATTTTTCCTGAAGAATCAAATATGTTTCTAAAACTAAAACATATTTTTGTAGTAAGGCTAGATAAAAATGTTGCCATGGCATGTAAAAATCTGAAACACAAGTCTGAATGGACAAGAAAAATCTTTATTATTGAGTTCAGATGTTTACATCATTTTAACATCTTTAAGTGAAAAAGTGTTGAATATGCTGAAATGTACGTAGAAATCATAATCATAAAGCACAATGTGTAAACTGTAATTAGTACAATAGCTCTCTAAATAGTACAAAAAATTGGGAGGCTTTTGTATTTATTTATGCTAGGATAGCATAGTGTAAACAGGAATAAAGGGGTGAGAGAGGGGGAGTGGAATCGGGACGTGAACTTGGCTTCCCATCAGCTCCTACAGTACATACTGTATGTCGTGAGAATTGTGCACCGCACTGCAGCTCTGACAACTTTAGTAGTTATGACATCTAAAGTCGAGTCCTTTTAGAAATCTTTTCATCTGGACATTGAATCTTTTTTCACGTCGCAAATCCATTGATTTCACTTAAGAATTTGGTTTAAATGTATGAACCTGTTGTGTACGTCATCTACAGGTGTACTATGTCATTACCCATAATGTTTTGAGCGTCGAAACGGGCAGTTTGCATTGGGACTGTTATTCTTTTGCGAAGCGTATCTAGGACTATAATGTTGTCCATAGCTGTGTAACCTAGGATCTGCACTAAACCCTAAATTGCTGGTGTTGTCTGCTCACAAGCGTGCCCATGGCATGTAAAAAATCTGAAACACAAGTCTGAATGGACAAGAAAAAACTATCGATTATTATTGAGTTCAGATGTTTACATGCATTGACACATCTTTAAGTGAAAAAGTGTTGAATATGCTGAAATGTACGTAGAAATCATAATCATAAAGCACAATGTGTAAACTGTAATTAGTACAATAGCTCTAAATAGTACAAAAAATTGGGAGGCTTTTGTATTTATTTATGCTAGGATAGCATAGTGTAAACAGGAATAAAGGGGTGAGAGAGGGGGAGTGGAATCGGGACGTGAACTTGGCTTCCCATCAGCTCCTACAGTACATACTGTATGTCGTGAGAATTGTGCACCGCACTGCAGCTCTGACAACTTTAGTAGTTATGACATCTAAAGTCGAGTCCTTTTAGAAATCTTTTCATATGGACAGTTGAATTTTTCACCCAAATCCATTGATTTACACTTAAGAATTTTGTTTAATGTATGAACCTTTGTGTACTTCATCTACATTGTGTACTATGTATTACCCATAATTTTGCGCGTCAATTGGGATTTTGTTGGACTGTTGAAATTTTGAGAAGATATATAGATCTATAATGTTTCTCATATATTCAATCCTAAATATTGCACTAAACCCTAAATTCTAGGCTGGGCTGCCACTAAGTCCATTCATAAATGGATGAGTTCTACATTGGTTTCCCTGTAGAAATATGGGTGCAATGCACTACTGTACCCTTTCTATGTTTATGCTAAGGGCACATGAGACTGATATTATGTTATGTCTGTCTTGTGGACTGGTACCTACACAGACAGACATAATGCACCAATGCACACAAACTCCTCCAGATACACACACACAAACCCATAACCGCTTTCACTTCATCTCCTTGCTGCAAACTTATGACGTCAGGTTGCCAGGCAACTGTCTTAGCAAACAGAATCCCTCTCCACACAGAGGGGAGGCCCCATCCTGTTGATCAGCACGTGGCTCCCGCAGCCCATTAACACACACAATACAGCCATTAACTCCGTCTCTCAATCCTTCCTTTATTGTTCACATTTCCTTGACTGGCTTATTAAAGAATTCTGCCCTTGACAGTAATAACATATGGATGTATAGCATGCATTGAAGAGGACACAAGAGAAAGATACTATGAGTGATGAGGGAAACCCACACAGGAAGAAATTTTTTTTTTTTTTTAACTGTTAAGAGGAATAGAGAAAACAGAGAGGCAGTTTGCATGGTGGGAGGATCAAAAATATTTTCCATCGTCTGGTGATACTACAATTAAATCCTTTACCACAAACCTTTCATCTCATTAGATGACAGTTATGTGTTTATAGTCTCTGTATTCTCGTTTTTTTTTTTTTTTTGTGGGGTTTTTTCACCTGTTTACCTTGACTTTACCTTCCATTTACTATTTTAGCACTCAGTACAGCACTTCTTGTTTCATTCGGACAGAGCAGGCAGATTTGATTCTTACAGTGTTCTAGCAGCAGGAAATTACAACACCTCAATAAAGCAAATTTTTCAGCTTGTCTGTTTGAGGCATAGTAACACGATCTTATTGTTTTATCAAGACTCAATGGTGCTTTACTCTTTTTTTTTTTATTTTAAGAAATTGCCAGGATTTTGAACCCTGAAATTCAGCATCTGAAGTGGGATTTCAGTGGTCACAAAAACTGGCCCATACATGTATTTCCTTTTAAGGGCTGGGAATTCAAGTCCTGATTCTATATTACAATAATAAAAAAGAACAAAGACTGATTTCAATATGTAACTGCATAGAGCTTAAGCTGCTAAAGCAGTAGGACGGTGTTCTTAAACCCCAATATTTTCTTGCAGTCAATGTACAGAGCCAAGTCCTTAATCAAGTCTACATAAATTTTACATAATTTTTTCTTTTTTCTTTTTTTTTTTGCAATTTTTTTTTGCAGTCAAGAGCGTTTCTCTATAAATGTTTAAAAACTTCAACTTCTTTTAACTTAACGCTTTAGCATCTTAAAAAGCACTCATACATTAGACTCAAAAAGCATGAAATGTGAGGGCAAACGTCAAAAACATCTGTCTAGTGCATGGTTTCATAGAAAAACAATGGAAGAGAATGCAAAAAAATTGTCTGAGAATGGCCCTGCAGTGTAAGGTGCGGACATTCTATGTGAAAAACGCTCACTGGTTGTTTTTAGAACATTAAGCCACATTAAGCATTATTCATGTTAAACTTTTTAAAATGTACTTTTAATTAGCCACATTCCATTACCCTTCAAATTGCGCAAATTGAAATTGCGAATTGAAAATACGGCCAATGGAAACTCGTCAAAACTCCAGTATATTGCAAAAATGTTTTTGGGCTTGCATGATGTAGTTTTTCAGTTAATTTGAAAAAATAATATTTAGCAAAACTGCAATGGAAATGGCAACAGAAAAATGGTAACAGAATCATTTTTTCCCTCCACCCTACTTAATGTAGCAGAAATCTGAGCCTCTTCCTCTGAGCAGGATGTTTTAAATTCACTATGAATCTCTAGGGCTTTGTGAAATATAAGAAATATAAGCTTGGGTATTTTTATTCTGACTTGCAGATTGTGAATAACTTTTGCTAAATTGCGAATTGAAGTGTGAAGCAGAAACACAAGCCCTCTCACTAGACCACTAGGGCTGAAATCCAACCTTTTTTTTCTGCTACAATGTTGTGCTAATGATTTGGCACATATTTATCAAGTGGTTAGTACAGTTATGGCAAGTTTTTGGATTATTTATCCTAGATCATTTGTATTGATATCATGTTTGGCAAGCTGAAAGGAGTCTTTAGTTTTGGGAATCAAAAATATTGTGTAATTCAGAGTAATTACTTTGGGCCGTGTCCCATAGGAATAGTTCAGGTCTATTTTTGGGTCTCTGTGTGAAATGTTCCACAAGAGAAAATCAAATTCCCTCTGAAGTCACAGATGGTAACAGAAATGATGCCCTTGATATATGGACCAATAAATAATTGTGAAGTCAAATTAGTTATGGGTGAAATCAATAATGAGTCTCTTATTCTTGGAAATGTAAGCTGTTTATGCTTATAGTACACCTTAATGTCAGTGTTTTCAAAAGTTATCACTGACTTATTTGTCTTTCTGTTATTTCCATATACTACCAGACAAGTTTGCGGGATTCCTCATTATTGGATTGATCATTTAATTATACAAAGATAATCATCGGTAATCAAACCTAATTTAAAGCAGTGTTTCAATTAAGTTCCTGTTTCCTTAGTCCTGCTGATGTGTTTTTATCTAGGAGTGGCATGTCATTTATAAGTCTGCCTTTTTAAATACATTAAACCAATCATATATAAAACAGAAAATCAATGATTTACTATTGTTTGATAATGATTTAGAAGCTTATCAAATTATAATTTGGAGTATTTCATTTTTGTATCTGTTCTAGTGCTAATGTGCAGATATGTGAATTATGGACATAACATCTTTTCAGAATTTTTTTAAAGTGAGGTAGGCGCACATTCTGCACATGCAGCGGTTAAAATAACACTGTATTATCTCAGTTCACATGTACAGAATTGAAAGACCAGTACCAAAAATGTATGCACAGTTAAGACTGCAAAAAAAAAAAAAAAAAAAAAACTAAGAGAGATGTAAAAACACTTCCAGTATATTTTGCTGTTGATGCCAAAGTCTGTGTCCAGACAAACACTACGGTATATTGATTCATGACGTCTTGAGGCTGAAATTTAATGTTCAGCCAAGAACATTTTCATTTTCCTTTGTATTTTTATTTTTTATTTTTATACAATTTGTATAGGCCCATTTATATTCCTTGTCTTCACCCTCCCTTGTGTTCAGACTCTTTTCTCTGTACAACAAACATCACACATCACTCTATGCTTTTTTAGTGGGCATGAACTAACTCCCTGGCATGCTGTAACTCATGGCAGCCCTATCAACTTCATTGATTTTTGTCCTTTTACTCTGTCTTTTCCTCTTTTCATCATGGCAGTTTCTCATGCCTTTGCTCTTCACAAAGGTTTTATGTCAGTTTCTTCCTTCCCTGTGGATATGCTGGCAAACTGCTGTTGATTTTTCTCTCTGCTTAAACTCATTGGGAGTGTCTGAGAACAGAGAGAGAGAGAGACAGAACAAGAGAGAGAAATAGAGACAGAACGAGAGTATTCAGCAGACAGAGAGAGAGACATTGATTGGTACAGCATGGCGAGCACAGAAGCAGGGCAGGCCCATGTGAGTCATTTGCTGAGTGGCCCTTTGAACTTACAGCTATACAGAGAGGCACTGCTATGCTGTTTTAACTGGGTGTACTGGAGCAAACGAAATGTCCAAATGAAGGTAAAGACAGCATACAGCATGACTTGTACACCTTGTCAAAAACAAACAAAAAAGACTATTATTTTTAACTGTCTACCTGGAGTAAAATTGTATTGCTCAGAGGTTGCTTTTTCTTAGCTCAGGAGACTTAATGTTGTTCCCTTTTGTTTTGAAAGTATAAACCTTGTCTTACGTGTTTGTTCTAATATCTCTTGAATGGAAACAAATCAGAGAGTTACTGCAGATGTTATTTTTGAGATTTCCTCTGAAACTGAAAGCAGGGATCCTCAAAATGTGGTGTGTGACAGTGCTGTAGGGGCTTTAACAAAATTAAAAATGGAAAATATAAAAACTAATTCAAAATATGAGTAAAAATTATAATAGTATCAATTATACTAAAATAGCACTTTTGTGCATTTCAATTAATTATACTGCAAGAGATTATATATATATATATATATATATCTATATATATATATATATATATATTATATATATATATTATTATTATTATTATTATATATATTATATATAGATTACATGTTATATATTACAATACTATAACAAAACAATATAATAAAGTTGAGCTTTGCAATCTAAGGGCCAGATTTACTAATCAGGAAAAATTAGTGTGAGAACGCAATTCAATAAAAGTGCTGATGGGAGTGAAAAGTTCTGTGGTTGATGTATTGACAGTGCGCAAAGAACACAGACGCAGTCAGTCCACATCCATAATGACCAATAGGGATGGAACGATTACCAGTTTGATGATAAATCATGATAAAATTCCCCACAGTTAGTATTACGTTTCATATTTTAAATGTCATGAAAACCGTATTAAATTACCAAGATTTGAACACAGGATAAATAAATACTACAACGCAAAATTTTAAGTAATAGTCTCAACAGTCTTGCAGTCTAGTATTTCAAAATATTTACCCTTATGACTGTTTTTTTTTTTTGGTCCAGGGTAATATTTTGTACATGTTATTAGATAAACTGTCATGTTGTCATTTAAAATCCGGACATCTTTGGTAATGTTATTGTTTTAGTTTTTATGCAAACAAAAATTCATTTTATTTGTTATTTGTTGATTTTAAATATAAATTTAACGTGTGAGTGCTTTTTGATCATTTCCAGAATATTTAAACAATACCATGATAATACTGATAAACGTGATAAATTTGGTCACCATAATTGTGATAAGATAAGATTGTGATAAGTATTTAATACTTTTACATCTCTAATGACCAACACAGTCTACCAACAGCAGCACAAATCAGCACAGCGTTACAAACCAGCACAGCCAGTGGTAACCAGGTCTGTGTAATGTTCTTAGAACACAGGCGCAAAGTGGTTTAAAAAAAGGTTTTTTGGGGCCTTAAATAATGGTGCAAATACCAGAAAATTGACTACCACAAACCTTAGTAATTCACCTTATATGATTTATTTAATATCTTCTCACAAAAGTGTTTGCATTGGTGTAACTGTCTTCACCATTTCATCTGTATTCTTTAACTGTGTGTCTTCAGAAAATCCTGACTAGTTTTTTAACACAAAAAGAGGGTTTGCACTGGCAAGCATGTATTGTCATAGTTATGTCGTCAGTTAAGTCATGAAGTTACAAATACAGTGATTGATGCTGCCTTAAAACTTTGTATACATGCAAGTATTTGTTAAGAATGTGTCTCTGAAATACAGTAGTTTTTAAAACTGTCCTGGAGCTCCCCAGCACTGTCTCCCTCATCTAACACACCAGATTCATCTCGTCAACTCATTGGTAGCGACGAAGTGGGTCAGAAAAGCTAAAGGGTTGTGAGAAAATGCGATGCTTGTCAGATCCACATCATGTTCAGCAGCAACAGCAGCAGCTCTTAAAGCAGCCAAAATTATTTAATAACCCAGCTGCTGTGATGTCTGTTAATCAAAGAAAACAAAAGAAAAAAGAGGAAATCATTAACTTTTGTAGCTTTAATGATTCAATAATATTTAATTTAGAATTTAGTGTTTAATAACTTTATACAATTTTTGTATATTTTCTACTTGCTAAAGGGCACAGGTAAATATGACATTTATTATAATTATAATTATTTTATTTATTCTAATGTTATTATAATAATAGCTCTCAATTATACTGTAATGTTGAATGGCTATAGTCAATGGTTAAATGTTAGAAGAAAAAAACTTCATAGAGACATCAGTAGTATTGGTAGTATACTCACCTTCAGTAATAAAGAAGATGGCATTAAACAAATATTAAAATATACTATCTTTAATTGTTTCTACATTAATTTAAAGATTGAATGTGACATTTTTGCAATACAAAATTATATTTAAAAACCAATGTTAGGTGGGATTAATTGCAAAAAATTTTTGTGATTGATTAGTTTTTTTTTTTTTTTTTTTTTTTTGTGACTGACGGCACTAATTTACATATGATTTGATATTAAATATTTTGACCAGAATAGAAATGCAACACTCAGTAATGTAAAAGTGGGTCTCTGCTTAATCTACAAAGAGATTTCTGGCCTGAAAAAGTTTGAAGGCCGCTCTAGAGAAGACACATGAGAGATTTCTTGAGATGCAGGACTTCAGCAAGCGTCTTCATGTTCTCTCCATTTAATCTCTAGGAGAAGCAATAGAGACACACAGATTCTTTTGTTATTGGTTTGTTTTCTAGAATCAGAGACTTGAGTCGATAACCTTAAGTCAGCTTTGAGATGTTACTAACTCTATTTCCCCTCTCTCTCTGTCTCTCTCTCTCTCTCTCTGATTCTACAGATTGAAAATTTCAACTTCGGTGGAAAGGTCATCACTTGCTCCTCCGTGTGCACCTGTCATCTCCCCACCGCAGAGCTACTCCAATCCCAGCCCCTGCCGGTGGCACGGCACGCCTCACCTTCACAGTGCCATAGTCCTTGTGTCCCTCATTTGTTTCGCAACTCCACGTCGGGGACGCCAATTCACCATCTGTTACTAAGAAAAGGCAACATGATCATGCCAGATCATACCATCTTCTTCTCATACCACACCTGAGGACAATTAGCGTGGTTCCTCCGGCTCGTTGTGAGCACTCTGACCGGCGAGATGGGAGACTGGGTGTGTCTGAGCCCAGCTGAATTCTCCCAGCTGCAGCAGTACAGTGAGTGTGAGTATCTGAGCACAAGAAGCCTTTCTCCTCTGACCTCTGGCAGGTTGATAGGAATTGATTGTGGGGCTGTTAGGTGGATAAGAACGGATGAGAGGTTTTATCGGTCCATTTAGTTTGGTCCTTGGCCATCCTTTCCGATAACTGTACCACTCAGCTGCCCTGTTTAAGCTGATGCTTTGCTGAATATATTATGTAGAAGGATGCGCACACATTCTGCAGCGGACCCACTAGCTTTTTAGGAAGCACTGCTGGGAATGAAGACTATTTTGACGTAACGCGTCGATGGGCTGCCAGTGCTCTCTGCGTCAGTATTGATTAACAATGTTTAATGCAGTTATTGATGCAGACCACTTTATAAGCTAAACAGGCATATGAAATTTTCAATAACATTAAAAAGTGATGGTCTTGCTTATCAGTTTACTTATTTTGCAAGGGAACTGTGCTATGACAAATTTGAAGGAATGTAGAATGGTTGTATCGATTTAATGGGGGGAAGTGAAATTGGATGCTAAAGCAGGATATAAATTCAGTGTATCTATTATTATAAGGGCCTTCAGTAAATCTGGCTCATATTTTGTTATAGGATTGGCTGTGCTAGCTCATATTTGACCCTGGACCACAAAACCAGTCATAAGGATTCAATTTGAGCATGAATGGACTGTTTAAGGTCATGCCACAGCATCTCAACTGGATTTAAGTCCGGACTTTTACTTGGCCACTCCAAAACCTTAATTTTGTTTTTCTTGAGCCATTCAGAGGTGGTCTTGCTGGTGTGTTTGGGAGCATTGTCCTGCTGCAAAACCCAAGTGCTCTTGAACTTAAGGTCACAAACTGATGGCCGGACATTCTCCTTCAGGATTTTCTGATAGAGTGCAGAATTCATAGCTCCATCAATTATGGCAAGTCATCCAGGTCCTGAATCTGCAAAGCAGCCTCAGACCATCACACTACCACCACCATTTTTGACTGCTGGGACACACATCTTCCAAACAGTTCAACTTTTGTATCACAAGTACACAGAATATTTGCCCAAAAGTCTTGAGGATAATCAAGATATATTTGGCAAATGTGAACAAGCCTTTGTGTTCTTTTTGGTCAGCAATGGCTTTTGCCTTGGAACTCTCCCATGGATGCTGTTTTTGCCCAGTCTCTTTCTTATTTGTTGAATCATGAACACTGACCTTAATTGAGGCAAGTTAGGTCTGCAGTTCTTTAGATGTTGTTCTGGGTTCTTTTATGACCTCCTGGATGAGTCGTTGTTGTGCTCTTGAAGTAGTTTTGGTAGGCTGGCCACTCCTGGGAAGGTTCACCATTGTTCCAAGTTTTCTCCATTTGTGGATAATGGCTCTGATCATGGTTCACTGGAGTCCCAAAGCCTTAGAAAGGGCTTTATAACCTTTTCCAGACTGATACATGTCAACTATTTTGTTTCTCATCTGTTCTTGAATTTCTTTAGATCACAGCATGATGTGTTGCTCTTTAAGCATGCTTCACTTTGTCAGAAAGGGTCTATTTAAGTGATTTCTTGATTCAACAGGTCTGGCAGTAATCATGCCTGGGAGTGGCTAGTGAAATTTAACTCATCTTTCTAAAATAATGGGGTTAATCAAAGTTATTTCATGATTTAACAGGAGGGGGCAATTAATTTTTCACGTAGGGCCACGTAGGTTTGGACAGCTTTTTTACCTTAAATGAAATCATCATTTAAAAACTGCATTTTGTATTTACTTGCATTATCTTTGTGTAATATTAAAATTAGTTTGATGATCTGAATCTTTTAAATGTGACAAATCATTATCTTTGTGTAATAATAAAATTAGTTTGATGATCGGAGTCTTTTGGATGTGACATTTTGATGATGGTTGTTTGTGTATGTTCTATATATATATATAGTCGTGGTCGTGTGTGTGTGTGTGTGTGTGTGTATTATATATATATATATATATATATATATATATATATATATATATATATATATATATATATATTATATATATATATATAATATATATATATATATAATATATATATATATATATGCAGATACATATGTCCTACATACATACTCCTAAATATTCTGATGGCCATTATTTTTTTCCATAGTCATGAACATTAATTCAATATTCTATTTTGTAAAAATAAAAAACAGACACAGACGTACTTATGTACGTATATTATCACATTTTTTATATGCCAACGCTCAGCTTCAAATACTGAACATAATCCTTTTAGGTGTTGTTTTAATGGACTTTATTCAAGCCTTCGTATTATCTGTCAATTTAATGTGTTAATTTGGTGCAATTAATTATGGGGAAAAAAAACACATAAAATTTTTTTATGAATTTAATGCACCCCACCCTGGCCCAGGCCTGTATGTAATTTTACATTATATGCAGTCACTTACAAAAACGAGGTAGGACGACGACTGACTGCATTTATGTTGCCTATTAGATGCCCCTAAAATTCAAGATATGATAGAATAAATGCCGCTATATGGTTTTGTCTAATATTTATATCATATAATATAATTAAGTGATATCCTATGAGCAAGAATATTGTTTTTCCCCCAAATATCTGCTTTAAATTACCGTATGGGGGGGTCATTTCTGAGCCTAAAATGATGTGCAAATAAACTTGCGATTAATTTGACAATGTATAATTAATTAAATTAAAAGTTAGATTCCTTGACAGCCTTATGTTTGTTTAGATGGCAGAATTCTTTAAATAATCGTGTTTGCGTGGTCATAGGGAACTTTATTAACCTGTAATACAGAATCTTTTTTATATAGAGTAAAATATTTGCACAAATTTGGGCTTTTTCTGAATTACAACTTACAATTTAAATAAAATGTTACTAAACTTCACATACTAAAACTCTAAAAGCCCCTGTTGTTGTGTGTTTATCTGCACAGGCTGCACTGGCTAATATGAATTCCAAAGAGACCTCTGTGCCATTTAAAGAGGTTACTGGTAAAATTACCATAGAATTTCCAAATTAAGCATCTATCTGTGCTTTGTGAGGTTAATTGGCTTGTAGGATGCTGGTAATAAATCTAAACACTCATAAAGTAAGTATAATTATTTTTCTTTCATTGAGGATGACCCCTGGTAACAGATTTGATTAAAAACCCTTGAGGAATAGTGAAGACTAAATAATCAGTCAGAAGTGCTCTCTCCCTGAACTCTACCAGCATGCCATATTTAAGGTATAATGCCTTTAAAAATAGCATATGCATTATGTAGAGTATATTCTGGGATACCGGACACATTTCCATTAAGAATTCAGTAGGTGTGAGATGAGGCATTAATCTTAACCTTAACTACGTCTCACAGATGTATTGCCAGGCAAGTCTGGCACAGATTTCAGCTGTACTATAAGGTAATTGTAGGATTTCTCTATCATTTCAGCATGAAAAGAAATATTGGTTTGCAACTCTTAGGGCTGGGCGATAATGCCACAATATTTTTTTTCATATCAGTCAGTATTGATTATTATCACGATAAATGACAAATCTTTATTTTGTTCAAGTTTAAAGCCAGATTTTTGCTCCAAAGTGAAAGTTCTAGAATCCAGACCATTACATTTCCTTAACAAAATAAATATCTTAATATAAAAATATTTTTTTTAGTTTCTGCATGTTCTAATGAGTGATACTGTTTCAAATCAAGAAGAAGGTTTGTGTTGCCTAATATTAATAATAATATAAATTTTGCCTCTTAGAAATGCACATTTCATAGTAGTAACTTGTGTTAGGATGCAGATGTAAGTTTTTGTTCATTATCAAAAATCATCTGTAATATTGTAAAAAAAAATGTAGCAATTTCTTATTTTTATGGTGAAATTTAATTATTCAGACTTTTTTTCTTCCACAGTAGCATGCTTTTATATCATGATAACCACAGTTAAAACCACACATATAGCACCCTAATACCATGGTAATAATAGAACTATATGGTTTTTAGGTATTTGTATGAAAAACAGTAGTCTAAATACATTTAGTATAAATGCACAAACGCTAAAGCTTAATCACAAAAATACTGTAATAATATTCATTACCACTTCAATATATTTAATTCATGTCTGCATTAATAATATTATATAATTTGATACGAGTACCCACATTTCTGACACAATACCACAGTGCGGTTAGTGTTACTACAGTAAATCCATGATAAATGATGGGGATTTGTAGATTGAAAAGCCTTCTGACTGTTTGTCAGTGCTGTTTCATCTGGCTTTAAACTAGTTCGAGTCATTTGTGTTTTTTTCTGCTGAATTCAAGCGCACAGCACTGTTTAGTGCTTGCATAACTGAGATTTCTCAGTGAGTAAACGCATCTGCTCTAGTGAGCTTGCGCTGCGCTGTTGCTTGAACTTTGAGCAGATAAATGGTCTTTGTGATGCGGTTCAAATGAGTCGCGCTGTTTCATTCCACTTCTGGTGCATAAACATTATATCGAACATTTATCAAACTCTTCATATTGTTTTTTTATATTGCGAGAATTATCTTTATTAATTTATCGCCCCGCCCTAGCAACTCTGTTTACTGATTATGTCATAGAATGTAGGTTGTCCTCGAGGGGAGAAAGTGTGTATGTTCTTGCCACTGACTAATGTGTAGCCTCAGCTAAGTGCTAAGGGCTTTATTGGTTTGATTCAGTGGTGTTAATAATCAGTGGAATACATTTGTCAAGATAAGCTAATTGAAACTCCAATCACAGACGCAACAATAAGATTCCAGACTATTAAAAAACCCCAGAAACACAGGTCTGTTTGTTAGAGGATGTGTTTGCTGCCCGCAGAAGCCACAAGCAGTTTGGATTTTGGTGTCAGTCTTTAAATCAATGATGAGTCTTGTACATTTAATACGGTCAGTCAAAATGTCCCAGTCCAAAGAACTGAGATTTACACTGATGTGTTTGACCTCTGACATCATGCTGCATTTTATGAATTAGGATATGAAACTATAACAGCTAGTAAACCTCTGATTGATAATAAAAGTGTGATGTCAGTCTTTCCGACCACAGAAATCACCAGATTGCTTTGTTCTGGATTTTACCTGTTGAGGAAAGACTTGTTTTGCTCAGATTAAATAGTGGGTGCAGTTTGGTTTTCAGTCATGTGTGTCTGTCGCATTGCGTGCGCCCCCACCTGTTTTTCCCTTAACCACTGAGTCTCTATATACTGACTCACCTAACACTGCTGCTTATTATTTGAATATCTGACTTCATTTTAGATGTGTTTTTTAAATTTCAACTGACGGTTCCCTCCAAATGAATATTATGTCATTGTAAGGAATGTGCCTCTCTATAGCTGAGGCCGATGTGATACACATCTTGCTGCGTAGCCAACGATACGATACATTAAAGACACTTATGAAGCAGCTACCAATGCGATGCGATACGATTCACCCCATTATGATGCGGTGCGATCCGATTTGGATTCAGTTCAACACAATTAGATTCAGAGTGCAATGGAAAAAAATATTATACAATTCAATATGGTACAGATAGATTGCTCTCAGGACATGCCTCGGTCTCCGTAGTGTGTTGTGATGCATCATATTCACGTAGCAGCAGTGGTGATAAGAGAATGTGCTTGAGAAACAGTTTAGATAGGAGAAATCAATCTACATATAAAATATTGGTCACAAATTATTGGTCACTTTCTTAGTGATATAAGTATAATGCATCTATTATTAATTATATACAAATAAAACATTTTTTACTGATGCAAATATGTTAGAAACAATGTATTGCTATATAATAGCCAACTTGTATCTGTTGCACACTTTTTTTAAATCGATGCACCGATCCGCCGAAGCAAATCTGTAAATCTTACCATCCCTTGCCATTATAAACTCATCTCGTGTTGTCCTAAACCTGTATGCTATTATTTACTTAATAGAAAATGGATACAGAAATTATCTTTCTATCTTTCTCTTTCTATATAATGATTGTTCAAAAAGGTCAAAACACCAGAAGAGCACTTTTGTCATTTGTCATTACAAAAATATGGAATTTCTATTCAGTCACCTAACAATGTTTGTTATTAATTTTTTTTTTTTATTATAGTATTTATTAATGCTTTGAATTAGATTTTATTTTTATATTTTAGTTTTATTACATTTATGTGCTTTTCTTTTTTATGTATTTCTGCATAGCGTTAATTGATTTGTATTTATTTTATTTTTTTGTCATTTTTAGTATCATTTTAGTAGCATTTAGTAGTATTTTTTATCATTTTGTGTTTTAGTTAAAAGCAACACTGGTTGTGGCAGTCCTACAGAAATCAAGTGACTTTAAGTCAAATGCATATTTTGTTTTTCTTAAAGGGCACTAAAAATCCAGCAGAAACTGAAAGTGAGGAGGTTAATCATGTGGAAATAATAAACATTAAAAGAGATAGCCAGACATTGGGAGACACAGAGATGACTGCTATCAGTTCTGGGGGAGGTTGGCATCTTCTATGAGGAAAGCACCTTGTTCTGCCCCCCTGGGCGGCAGTCGGAAGACACGTGTGTGACAACTAATTCAACGCTTACAGAAAATAAAAATGAAGCCTGGGGTAGCAGATTCATTTCTCCTGTCATAATACTAATAAGCTTTGGTGACATTTTCTGCTCAGCTATTATCTCTGCTTAATTAGCCTATTATGTCAAATTGCACTACACATCTAATGTTTCCAGTAATATATGCCAAATGCAATGGCTTTTTTCAAAATGTTATGGATAATGATGCATATAGTTAAAGTTTCAAGTACATTTCTCTTGTGTTTGGAGACAACATTGTGTTAAGAGTTTCAACTCACGCAATATGAGTTGAAAATAAGATTCATTTATTGATTTATTTTTGGTCACACTTTAGTTTAGGGACCAATTCTCATTATCAACTAACAATTAACTATGTCTTTGGCCATAACAGACTTAACAGATTTTCTGCTTAGTTAGTAAGGTAGTTCAGTTTAGGTATAGGGTAGTATTAAGGGATTTAAAATATGGTCATGCAGATTAAGGCATTAATATGTGCTTAATAAGTACTAATATACAGCCATTATGCTAGTAATATGCCAACTAATAAGCAACTAGTTTATAGTAAGAAATGCTCCTTAAAATAAAGTGTTACTTAGCTAATCAGCAACATCCATACGGCATTTGGTGTGTTGGGAAGATTCCGAGTGTTTTATTAATTTCTTTCACAGGAGATATTAATAGCTTTTTATAATTTACATAGTTTTTATAGAAAATATAATTAATCCAATTAATTTATCAAAATAATTTTATCAAGTGAACATTCATAGATAAATGGATTAATAAATCTTATCTAAATGGAAGAAAACATAGTGTAAGTGTCGGCTGTTAAATGGCATAATATGATAGCATCTAACGTCTAACATTAGCAGCACATTAGCATTACAGCTTATTTCTGCATTTTCGGGTTTCTTTGATGAATATAAAACTGAAAGAACAGCATTTGCAGCATTTGTTTTAAAAATAGTATTATTTTGTAACATTTTCAATGTCTTTGCTGTTGCCTCTGATCAATTTAATGCAATTTAATGCTTGCTGAATTTCATTTCCTTAAAAAATAAACTTTTAAACAATAGAGTATCTAAATGTTTCCATTGCAATACTGCAAGAAGTATCTACACTGATAAGTATGCCTGTATATCTGACTCAATGTTTTCCTTTTAATTTTTTTTTTTTATTTTTTTTTTTTTTTTGCACAGATTCCTCCAAGAAGCTTAAAGATGTCCTGGAAGAGTTTCATGGAAATGGTGTGCTCTCCAAGTACAATCCTGAACAGGTATGTAAGGACAGGAACGGCCGTGATCTGGCCTGATTAAATGATCTGTTTAGAGGCGGTGGAGCTTCTGGCTGTGACTTGACAGAACACCAATACAACCTGACTCAGGCCGCAAGTCATTACAGGAAATGCTTAGTCATCCGCTCCCCGAAACGAAGTGGCCAGATATCGCCTCCTATTAGAGAAGGTCCTCGCTGACATCATAAAGCCCATGCATCACGTTGCCGTGACAACAAAGCCAGCAGGCAGCCGCATCTATAATTTGCTTTATGTAGTGTCGCCATTATATTTCTCTCCTCTCCACCGCACTGACATAAATAAGAGGCTGCTCAGGGTTTGGCGCCACAGGTTGTGACCCAGAGCCTTGGCTAAATCAATAGTGAATAAGCACTGGTGGCAGTTAATGGGTTTGAAGCTGACGCCAGGTTGGCTGTGGTGTGACATCGCATGCTTCACATTGTTCATCAGTTCAGTTTAAATTATAAAGTCTGGAAGTATCGCAAAGTGGAGGTGACATGCCATGAGTGCCACTGTGCTGCCTGCTTACGATGACAGAGTGCTGTATTTCACTCATGTATACAGCCTCGATTGACTGACTGATTGTGGTTGGGCTGTAAATATCCTTCATCGCAGCCTCAACAAGTCACGGCTGTTTTGAGTATAATGATGTTTAATTATGGTGACTCTGTAACCTTTGTCAAAGGAAGAGTGTCTGTAAAAATGGGCGCCAGTGAAAGGTTAAATAAAAGGTTCATTGTTTCCTGCATTATTTGATAGCAGGGCCAGCCTCTGTGTTTTGCGCATTTGAAAGCCAGAAAGGAAGTTACTCTAACAGCCACCGCTGGTTACGCTGCTTTTCACACCACCAAAACATATAAACATGTTTGCTAATACTTAGACAAAGAGAGTCATTTGGGTTTGGTTACTTTCACCTTCCTGTTTTTGGTGTGCATCTGCCCAACGATTGCAGCCCTTCAAGCGCAGGCTACCTTATTGCTTGCAAGTTCCTCTCTGTCCACCTCCACTTCCTTGTCACCTACATACTGTATCTTGCCTGTTTTTGCCTTATTGGCTTTTTGCCTTTTTCCAGAGTTTCATTTTAGCAACAAGAAGGATCTAATGGATTTAGGTTTGTTCATTCTTGCAATGATATGATTAAAGGGGAATTGACCCACAATGCCTTGAAAATTGTCTTAGTATAGAATATGTGGGTGCTTTTGTGACCAGGGGCAGACTTACCCATTAGGCATCGGTAGGTGACTGCCTTTGGCCCCCAAAAGCCAAGGGCCCCCTAAAATGTTTTTTATTTCAATGTTTTTTTTTACGGTGTTTATTACAACGACAACTGTCTGCATGTCCGAGTTGAACGTGCTTCTTGTCTATCCTGCTTGTAGCAAATGAAAATATTATGCATCTGAAGCTGACTGCCGCACGAGCGCGAGGTCTCTCTTTCCCAGCACGCGCGCACACCTCTCTCTGCGTCTGCTCTGTTAAGCGAGCGGAGGAAAGGAGCTGTGCTCAGTTAAAACACAGATATGTTGCTTCTCTAATTTTACATGCAAGTATAGCCGAAAGCACAGCTATTTTCTTTATCTTATGTGTAGCTTATTTGATTTTATCAGAGGACGGCATGATTATAAATCAGGATTTTTGTGCAGATTAACATCTTGGAAGGGCGAGCTGGTTAGTCTTAATGGGTCGCGTTTCAGTCACTATTTCATATTCATCCCATTGTCTGACAACAGAAACAGTCAAATGTATCAGTGAAAACAGTTTTGAGAATTTAGCTGCATCAAAATACAGTATGTGGCACAGAGAGGCAAACAAATGTAATAATAAATAATAAATGTACATTTTGCATGTTCAGAAGAAGTGAGCTGCCCTGTCATGCAAACAGGCTTGTGTAAGTAAATTACTCAGTGGAAGAAAGAGAAGTAATAGGAGCCTAGTATTTCTGTGTTGTTGTTTTTTTTTCATGTGTCTAATAGACATAAACAAGTTCTTTGAAAAACATCTATGACCTATGAAACATGTCTACTCTTCATGCTCTGTTAATTATGGTTTCACTTATAATAAACATATATTACATAAAGCATCCATATTTGTCCATGCCCATGTTGATTAGATTAAAAACTTGAAGGCTTAAGCCAGGACTAGGCCTTAGTTAAATTAAGATATTTAAGCAACTTTTACAAAAATGCCTTAGAAGATAATGTTACAGGTGTGCATCTTGACACAGAACAATGATTTTTAAAATATGTCAGAGCAAGATATTTTCAGTTGAGACAGCTCAAACATGCATTTTAGTCCTGGACTAACTTAAGCCTTGTCTGTGAAACCATGGGGAAAAGTATTAATTTAAGGTACAATTAGAACAGATAAAAATGTGCGATTAAGTTGTGATTATTCACGAGTTAACTCATGACAATCATTTATTGACAGCCCTAAGTTAAAATGACTAAAATAAAATGTAGGCTTATGCTGGTAACTCATCAGTGGACATTCCTCGTCAATATAGGCTATATTTTTTCACACTTTTCTCATTCTCACTAATTCAAGTTTTTATATGAATGAACCTCTGAAGGGAACTGATTGTCTTCAGAAAAGTTTCAATCGCATTTTCATTGTACCTGATAAAGTATCATTTATGAGCTGAGCTGCTTTGTTTACAGCCGTTACCAGGGAAAGCACTATATTTCTGACATTCCAAAGCACCTCCTACTGGCAGAGAATGAATTTGCATTTTCAATAATCCAGTCTCCAGTTTTTGTTCAGAATTCACCCACATAAATCTGTTTTAAATAATATGATAATTTATACTTCCAACTCATCCCTTTTCTTAAAAAAAATGGTTTAAACGTTCAATTGTGAGGTTTATCGTTTTATTATTTATTTAGTTTTTTTGTTAAAACTTGTATCTCAACGGTAAATCAATTGCTATTTTGTGGTCTACAACACGAAATAATAAAAGTGTCTGCTAAATAAATAAATTTTAATGTAAATGTAAATGTAAATGAAAGAATCCCATTATAACATGTACATAAAAAATGTACAAACATTGGACACAACAAAGTGGCACCATTGTGCAGCAGCAATCATCACAACAAAAAAGAAACCTCAAGGTTGATCTAGGTAAATGTGTGCAAATGTATAGGGCCCCATTCCTATATTTGCCTGGGGCCCCCAATTCACTAAATCCGCCCCTGTTTGTGCCAGCGCCCGATTTGTGCATTTTCTTTAGTGAATCATGTGCTTAAACTATAGTGAATCCTCTTCAAAGGCTTTGGGTTTTACATTTTAAATTTAGTTTGTATTCCTATTTTATTTCCAGGTTGTCATTTCAGTTTTTGTTTTCATTAGATTTCACTGTCAATTTTAGTTTAGTTTTTTAGAGATTTCCAGTTTCAGTTTAACGTGTATATTAAATTTGATTTTCTCAGCACAGCCTGGTGTTTTTGCTGTCTGGTGGAATTTTCATTATTGCAAGATTACAAGAAATTACAAGTTTTGTAATACAGGATGTTAAAAAAACTAATTATTAACTAATTAAAAATTTAAATTAGGTTTGTAACCATAATTTTTTTAAATGTACATTATTGTTCAAAGGTTGGGACCAATAAGATTGATTGATTGATTGATTGATTGATTGATTGATTGATTGATTGATTGATTGATTGATTGGTTGGACAGAAATTAAATTGATCAAAAGTGACAGTTAAGACACTCATAATGTTACAAGAGATTTTTTTATGTTTTTATTTTGAGTTTGCTATTCATTAAAGAACACTCAAAGAAGAAAAAATGTAAGTTCTCACACATTTCCATGAAAATTGTAAGCCGCACAACTATGTAAACATGGGTAATAATAAGGGTTTAGACAAAATCTATAAGAAATAATAATAAAAGCTTTTCTGTGACATGAATACACTATATTTTAAAATATATTAAGGCAGAAAATTCTTACTTTCTGTTCTTAATCAAATAAATGCAGCCTCTGTGAGCACAAGAAACTTAAAAACATTTTACTTGAAATTTTAAACAAAAAAATTGTACCAACCTATAGTGTATTTTAGTTTTGTTTCTTTTTTCCCCTAGCTATGCTAATTTTATATGCAAGTTAACGAAAATATTTTCATCAATGTTAATAAACCTTTCACCTTTTTAGTCCTTTATCCACCTTATTTTTCAACATGGAAGTAAGCTGTTTTCTGTGAATGTGCGAGACTTCTGGTTCATTAGCCACTGTAGGGAAATAACGAAAAGAATAATAAAATGCAGTAAGTGATAAAACTCTTTGCACTACAAACTGGTGTGTTCATAATTAAGATAATACATTAAAATAATATGGTAAGAAACACCAGTTTGCAATATCAAGCAGCAAAACAAGCTGTTTTTTACAAATTTACAAATGGCCACGCACGTTCTTACGAGAAAAATAAGGTGGATTTTTTTTTCCCCATTTTCTTACTGAGAGAAAATTACCACCTTAAAGTAGGTCCGGATTATGCAAATAAACTAGTGGATTCTCCTGCCACTAAACCTGCAAAACAGAATTAAGTATGATGCAGGTGGACTAATGCAAAGGAATAATGTCAATTTATTGAGAGTCAGAGGAGCAGAGGATATGAAAGATAACACCATTCACTGATCCCTTCCCTCTGCACGAACAACCACTGCAACGTATATAACCCCTCTCTCCCTCTACCCTCTTCATATATCTCTGACTGCCACACAGAAGCAAGATGTTCTCAACCAAGTAAGCTGTTACCTTCTGGGTTTGCATGTTCTGTGGTTCATTGTGTCTACAGACTGCATGCCCCGGCCCCTCCCTGTCTAACAAGATAGTCTTGCTATAATGTATACTGAAGATCAGAGGTCGCGCCCAGTGCTTTTTAATGTGAGCCATGTGTCTGTGCTACTTTAAATTCTATTAACAGCCTCTTCATCATGGTGTTTTTGTAACCTCCAATGGGTTTTTTTTTTTCTATGAGCAGCAAAAAATGTGCAGATGTATGTGTTTTTACTATATTTTGATGTGTGTCAGTGGGCTCCCCCTGTATTTTTGTTGCCATGTGTCATAATGAAATGCTTGAGCGTGTCATTCATGCCCAAAGACAGGAACATCCTCTCTGCTGAAAACATAAAGGAGCAGGAAGCTGCATTTTCATGGCTTTATTTCAACGCTCAGGCTTTCTGTCTTCTCATTTCTCATCATCTTGCCACTTGTCTCCTGCAGCCCATCGACTATGAGGGCTTCCAGCTATTCATGACGACCTATCTGGAGAATGACATCCCTGAGGAACTTTGCAAACACCTCTTCACCTCCTTCAAGAGCAAGAATGGCGGAGGCAGCTCCCCTGACACCTCTCGATCTGGAGCAGGCATGCTGGGTAAATACTCTTTGAAAATGCCTTTGTACTATCTATAACGGGTCGAGAAAGTCTGTATTTCATGTCTATTTTAGCAGTTTTAATAGGAGAAACAGAAAAACTGCACTGAAACACACTTGTGCGCTGATACATAATCTGTTGGATCCTGATTCAAATCGATTTCTAACTGGAAATAGGCTTTAAGTTTTAGGATTTTAAAAAAATTTTAACCTCATGACATAAAGTACTTTCACCTTTGATCTCAGATCACACTTTATGTTTTCATTTAAATTAGATTAGACTGCATAAACCTGTTTGTAATAAACACTCAGCCTGCATGACTTAAATAATGAACTGGTAGATGTCTGGAGATTCCACACACATCTGATGAAAATTTTTCTTGGTGTTATGTGACGAAACCTTCTCTTGTCTAGAGACATACCGTCCGCTTTTCAGGCCCTCCATGACTCTTGAACCATTTTTTCTTTAAAGGCAAAATTAGACAAATTAAGAGATTTAACTCTTTGCGAGGTTGATGCAAGAGTGCACTCCGCACTATTACTGTTAACCTGAGGATTTAAAGCAAAAATTAGGTGAGTATACAGTTCGACAGCCAACAGTGCCATCTAGTGCTTTGATTTCTCTGGACTAGTTAATACAATACAGTCTGTGATTTCTGTTGTTCCATTGGTCTTTAATGCAACTCCTTAATGCTAAATGAGAAATTCTCATTATGGAAATAATAAATCTGCCATATTAAGCTGTCCTGACTGGCTGCACTCATAAACTATCCCAGCTATCTTTTCCTCTGTCCATCTTGCTCTACTCCTGTTCCACTTTACTTTGACCCCTGTGTCTACAGAGCCCAAGTCCATTGATGCAGGCTTCTCTATACAGACCGAAGTGGCCTGTGCACCCATAACAGGTACCACAGCAAGTGTGGTGTGATTTGATTGGACAGAGACTTGCATCACGGCTGTGACTTAAACATTTTCCTTCACCTGGTGTTGTTATGTGTTGTCTTGGCAGCTCTTTTTATTTATTTGTGACAGATATGATTTTCATCCATGGTGTCAAGTCACTGTGTGACTATCGTGATGTACCGCCAGCTTCCTTCTTAGTACCTTGTGCAATATTAAAAAATCTCTGCCATGTGTCATTCTACCTGCCGTGGTTTCCAAAACTTCCCAAACTGAACAGTTTAAAGCACTGTGCAGGGGTAAACAGACCAGTAACAACAAGCAACATAAAGCCAAAAACTATCAGACTCAGCTGGTCTTATTGACTCTAGTGTTCTTATTTATGTGTGTAGAATGGGCTCTCATGCAAAACGTTCACTGGGTTCATAACAGGTGTGTACATAAATATCTATTTTATTCTAATGTTTATGAATCCATTTCATTATGAATGAGCAAAGCCATTGACGCTCAGTAAATATGTTTTTTATAGGGTGTCTGCTTGAAATCTAGAGGAAAAAAAAGATTTTACGTGGTTACAAAAACATTCTGTTTTAAAGAAATGCTATGCTTTTGAACTTTATAGTCTTCAAAGAATCCTAAAATGCATGTATTCCACAAATGTATTAACCATTAAAATCCTTTTCTGATTATGTGACATGAAGACTGCAGTAATGGCTGCTGAAAATTCAGCTTTGCCATCACAGGAATGAATTGCATTTTGTAAAATTAAACTATGTTTTATAAGTAGAAAATTCATTTTTAATTGTAATAATATTTTCACAATATTATCTATATACAGTATATCTATATTCACTCAATTTTATTTGAAAAAAATTATTGATAAATAATGATTTTTTGTTAATAATGTTCATGCACAGGTTATACACATATGGGAGTACACACAGTTAGTGAATGAGACCCTACGCTATGTTTCTTCCTGTCTCATTTCAGATCATCACTTTCATTCTTCTCTCTATTTTCCTGTGTTGCTTTTTTACTTGTAGGTATTAATGGGAAGAGTATTTTGAGCGCTATGAGCCGACATACACCGGAGAACTCAGCAGGGATCACTCCAGGCTCAGGGGCCACCACATCACCCTGCTCCTCCCGTTCCTCCTCACAACGCTCAGGCACAGGGGGCCACACACCCAGAGGCCCCCACTGCTCACCCTGCACGCAGCCCAATCCCCCAGCGAGCAGCAGCAGCAGCAGCAGCAATGCTTTGGCTCTCTCCAAAACTAGCAACTCCCCGTGCCTCTCCCCAGGTCAGAATCATGAACAAGGGGACAACCTTGATCTTCACCGCCATTTTTTATACGTGTAATCCATGACAAGGGTTTTATAAAGTAATATTGCCTGTTAAGAATCCGGATGCTCCCACACAAATATTTTAGTTTGGTATTTGGTGTCATTACTGATATATTATACATATAAGTGTACAGCACTTTTATAAATAAAACTGAATTGAATTGAAAAATGTAAATTTAACATTCTTCCAGATCGTAATCAATCAAAAAATCGTACATCTCTCCGGAGGAGTCCTTCTCCACAAAAAGGATCTCCGTCACCCCAAGTGGTCTTCCTTAAAGACATTGTGTGCTACTTGTCCCTGCTGGAGAGGGGGACGCCAGAAGATAAGCTTGAGTGTAAGTTGGAAATTATTCAAAAATAATTATTCTTTTAATCTCCTTTTTATTTACATTAAGAAAACATATCCTTAATAATTCCCACTTTTCCAAAATTCTTCTAAACAAAAAAAAAATATATATATATATATATGAATATATATATATTTGAAGTAATTTTTTAAATTATGTCTCCAAACCAGTCGTGCCAACCACAGAAAGCACAGTATTAGTCACTAACACTCATTCTTGGCAGGTGTCACAAATTTCATTTCCTTACTGACAGTTCATATTTAAACACAACGTATGAAAAGCATTTATGGATCTTTGAGATGTTTGAACAGTCAATTTCATTTCAATTACTGTAGGCTATGTGACCTCTGCTCCTGTCCTTATTTACCATGGAGTTAGCATAGCCAAGCTTTCTTTAGCATAGGAAGTTATTTGTGCCCAAAGCTAATCCTCACTAGCTGCCTCAGTCTGCCTTTTGATAACCTGAGCTCCAGGTGCTATCATGGGGTCTGTACTTGACAAATGTTTGCTACACTACAAAAAGATGCAGTCTCTTATCTTTTACTTCTCTCACCCTAAAGTCATGTTCAGGCTGTACGACACAGATGGCAATGGTCTGCTGGACAGCTCGGTAAGTCTGAAATCTCCATTATAATGTGTCATTTTGAATTTGACTTTGTGGTGAACAACAAGGGGTTAATGATGCACAGTACACAGTACTGCACAGTTTAATGTTAGGGTTACATACAAGTTTAATACAACATGCACAGAGTTAGAGTGCATTCCATTTGGATTATGAAACATTATTATCATCCTTTCATTGAATGTTACATTCTTGATGATTCAGAGCCTGTCTCACAGTACTATTGAGCTCTTTTTTTTTTTTTTGGAAACTTTGAACTGGTAGTTGGAGAGAACAGTAAATTCCAGGCTTCATAAAAAGTAATTTTGAAAACTGTATGCTTTATAGTGTATAATATCTAAAGCAATTATATCTGTCGATTTAGGAGCTCGACCGCATCATAAACCAGATGGTCCATGTAGCTGAGTATCTAGAATGGGACTCTACAGAACTACGACCAGTATGAATCACTTCAAATGTTTCCACCAGGCAATCCCAACTTGCATAGTGAAATCCATATCTTATTGTCTCTTATTTCATGTCTTATATTGTAGATTCTAAAGGAGATGATGGAGGAGATTGATTATGACCGGGATGGAACGGTTACATTAGAGGAGTGGATCAGAGGAGGAATGACCACCATACCACTCCTGGTCCTGCTGGGAATGGGGACGGTGAGGAGAAACTAATTGTGAGTTAAAAAGAGGAAACAATACATTAAGATATAGTATCTTAATTCCTGTTCCTCTTTCACATACATTCAGAATGTACAGGAAGATGGGCAGCATGTATGGAGACTGAAGCATTTCAACAAGCCAGCATACTGTAATTACTGCCACACTATGTTGTTAGGAGTAAGAAAACAGGGCCTTTGCTGCTCACGTGAGTATCTGTCTCTCTATCTATTGTTCTGTCCATCTGTCTGTGTTGTTCTGTCTGTCGTTCTCTCTGTTTGTCATCTGTCTTCTTTCTGTCTATCTCTATATCTGTCTTTCTGTCTATCTCTGTTTGTCTGTCAGTCATTCTATTTATCTGTCTGTCTGTCTCTGTCTCTCTTTGTCTGTCTGTCATTCTGTTTAACCATCTATTGTTCTGTTTTGTCTAACTACATTTGTATATGTTGTTTTGTCATTCTATCATTTTGTCAGTCTCTGTCATCTAGGCCCTAGGCCCAATGAAATCCATTTAATTTTTTCCCAAATTATATTTTTCTGTTTTATTTTTTCTAGATTTATTGGCTAAATTAAATTGTATTAAACAAAAAGCATATATAATTAATTGAAATCATAAAACTTGCACAATTTAACAGCAATTCATTAAGAGTTTAACCAAGAATAACATTTTTAATGCCCTATGATTTTTTTTCTTCTCACATTTAGTTTTATTTTTATAAAATCTGTGTTTTCCTTAATTTTCTGGATTCTGTTTGAATGGTTCATTTAATTGTAATAATCAAAACCATCTGTAAATAATGACAAAAAAAAAATACCATATTGTGTATTTACATTTTTCTGGTAAATAAATGCTGATAGTTTTGGTAAATATTCCTTAAAATAGTGTTTTAATAATAATTTTATTAGTAGTAATGTACAATCATTATATTAATAATATATTTATGTCACAGTTTCTTCAAGTTGAACCAAACTTTTATTTTGAGAGGTTGTTGTGAAGACCTTTAATTTTTTTCTGTTTGCATGATATGACAATAGTTGTTTCTCACAAGAAACAGTAAATGCTTATGAAGTGACTCTCTGAGCACTTCTGTAGATTATGTTCATGTGTTCATTTACTCATATATTGAGGCAGCAGAGGCTGAAAACACAGCGAGCATCACATGCACTTCAGTATGTGTAAAACGAAACCGCGCATCTGCGCCATTCAGTCGCACAGAGACACACAGAACATGCAGGATTAATACTGAAATATTTTGCAGCTTGATATTGACAGCTAGTTGTCCAAAGCACGTTTTGGTTTAAGAGTTTATTGACCTACTTTTGATTTATTTATCCAAAATTTGTCAAATTCTGTGATATTATACAGTAAATTATTTTTTTTATGACTGGTTTCCATTATTCTGTTTGTGTTTTTGATCTCTGTATCTGTCTGTCATTCTGTCTAGCCATCTGTTGTTCTAACTATCTGTCATTTTATTTAATTACATCTGCCCATGTTGTTCTGGCTTTCATTGTGTCTTTGTCTCTGTCTATTATCTCTATTCTTTCTGTCTTTCTATCGCTTTATCTATCTGTCTGTTTTTCTATCACACTATCTTTCTAACTACCTATCCATCTGTCTGTTCTCTGTGTAGTTTTCTGTTTGAAAATTTTCCCTTCAATCTGTCATACTCTGTCTCTCACAATCCTGTCTTTTGTTTGGCAGTATGCAAGTACACAGTCCATGAGCGCTGTGTGTCCAAAGACATTGCTCCTTGCATTAGCACCTACGCCAAGTCCCGCAGACACACCAATGTGAGTGCATAAACAACATAAGCTTACAAATGAACACTTCTCACTGTGTTTAAACTGAATTTTTCTCTGAATAGTTATTTACAGTAAAGCTAGACACATTTTTCATTTTTGTGAAAACAGGAGTCTCAGGTTGATGTGTTTGGTACGGAGCTCATAGTTCTAACAAGCACAGTGTTCTATTATTAGTAAACGACTCGTGTTATGATTATTTTATCCACTGACTGCAGTCCAGCTCAGTTTTCACCCAAGGCAACTTCCCAGACCCATAACTCTTGGTTTAACCTCAAAGCAATCTTATGTGGACATGTCAGAAAGGCTATGAGAACATCCTGTGTGTAATTTTTTTTTTCTATACTGAGAAGTAGAGGGGAAAGACTGAGATCACACAGCACTGTTTTAGTAGTCACTGACACCTCTTTGAATGTGGAGTGTAATTTTACTGTACAAAGCAATAAAATTGCATTGAACAGTGAAAATATCAGTTGTCATGCTTAATGTGTTTATTAAAACTTGGAGCTTGTGTAAAAATATTACAAACTATCAAATTCAAGGTAATGTGCTATAAGTTACTTCTTTAGTCTTACCTTCATCTCACTTACTAAATGTTGTAGTATTCATTTTTAGTTCTTAACATTAGTGGGACTAAAATAAAATTTAATTTTCTAGACCCTTCCTAAAAGATCATTTTGAAAGCTATGACCAACCAAAAAAATCACTGAATATGTATGATAACATATAGATGCATTTGTCTTAAACGTTTTATGTGTTTTAGTACATTACAAAACTGGTTATTATTATTTCTTAACTAATATCCTGTGTATTCTTCCACACTTGAGGTTTTGCCTTGTGATGTGATTGTTTAAAGTAAAATAATATTGCAGATAGTGATAAAATTCAAATGCCTTATAAATGCATGACAGAGCAGGATGATAGTTTCAGTAATGTATAGATGGACTGTTTGAGTATTTCACAACTAAAATAAATAATGAGTCTCTGTTTAATGTGTCTCTAGGCTATGCAGCATGTTTGGATGGAGGGCAACTCCCCAACAAAATGTGACAAATGTCACCGCAGTATCAAGTGCTATCAAGGTCTAACAGGCCTTCACTGTGTTTGGTGTCAAATCACTGTGAGTATATACTGACTTACTGTAAGCCAGTAAGAGTCTAAAACTTTTGTGTTAGCATTAATATTCATTGTATTTAAAAAAAAATGTATATGCCTTGAGCAAAGACTATTTTTTTATGGTTTCTGTCTTTTTTCTTTTTATCTCAGTTTAATTCAGTTGTAGCCTATTTTTCTAAAAGCCATTTTAATGTAATACTTATTCACACCACTTGGTGGTGTTCTTCACTAAACTTTCACACCATTTAGTGGACTTGGCCAATTTGTTTTGAAATAACCCTAATAAAGATAAGTGTCAGCACTTAACACTCATTCACAAGCTTTTTTCTCTGCACAATGATTTTTATTATCACATTATTCACTCCTGCATATATCTCATACGCTTTCTGAACCATCTCTCCTGACAGTTTCAACTCTAAACGTACAACTAATTTAATATCAAGTACAGATCCTGCTGTCCTCTTTGTTCCTACCATTTAATATGTCTTCTTACAAGGTCAGATTAGTGAGGATAAAAAGTCACAAAAGATCCAGTCCATTCCCGTCTGTTGATGTGTCTTTCTTCACCACTCCTCATCTATATTTGTATGTTTTCCAGCTCCATAACAAGTGTGCATCTAATATAAAGCCTGAATGTGATGGTGGGCCATTAAAAGATCACACACTCCTGCCGTCGTACATCTGCCCTGTTGTTCTGGTGAGTTCAGCCTCTCCCACTGCACTCTTTTGATATGCTAAAATGCAAGCATCCCAGGACCATTTTTAATGGGTGGGTCCAGGACGAATTCTTTAATTGGCCTCCTCTCTACTGAGACCAATGTGTAGTCTATACTATAGAGAATACATACTCATTGTATCTATAATTGGGTATTGTAGACACAATGCAAGTCCTTTCTAGATAGTTAGAGGTTATTTTAATTTTAGAGTTATACACAACCCTTATTGTTGATAAATGTTAAGAAAACTGATGTTAATTAATGTAAATTGAACAAACATCAATCACACACCTGGATGGTTGAAGGTGCACGACATAACCATCAGAAAGAAGAAAATATTTCTCCTGCATGCTGCCATGGCTTCCAAATCTTTAAATATTTATTTAAAAAGCAATGTTTTGCAATGTCCGTTACTTAAAGGGATACTCCACCCCAAAATGAAACTTTTGTCTTTAATCACTTACCTCCATGTCGTTCCAAACCTGTAAAAGCTTCGTTCGTCTTCGGGACACAATTTAAGATATTTTGGATGAAAACCTGGAGACTTGAGACTGTCCCATAGACTGCCAAATAAATAGCAGTGTCAAGGTCCATAAAAGGTTTAAAGTCGTCTTCAGAATACTCCATCTGCCATCAGACGTGCAATCTGGGTTATATGAAGCGACGGGAAAACTTTTTGTAGCGAAAAAAAAAAAAAAAAAAAAAAAAAAACTACTTTATTCAATAATTCCTTTGTCAACGGTCTCCTCTGTTTTCTTCACTTACAAAAAGTGTTCCCGTCACTTCATATAACCCAGATTGCACTTCTGATGGCAGATGGAGTATTCTGAAGACGACTTTCATACCTTTTATGGACCTCGACACTGCTATTTATTTGGCAGTCTATGGGACAGTCTCAAGCCTCCCCGTTTTCATCCAAAATATCTTAAATTGTGTTCCGAAGACGAACGGAGCTTTTACGGGTTTGGAACGACATGGGGGTAAGTGAATAATGAAAAAAAAAAAAAAAATTTTGGGGTGGAGTATCCCTTTAAGTAAAAAAAAAAAAAAGAAGGGAAAAAAGGAAAAGAAATTGAATTGAGCTCTGAGTTACATTGGCCATTGATTTTAGCCAGTTATTACATCTACAAGGAAGGAGAAATATATTTTAAAATATATTTTTAATACATCTATCTATTCTATACATACCTTTTTTATATATATCAAAAATAGTGTGTTAATAAAGGGATAAAAGGGAGTTTTTAATGCACTCTGTCACAAAACAAAAACTAATTTTCCTACTGACTGGGAATTTGCATTACAAAATTAAAGGATAGTCACTGTTTTTGTGCTAAAAAATTAATGAATTAAATATTAAAGTAAATGGTATTCAAGATCAAATGATTCCAGTAAAACCTTATATACTGTATTTTCAATAATCAAGGAAATTCACAAACAGGTTTGGACTGGAGTCAGTAAGATTATTTTCTTTTTGAAAAAAGTCTCTTATGTTCGCAAAGGCTCCATTTACTGAATACAGTAAAAAAAAAAAAAAAAAAATGGCCGATTGACTGTGTGATTCTAATTGGTTGATGAAATGTGTGCAGTTATTGTCCAGGAAATGCACAGCTATGAAGTAGTTCCATTACAGTTACAAATGACTTGACCAAATAATTTCCATGATACTTTTTTCAGGATTATTTGATGAATAGAAAGTTATAATTAACAGTATTAATTGTGAAGTAGATTTTCAAATAGAAATAGAATTTGAACATTCAGTAATTGTGGAATTTTTTTTTAAATTTGTAAATGTCTTCAGTGTTTGTTTTGTTGATTTTAATGCTAAATTCTAAAACATCAATTTTTCTTGTCATTCTTATCTCAGATGCACATTTGTCTCACTCCGTCTCTGTTTGTTGATGTTCACTGTAATGTCTGTATATCTGTAGGACCGTCATTCTGCCGTCAAAAGAGGTGAAGGAGAATCATCCCCCAGTACCAGCCCTGAGGACACGGGCCAGTGTTTCAAGTTCACCGGTGACGGTCAGGCACTGCAGGTGAGTCCTCAGCAGACACACTCTGGGAATGCAAATCTGTGCAGCACATGTACTGTATGTGTGTTCATAACTTTTTCTCCCTTTCTGTTTTTGATCACCCCTCTGCCTGGGACGCACCCCCTCCTCGTGCTGGTTAATCCTAAAAGTGGCGGTCGGCAGGGAGAGAGGTAAATGTCTTTGAAGCTCAAACTGTTGCATCATCATTTTTCATATTCTCCGACCTTGTACTGCTGTAATGGTTCCAATGAGGAGGTTTGTCAAACCATCTGAAGTCAGTCGAATCTGCATAGACATGTTAAACAAAAAGTCCCACTCTTTTTCTCGCTTACTGGCAGTGTCCTAAATACCATCAAAGCTAGCAGGAGACAGTAATGCTGTTTAAGGAGGAAGAATGTGGGTGTTGTTTCAGCTCTCACCACCCACCCAACGTCCTCCGGGAGACCGGTTTTGGGATTTTGTGCTGGCATCACCATGGCAACACAGTTTTAAATACCATTAATTGGCCGATTATCCTCCATTATTAGACATGTGCTCAAACAAAGACGCGATAACTGCCCTGGCCCCAAAAAAGAAAGACTATTTTGGTGGTTCTTTGATGCAAACAAAAGAACAGAGTGGTCACCGTTGAATCATACTGTATCCAGGCCCGTAGCCAGCTATGAGGTCCTCCAGGTCTGGACCTTGGTAAAATTTTCATGTTCAAAAATAAAATATGTTCTTTGAATGACTAATTTGCTGTTTAAAACTCCTCATATGAATGTCTGCATGACATGTATAATTCAGTTTAGACAGTTTGCAAGAATGTTAGGATCCGTGGTATGAAAATGATCTTGAAATGAGAATGAAATTAACAAGGCTTGAGAGAGTTGTGACTCGTGAGTGAGCGCAACCTCCTTGTTGCCAGATCCAGCTATTATAAGCGTTTTTGGACTTGTCTTTTCCACTTAATTTGACACTTTAGAAAGTTAATAAATCAGGATGTTGCAGTTTAGGGTCAGCGATATCTTTATCTTATCTTATCGGTTTTTGTTTGTTCTAATGGCAATATCTGGCAACACCGCATCGCTGGTGTTCTGAAATATTCGGTGTTTGATATATTTGGTGTTAGTGGGTGGAGCATACATGAATATTCATAAGTTTCCTGTTTCGTGTTAAAGCGACTCTGAAACTATTAGTGCGTTGTTACTGAAACACACAAGATTTTCAAGAAGGAATGTTTCAGCGTAGAATGACATTATACTTAGTGTATAATTGTGAATATGCAAAATAATTTATAGATTGTGTCATGGTTAGTGATTGTCGTAATGATTTACTTTAATGATTCTTTTTTTAGCCCAAAATGATACATTTAGTGGACAAAATGTACTATATAGTTAAAGAAAAAAAGGGCAAGATTGTGAAAATTTCTTTAACCACGTGATTTTTGTCTTTAAACATATGATGCATTGTGGTGCACTTTGAGATGAATTGGAGATTCAGATGAAAATCCTTTTGACTGGTCAAGTTGTGAAATCAGCAACCCTGCAGCACTTTAACAGTGTTTTATTTATATTCTACAAACTTATAACAATTAAAATGTTTTATATTTTAATAAAAAATGGCTAAATCAAACCATAAAGTAATTTGTATATTTCCATTTCAAAGATAAAAGTAGATTCCTTTTGTATTATAAAGACAGCAACTGATTCTTTGTTAAAGATTTATTAACAGATGTGGTCATGGCATTACATAAATGACATTTACAACACACCTGTTTAAATATAAAATACATGTTCATGTTTAAAAAGAAAACAAACAACAACAACAAAAAACAAGTGAAAGCTACACAAGTGTCTGCTTTGTATAGGTGTTTAGGGATAGGCCTACTGATCAACACAAGCAAGCATGTGTTATAGGATTTATGTGGTAATACCTTTTATGAATCTAAAACCTGTTATAAATTGCTTTATATGAACAACAGATGGGAAATAGAGATTTATACACCACAAACAAACTCAATGAAATCAGTCTAAATGTTGGGAGAAGAAACATATTTCCAAATCAATAACCAGATTGTTTATACCCAGTGCAGAATAGGACATTCAAGAATGACCCACATGTTTTTAATATTAGTAGAATATCCACCAACATGTTCTTTTTTCCAAAACCTTTTATCCATGAAATATGTTTTATTATGTTGTGCTTGGTTTGATTATCTTTGATTAACTTGATTTCAAAAGTGTGGATTTCAGGAACAAAATGTAGTAAAACTTTAAAACTGGTCAAATAGCATATGTTTTTTTAATTATATATATATATATATATATATATATATATATATATATATATATATATATATATATATATATATATATATATCATTTATATTTTGCATTTGATTTGTTTAACCACTACAGTGATAAAGTACACATTCCACAATCCACCATCCCCTGCAACGGATTAAAAAAACAAACAAACACAAAAACAAAAGTTAATTCTGAGAACGTTTACCCATGTCTTCATGTATGTGTGCAGTAGTGGCCTCATATAGGCCTATAACTTGAGAAAATGTAAGTTTTCCCCATTAGAAGTTCTTCTGCAAACTAGGGAAAAAATAACGGGCAAAAGTGCAAGTAGCAAACTCTACTGATTTGTAAAAGATACATTAATTACAAACAAACAGCTTCTCCACATGAACTGCAATCTGGTTGTAGGAAGGCTGTCATGCACTTCCATGTGACACCTTTTTTTGGGATATGGTTGTTGGTTGTTTGTTATTAAGTGTCTTTATATTGTTCCTTATTTCTCATCTTACAGTCTTACAATACAGTGAGCAAGTTTTATTATGCCACCATATATAGGCTACACACTTCAAACGACATACTTTTAATAGAAAAACAGAGGAATATAAGAAAATATTTAACAGCTGTTAGCCCATTTATTTGTAACGTATTCTAACGATAGGCTACCTCTGGCAAATCAGTAGCTGTAATCGTTGAATAAACATATAACACAGGAAACAGGAAACTTAACTGCATTCTTTTGTTCTTTGCATAGGGAATGAATGAATTCTTACGTGTTGATAAGTGCTCAAATTATCACCCCCACATGAAAGCATAGCTTGTGATGCACCTCAAACTAACAGCCCGTCTTATTTCTCTCTCACTCTTATTTCTCTTCCTCTCTCTGTGTCTTTGCATACTAAAGGGGCAGAGTAGCTAACAGAGTTAGAAGTGAAGGACATTGCAGAGTCCTCAATAATCATTTTATTGCTTCAAGGTTATTGAGGAGCACTGCTGCAACAGTGTGCAATCTGTGTATGTGTGTTTCTGTCTTGCTTGACTTCATTGATTCCGAGGTTTGTGTGGCCTTTTATGATAATGGAATGGTGACGTTTTAAGAATATCATTCCTCCATATGTTTGTCTATCTGTCTTTTCAAGGAACAGTTCAACCGAAATAGAACATTCTGTCATCATTTACTCATCCTCATGGTGTTCCAGCATTAGAGCTGCGACAAACAATTTGTTGATTATCTTTTGAATTAATTGAGGTGGGCATTGCATCGCACTTCTCTCATGAAGGTACCAAGAAGAGTCACCTCCGTACTCTGTACTGACCAGGATATTCTTCAGAAATTAAACCTTTGTGTTCAATGAAAGAGGGAAAGTCATTTGGGCTTGGAATGACAAGAGGGTTGGTAAATGATTGCAGAATTGGTTGAATTATCCATTTAAGCCTTTTATCATATTTTGAAGTTCACAGTGATTACATTTAAAAATATCATTCCTCTATGTGTCTTTTAATGCTTTTCTGTTCTCATCTGTCTTCATCAGGGTGCTGCGGAAATTCCAGTACCTGCTTAACCCCAGACAGGTGTACAGTCTGGATCGGGGAGGACCCATGGCAGGGTAAGACTACTAAAAGCCACCATCAAATTCCAAGGGAGATATGTGCGCATAAAACATTTTGTGAGTCATGACAGGGAATTGCTCAAAAACAGTTTGACATTCTCACTGTTGTTTTGTTCTGGCATGGCGTCCTCCCTCTCTTATCTTTTTGCTTCTACAAACCTGCAATAAAGTGAGCCAACCTGCAGAATCAGAATCAGAATCAGAAAGAGCTTTATTGCCAAGTATGCTTGCGCATACAAGGAATTTGTTTTAGTGACATAAGCTTCCAGTACACAAAAGACAACAACACACAGTCAAAAAAATAAAAAATAAAAACCCTTTGCAGATAAATAAGTGTATAAACAATTGTGCTATAAATGATAATGGAATTGGATTGAGTAAGATGCAGGGATGTACTAGGATGAAGGGGTAACAAATAAATATAAGGATATTGCACATTTTTTTTTTATTGTATAAGTGGGGAACATTTAACTGTTCATGAGGTAGATTGCCTGGGGGAAGAAACTGTTCTTGTGCCTGACTGTCCTGGTATTTGCGGCTCTGAAGCGCCGGCCAGATGGCAAGAGTTCAAAGATGGGGTAACTTGGGTGTGAGGGATCCAGAGTGATTTTCTGAGCCCTTTTCCTCACTCTGCAATCAACTAGTCTGAGAGAGGAACCACTTGCAAAGTGGAGCTGACTTTGAGAAACCTACAAGACATTTACTATGACTCAAGCAGCCCCCTGCTGAGTAAATATATTCATTCAAGCACTGAATGTTCTTCTGAGCCTGTCAGTCATGAAGAGGCTTCCTCTATAAACTACTACATTTTACTAAAGCCTCTTCACCCATGCACTTTAACAATAACCTGTCTTTAACAATAGACCAACTCAAGGTCATCCAAATCAGTTTCAGCAGTAGCAAAGCAGTGAAATCTGACAATGTCACTGTAAGAGGTTCATATTTACATATTAGTTTACGAGTGCCAAATTGGCATATACTCCATACTTATGTTTTAAGTATCATAGGTTTGAATTAAAAAAATGAATAGAAATAAATGCAAATAAGATCCTTATAGGCAACATGTTAAGAAGAACAGTGTTAGTATTATTTTATACTATTACACTATTTATACTTTGAAATAACTTTACCGTTTTATAATTGTATTATTTTTAGATTTTTTATTTCTATTTAGATTTAATCTCTTTATTTTCCTTTTTTAGCAATTTTAGTGCTTTTGAACTTAAACTCATTTTATTTGTCAAGGCTATATTCCTATTTTTCATGTGTTTTTCGTCAAAATTTTATATTTGATTTTATTTTGATTAACAAAACACTTTTTGAAGTAGTTTGTCTATACAGTGGATGAGTAGCACAGAAATAGTTTTAGTTAATAATAACAATATTGATATAGTGCAATATATTTAGGATGGCACAGATTAGATAATTTGACCTCGGAAGAACTTGATGAGAAATCATCTTAACATCTTAAACCAGTCTAAGTTGGTTTGCTGGTCTGAATTGTTCTCCCAGCATGGTCAGATTGGTGTGTTAGCTTTAGCATTAGTTTTAGGCTGCCACTAGCTGGTCATGCAGCTAAAACTAGCTTGGCTTGACCGAAAGACCAGCATAAACCAGTTTACAGTAGACTGGTTTAAGGTTTTTTCCATCACCGATTTTACGTTCATATTAAAGTTAGCAAATCTGAGCACAGTTTGAGACATTAAGATCTTTTCTGGGCTTTTTTCTCAAGAGAAACATCTGAGAAGCAGAAGACTCAATTTGTTTCCCATTTATCTAACAGTTTAGATGTTGGAGAGATTTCATTTGTGTTTTTTATTTGCTATGAGCTCTCACTTTCACTTTAGTGTACTACTGTTATGCAGTTACACATCCTACAAACCCACTCAAAACACATGAGTACATTCTGTTCAGCATCCTGCGGTTGTGCAACAGTGATTCTCATTCAGGAAAAAGGAGAGAGAGAGAGAGAAGTACAGAACAAAAGCTAAGAAATGGTCATTTTGCAGAAAAGCAGGCTAACCTTCCGTCCCAGATCCCTCTCCCACCACACAGTGTGTACTCACGACTGGAACGCTCCTCATCCTGAAGAGACCACTCAGAGAGAGAGAGAGAGACAGAGACAGAGACAGAGACAGAGAGAGAGAGAGAGAGAGGGTGTGACATTGCTGATTTCACTCATGGAGAACAATTTGGACATATATTGTTCTTCCTTAAGCCCTTAGGTCATTTATAAGCATGTAGATCAAGGGCAGCCTTTTTTGATGTGAAGTTTTTAATGTGTCCTGCATGACTGTGCCATTGCTTGTGGTAACAGAGAATTATTCTGAGAGAAAAAGCAACCAAAATTCAGTCAAACATTATACATTTATATTAGGGGAAAAAGCAACTAAATAAATACACTACTGATCAAAAGTTAAGTAAGGGTCAGTAATATTTTTTTATATTAAGAAATTTGGTTTAGGATACATGAAATTGGTCAAATATGACAGTAAAGACATTTATAGTGTTACAAAAGATGTCTGTTCTTAAATAAATGCAGTTCTTTTGAACATTAAATTTGTAAAATCTGGCTGCTGAAAATTCAGCTTTGCCATTACAAAATTAATTGCATTTCAAAATAATACAAAAGAAGTTGTTATAAATTGTAATAATCACAATATTGCTGTTTTGCTGTATTTTTTGATCAAATAAATGCAGCATTGGCTAGCATAAGAGACATAAGCATTACAAAATCCTACTGACCCCAAAGTTTTAAATAGTACTATTTAATAAAAATTTATAAACAGTACTGTTTAAAATGTATCCCTCACTGCTGTTTGATTTAGATTTTTGAATTCACTTTATTTGAACATAAATCTACTTATTTTTCTATACTGCTCTTACACTGCTTTTTTAGCTTTCTAAATATTCTGGTTTATTTGCCAACAAATGAAAATGATGTCATAATTTTCTCACTTTCATGTCATTCTTAACCTCTCAAACTTTATTGCCTTTGTTGAACACAAAGGAAGATATTCTGAAGAATGTTGGTGATCAAAAGGTTTTGGTGATTATTGACTTTAATTGTATGGATTGTATGTGTTCCAAACAGAAGACTCTCGTAGGTTTGAATCTATATGAAGGCGAGTAAATGATTATAGAATCAAAAGATATAGAGATGAAAATAGACAAGTGTGCTCTTTAGCTATATGCAGAAGAGGCCACTCTTACAGCTGTATATAGAAAAACACATAGATTGCTCTGTTGCTATTGGATTAGGAATTGTTTTCGCAAACCACATCTCTACAACAGCAGCCTACATTGCCATTTCAAACAGACTGGCGCTGGTTCATTACAAATTTATCTGGAACAGAGCTCATTTAGTCAGACTGAAACACGATTCCAGCTCAAGCCTGTCCAGAACCACACAGCTATGTTCCACTTGTGTTACTCAGCTATTGAACTTCAGTGGACATCCATGTCGAGGACGTAGTAGTTGTCACTACAGCAATATACCTGAGAAGGTATGAAAAACTGAGAACTGCTTGACTGTGACTGTGTTTTTATTGTAAATGTAGTTATACATTTACTCTCCCCTTTTGCTCTTGTCCTGCATACATAAAACATGCTGCAGTGTCAGAGCCTATCAAAAGATGTTACACAGTATAAATTTTTCAAACACTTGTGTGACTGCTTTGCTTGCGTGTGACGCTCAGTGCTATAGCAGATCCCACATGTGTCTATATGCAGGATATGTTCCTGTCACCCATGTGCTGCAGTACATGCTCCTGACCAGCAGAGGGTGATAGCCTCTGTCCTGCTTCACTGTGCAAATGCTCAAGTGCAAATACTGTATATACATACAATCTTTTTTTTTCATGGCTAAGACAACAAGTTCTATTCATTGAGTGTTTGTCTCATAGCTCTGAGCCAATTTGCAAACAAATAAAAAGTGAACAAAGTTTTGAGACTCAAACTTTAACAGTCAAAAGTGTAGAAACAATGTGCCAAAAAGGCTTTAGTTTAGATGTTTTGGTGGCTCAATGGGTTTGACTTCCAGAGTTTTTCTCCCATGACACTGAATAAAAACAACACAAATCTTACCATCTGTACCATCCTTCAGATCAAACATAAAGCACTGAATAGTAAACTGTAGTGTACATTGCCACTGGGGAATAGTGTGAATGCTGTAGATTGTTGGGTAGCTTTGCTGCAGTGTTGTCACTTCACAGGATCACTTTAATTATAGGACCAAGGAAAGCTTGCATGCAAATACATGAAAGCCACCATCTCATTGTTTTTATGTCTCCCAGGCTCAACTTTTTTCGAGACGTGCCCAATTTCCGTGTACTGGCCTGTGGAGGCGATGGATCAGTGGGGTGGATTTTGGATTATATTGGTGAGTACAGATCAGCAATCAGTGTTTTCCAGAACTGTATTAATTAACATTGTTACATGGACTTAATAGACCATCAGCCTAATGTAGAAGTTTATATGGTACATGCAGAAGTATCATGAACTCGCAGTCTCGCATTGGGATTTCTCACATGACAGCATTTCAGCTCCTCAGTACAGAAAATAAAATGATTTCTGGTTTGCTAAATATCACTTTCTTCTTTCAAGATTAGTTTTTAATGATATGACCAAAGAAAACACCTTCATTTGAGTGACAGATCTAATACTGACCGTCTAGTTTGATTGCACTTTATATTTCCTTCTATTTTGCATCTGCATTTCCCCTAGGAGATGAATAAAGTATGTCTACCAATTCATCGACAAAGATTCGAACATTAGGACATCCTTCCATGTGGTACTTGATTCAAGGCTGGCTCTTATTTAAGGCACATATAATCGGGACGTTTAACCGTCAGAAAGATTATTGTTTCTAGGAAGCGCATTGACTCATCTGTGAGTGACCTCTTTCATGTAAGTGAATGCAGGATAACAGTGGAGATATAAAGGCCTGCCTTTCCCCCTCCTGACAGCCGTATTGATGTTAGTGGACAAGCGCCGGAGAGGAACCTGTGTGGGCGGTGGTAAATATCGCCGCTAAGTGCTGATTTAGAATCAACTTGGTCTCCAAACCCTTGGCTTGAAATTACAATTGGCTGAAACTTGAACTTAAATCAGAAACGATGTGCTCTTTATCCCTTTAAAGACTCTTTAGCCTGTCAAATTAAGGAGGACAGGGACGCATGTGGGAGTCTGTCCTCCTAACAGCCCTAAAGTGATGATTTAGGAGCAGCGTTTGAATGAGAGACGCTCTGCGATCAGTCCTTGCTTGTTGGTCACCCACACAAGTTTGACTGGTATTAGAAAATGTCTGCTGCTGATGATTACTCAGAGAGCCCCTGCGGTTAGACAGTACATCATGCCATACGGACCAGCACCGAAAACAACGTCCCCGCAGTCCTTGTGCACATAGCAATGAGCCACACAGGGACCATCAGCGTGAGGACAGAAAGATACAGTTCATCATGTTGCCTCTCTTCGGCAGAGAGCACACACTGCTGTGTCTGGGAACAAGAGAAACAAACAAAATTTATTGTAAATTATTATTATGAGGAATGATATACATTGATGCATGAAGCACTAGTCAATGCTGTATGCCTAATTTCAGTGCCGATCAGGGTCTGCAACCAGGCCAAGGAAATTTAAAAAAGAGTGTAATATATATCCATATTAGTGCATTTATTTTACCATTTGAAAAAAAAAGTTTTTAAGAAATTACTACTTATAATTAGCAAGAATGCATTAAATTGATCAAAAGTAATTTTACAAAAGATATCTGTTTCCAGTAAATGCTGTTCTTTTGAATTTTCTATTCATCGAAGAATCCTGAAAGCAGTACAACTGTATTCAACATTGATGGCACCAAATCAGCATTTTGATATGATCGTGTGACACTTGAAGACTGGGGTAATGGCTGCTGAAAATTTAGCCTTGCCATCACAGGAATAAATTTCATTTTATAATATATTAAAAAAGAAATGTTATTTTAAATTGTAATAATATTTCACAATGTAACTGTATTTTTAATTAGATAAAAGCAGCCTTGATGAGCATAAGAGATTTCTTTCAAAAACATTCAATAATCCTCAACCTCAAACTTTTGAACATTATTGTACATGCATGTGAATCCATTAAATATAATCATAATTTATGTCCAAGTTAAATATGTGCTTTAAATTTATTTATACTTAAAGTAATAAATTTTAGTGTGGGTTGAAAATATTTTGAAACAAATTAAGCTTTTTGAGGTATAAAGGTATATGTATTTAATTTCTTTCACAAAAAAAAATTAAATAAATAAAAAATTAAAAGGAGAATGACCCCCCTTTTTGTTTTCTAACACTCCCCCATGTTCCATTATTAAGCCAAACAAATAGTCCCACCCCAAATGTACAGTGAAGTGTTGAGCCAGTGTTGCAGGCCACTGTGCAATGTTTTGAGCACCACAGAGACCCATTGTTTACACTTTTCAAGGAACTCTGCAAATTAAACTGGAATAATAGAGAGTGTTTTAACATGAAAATGACACACAGCAGCTTTAACAGCTCTCTTTGTTTCTCAACAGATAAATCCAATTTTGCTCGGCATCCACCTGTTGCGATCCTGCCGCTGGGTACTGGGAATGACCTCGCTCGCTGTCTGCGCTGGGGTGGAGGTGAGGAATAAATAACAGACTGTCCACCAGCAGTTGGAGGGAATTACTAAAGACCTTTGAAATGAAACTTAAAAGGCTTTCTTCACAGAACCACTCGAGTTGAGATTAGGCTTTGAATTCTTTGAATCTGAACGCAATCCCGTATAAACCCTTCAAAAGGATTTTCCTTGCTTTCCTTTAAACACCCCCCAAAAAAAGGTCAGACTGTAATAATCAAACTTGATCGCAGTTAGCTGAATGCTCCAGTCACATGAATAAAAGGATTTGTTGAGACCACACTTGAATTGAGGAATTTGATACTGTAATCTTCATCATACAGATGACCGTGACAAGCACTTGCCCAGTTAAACCAATTTCAGTAAAAACCCAAAGGGATAGTTCACCCAAAAAAAGGAAAATTCTCTCATCATTTGTCTTCAGCACAAACGGAGAACTCTTCATTAATGTACTGGACCAGTTTGGCCAAACAGTTGCTGGTAGCCATTGACTTCTATACCAGCAGCCAGCATTCTTTTAAGGTGTTCAGCAGAGTAAAGAAACTCATACAGGTTAGGAACAACTTGATGTTGTTTTCATTTTTGGGTGAATTATCACTTTAAACGTATTTATCTTAGTTAGATACCAAGGCAGTTTTTCTCATTTAAAATAAGCTCAGGTTCCCTTTCAGTCGGTCACTCTCGACGCCACGTCGGTGACCGACGAAAATGGGATATCGCTTCGATAGACCAATCTACTTCGAGTGTAAACTAAACGAGCCAATGCACATTGGCATACAATTATTGCATCCAGCTGCCGCTGATCACAGCGTGAGTATAATAAGGCAGCAGGTGCAATGAATACCAGCTTTTCGCTTCGGAGCCGAGCGTTAGTATCGTTCTGCTCAACTGTGTCTGCTGTGAACTATGGCGTTAGCACGCTCTCGGAAGCTTCATGTGTTGGCGAGATGGCGCTTCAGCGGTGGTCGCTTCCAGCGTCGAGTGGATTGCACACTTCAGGCTGCACTACCCCCTGTTGTGTTGCAAGCGGCCAATTCCCCTGTGCGCCTCAGCACTAAAAGAGCATTTCCTAAAGAGCAAATTTCTTTAAAAGAGCTTCACGGGTGCGTCTTTGTAAAGACGACAGATTGTCCTTAAGGATGCTGTTTCACCCGTGAGTTTCTGGGTGCAGTCGTTACCTGGCAACAGGTGATGGTCACGATTGCTGCCTCATGTGTCTGGGCAAACACGCTGAGGTAGCTTTCGTGGATGAGTCATCTTCTCTCTGCAGGAAGATGACCATCTCGGAGCTGCGAACCAGGCTCTGCTTCCTTCAAAAAAGGGGGCGGAGTCCCGTTGCCGCTGCCGCGATTTGGGGCTCGTTCTGGCGGCCGACAGACGAAAACCATTTCCAGCAGTAGCACGGGCGGTTTGAGGATTATATTGGTGACAAACCCCGCAGGGAACCAACCCTCTGGGGACCATCACGCCTCTTGCATCTCCGATCCAGAGGAGTAACCCACGGAACACGCTGGGCCCTCTTCAAAGAGCGTACCAGTGGTATCCAGTGGGCCTCCCCCTGACCAGATGTCGATCTCAGCATCGGAGGGAGAGCTGTCAGACGAAGATTCGGCAATGCTGCCGCCCTCTGGGAGGACGGTGGCGGAGCCTGAATTGGATCCGGAGATGACAGCTATGCTTTCCTGGGCCGCCGAGAGGGTAGGGCTCGAGTGGAAATCTCCACCGCGTCCCGAGCCCTCGAGGCAGGATGATTGGTTTCTCAAGGTGGCGCGCGCTGGTTTTCAGCGCCCCACCCTGGTGCCTTTCTTCCCGGAAGTGCATGACGAGCTCACCAGGTCGTGGATGGCACCTTTTACTGCCAGAAACTGGCTGGTGGGCTCCTCCTCCCTCACCACCCTCGATGGCAGTGCAGCGAAGGGGTATTCGAAGATGCCCGATTGTGGTTGTGCTTTCCTTCTGCAGCAAGGGCTGGAGCGAAGGCTGTCTCCCTCCAACCTCAAAGTCCAGGTTGCCGCTATTGCTGCGTACCATGACCCCGTGAATGGGAAGTCTTTAGGTAAGCATGACCTCGTCATCAGGTTCCTTAGAGGAACCCTCCATACCCTCTAGGGACCCTCCATACCCTCTTGGGACCTGACTCTGGTGCTGAAATCACTACAGCAGGGCCCATTCGAGCCTTTGCATTCAGTCGAGCCAAAGTTTCTTTCATTGAAAACTCTGTTCCTGCTTGTACTGGCCTCCTTTAAGAGGGTAGGGGACCTGCACGCATTTTCGGTCGACGAGTCATGCCTAGAGTTTGGGCCGGCGGACTCCCAGGTAATCCTGAGGCCCCGGCCCGGCTACGTGCCCAAGGTTCCAACTACACCCTTCAAAGACCAAGTGGTGAACCTGCAAGCGCTGCCCCTGGAGGAGGCAGACCCAGCCCTGGCTTTGCTCTGTCCCGTCCGAGCATTAAGATGCTACGTAGACCGGACACAAAGCTTCAGGATATAGGACCAGCTCTTTGTCTGTTACAGAGGCCGGCAGAAGGGGAATGTCTGCTCTAAGCAGAGGATGGCCCACTGGATTGTGGATGCCATTGCCCTGGCTTATCAGGCACAGGGTGGGCCCTGCCCGTTCAGGTTGCGAGCTCACTCAACTAGAAGTGTTGCATCCTCCTGGGCGCTGGCTCGTGGTGCCTCGCTGACAGATATTTGTAGAGCTGCGGGCTGGACGACCCCTAACATGTTTGCTGGGTTCTATAGCCTTCGTGTTGAGCCGGTATTCTCCTGTGTTCTCACCTCAAACGGGTAGTGGCACCGAGAGGCCCCTGTTAGTGTCGGCTTGCTAAAACTGCTCCAGAGTGTCCGTACTGTAGACCCTGTTGAGATCCTCCATCACCCTAGGCAGCTGGACGCGGCGGAACGTCCGGCGCCAGGCCTTCATGATGAATCCGTGAGAACCATGGAAGGCTGGGTTCCATATTGAGACCTAAGCGGTACTCGTATGCGTATAGTCCACGGTATAGCCTTAGAGCCCGTGTTTCCCCGGCAGACTTCTGCCTTTCCAGGAGGGTTTGAATCACCTCAAATTTCTCCATATACACCTAAACGGATGCTATATGTGTATTTGCTCTCGAGACCTCCTTCGGGAAGGATGGAGCCTCCGCAGCGTCCCTGTTCCAAGTGGGACGGGTACGTTTTCCCAGTGTTATCCAGTCTCACCCGGTGAGGTAGTGCTTTGACAATGGTGAGTGGAGCTACTTGTTCCGAGAGCCCGGCCTACACCTAATAGGGGCGCAGGCGGCTCGCACAGGGCACTGGAAGGGGCAGCACCCATGGCGCTTTGGTAGGGATCCCATTTTCGTCGGTCACCGACGTGGCGTCGAGAGTGACTGACTGAAAGGGAACGTCTCGGTTACGTATGGTAAGCCTCGTTCCCTGAAGGAGGGAACGGAGACGCCACGTCCCGTCGCCATGGTTGCTGTACCACCGCTGAGCCGCCGGGTCTCCGGCTCGGCTCCTCAGCGAAAACCTGGTATGCATTGCACCTGCTGCCTTATTATACTCACGCTGTGATCAGCGGCAGCTGGATGCGATAATTGCATGCCAATGTGCATTGGCTGGTTTAGTTTACACTCGAAGTAGATTGGTCTATCGAAGCGATATCCCATTTTCGTCGGTCACCGACGTGGCGTCTCCGTTCCCTCCTTCAGGGAACGAGGGTTACCATACGTAACCGAGACGTTTTTCAACTGTATTTACCTAATTATGTATATTTCATTTTATTTTATCTATATTACCAAAAATAATTTTCAGTAGTTTTTGTTAATAACACTGTTAAAAGGTGCTTTAAAAATTAATTCAGTTAGAGTCATTTTTAACAAGAGATAAATAAACTATTCTTTGAGTATATATAGACTTGCCAATCAGTTGCCAACAAGAGACCTGCACTGTTTCATTCCTGTGTGATAACATGTGCTTGTTCTTGATTAGATATGTGGGTTTATTCAGTAGTTATGATGGAATGATATGCATCAGTGAGCCTGCATCTGCTTTTAAGGCAGGTGTGGATGGCCTTGTACAGGCTGCTGAATTAATTGGCCTCGTATTAGTGTTTCCTGTGTGAGCATGTGTGTGGTTTGTGCAAAAGGGTAAGGTTTTGCATAAATGTATTCTTAATTTCATTTGGATGGTAGGCTGTTTTTTTTCTCTCTCCATGCGAGTTGATTGACTTTGAAACACGTGTAGCACCTGTAGTCAGTGCAGAGGTGCCATGTGAGCGTCCGTTAATGTAACGTTCGCCTGGAAGTGTCTGCATGTCTGGTTCAGAAAGGCAGAGTGAGCACCTGGGTGTCATCACACATGTGATATATTTTGCTCCTTGGGTTGCCAGGCGGGAGCCAGTACCCCACTGACTCTCAGCATGACGGCCATCGTTAAAAGATGGCAACGTAACAAGTAGACTCTGTATCCTGTCCGTTACAATAAGGAAGTAATTGCAGTTCAATCACCTCAGGGAACCTTTCTAAGGATCCCTTCATGTCATTTGGAAGGGTTGCCAGGCATTGACAAAATCCTCTTAGGTCATGGTGTTCATCCACTTGATGTAATGCAGTAGACAATTTGAATGAGTCTTTTTTTAATGTACACTGCTATTCAAAAGTTTGGGATTAGTAAGATTTTTAGTAAGAGTCTATTATGCTCATCGAGGCTGTATTTATTTATTTTAAGATAATGAATGGTATTATATTATTATTGTTAAATGTTATTGAAATTTCTGTTATTTTTTTAATTTTTTAATGTACTTTAAAATATAATTTATTTCTGTGATCCAGTTTTCAGTGTCACACGATCCTTCAGAAATCGTTCTAATATGCTGATTTATTATCAGTGTTGAAACTGATTTGCTGCTTAATATTTTTTGAAAACTGTGATACTTTTTCTTTGATTCTTTGATAAATAAAAATATAAAAAAGAGCAATGTTTATTCAAAATAGAAATCTTTTCTAGCAATATAAGTCTTTACTATCACTTTTTATCCATTTAACAAATCATTGCTGAATAAAAATATTAATTTCCTTAAAAAAAATTTTTTTTTAATTTACTGACCCCAAACTTTTGAATAGTAGTGTATATTGTAACACATAATTTCTATTTTGAATAAACACTGTTATTTTTATCTTTTTATTTATCAAAGAATCCTGAAAAAAGTATCATAGGTCCCAAAAAAAAAATTAAGCAGCACAACTGTTTCTAACATTGATTATAAATCAGCATATTAGAATGATTTCCGAAGGATCGTGTGGCATACAAGACTGGAGTAACGTATATTTTTAAGTATATTTTAATTATTTTTAAGTATAAAAACGGTTGTTTTAAATTGCAGAAATATTTCACAAAATTACAGTAAACTTTTCTGTATTTTTAATCAAATAGATACAGCCTTTTTGAGCATAAGAAACTTCTCTAAAAAGCATTAAAAATCTTACTGATCTTAAACTTTTGAATGGTAGTGTAAAAAAAAAAAAAAATTTGAATGTTGTGGTCCTTTAACAGCTATTACGCTCCTCTTATTCAGCAATAGAAAATGAATGAATTATGAAGTTAAAAATCTATCCACACAAAAAAAATGACAGCCAATATGCTTATAAAAAAAAATCATAGAGGGATTGCTAGGGCTAAATAATGATGTAATAATTATAAAATAATTTAATACATTTACATTTTACAGAAACAGTATTTAAAGAATAATGTTTTATGAAAACCATTTATGATTCTCATCTCAATCTTATAGTTTTGATTAGAATACATTACATCTAGTTTGGTGGTGGCTACGGTCTGGTTTTAACACACCTAAAGCTCAAATTTCTGAAAATTTGGTATACATATATACTCAGAACGTCTGTAGTACTTTCCATTGGAAATGAATAAACTTGTCGTTTGTCAAAGAAAAGGCTGCTTTATACTGTCACAGCATTGTGTTACTTAGGCACATTTAATCATTTGATCTTGCTGTGCTGAAGTTTTAATTAAGCCATGTTAACCTTGGATTTGAGATAATGCGAGTCTTTTATTGTCACAAGTAGAACAAAAGTTGAATTGTGCTTGTTTTATTCTTCTTTTCTATGTGTGGACACTTGCACACTCATGTTCATAGATAAAAATAAGCTTTTGTGCTTTTCTTCATGTGTGAGGCTGCAACAGTAACAACATCCACACATCAGTTCACGCTTTATATGTTGTGTAGGTTCATGCAGTGTCTGTGTTGTGATTGGCAGGCTATGAAGGAGGCAGTCTGGTCAAGTTCCTCAGGGACATCGAGCACAGCACCGAAGTGCTGCTTGACCGCTGGAACATCGACATTGTCCCTGATGATAAGGAGGAGAAGGGCGACCCTGTGCCCTACAGCATAGTGAACAACTACTTCTCCATTGGAGTGGTGAGAACATACTACACTTTCACACAAATGCTTACAGCTCAGAGAGACTCAACATCAGAACTCCTGAAAGAGCCGTTATATTAAACCTCCTCCTCGTATCCACACTCATTCATCAGAACAAATCTCTTACTCCCATTATGAGACTGTACTTTTACCAAAGCCTGAGGCTAAACTGCTCTTTAAAGCAATTTGTGATTAATTAAACGTTGTTTTCTCATGTAGCATTAGAATTAATTATAATTGTCAGGGGAACAACAACATGGTCAAACTTGTGTTTTAAATGTGATTTACTGCGTCTGAAACAGTTTCATGCCTGTGACTCTGTGTATTATTGCACAGAATTCTCTTTCCCACACACAGTTGCTTAGCAACCCTCTTCTGTTCAAATGTTATATCCCATGTTGTTGCTATAATCAAGCACTTATTATCAGAGCAGTTAAATGTCGAATCAATATGTATTTTTTTTTTATTTTTTTTGACAGAGTAGTTACATAATCTTTTCTACTTCTTTTTATATACCAACTTGTGGGGCAGATTATATAACAAATAAATAAGTTTTTTTTTTTTTTTTTTTTATGTTTTTTTCAAGTGTTTTTTGCCAGATGGATAGATGGTCACTTTCTATTGCTCTAAGAAGTTACTGACTTAGAAGTTGCTGAAAAGATCCCAAATAAAATGAGAGGAAAACTGAATTCAAAGATGCAGGAGTGAATGCCAGTGAGGTTATTTGCAGATCGGGCTGAATTTCTGTTCTTTCGCTGGCACAGTCTGGCCACGCAGGGGCCAGGTGAGTCTCCGTGAGCCTGTCGTCCTCCCCTTGTTTAGCTAATGATTAATTTCTGTCCTGTTTTTAGAGCCTGTCACTATAAATAGTAAGTCTGCTTTCATTTCTGAAAAATGTCCAATGTTCTATTATAATCAGCCAAATCCCAGGTGTGTTGGATGACTGCTGTTTTATCTCGCTGAAATGTGCCAAGTAGTCAGGCCACATTTAGAATGGCCAGAAATAGTGACGCGACCTGAAAGGGCCACCTGACCTGGTTGAAATGGGTGTGAAGAGTGGCAGGAGGCACATGCAAGCTTTACGCAAGGTGGCATGGAGGAATGCGCCACTTCAGGGCTGTTATGTAACTCGGCTTAGTGTCCCGCTGTCTCTGTGTTCATCAGCCAATGACACAGACCACATAAGAGTTATTGTTGTAGAAGCCTGGAGAAATTGTTGTTGGATTGTGCAAATAATAAATCTAGCATTCTAGCTCTATAGGATATATAATGCATTTGTAATGATTAACAGACCTCAGTACCTTATACCTTATGTACCTGAATGTTTTTGAAAGAAGTCTCTTATGCTCCCTATTTATTTGATCAGTGCCTGTAGTATTATAAAATATTGTTAGAATTTAAAATAACTGTTTTCTATTTTGATATATTTTAAAATGTAATTTATTCCTGTGACTTATTTACCGATTTATTAATAGTCACTTGTTAAGTTTAGGTATTAGGTTGGATTTGGGATGTAGAATATGGTCATAAAGAATATGTGCTTTATAAGTACTAATGAACAGCCAATATGTTAATAATAGGCATGCTAATAAGCAACTAGTTTATAGTGAGAAACGGTCCCTACACTAAAGAGTTACCATTTGTGTCAGTTCAAATACAGAAACACTGCGAAGACGCAGCTGTTTGTTCTGGTCAGGTTTGTGTCAGCCCATCTGATGATACAGTGTGGTGGTTTGAAAAGGCTGGGTAATGTGAAGGAGTGCTGACTGTGAATGGACAATGGCCTATACTGTGAACCCTGAGTCTTGTGATGGGGGTGGACTGACTGTGCCATGTGGGTCCTTGCGTGGCTTGGCACTAATACTACTTCTCACAAGACAGCAGTATATTAAAAACTGGTGAGTTGAATATTTTCTTCAAAGCTGTAGTGTCTCTTTTTTTTTTTTTTGGATTTTAAAAATACCAAGAAAACTAAAAGAGAGACAGTTGTAGGTTAAAGGATTAATTCACTCAAAAAATAAACATCCACTCTCATGTTGTTCCAAACCTGTATGACTTTGTATTTTAAAAAAATTTGAGAACTGTGCCCATACAATAAAAGTCAGTGGGGTCCAATGTAGTTTGGACCCAAACATTATTCAAAATATCTTCTTTTGTGTTCTGCAGATGAAAAAAAGTGATACAGGTTTGAAACATGAGGGTGAGTAAATGATGACAGTGTGTTCATTCTTTATTGAACTGTCCCTTTAATATCCCTAAAAAGTGTAAACATCCAGACAATGCTGTAATTATTGCTGTAATTACATTTGGTGGGGCTAGTGGCTTCTGCTTTAAACTATTTCAGATATGAAACTCTGTCATATCATAACTGACTATTCATGAATGAATGATAGCAGTAAAGTACCTAATAATGCATGCTTTGAAGGTTGCAGTTGATTGGATTTCAGTATGATGGACTGTACTGAGGATGCAGGCAATATTGTAGGGGGCCTTTGGTGTCTGAAATCACGGTGCTGTTGTGTATGGTGCAGTGTGGCATGGCACTGGAGCACAGGGACAGGGTGCTGCGAGTCCAGGAGGACAGGACAGATGGCTCCGCATTGGGCGCCACTGACACCTGAGTAAACCAGTGCCATGACTCATGCACTGATGTAATCATTAGTAATGCTGTTTCAGCCTTCAACATTTTCCAGTCACTATCCATTGAGGTTGCCATGGCGTTTGTGGTTTTCAGGCCGCTATCACCAGGGTTATGTATTTCATCATTTGTGACATTCAGAATGCTCATTTTCTCTTTAGCTATCTAATATCCATGTGGAAAGAAATATTCTATGGATAGTCCAACCAAAAATGACTGATGCTGTTCCAGATCTATATGACTTTCTTTTTCTGTGGAACACAAACAGATTTTTTGAAACATCAACTGTCTCTTTGAGTCCATGTTATGCTAACTAAGGAACCCTCAAAGTTGACATTTCAAAAATCACACTTTGGGACCTTTGCTGGCACATTGCTATTTTGAGGAATGGAAAAAAGACTGCGCCTTAGGTCAACTGAAACCTGGTCTAAAGTCTGGCACAATGTTTTTTCTTTGTTATTTAAAGAGTGCATTAGTATATGCAGGTCCACAATGCGCCTACACGCTGCTTATTAAACACCCAGGGACGCACAGCATTACACAATCATGCCAAATATTAAAAATTAAAGGATTAAAATGCAAAAATAATATTATCGTGTAGGCTACATAAATATAAAATTGCCTACATGTAGTAATGGATAGTCATAACATGTATCAAAATTATGCTACCTATTTGCTCGAGCACGAGCAGTTTCGTTTCATCTTGGAGATGCGTTTTGTCTTTGCACTTGCCAGTTCTGCCATGTAAATAACAAATCGGTCATGGCACAAGCACAACTGGCTCTTAAAGGGAATGGGAGATGAGACTTTGATTGATTTATTGCAAGTTACGCCCAAAAAACACCCATTACTCATTAATAGAATAGGGACTACCCATTAAGACCATGTGCCCGGCCGCGCCGACCATTTTCACGTCGTTAGACTAGCAAAAGTTGATTCAGACATGCCCTGAGTTCCCCTGCGCCATGCGATTTAGACCATGCACTTAGATCGTTAAAATAGGGCCCTTAATGGTCAAGATTTAAGCACATTGAGAAACTTTTGTGAGAAGTGACAATCCTCTGTGCTTACGCATCACTATACGTGACATTATGTCATGCTTCATAGTAATGTATTATGATTTACCAGTACTAAAAAGGTATTGCGATACCCTGTCTTTAAAAATGGTACTCATGCGCTATCACACACCCAATGCTCGTGCACTAAAAGCCACTTCTCTCAGACAGCATAAGTGATCGCAAATTCAGATCTCTTTCGCTACTTATTGTGCTTTAATGGACAAGTATAGAAAAAATTATGCTCGTCTTATGAGTGAACTGAATGTAAACAGCTGAAAAAAAACACGTGTATCAATAAATTGGATCTGTCCAGCTCTTAAAGTGACAGCAAGCTAATATTCCAGCTGCTGTCTGTATCTATAATGTTAATCAAACAACAAAGGAAAAAGAGAAAATCATGCACTGATCTTGACTGACTAAATTTAGTAGATTTTAAAAATATCAGTGTATGAATGTTTAATTCATACAAATAAAACTATAAAGTGCTTTACTTTTTAATTTTGATTACCTCATTCAATGTCTATTTTATCTCTTACTTGAATACAACTCTTAAATTTCATTTATGTATTTTTATGTTGTTTTATTGTATTTATCCTTTTGTTTGTTGCTTGCGTCTCTGTTAATTAGGGCTGCCCCCTAATAGTCGACTAACCGCTGCATGACAGATGAGTGTTGGTGCAGTGACATGCTCCGTAAATAATTAAATTAATAGATAAAATAATGACCTACAATTTCCATGAGGGTCATCTATAATTTAATTACTTTTCCTGTTGTTTTATGTTTTTGTTATAGTATTGGTTCAGTAGTAGTATCGAGATATTTTGGTCAGGTATCGTATTGAAGCAAAAATTTTGGTATTGTGATGACACTACAGTGTGTTGGCGTTTATCTAAAGTGTGAACTCTTGTACTTGCATTTGACAGTTCCCTGGAAGCAACTGTTTATAGTTTAAAAATGTAAAATATTAGTATTTTTCTAACACATACTTACAGTTTTGCTTTAGAATTGATTCATCAACTTGGGTTGTATGGATTATGTCACGTTAGCTTTGTGTGGTTTTTGAAGCATCAACTTTTAGAGGTATATCCATACACTAACTGAATTTCTGAGTGTGGATGCAGGAGGGAAGATACTGATGATGAGAAATAAATCACAGGTTAGACATAATTATCTTTTATATAAATATCTAAAAAAAAATTATAGAAGTTGCTCACATTTATTTTTATGTTTTTAAGATACAGAGTGTTATTCATGTTATTCGTCTGTTGTGCAAATTCATCTCTTATGTTTTTGATTATATTTGTCTGCAATGAAAAACACATTCCTTTTGCCTGCTGCAACAAATGCAATTAGGTGCTAACATACAACACGCACAAGTCTGGCACTTGAGATCCAAAGCGGACTGGAACTAAAAATCTGCATAGTCCACTTCCTCTCTGCTGCGGGCAGGAGCGGGACAGAATCTTGCAAAAGTGGGAGTGAAAAATTCATCCCACACAGACCTCCTATTCTGTAGCTCACCTAGTAGAGCTTGATGCTAACAATTTCAGGGTCTTGGGGTTTGATTCCTAGGGAACAAATCAAATAAATCCAAATTATCTACCAAATAAATGCATTATTAATTGCCGTGGTGCTGTTTGCCGTCTAATCAAATCTAATCACTGAAGAGCGATTAGATTTGAAATCTGACCACAAACAAGCTGCAAACATACAAATGTTTTAGAAAAATGTGCACTAGTTGGGCAGCTATCATTGACATGAATGAAAACACTTTCTCCAGTACCAGTTGATAGTGGAGAGCAGTGCTTTACATCCATGAGAATCTGATTTCTGAGACATCTTAGTATGGCTTCGCAATCCTGCTATGTGATCCAGTTCACCCTGGAAAGGATCCTCAGGAGGAATTAAGGACAGCAAACACACCTCGTCAGCAACCATTTAAGAGGTCTCTCCATGTACATCTCTAGGCCTGGGAGATTAAATCGAACCACCTCCCTTGACATCAACAACTGTGTTATCTGTGTAAGCCTCTCACCTTCCCTGTGGTGAGGGTGTTTGGAGAACTGTGCTGCTGCCATCATGTTCTCACTGGTGTGGTATCACGCACACCTTCATCTCCAGTGACACATTCAGTTCTGCTTTGGGACAGCAGTACTTATGCAGCAGTTATTATGCTTCGTTTTGAAGACACACTGTCCCAGACTTTTAAATAGTCTCTCATTTGAGAATATTTCCTTTGTGTTTCAATGGACCCTTTCACAGACTGTAATGATGCATTTCCACAGTTATTAACCCTTTAAAATCTAGTAATGCATCGACTGAAGGATTGACAGCAAATTTGACATCTTTCTCTCTTCTGATGAACGTAATTTCTTTTTAGAAATGCTTAATGCTATTTTGGAATTTTCCTTTTGCTATTGTGGCAAATGGGAGCATAAAAAGCATATAATTTATAGTTTTGATCACCACTAATGAAGTTTAGTTAGGTAAACTTCTATAGTGTTGAACGATAAATACAACAAATTGCCCCAGTTGGTCAGAAAAGTTAAATGTGCTATCACTCACTCAGCCGTTGTGTTGCAAACACTCACTTATTAGATTCTTGGTGTGAAAAACTGTAGAAATGTTGTCAAACTACTGCTTCTGAGAACTTCAGAAATGTGAAAGGGGTCTATTCTGTCATATTGTAATATGGCTGTGCTCATGCCGGTTCAATAGGTAGCTAAACAAACAACTGTTTGATTTATTCAATCTTTCAACATTATCTATGTGATAAGAGTGTTTATTTTAGAGCTTGTCAGCCTGTGTATGTATGTGTGTGTGTGTGTGTGTTTGTGCATGTTGTATTTATGTGTGTTTGGAGGGGTATAATACTGGCACGGACTGAAGGTCAGGGGAAGTATCAGTGACAGGAAGTGTTTGGCTGCCAAAATCGGACCAGGTTACCACCATAATGAATGGCCGTGCTGAGTGACACCTGGCCTGTCTTAAAGATAGAAGGAAAACAGGTCCCACCTCTCCATTCAACTCACACATGCGCTCTAGAGATGCTTTTGTACATTATTCACACTCCCACTATTATGTGGACTTTAACACAAACATATTCCCGGTCTATATAGCACCTGCTCGCGTTCGTGCTGACAGGAGCACAGATGGGCACTGACTCAGTACAGTGCTACAATAACCCGGTGTGGACACACCAATCACGGTGACCTGAATATCACCTCGGTTAATACCCTTCACCTCTTCACCCCATCCATAGATACCATCCCAGAAGGACAATATTTGTTTTTGGACCAAATTAATTGTTGAACTTCGCCCACTGGTGTGCAGAAGATGTCTACCTCTACATGATACAAACTCTGAGATGATGTACAATCTTTAACCCATTCAGATAGCGCGGTGTGGGGGGGGGTGCCAAGAACAGTTAAGCCTGCAGTTTCATTCCATAGGGACAGGATATGTCTTAGTGGAGGACTTGGTGTCCCTGTCCTCCCATAGCGCACAGTTTTGGGATGAATCATAACATAACACCCCAGAGGATTTTTGTATCTGGGCAGCTAAACCTTTTGAAAATGTACAATACAGATGAGAAACTGTGAAACTGAACAAGAGTTTTGCCTATGAGGGTTGTTTTGACATTCATTTATAAATGTGCGTGCACAAACTAAGGTTATTCTGTCTGATATTAGATTATTAGATGCATGTAAATTTGAAATGTCAAGCTATTGGGGAAGCATTTTATTTTTAAAATGAAACATTATGGCCTACATTTAAGAGCCTGATGACTCTTGTGCGCTGTTGTTTGGACATGAATGAGATTTAATGAGTTGATAAAATTAAAATGCACTGCAAGAACAAGCGTGTCTAGTATTTCCAGAATAGAATAGTATGAACGGTATGTTCATGTCTGAGTTTATTCAGAATGTTCTGATGCCATGTGTACAGGAATATTACAGCTGTGGAACATGTAACCTTTTTTCCCCAAACTTTTAAAAATTTTAACCAGCATATGGACCTTAATTAGAAAATTATCTATCAATTTTGAATTTTAAAGTCATTTAAATAAATAAATAAAAATCTTTATATTTAAAACAGGGTTTCGACACTTCAGCACATTCATTAAAAATGAAATATATATATATATATTAACTTAATTATTAACCTTGTGTTATTCCAAACATGTATGATTTTTTATCTCATATGAAACAAAAAAAAAAGAAGATACTTGTAGTATTTCATATTTAACTGTGTTCCCCACAAGTGAAAAAATATATATATTAAAAATAGTAAATGATGTTTATCTGAAAGTGTAACAATGCAAACAGGTTTTCTGTAAGGGGTAGGATTAGGGTTGGGTTAAGGGATAGAAAATATGTTTGGTCAGTATAAAAACAATAGAAGTCTATGGAAAGTCCCCACAATTCACAGAAACAAACGTGTGTGTGTGTGTGTGTGTGTGTGTGTGTGTGTGTGTGTGTGTGTGTGTGTGTGTGTGTGTGTGTGTGCGTGTGTGTGCGTGTGTGTGCGTGTGTGTGTGTGTGTGTGTGTGTGTGTGTGTGTGTGTGTGTGTGTGTGTGTGTTTGTGTGTGTGTTACACAGAATAAAGTCATACAGTTTTGAAACAACATAAAGGTAAGTAAGGGTGAACTATCCATTTAAAGTAAGGTAAGGTAAGGTAAGGTAGGGTAGGGTAGGGTAGGGTAGGGAAAGGAAAGGAAAGGAAAGGAAAGGAAAGGAAAGGAAAGGAAAGGAAAGGAAAGGAAAGGCTGTGACGTGTGGCCAAGTATGTAGTCCCATACTTGGAATTTGTGCTCTGCATTTAACCCATCCAAGTGCACACTCACAGCAGTGAACACACACACACACCGTGAACACACACCCAGAGCAGTGGGCAGCCAATGCTGCGGTGCCCAGGGAGCAGTTGGGAGTACGGGACCTTGCTCAAGGGTCTCAACTCAGTCGTTGTATTGAGGGTAGAGAGAGCACTGGTTATTCACTCCCCCCACGACAATCCCTGCCGGACCTGAGACTCAAACCCGTGACCTTTGGGTTACTCTGGCGTGCATTAGTCGTGTTACTCTTTAAAGTGTGGCATTGTGCAGTGCCCATTCTATGTCATGGTATTCACTGCAGTGATTGAGATACAGTGCATTCTGTTCTCTTCCAATGTCACACATGCCAGTTTGTGGAACACCTGCGAGGGCTTTCTGAGCATCAAGAAATGTCATATAGACATTGTCAATTCTGATATTTTAACTGACTTGAGTAATACCAGACATGCATAGACCTCAGCAGGTGATAGAACATTTTTAAATATCAGTATTATAGCATTGGTTTGGATATGTGAAGTCCATGCAGCCTCCCCAACCCCCCACACTTCCTGTACCCTCTCCCATATGAGCGCTGCAGCACCTGCAAGCTCGGGCAGGAAGCCAGCGCAGGTGCTAACGTAGCATCGTCCGCTTGCAGCTTGATCGGCGTGCCAGCAGCTATCAGACCCTGAGAATCTCACAGTAACACACTTCCTCCCTGTCTGAGTCTGTGACACAGTGAGCACTGCAGAGTGTCGAGATCCATCGTTATATTACACAGCGAAACTCTGAGACAGGTGTTACGTGTGTGTGAACGTATTCAGGCTCGGGCCTAGTGAAGGATGTGGTGGCTTTGAGCTCTTCTGTCTTTTACATGTGCGTGTGTAAATATAGAAATAATCAGTTATGGTTGCAGACCTGATTCATCAATTAGTTCTTCTGTTTGCGCACTGTTGCTTTGATTTTAATCAAGGCTGCTTGACTGAGGGTGGATTCCGTTCTGGGTTGGAGCTGCAAGAGCAAACAACCTCTGGTGCTTTTAACCCACTGTTTGATCACTTATGCTCTCAGCTGCCATTAGGTCCTCACAGGCAGAACTTCGTATCGTTCAAGTTGACAGGATAATGGTCTTGAAGTAGATGATGTGGTCATTTTACTAAGCAACGTGTTTAGAACTACATTTTTTTATTTTAATAATCAGTGGTTGCTAAGGCAAGGGTTAGTGATTTGAACAAAATGCTGGTAATGATCTTTGGTGCTTAACTTGTCCTGCACCATTTTGTGCTACCGAATGATACCTCAAACTGTGTGGCTTGTTAGTCGACGCCGGTGACCTTGTGGCAGTGTGCCAACATATAGCGTCCCAAGTTTAAGTCTCATGGACCTTTCCCGGTCCTGCCCCACTCTCTCTCCCACTTCACTTCCTGTCAATTAACTGTCCTATCCAAACAAAGGCTGAAAATAGCAATAAAAAATGTGGCTTGTTAAAGAATCATTAACTGTTTTTCTAAGTAATTGGACTTCATTATGCTTCCATTACGCTAACTTGCTAAATCTGCTATGGTATATTTATTTTATTTTAATGTTATTTTAATATTATTTAACAATTGTTATAATATTTTATATTTTTTAAATATTTAGAATTGTCTTAATTTTAGTTGAACTATTAGTAAATAAATGTTTTTTTATTTTTTTAATATTTCAAAATAGTTTTATTTATTTATTTGGTAATTTTAGCACTTCAGCTTAAACTTGCTTCAGTCAGGTAACATTTAAAATTTTTATTGAATTGTTTTTCTGTATATTTTTATATTTATATTTAATTTTATGTGAATACAGATATTTTTTAACAATATTTTTTGTAGTTTTAGTTGATGATAGCCACATTATGTTTTTATAGCATTTTTATAATGATAGTTTTTATTTTCAGTTTAGTTTTGAACCACAACGAGTGCAGATAATGTATGAAGATGGCATTCTTATATATTTTTTCAATAATTATTATTTATTTGCCCTAATATTGAAAACATTTAGCCTTGGAATTAATCAAATGAATAAGATCATTGATTTAAATTGACGTCATGGCCTTACATTATTTAATGCTAACATAAAAATGTATAAATTAATACTTGTGAATACTCAATGAGCATTTTTGGATCTGTACTTGTTTGAGGCAGTTGATTTACCATCAACCTATGTTTTCATCTGAAAGAAGTATTTGCTTCCAGGAATATGTCTGGAGTTGTAGCCGAAAATCCCTGGAATTTTTTTGTTCACAAATGGGTCTGATGAAGTGCGCACTACTGCTATAAAAGCTTTGTTTTCGCTTGTCTTTGTCTGACTGTTCATTTTTCTGGTCTTCGGCATCATCTTCTTTCATCCCCCCACCCCCATCCTCTTCTGGCGTTCCTGGAAAGCCTCTTTTCTGATGATACCATCACTTATGCATCCAGCTTTTTTTTCATTTTTTTTTCATCAGGCACTCTAGTGCTGTAACCCCATTTCCAGGATTGTGTACTTTGTCCAGCAGGCCTATCTGCACGATCATCTTTCCCTCAGGCAACTGAGCTGACATGCAGAGCCTTCCCCCATTGCACATGAGCTCATGATGTGAAACAGGGACCTGTTAATACCCGAGCAGCTCTCCTTTTCTAGGGAAGGCTATTTTTACTGCACCAGAGAGAAAATCATCTCTTGAGCGCCAATTTGAAATCACCAGTCTATAAACTCAATGAGCCAAGCTGTAAGGTTTGACACTTTATGGTATTATGTACAAATAATGGCAAATGTTTCCTATTAGATATAATAGGAAAAATAATCATAATGCCTGATTGTTTATGCCTGATGAAGGTCGCATGACTGGTGTGTTTTAAAATTTGCATTGAAATTTGATTTGCAGACTTGTGCAGGATCCATCTATTATTGTGAGACATTTTGACATAAAATAGAAAAACAAAAACAAAAATAGGAATATTCAGATTATGAATTGATTATAATTCCTATAATTTAATTATTTTTAATTCAGCTTCCTTTTTTAGTTGATATGTACACTGCCACTTAAAAGTTTGAGGTCAGTTAGTTGTTTGAATTATTATGTACACTGCCACTTAAAAGTTTGAGGTCAGTTAGTTGTTTGAATTATTATCAATTTTGAAAACAGTTGTGGTGGTTAATATTTTTGTGGAAACCTTGATTTTGATATGATCAGTTTTCATCTCTTTACTCAAGACTAACTTAAATAAATAAAAACAGTGACGCCAAACTTTTGAACAGTATTGTACATGCACTTTGAAAACACTTGTGCTCTCAAACTGCACCATTTAACCTTCTGAGCAGCTTTATGGCTGTTATGTTTGGTCCAGGGATGATGTTTTATCTCAGCCCTGAACACTTGATTTAGGATGTGCACTCCTTCAGCCGACTGACAACACTGTCTGTAGCTCATTAGCCAGAGACTTGAAACACTGTTTTATATGTTAACCTAAGAGAGGCATTTAACTTGTCTTTCCTGTTTTCTATTCCACTTTTCAGGATGCATCCATAGCACACCGCTTCCACTTGATGAGGGAAAAACATCCAGAGAAGTTTAACAGCAGGTAAGAGAACATGCATTCATGAATGAGCATATGGAGAGAAGACAAATGGAAATTAAAAAAAAAAAGATGCATATGAATGATGCAAGTGAGAAGGAAAGATGTTACAATGTAACATCTGAGAAGGCACTAAAACCTAGGTTCTGTTTAAACCAGTCATGGTAAATTATAAGCAAACTGGTGAGTCATGCATGGCCCCGCCCACACTGAATACTCACTGAACCAAAAGGTTGGTCTTTTCAAGTGAAATTTCACTTTATTGTATCAGAAGCAGCCACTCTTTTCATATTTTAACATCTTTGACTTTGATGGTCTAAACATACATTTACTCTTGGCATGAATATAAACACAAACTTTTTCTCTATCAGTTTTTGTGTCTAGAGATCAAAATCATTTTAAATTGAAGTTTTATGATTTGACCTTCGAAAAAAGACTTCTTTTTAGCATCCAAAAAAAAAAAAGTCTTGATGAATCACCGCTCTTCATGCTGCCTGTGTCTATGTCAGGTCTATCACAATGGCGATCATCTGACTGTTTCAATTTCTTTGCTAGCTCGAGTAGAGTCAGTTTGAATGGAGTTTCTTAATTAAATGTTATGCGACGCATCCCTGCTTCAGCGGTGGAAAGTAAACCAGTCGTGTATCCTTTAGAGAAGGCAATTTTGAGTGGTAAAGTAGAAATTATATAGTCTAATTTGGACCCTTAACTATTATCTCCGTTCAATTGGATCATTTGAAGTAAGGAGGAGAGTTGAACAGGTAGAATGGATCAGGATGACATTAGCGAGGCAATTCAGAATGAGAAAGGATAGCAGTGAGATTATTGCTCAAAGAAATTTGAAGCTTACAATAAGCTTCAGTCTTCCAGCAATAAAAGGGTAACTGCTAAAACTGACCCTAGAACAGCACTTTGGGTCGGCTCTAACAGCTCCATAAAATATGATGTTTTATCTTAAGGAACAGTCCCTCGGAGCCTCTGGTGCACTTTACAGTAGCCGTTCTGAGCTCCCTTTGATGTGGATCTCTTTCAAGTCCTCTCTACTGTTCTCTATTCTCTTGGCTGATGCCTCTATTGAGAAATGCTGTAAAAAATCTGTGTAGCCTTTGGCCGTAAAGCACTCTGAAAGAATGGGGTTTTTTGTTAAGCGTCATTGGTCCTGCTTGGTAAGACTCCAGGCTTTTTAGGTTGCCATTCATTCCATGCCATTCAACTCAATAAGGCAGCAGAAATATTGAGATTTAGTTATTGGTTGCATAATTTGATGTTGACTGGACAAGCAGTCTTCTTCTCATTATTCAATATATATTTTTTATATATTTTTTATATATTTTATAAATGTGTGTGTGTGTGTGTTTATGTGTGTGTGTGTAAGCGGGTGTTTGTGAATGTGTGTGTGTGTTTGTGAGTGTGTGTGTGTGTGTTTGTGAGTGTGTGTGTGTGTGTGCACACACACTGATGTTTCAACGTTTGGGAAGTGTAAGATTTATTGTTTTATTATTATTTTTATATAAAATATTATGGGGGATAGTATGTTGATCTTAATATATTAATTCAAAAAGGATACATTAAATGAAATACATAAAAGTAACTGTATAGACATTTATGATGTTACAAAAGATTTCCATTTCAAATAAATGCTGTTCTTTTGACCATTTGATTTATTTAAGAATCCTGAAAAATATCAAACAAAGCCACAAAAATATTAAGCAGCACAACTTTTTTCAAAGTTGGTGATGAGTAATAAGTAATAATAAATGTTTCTTAAGCAGCAAATCAGCATATTCAAATTTTTACTTTTTTTTTTTTTTTTTTTTTTTTTTGATGCTGCATATAATTATTTGATACTGAACACTGGAGTAATGGCTGCTGGAAATTCAGCTTTAGGACCACAAGAATTAATCGCTTTTATGCTTATTAATGGAGTAATGTGTGTTTTTAATTCTGTTTTTGTTACAGTTTCATAAATTGTGATCATATTGTTACTGTATTTTACCTCAAAAGTATGTATGTTGGTACCTTTTTTTAAGTTATCTATATAAATAAATATTGAAGTTTATTGCTCGTAATTTTTTGGTTATCAGCCATAACATTAAAATATTATCATAAATATCTTATAAATATCAGCCAGAACTTTAAAATGAGTGTATACCTGCTGTCTGTGGTCATGGCTTGTTTGCAGGCAAGCTTTCAGTCGAAACAAACAGTGAAGAATCCCTGTGCTCACTCTTGGAGCACCAATCAGATTAAAGGACCAGAACTAACTGTTGTATAATGCAGTTAGTATAATGCATAAAATGATTATTCGCTCTTTAAATTCCTTTTAGGCATTTTCTAATGTCTTTCCATTAACAGAGTCTGTAAAACTGTTCCACAAGAAGTGTGGCAGTGACATGTACCAAAGTCATATATACACTATGATGTCCTGTATACAGAGCTCTGCTGTAAAACGCTGGTTCCTGGGATTATATAAAGATGGATGACAACGCCGTCACACTGTTTTCCATGTTAGAGTGAGAACCTGTCACGGCAGCACAGCTTTTTTAATAACTTTTAAAAATAAGTCCCTACTGACTCATACACCTTCTGCATTATGGAACCTGCCGGGCTGAATTAACTAGTTAATGTTTCAGTCGTTCATAATTCATGCACCTAGATTACAGTGCGATGCCAAACATCCTGTGGTTTCTCCACAATGCGGGGTTTGCAGTTGCCAGTTTCAGTCAAATGTGGCTCATCTGCAATTTATCTTTAAATGACTGACAGACGGAGAGTCCAAAATAAGAATAAATAGAATTATGTCCTCAGCCCATTTAAATCATTCAGTGTTTAATCCCAGAGTGAGTCACCCAGAAACACAATATAAAACACTGCCAAACCAAATGCTTTATCTGCTTTGCTTTGTTCTGCAGATTTAGAATAGCCAGCCAGTGCATCTGCCAATCTATGGCTTTCTAATGAGGGCTGCGCTCAGTGTTTTTAGGATTTGAGAATGCACTCTCAGAGGCAGCGTGCCACCAGATGGGACATAAATGATGGTTGCCATGGAGTTGCACGATTTATCCTCATCGAACCTGTTTATGTGACATGTTTCAGTCCACCTGTTATACTTCACTCTTATGAAAACAGTGCTTTTAGTTTTAACTGGCACTCAGAGCAGTGTAATGATGGAAATCCGAATTAAAATCGAATGCAAATTCCATTCAGGTGTTTTAATATGTGCGTGCATGTGTTAACATCCCCACACATTCCCACAGTGACGTGCGATACACAGGGGGGATACGTGTGACTTCTCTCGCCTCAGTGCTCAGTGATCTGCATCAGGGAACCGCAGCCCAGGTGCTAATGACCATGAATGCACAATAGACCCAAGCCTCTGTGTCCGCTCCTCCCAACGGGGCAGCCAGAGGAAGTTTTGGATTAAGAGGTGTCAAATTGCCCCATAGAAAAGAAAAAAGCCCTCTGAGATGCCTTTGTCTTTTCGATTAAAATAACAATGACGGCTCTGTGGACAGTCAGTTTCTCAAGCAAACAATGGCAAGATGATGATGTTCATGGGGGGTCTTGTTTCCCCTAATATCACGGTGGATTACATTCCCACACTTTATTCCTTTGTTTTCACAATGTTTTCTGTTGAAGACTAATTTCAAAGTAGTTTATTGGCTTATCTGTTTAAATGCAATATAGAAAAAGCTACAGAAAAAGTAAGATTGCAGTAATGATGATAAGAATAAAGAATCTACAATAAAAAGAAAATAAAAATTAAACATTGATTGCTTTTATGAATATTAGGAATATGGTAATTTGGTATTAGCCAGCACTGTCAGTTGAAAAATATAGCTTAAAAAAATTATCTTTAATGTTTTTTAAAGGGACAGTTCACCGTTCAAAAATGAAAGTTCTTTTATTAATTACTCAGCCTCATGTCGTTCCGAACAGGTAAGACTTTCATTCATCTTCGGACCACAAATTAAGATATTTCTGATAAAATTCAAGAACTTCCTGACCCTGTATAGACAGCAACACAACAGACTCGTTCAAGGCCCAGAAAGGTAGTAAAGATATTAAAATAGTCCATGTGACATCAGTGGTTCTACTGTAATTTTATGAAGCTACGAGAATAAACAAATTGCATTGTTCCAAAAATGAACAAAGTTCAAAGGTCAAAAAATTCAAACAGAATTTTCATTTTTGGGTGAGCTATTCCTTTAAGGTGATCTCATATAATTGTTATTATGTGTTTAAAGTAGTGTTGTTACATTTTTTCCCACATATAATATCCCTAAATAATATTATTATATATCTCAAAGACTTGTCATCTCTTTATTTAGTATTGGCACCCACCATAAAATCTCCACTGTAGTTATCATGGTAAAATTTGTGAAACACCTTAGCTGCATTATTTATCTCGATAAAGATATGAACTTGACTGGATGAATGCTTCACAATTACAGTATGGTAACGCTTTGTATGCGGCAGTCAGTGAGGGGTGGGGGTGCATTAAAATGCATTTATTTCTGCCTCAAAAAGCCATTGATTGTTCATCAGCGTGTAACTCAGCATGCAGTTAGACTACTGTATTTTCACATCGATCTGTGAATAGTGTTGGGCTATTTGAGGTCAGGTAGACGTTCCTTTTTACTCTGCAGCATGTCATTTGCACCATAAAAATAAAAAAAAATCAAATATGGCATTAAACATGCCATTAACGGCTGCGCTCTGAAAGACATTTGTCTGCTATGGCTGTTCATTTGTCCTGCTGTAAAACATTTTTATCCTTTTTTATCATTTACATTCATGTTCTTTGCAGACCCTTTACAAATACTATGAAAGACTTAGTAATCTTTACATTTTTGAGTGAACTACTTCTGTAAGAATCACTCTGTCAGTTTTCAATTCAGATATCAGGTCTTTATAACAGAGATTTTGATTGTTTAATGTCATTGGTTTTAAGTTGGACATAAATCCTGCATTATGTTATACTTGATAGAAATGAAGAATGAATAGAAAGAAGACCTCTTTCTTGATTTTATTCCCACCAGCCTCAAATCACTTTTTTCTTCCTGGGTTAAATTAGTTGATTAACGTAATAAATGTCATGAGATGAGACTGTACTGTTGCGACACCTCCTCCGATCACGTGACCGACAGAGGAAAAGGCCAAAAATGGTCCTGACCCAAGCTGCCGTCTGTCTGCTCAGCATGTGAGCATGTGTTTCATAACCTCTAAGAAGGTGTCTAGGTTTGTGTTTTGTGTGCTCTGTGTGTGTGCATTGGCCAATTCATTGTGTATTTTAGTGCAAGGACCGTATGCATGCGTGGGTGTGCGTGTGCGCAAATCCCTCCGTGTGCACATATGTGTGTGTGCCGGGACTCAGCAGAATCCCAGCGTGGCTGTGTTCTGGAACCTGTTGTTCCCTGCTGCTCTATGCCCATGGTGGGGAGGAATAAATATATGCTTCCCTTCCTCACTATCTCTGGCTGCTGCCAATAGAGCAGCCCGACAGAACGTACCCCCTGCCCTGACCCTCCTTCCCACACACACACACACACACACACACACACACACCCATGCTGTGGAGCAGGTCACAGGCAGACTGCTACCTGGAATCAGAACACAGAGTCATAGAGTTATCTGAAGATTAACTGCTATAAAAACAATCATTTTCCCCACCTATTATTATGTTGTCAAAGTTAATATAATATTTTGATGTTGTCAAATAATATAATAATAATAATTATTATTATTATAATCATCATCAATATCAACTTCACTTTATACAACTTAAACTTTGTTTACAAAGTGCTTTCCAGAAGTGACTAGTCAGATTAAAAAATGGACTAATAATGAAGAATATGGCTGCAATTAAATTATTATTATTATTATTATTATTATTATTATTATCTTTTTTGTTGTGGCATCTTATGAATGATGTCAAATTATAAAAATTATTATTAATAGTAATAATAATAATTAGTATTACTATTATTATTATCTGTAATAAATATAATTATCATTATCAATTTTATTTTATCAGAAGTAACAACAATAATTGACTAATAAAAAAGAACATGTGTGACCAAATTTGCACTAGTATCTTTATTAGATAGTGTCAGGTTGATATAATGATAATAATAACAATAATAATAATAGTAATAATAATAATAGTAATAATAACAATATCACTATTATAATTATTATTATTATTATTATTATTAAAACATTTTACAACATTGCCTACAAAGTGCTTTTATCCAGAAATATGGTAAGAGATGTTTAAATAATAAGATTATTAAAATGTTATGTTATTAATTGTCTGTTATATTGAACTATTAAATGATAATAATATAAATTATTGTTATATGAATGTTATTATTGTTGTTGCAAGTGTTTACAAAGTGCTTTCCAGAAACAACAAAGAAAGATTGAAAGGCGTAACTGCATGGAAAGAGTCACATTGATTCGTCTGACAAGATGCTCAGCCTTGCCAGATTACAGTGGGGATATTCACACCGAAGTCTTTCTTCTCTTGTTCCCATCACAAGAGGTTCATCACATCTTATCTTTAACCCCCAAATGCCCTCCTCCCTCTACAGCACCCCGTCCTTAAACTCACTCCCATTTGAGCTGTCAGTCAGAGGCTGTATCCGAGTCCCGATCAGCAGGATAAGGACTGAGCTGCGTTGTGACTGATTGGTGCAGTGATACAGGGCCAGAGAGCTCGCAGGTCAAAAAGTCATCAGTCTCTGAAGGGATTATGGGAGATGGTTATCTGGGCCGATGACCAGCAGGGTGTGTGTTTGTGATTGTGTTTGAGGAATGTGTTGGTTGAATTTAAAGGTTCGCTGACCCTTAACATCCACATCTTTATGTGCTGATCCAGATTTCGATCACAACTGTAGTCAAGAGGATTTCAGATCTAGTGGACCTCTGAATGCAGTTTGATTGCTCACTTTTGTTGGATAGCCAAAGATGCAAGCTTTTAGTCTTTGCAGCTTTCTCCAAAGCCCAGAAGACAACTTTCTAGCAGGCTGCTAACAGAACTTTATTTTTCTCTGAATCAAACTGGGGGTGGAATGGAAAGAGAACCCCGCGGCTAATTGTATTTTTCCAGAGCTTCTCAGATGGAAGTTAGCTAATGAGGTTAGGCAGCTTGACCCTGTTGAGAATGCATTGTGGCTCTAATTGTGATCTCAAATCTGCTCATAATCTCTTAATATGACAGAATGAAGGTAGCAAGTTGCTAGAGTATAAACTGAGGGAGAGGACGACAGAATAATGTTTTAAAGAAACAGTAGCAATGCTATAGACTTGTGACAATGGTTCATCTGTTTTCAAAACAGAGTCACTTTTTACAAAACAAGCGGATTGTTCAAGCGAGTTGTGGTATATCACAACAAAACTCTACATTGCTATGTTTGTCACATTGTATTGTATGTCATTGTATTACAACTGAGCAAATGAAGGTCATGTTCAAACACCCCACTCTAAAATAAGTATTATTGTTGTTATATTATTTACAGTAATGCATTTGAGATACTGTATGTATTTTTGCAAGCATGAGATTCTTTGCATCCAACCCATGATCTAATTATATGATATGTGATATATTATACATGTTGAATAATTGATATCAAATATTAAATATTTATTAAATGTTTAATAAATAATATTTAAAAATATTAAATCTATTATATATGTTATTTATAAATAATATTTAGTTCATTTAGTTGTTGTGACTGAAAGAGGGAAATCAACTTTTCTTCCCCTTTATGTATTCAAAGCTGGAAAAAAAATTACATTTATAGCATGCTTTATTCCAGGATTCTGATTGTTGGCTTAGGTTGCCTGATATATATATATATATATATCATTCTTTAGAATGCATTTGCATAATTTGGCTTTAAAAATTAAGTGTCAAAGCACACTGGAAAAAAACTATGGTCTAGAAACATTTTTCACTCAGAAATAGCTAGTAAATTTCATAAACAATTACAATGAACCAGTAAGTAAAACATTAAATTAAACATGAAATTTGAAGTATGAATTAGAATTTGAATGTATTTTCTTTTAAAATGTACTTCGAAAAATATGTTTACAGTGCACTTAACTGAAATTTGACTTGTCAAATATAAAGATAATCTATATATAAAATATAAAAAATCTAAATATAAAAAAATATTGAATTTGATAGATTCATAAGCATGTTGCTATCAGTAGTTGATGTCAGACTTAACTTACACTTGTGCCTCTTGTATCCTGTACCTCAGCAGATTACATGCTTTATATAGTTGATACTGATGTTTGCTCTATGTCCATCCCTTGTGGACCTGGAGAAGCCCCCATTGCATGTTGTCTATTATGCAAACAATAGTGTTGTCATTATCAGCAGAACACCCCTTTGCAGGGCCTTGTCACTGGTTGTCACCATCTGATGAGTGTAAATTGCCCTGTTTCGTAACCAAAGTGAGAATGCAACACGTTTACAGTAGAGAGAGAATTGATAGGGTCCTGTTGTTATAAAGTCATTTGTTTATTTTTTTGAGCTCTTATATGCACTGAGCTGAAGCAGAAGGTCTTCATTATAGATAAGTTCTACCCTTGATATTGGCAGCGTCTGTTGTCCTCAGCTGGCTCCTCTCAGTATTAGTGTCAGATTGCGCTCAGGTTGCAGATGGTGGTTCTGGTTTCTCCATGGAAGCTGAGGCCAAGTTCACTGTCACTCATGTCCTCTCACACCTGTCTGCCTCGGCTTTCCTTGTAGCGTATCAATATTTCAGAAGGCCAGGGGAAGGGCAGAGGGTGACAAAATGAACTGGCCCAAAGGCTTCCTGGCCCTAACTGTAACCAGCCATGTCTTCAAGAATAAGCAAAGATTGAAATGGGTAATATGAGACAGACAGAGTCATGTTAAAGCACACCTCATACCATTTTGTTTAATTCGAATTAATGTGACAGATTTAGACCTGTTTAAGTAATAAAGCACTATAATGTTTAAAAGTTTAGGGTTGGAAAGATTTTGTAATCTTTTTGAATTTTAAGGGTGCATTAATTTGATTTAAAAAATACAATAAAAACAGTAATTTTGTTATATACTTTTACGATTTAAAATAACTGTTTTCTGTTTTAATGTATTTTAAAATGTAATTTATTCATGTGATGCAAAGCAGCCATTACTCCATATGCTCATTTGGTGCTCAAGAAACATTTCTTATTATCACATTTGAAAAGAATTAAAAATAAATAAATAAATTAAAACATTAGAAAACATTATTATCACAGTTGTCAAAGTTTAAAAGAACAGCATTTCTGAATGTTTTAATGTCTATTTAATGTGTCCTAACTGATAATTGTTAATTTTTTAAAAAATCTAAATCTTACTGACCCCAAACTTTTGAGCGGTATAGTGTAAATCGATGGTAGATTTACCGTCATAGCTTTTCTTGGCTAATTAAATAGTAAATTTGATGATGTAAATCATGATTCAGCTACTAAACTAAACAAAAACACCATTTTTGTAAATCGATGTTATGTGTTGTTGCAAATGAGGTACTTTTGGAAGTTTTTTGTTTAAAGTTAGATCTGAGAGCAGTTGTCTGTTTAATCCGTTGACAGCCCAAGGCTCTGTTCATCCCATAATATTTATTTTCACGCCAGCATAAGCATTGGGGTGTGTAAACGCTATATTGTTTGTTGTTCCAGTGATAGAGCAGCTGCACACTGAGTCATCATTTTTTTCTTATTATGACTGAGCTTGAGATGTGGCATTTTAAATCCTGTTGAACATAATTTTTACATGAGCTTTCTTCATAAAATCACAACCAAAAATCTATTCATTAAATGAAATTTTAAATGAATGTATTAGCTTAACTTCTAATTATTTTTGTTCTCTCTCCTCAGGATGAAAAACAAGTTGTGGTACTTTGAATTTGGCACCACAGAGACCATCTCTGCCACTTGTAAAAAGCTGAACGAAGCCATTGAGGTGGAGGTGAGTTCAGGACATTTATCATCAACAGTGTCCTGTTTTACTTGAAAGCAAATGTTGTAATTATATACAGCCACATTCACAGTCTTTTGACTGTGTATATGGTCAGTATGTCCACTGAATACTTCCTTCAACAAGCTGTGATTCATTATTGCAGCTGGCTACAGTATCTACAGTAAACCTCAGGCTGCTCTTACGCAGTGAGCGTTGAGGGAACACGTCAGAACGTCTATCTGACCTCTGTTGACAGTGTTCCCAGCATGTCAAAATTTCACACTGGCCAGTTTGTGCCTGTGGTTTGAGATACATAATGAATGCAATGAGTTCCAATGACAATGAAGAGTATTTAACTGATTTATTCTTTACTAAAGTGCTTGATATTATCCAGACAGAGACTGGCAAAGACAAACCAAGCCTTTCAGTTAAAAGAAGCAATCATCTTTTTCAAAGAATTTTTAGCTTGATTTGAGCCAAAATGTATATGAGTGTTTATTTTTATAAGTACTGACTTTATAGTTATTATTAAAGCATAAACAAGATTACATTTTTCTGCATTCGAGTAGATAAAAGCTGTACTTGAATGCCTATTACTTAGAAGAAAAAAAAGTAAAAAAAAAATTACAATTGGCCGCATTACCAACATGGCTGCTTAGTAAACTAACTTTGATCCAGACCGAAGAGGGTTATGTTTCACAACGGTTATGAAATTAGAAGAGCTATGAAAACATCAGCAGCTGAGGAATTTGCTTTAGGAAAAAGAAAGTTTGTTTCTCCCACTCCTGTGTGGGATCTCACACGGATCGAGGCGTCTCATTATATCATAAACATGTCAGCATTTGTCTTTTGAAGTCTGTGTACTTTTCCACTGTACTGACGCCCTTGGTTTGATTCAGGGTGGTCTGTGACATCATACAATACTGTACAGCATTTCTATTTTTGGATTGCCTGCAGGCATTTTTAGACTAGTTACACATCTCTGGTGTCTGGAATGCGATTGCTATTGATGCACCACTCCTAATAGTTACGTACACGAATGCAGTTTAATGCAGTTTATAAAGCTTTAAGTGCTTTGTCACTCTTTTTTATACAGTTTACATTGCCATTCAATAATTTGGCATCATTTACAATTTTTTTGTAATGATATTAATACTTTTATTCAGCAAGGATGCATTAAATTGATCAAAAGTGACAGGAAAAGACATTTATAATGTTAGAATAATATAAAATATGGTAAACATAAAAGGCTCTTTTCCAACATTTTTTTGTTTTTCTCTATCTGTCCCAGTGTGATGGCATCATTTTGGATCTCAGCAGTACGTCTCTGGAGGGTATCGCTGTGCTCAATATTCCCAGCATGCACGGGGGCTCCAACCTGTGGGGCGAAACCAAGAAAAGGCGGAATTACAATCGCATGAGTAAGAAAGTGCCAGAGAGAATGACTGGCAGCACTGTCACCGATGCCAAGGAGCTCAAGTTTTGTGTGCAAGGTGAGTCAGACTTTAGGACATAAACGAATGAATTAAATCTGGGTTGCTCCTGAAATGTTCGTACAACCTACAAGTTTCCAAATATAGCAGAGACGAAACCAAAGCATGCACATCGACAGCAATAAATGGCAGAGAAATGATCCTTTTGTATTCAGTTGTTGCTTCTGGCTGTTTCATTGTAGTACATTTAAGTGCTGATGACGAAATTGACTGAAACCTCTGATTTCCTGCCACTTCTGCTAAATGTCAAATTACTGGCCATCTTCGGTAGATCAGCACACCATGTGGAGCCGTTTCATATGCAGCTCTGACTCACAGCTGCTGTGGAGGAGCCGAAAGCTTTTAACCATTGCTAATGAGCAGGAGTCTCTCCGGCTGCTCGTTACACTGATGTTCAGTCTCACTGTGTTTTGGGACTTCCTGCGTTCGTTTCCCAGAGTGTGAAGCACTGTTAGCAGTGCTAATCGTCATTTAGGGATAGCGCTATCTGTGTCACTGAGAGTAGAGCACCAGCTTTTCCAGATCCCACACTAGAGGTTGGTGTCACTACCCCACTAAATGTCCTTCAGGGAGGGTAAGTCAGCACAAACGCCCTTGTGACGCCAGCCTCCGGGGCCCCGGCGTCACCATCAGCTGTCTCAGTCAGTGATCAGAGCTCGGATGTGACTGTGCCTCCCAAGGTCAGAGCAACAGCAGCTGTTTCAGGTGGCAGTGAATCAGCCTCCAGCTCCAGGCCTGTGTTTTGTCCAAAGGAAATGAAAATACTGTCATCATTTTCTCATAATATATAATCATATATATTTCTTATACAGCCCAGGTGAAGTTACTTGGTTATATACAAGACTAGCTGTTTGTCTCTGGCTCTAAACTGCACTTAACATTTTTTATTTAACATGTAAACAAGGTTTTTTTTTATTATTAAAATGTTTTACTAAGAAAATCTTCCGTTTTTATTTTGTATGTCTTTGAATTGAGCTGTATTGTGGACACTGGTTCTGTAAAGGCTGAAAACCTCTTAGCTAAAATGCCGTGTCATAGTGTACTGGATTTAAAATCTGAAAAACATGCACTACCATTAAAAAGTTTGGAGTCTGTAATAATTGTTTTATTTTATTTTTTTATGAAGTGTTATACTCACCAAGACTCACTAAGACCTAGCATTTATTTGATCAAAAATAAAGTAAAAACAGTAATATTGTGAAATATTATTACAATTTAAAAGCTGTTTTTTTATTTTAATATACTTTAAAATGTAATTTATTCCTGTGACGGCAATGCTGAATTTTCAGCATCATTACTCCAGTCTTCAGTTTCACGTGATCCTTCAGAAATTATCCTATTATGCTGATTTGATGCTCAAGAAACATTTCTTATTATCAAGGTTGAAAACATTTGTGTTGCCTAATATTTTTATGGATACATTTTTTTTTTTTCAGGACTTTTTGATGAACAGAAAGTTAAAAAGAACAGCATTTGTTTGAAATAGAAATCTTTTGTAATATTAAAAATCTTGTTACTGTCATTTATTTATTTTTTTTTTTTTTATCAAGGTTTCCTTGATGAGTAAAAGTATTAATTTATTTAAATATATATGTATAATACTGACCCCAAAATTTTCAATGGTAGGACAGAAATATCTTCTTTTTCTTCTTTTTTTTAATCTTTATTTTTTTTATCACAGTTCCCTTTTTATTTGTACTATGAGGCAGAAACCTTTGTATGTAGATGAAAACAGTGCTTTTGACAATATTTGCAGTAGTTCTTCTCTGCCTCATAAAATATGATATACATAATTTGATCAGCTTCATTCAGTGCGACTAGAGTGTGTGTGCAGAAGTATGCATGCTTAGAAAAACTGTGATATTTTTGAAATGGGGCCTCGCATTGCTTTCATAAATGGCCTCTTCTTTTAAGTCAATATGACCATTGTGTGGGCAGCAAGTCCCCTTGAGGTGTTTTGGTTTTGTTTTGTTTTAGCTGACGTCAGTAAATGACAGCTGTGACCTACGAGAGCAGCGTCATGAATTTTCGGTTCTCTTCACATTTACAACTCTCCCGTCCCTCTCTCTGTGCTCTTCTGTACTCCACTGACTGAACTCACATGAATCCTGTTACCATGGAGACCCCCAGGCCCTCCTGAACTGAGGAACAGCGTAGGGATGGAAAGAGAATGAGCGTTTGGGAGGGAAGGAGAGTGAGTGGGCGGCTGTGAGCAGTGTGACTCATATCAGTAATCTTTAACTGGCCTTCAGGCACAAATACTCAACCAGCACTGCTTACAGTAGAGGCCTGTAGCCACATCCCACCTAAAGTAACTGTGATCACTCTGTTAGTTTTCAGCCGTTTGCCTTTTTCCATTTAGCCCTAAGGATTGAGTGCTACAGGGTTTCTGAAAGCTCAGCAGTGATGCAGGTGATGCCAACTCGCTCCGCATGTTTAGATAGCACAGGTTCCACTCTGTGAAAATGGCTTGCTGTTTACAGCTGTAAGAGCATGACCTCATTTCCACCTCTCTATGGAGTGTATTTTGAGGATTATATGAATAGAGATTTCCTCTCACTCACTCCACGCAACAATTTCCACATGACTCAGGTCCTAATGGATGTCTGCATGTGACTGTTGCAGTAGTAGGGGTGTTGTTAGACTTCTAGTGCAGAATCTTTTCTGGACATTCCTTTAAAAGAACAGCATTTATGTGAAATAGAATTTTTTTCTAACAATGTAAATTTCTTTACTGTCATTTCAATTTTAATATAATGCATCTACGCTGAATAAATGTATATAAAAATCTTACTGAACCCAGTAGTATAGTGTATTTCGTAGTAGTTACAAAGCACGCCTCAGCAAAGAGTTGCAGCTTTAACATTCTGTGTGTGACGAGGTTCATATTATGATAATGAGTTAAATATAACTTGAAATGATTATGTGAAAATATGCAAAAGCTGTCTAATCACAGTACATGGCCATTTTGGCAGAAATTATGTCCATTTCTTCTAATAAAAAAAAAATAAATTAGTCATGGATGGAATGTTCAGGATTTTTTTGTTTTCTTTCCATGTTTGTGTATTTCAGGAATAGCTGGAATAATGAAGCCATATTCTTGTGGTTGACAGCATCTCCACATGTCTTATCTCAAATCGGCTGTTCCCTTTTCCTCTCTTTATTTCAGGGTCACAGAGGGACGTTTTGTCCTTTCACCTGCTTCCCACACCCTTGAACTCTCCTCTTTCTTTCTCTTTATGGCTCGTACACAAGTCGCTCCACCCTTCCCACAGCGATCTCGCCACACACTGCCTGGTGCTGATGGCTATTTCAGGGCACTGGGGCCATTCATTGTTACATCCCACAAACAACAACACACACATGCACAAAAAACACACACTCGGATCCTCGTAAACACAGAGTGAGTGATTTGTGTTGTATTTCCTCACGCCCGTCGCACACGACAGGAATAGAAGTGAAACTCTCCACCCAAAGAGCATTGTGGGAAAACGGTGACTCAGTGGACGAAAGGGACGCTTTCCACTGTGACTCGATCAGTGGCCAAAAAAGCCAATCGACAGCTTTGCTCTCGCTTTAGCAAGAGTGATGGACATTTGAAGAGTGGCTCTCACCCATCAGGGGTTCAAAATCATTGAAGATGTTTCTGGCCCGAGGGGCCCTTTCCCATGATCTGCGTCATGAGAGCTGTGATTGTTGGCCTGCTTTGTGAGAGGAGCTTTGTTTGTGAATGGCATGGGAACAGAGGTTGGGAGACTGGCGAGCTCTTTTGCATGCAGAACGCTAGTAAACGGACTGTGTGCAGACAGAGCGCATCTGTACAGTGAGTGTGTGATAATGAGGAGAGCATGAGCAGTGTGGCAGACTATCGGTCGGGCTCTCGTTGAACAACACACACCCTGGTATGTGAGTCATGACATGTTATGAAATGCCAAACAATGTAAAAATTAACACCTATCGTTCATTTGAGCTCATCGCAGCGCTTCTGAAATGTCTGCCGCCGCATGAGGCTGCTTTAAGACATGTCACAATACTGACATAATGAGAACGCCTCAAATGAATAGAAGCATGGGAATAAAGTGTGTCAGGAGGAGTATGTTGTGTAAGTGGAGCAGGGCTGAAGCTATAGCTAGTGTAGGGAACATGCTCGAGAAAAAATGAGCAGAGGATATCTACAGAAATCTTAAGGAAAAAGTTCATAAGAATCTTCCTTAGTGCAGTTGTTGACATTCCTCAATAATTTTTTTTTTCCTTAAAGCTGCAGTCAGAAACTTTTTTGTGTTTTAAATTTATATTATAAGCAATTACATGATGAATCCATTTTCCAAACTTATCCTGAATCACTACAGTACACCTATAATACGTTTTTATATTCGGACTATTTTAGACTGGTTCTGGTAGGAACCGCTGCGGAGTAGCCCAGTGTCTGCTTGATTCGTCATAGACATAAACAGAGAGAAGTAGCTCCGTCTACAATGTTCTTCCGCAAGACACATAGTTATGTTTATTAACCGCTAGAGCGCCAAAAGTTACGGACTGCAATTTTAATTATAAAATGACAGGCTTGTCTGATTGTATATTACTCATGAGGTTGCATTGTGTGCATTAAATTCAAAACTTTACACTGGTAAATATTAATAATATATCTGCCCATCTATTAACATGTATGGTATGGTAGAAAAGTTTACATAAGCAGAGCCAGAGAATAGAGCATTGAGTATGAAGAGCTTAATCATAAAATATGCTAGTTAGGAGTGAATGAGATCTCAGTGATGAAGTTTACCAGAGAAGAGTTCATAACAGGTTTTTGAGAATAATGTATGCTAAAAAAAAGAGTATATAAGAAAGCTTTGGAATTAAGCATGCAGTTGGAAATCTCACTGACAAAGTTTTGTAGAGAATAGATCAGACAAAGACTCTGAGAGAAAAGCATGGTAGAGAAGAAAGTCTCATGGTTTAAGAATGCCAGTAAAGAGTGCATAAGACCACCTTAGGAATGAGGGTTGCTAGAAAAGAGTTCAGAAGCAGCATTTCTCAGTGTAGTTTGCAGGAGAAGTGTGCTTAAGTTCCGTGTGCAGGAATGCTCATTCTGTAATACAGGCTGATACTGGGTGGATTGTGCTCTGTAAACACTGAGAGGTGGCTCTCCTGCCAAGAGACCGTCCACCCCCGCACCTCTACCACAGCTTCTGCAACCTCTCCAGCTCCTTCTGACCATCTGCCTTCACTTCTACCAGCCCAAGACACCAAAGGGACAGCACAGGCCAGAAACCACCAGAAACACAATAAATAAATCTCCTCTCCTCACCCGAATGGAATCCAACAGACCCCTCGCATAAGAAAAGTTCAGAAATAGCTCCTTTATAAACAACTTTCATGGATCTTTCTTCTTTTTTACTAATGGTATAGGCATCACAAAGCAGCTTTACAGGGTGTCGGGTCTCTTCTCCGGTCAGCAAGTGCAAGGCGACCGTAGACAAAGTAAGAAGAATGGTTGTCAATGTGTGCAATGCACATTCAAGCATCTGAACAGTGTGAGCTTCACATGCAAGTTCACTTTTTTTTTTTTTCCTAATATACGAGCGACTTTGAAAATGTCAGTGTTGAAGAGTATGTTGACCTCAGTAGTGTTCACTGACTGACTTTGTTAACTGAATGAAGTAAATGGTAGTGAAGGACTAAAGTTTGTCATTTTCTATGATAAATACGGTCAGTGAGGATCATGTTATTTGTTTAGATCACTGTCATTTGTTCTATACCTTCAACAAGACCCTGCTTAGCTGGGACTTAATATCCTCCCCACAATGCATTCTGACACGGTTACATAAGAAGGCGTTTGTGAGCTATTCTTAGCGCTGCCTCACTGTGATGCACTGCCTGGAATAAGAAAGCCCAGACCTGACAGAGCGGGAAACATTCATGTTGTGAGGAAAATAAGGCTCCCGTCAAATTTTTCCCCCTCCCTCTCTTTATTATTATTTTATTTGCTGGTTTTGGGGTAACAAACAAGAGGCTGTGTGTTTGATAATAATATGTTTGCTCCATGAAACAAAAGACAAGGCTGACAGTAAATACACAGTTGAATATAGCATACAGCATATGTGAATATATTATTACTTGTCTTTTTACAGTGATTTACAGAATTTTCATAATAGCTGGTTGACAATAATTTGTTTGCAAAAACTGAAAAAAATCCTAGCTACTAAAGCACACTCTGAAACACTAAGCAATGGTTCTTATACAGCAGATTGAGTTTGAATCTGGCTTGTAACATTTCCTGATTCCCAGTCATTTGTTGCCATCTCTATATTGAAAAATTTAAAGCATCTTTTACAGTTAAAAAAGGTATATAAATGTAGCAGAGTCCATATTACATATTTAATTGTTTATTTAAATGTGCATTTTCCTTATTTTTACATTAAGATTCATGTAATGCACACTAGAAGTTAATCTTTAAAATAATAATAATTGAATAACAGTCTTAAATTTAATCTTTAGCAATTCTCATCAAGGCTGTATTTATTTGATCAAAAATACAGAATAAACTGTAATATTGTGAAATATTATTGCAATTTTTAATATTGGTTTCCTATTTTAATATACTTTAAAATACCATTTATTTCCGTGACTCAGCACTGAATTTTATTATTCTAATATGCTGATTTATAATCTGCATCGAAACTTTGATGAATAAAATGTTAAAATCAACAGCATTTATTCAAAATAGAAATCTTTTCTAACAGTGTAAGTCTTTACTATCACTTTTTATCCATTTAACAAATCCATGCTAAATAAAAGTATTAATTTCTTTAAAAGAATGAAAGAAAGAAATTACTGACCCCAAACTATTGAATATTGCAACAAAATTTTCCAACACTTATTATAAATCAGCATATTAGTATGATTTCTGAAGGATTGTGTGACACTGAAGACTGGATAAATGATGCTGAAAATTCAGCTTTGCTTCACAGGAATAAATTACATTTTAAATATATTAAAATAGAAAACTGTTATTTTTTTAAATTGCAATAATATTTCACAAAATTACAGTTTTTTTTTCTGTATGTTTGATCAAATAGATACATCCTTGATGAGCATAAAAACCTTCAACAAAAACATTAAAAATCTTACTGAAAGACTACCATTTGAATTTTGCAGAAATTGGCTAATTAGTGTTCACAGATGTCTGTGAGTGCAGAGTCCATGTAGATCAGTGATGCTGAATATTGTTGCAGTTTTGGGTGTTAGAGAGCCGTTTGTCACCTGCGTCACTTCATAGTGTCAGTGCTGAAGTCCTAATCTGCCCTCTTTGCCTCCCTCTTTTCTTCTTACAGCTCTCAATCCTATTATTGTTTCTGGGAAAACTCCTGAGATGTATAGAGCTCAGGAAGCATCAAGATCTTTGACATGCTTGTCAAATAGTGGCATTGTGGAGGTGGATAAAGGATACCAGTCACAGATTTCTCTGTTGGGGCTCTTCATAACCCTCCAAGCGAAGCATACGGTTTTTTCACCTCTCAGCAAACCTCTCCTGTCTGACCTTTCAGAGGAGGAGAGTCACAATATCCCCCGGCAAAGCTGCACAGTCAGACAGGTTCAGACCTCTCCACTTCTCATCAATCAATAAACACTTTATAAACACTGGCAGGCAGCTTTTTCTTTTCAGCCAGGTCATGACTCAACAAAAGAGATTCGCAGGTCAGACCACATGCTGAAAACTATCACACAGCACTATCAAGAGCCTTGAGAGAAAAAAAAAGAGACCACTACAATTTTAATTCATTAATCCCACTTTGAACATTCCCCTAACTAAGTAACTCTTCAACAACATGTCAGCTAACTCGCATTAGAGTATTAGTAGACTGTTAGGTTTAGGGTTAGTTGATTAAGTTGACATCCTGAAGTTTTTAAGATTTGCCATGTAAAATCTTTAAAAAAATTTGGAGAATATGCAATCATTATTACTTTGTTTTTGAAATATGCAGGCCTCTGCTTAATGAAATGAATTGAAGCTCCTCACAGATGTCCTTGCTGAGCTAGTAGGCGTTCCTGGAGTGTACTAGCGCTGTTTAGAAGTTGGACACTGAAGACAAGTTCTGTGATATGTGCCGTGAAATTTGCTCTGTGAAATATTTAAACTTGACAGTGACTCACTGACTTATTCCCTGTGTGAACGCAATATTCACCGCTGCTGAATTTATTATCTTAACCTACATAATCAGTAACACTGAAACTCCTTTTCTTTGATTTTTCCTTTTCTCTGTGTAGTTTGTATGGTTCTGAGGGATTTCAAGAGACGTGACCTTTATAATAAATGTTCAAATGTCTAGGTTAAATCTGGGGTTTGATGTTAACACTAAGCAGTTTTTGGTAACACTTTACAATATGGTTTCATTTGTTAACATTAGTTAACAATAATATTTAATCTTTGTTGATGTGAATTTCATCATTTACTAATAAATTATATTAATATTTAATGATCCTGCGCTAAGAAGAACCAACAATGTATAGTTATTGTTTTTTTATTAAATAATGTTATCAAGGATTATTAAATACTGTAGCAAATTTCTGTAACCCTTTAGTATAGGGACCAGTTCTCACTATTAACCCTTTGAGTGGTTCCGTCCCACATATGGGATTTTTATTTCCGTGCCCCTGGGAGTACAGTCCCACATATGGGATTTAGAACGTTCGGTAACATCACATAATTGTCAAATTCAAATTGTGCTTTCGTGCTTTAGCTGGCGCTGAGCCAGAGAGAGACGTGCACTGCTCTTGTCATATTATCACAACTATGCAGTGTTCTTAAACACATAATGCATATTTTAGGTTTCAGACATTTAAATACACATAAGTACTAGTAAAACAATACATTTAGAGTTTGAAAAATACACACATGTCTATGGAAGCAACACTAACAATCCATTCAAATATAATTTGCTGATGTGTTTTATTCATATCAGATACACATAGTGTAAGTAAGTATAAAGTTCACTCTATTCTTCACCCAGTTCATCCGCCACTTATTACTTGTATTTTTGGAGAAATTGATTAATTCATCTGCTGTAAATGCGACTGACAGGACTCTCTGAACTGCTGCGCGAACAAACACGGCAGCATCCATCTCACATTACCGATCGCACTCAAGATCATTTAGAAAGATTTTTAAACGAGAAAACACACTCATTTACACATATCTGTGAATCTGAATATCAGATTGTTCATGACATGGTATGCACGTTTGTGAATGTTTTAAATAAAAAAGGAAAAGCGTAATAAAAGCGATCCATCTGTCATACAGTGTTTTTGTGGCCGCGGTGTGTCATGTGACAAGCCTGACGCATCGCCATGGAAACAGTAAAGGGAAAAATTCTAAAATAATGGTTGCCTTAAAAAATCTCACTCTGGGGGGACCGCTAGAATATTTTAAACTCATCACTGAAAAGGTTCATTAATTTCTTTTTAGCATGCCTGTTATTAACATATTGGCTCTTTATTAGTTTTTTATATTCAGCATGAGCATATCTACATCCCTATACCTAAACTTAACAACTACCTTACTAACTAATAATAAGCAGCAAATTAGAAGTGTATTGTGGCAAAAGTCATAGTTAATGGTTTGTTAATAGCGAGAATTGTACCTTAAAATAAAGTGTGACCCAAATCTCTTTCTCGTTGTTAATTAATGGTAGTTAATGCATTAACTATTGGAAGCTTATTGTAAAATGTTGCCCAGATTTCTTTTTTTTTTTCTGAAAAAGAATTTGTACCACTGTACCACAACTGGTTACAATTCATAAAAAGTGCAATTTGTCAGTGCGTTACATTTTATGAATTAACAGCAAACAATACATTTTAATAATTTTAAAAATTTCAAGCTGTATAAAAAAACTCTGCTGTAAAAACTATGGTCCATTTTTTTTCAATCACGATACCCAGTGCATTAACTAATGTTTACATGTTGAACTTTCTTGTAAAGTTTTACCAAAATATTTTATTGTGATATCCATATTTTGTCTTAATATTTTGAACTTTCATTGTAAACCAAAGTCAAACTCTGTCCGTTTCGGATGTTATTTCTGTCTGGTCAGCATTGTGTGTGATGTTTTATGGAGTCAAACTTGCATCATCGTCCTTGCACAAGCCTCTGTCTCATAAGACTAGAATAAACCAGCTGACAATTTCCTGCTGGGTTGCAAAAGTGTGTCTGTGTTCTGTCAGATGACATTGTGAAATTATTAACAGTGTTTACACTTTTTTTTTCATGTAAACAAACCATTGCTGACTGTCTGGATTCTAGGCAGCTGATGGGAGTAAACATAAGCTGTTTGCAGATGTGCCTTTAAGTACATGTCACACATCAGAGACCTTTTTGTTACATTTGGCTTGAACTGATGAGTAGTTCTAGGTTGTGTGGATGTTGTGCATCCATCCACTGAACAGCTAGCTAAAGCTTCCACTGATGGGCCATTAATGTGGGTCAACTTTTAGGATGGATGGGGTATGAAAGAAAAGAGAGATTTCTATTACATGGCTTTTTGGATTGCAGTGTAGTAGTATGCGTCAGTCTTTGACATAGCTTTAGTAAACACTCATTTCAATTGCTTCTACTTTGCAAATGAAGATGGACATAGGACCAAGTTCTTAGAACATGTCAGCGTTTTTATCACTAATCTCAGGTTGGTAACACGCTGGTAACAATATGTCCCTGCAAGAACTCGAAAAACCAGCAACAGTTTTTCCAGGAACCTTCCAAGAATCATCAAAGAAACGACTTTGAGGATTTTTGTATATTCACTCTCAGAAAAAAAAGCTACAAAAGATGTCACTTTTCAAAAGGTACACTTTTGTACCTTTCTAATATGTACACTTTAGGTACTTATAATAAATTTGATTATATAACTAAAACTAAACTTAAAATAAAAATCAATTAAACCTAAATAATCATAAATTTGTAAAAACTGAAATGAAAACTGAAAATGTATTTTAAAAAGAATAGTATATAATAGACACTTGGACACTTGCTGCCATGACCCTGTTGTGCGTGCTAGTGTGAGATGAGAGAAAGTTAATGAGTGTGTAAAGGGATAACAATGTTCCACAAGTATTTACTAAAGCTTAGTCTGCTTGTAAGCTTGACCACTGACCTCAGTGCCTTTTCTACTGTAGGTCTATGCTCATTTTCTCTCATACTACTAGCTGAATTTCATTTTAATTTGTGGTTTTTAAAATACAATTTAGATTCACCTATGATTTTACTATTCTTCTTTTGCCATAATAATAATAATAAAAAAAATCTATTTTATTGCTATTGTTTATCCTAGACGACAATGAGGCGGAATTGAGAATACATTGAAACCTTTCCCCTACATCTTATGGTTATCATATTGTTTAGTCCCCCGGCATTCTTATCATGTTACTTTTTTTGAAAGAGGTCTTAAAGAGTTAGTAACCCAAAAATGGAAATTCTGTTTACTCCCTCTCATGTTCCAAGCCTGTATGACTTCTTGATCTTTGAAACACAAATTAATGAAACTTTTTTAATGAAACCTTGGAGATTTTTGTCTCTGTGGTGGAGCTTCCGTTGACTATATTTGATGTGCACTGTGTATGTGTTAATCAGTGTAGTAATGATGACAGAATTTTCATTTTTGGGTGAACTTCACATTTAATGACATCACAAACTGTGCTCTCAAAATATACAATCAAAAGATTTTATTATGAAATAGTCATCAGGTTCTTACAAGACCAATTTATCTGTGCCATGACATATAACAATAAATAATTTCTTCTCCATTTAGTTCTCCTAAGGAATTTTAGAAAAAAAAAAGCATCTGAGAAAAAGTTGATACTTAAATGAAACATGAATCTTTTTGTCTTTCCTTCTCTGGCAAAACAGATCTGAGTGATCAGCTTCTGGAGGTGGTGGGTTTGGAGGGAGCCATCGAGATGGGTCAGATCTACACAGGTCTCAAGAGCGCTGGGCGGCGTCTTGCACAGTGTTCCAGTGTCACCATCAGGTCAGCAGTTCATGCCTGTCCACACTTTGACTGAAAGTTCAGTATTGTTCCAACTCATAGGCAAACACTCTGATGACTTGTGTCCATGGCTCTGAAACATCTCTCTTCCCCTCCCCCTCAGCAGGACATCCTCTTTTGGCCAATGCAGCTAGTAAAACAGACCTTTGACCTGCTGTCACTCGCTTTGCCAACAGCACTAGCATTCTGGACTCGCTCGTACTGTTGAATAATGATGTTTGTAGCATGTCTAAACACACACTGCTCAGTCCTGACATATGCTAATGAACCAGTGGAGACTCATCACTTCTGAGGTGCTAGTTTGTTTTGCCCCAGCCTGTTTCGCTCCATTAAACACTTATAATGACCCTAACAGTTAGTTCTGAATTGAAGTGAGGTGGTTATTCACAATTTTCGCTGCCGTTTCCTCACCTGTACACAGGGTTGTTCTGCCCACAATCTAACACTTTCTGTAATAGGCATTAATAGCACATTCATCATTGCCGTTCTCCCATGCTGTGTTGCTTTAACTTCTAGTGGCCCTGCTGAAAAGACTAAACTAACTTTTTGTAACTGTGTGTATGTGGGAATGGAGGTGCTGGACTGTGTGAGTGTGTTAGTTTAGAGAGTAAGGGGCCCGGCTGGGAACGGGGCTGTGGGAACAGAGAGCACAGTGTTCAGAGCCGTCTAGGAAAAGTGTTGTATAGGAGCCTCGTGCCCACGATCTGCCTGGTCAGTGACCTGACCCATAACAGGACCTTGTCTCTCTGTCCACAGGACGTCCCGTCTGCTGCCCATGCAGATTGATGGAGAACCGTGGGTGCAGCCTCCATGCACGGTCAGCTCATTTGATTTTGCTTTCGTTTACAATTTTTTATATAAATGTCTGAAACACAGAGTCTTTCATGACCCATACCAACCAATCCAACACTGTAATTAAACAAGACAAGACACTTCACTAATCACATTGCACCTTAAAGGGATAGTTCACCCAAAAATAACAATTATCCCATGATTTACTCACCCTCAAGCCATCCTAGGTGAATATGACTTTCTTCTTTCAGGCAAGTACAATCAGAGTTATATTAACCAGCTTTATAATGACAGTGAATGGGGGTCGGGAATTCAAAGTCCAATAAAGTGCATCCATCCATCATAAAAAAAGTGTTCCACACGGCTCTGGAGGGATAATATAGGACTTCTGAAGCCAATCAATGCATTTGGGTAAGAATAATATTAATACTTAATAATTTATTAACCATTATCTCTAGCTTCTGCTAACTGTCGTTATGCTAAAATATGCGTTCACGAGAAAGTGCTGTTCCAGCGGATGATGTAGGCATAGTTTAAGCTCCGGTGAGAAGTGACGAACGCAGAGGAGAGAGCAAAAAAAAAAAAAAAAAAAAAACACTGCCCACGAATTCCACGAACAATATAAGGATTTATATTCGACATAAACCAAGATGAGACTGGTTTTTCTTTGCTGTAAAAAAAAAAATCTTTGTTCTTGAAATAATGTGAACATGCAAACGACAGTTGTAGCGGAAGCTAGAGATTATGGTTTATAAAGGTTTAAATATGGATTTTTTTTTACCCAAATGCTTTAATTCACTTCAGAAGGCCTTTATTAACCACCTGGAGACATACGGAGTATGATGGATGGATTCGCTTTATTGGACACCCATTCACTGCCATTATAAAGCTTGGAAGAACCAGGACATTTTTATAATATAACTCCGATGGTACTTGTCGGAAAGAAAAAAAGTCATATAAACCTAGGATGGGATGAGGATGAGTAAATCATGGGGTGATTTTCATTTTTGGGTGAACTATCCCTTTAAGGCTGATATTATCTTCAACTCAATTGCTTCAATTCCACGCCAAAAAGATCTCATTTAACATTGTACAATTGAGCCCGACCCATGATATAATTGGTTCACAATACAGCTTTCCAAGTGGACATTTCTGATAAACAAATCAAAATATGATGTCAAATGGCCTCATGGCATTGAGTCCACTAACATATGCAATGAGAGTTCAAATCAGCTTTTTCGTATTTTTCAATTTACATTTACTTTTAGGCTTTGGCAGACTTTTACACTGCATTCAAGATGTAAGTTTTTTATATGCAAGACAAGTACTTGTTGGTTCTGTGAAGTTGCAATGGAATAACTGCATTCCCACATCCATGTGGCAAAAGATTATAAATAAAAAAACATATTTTAGAAAGAGACCACAGTCTCTGTCTGCTCTTAAAGTTCACAAGAGTATGTGATGTAATGTGAAGTCAGATACACCCAATGCTCAATGATAGGTTTCAGTTCAGAGCAGGACCTTTTTCTCCATCTCAGAAAATTGCCTCCTCCGGTCTGTTGCAGCTTTGTACATTCACCCATCTCAGCATGTCACACCCTGCCATTGACTGATTATGTCATTAAGAGAGTGGAATAAACATGCACCTTTCCATCTGCACATAGCGCCAACACAATGTCCTCCGCTATATATACATCTCTATCAGCGCAAGCTCTATAAAAAGTGTGCCGCTGTGCTTTTAGTCCTCTCTAATTTGCCCAACTCTGCAGAGGGGAATATGGGATGTTATTTCAGTTTCAAGGTCAGCTCTCACGTTCTCAAATTTGTACCTGTTAATCTGGACATGTGTGACTTCTTTCAGCTCATTTGCTGAATGTGAACAAGAAAACTGCTTAAAAACATGAGCAATTAACAAGCAGAATTATTTAACCAACTGTTCAGATTTGATTGTCTTCAGAGAGTAATCTTGCCTTCTTTCCTGCAGATACGAATCACGCATAAGAACCAGGTGCCCATGCTGCTGGGACCGCCACAGAAAACGTTCTTCTTCTTCAAGAAGCGCAACAGAAGTCGGGACTAGATGTGGGACTCCAAAAATCAACCACTTTTCTACAATCATACACTCAAGCATCTCCACCTTCCTCAGCTAATTCTTCATCTTTGGGAGGTGGGACCCAAAGAGAAGAGACCTTTCAAACACAACACTCAATAGAATCAATACAAACACAACACTGTAATGGATCTCTAATGGACTCCATCTCCCATCACAGCCTGATATTCAAAGGCTGAACCAGTTAAACAGACCCTCTCTGAGTGTCACGACCACTTCCTGTGTCTTATCATCCAGAACGTCTTATCACAGGCTTGTGACCTGTAAGCTATGACTCAATTCCAACCAAATCCCCCCCTACCAGTAGGCCACTGCCTTGGGATCACACTGTGTGCCCTCTCCCTCCTCTTGAGACGGCTCATCAGAAGATACTGCCAATTTCAAAGAGAGGAAGAGAGGACCAGAAAAGCAAGAGACTCGCCCAGCAAAAGGAAAAGAAGTGTATTCAAGTGAAAAGAGAAGGAGAGCGAGAGACACCCTGGCACGATAATGTTCTTCACATGAGAGTTAGTGGTGCACATATGGACGTCACTGGGCCCTGGCTTAGCCTAGCAGGAACAGGGAACAAACTTTCCTCCTAAAGGAGCTTACTGAATTATACATCAGTGCATGCAAAGCACTCATTCCAGTGCCTCTCCAAGGCCCTGCGACATGCCACCACTAAAGAGATGAAACAGCATATTCATCCATAATGAAGATGTTTATGGGGGTCTGCTGATAGGCATAGGTTAGACTGGCCTGAAAGAGATAAAACATTTCAGCTTCTGGTGTTTGCTCCAGGCAGTTTTGGTGTTCACCATCAGGCCGCAAGACTGACCAGTGCAAGTTTTGTTAAAGTTAGCTGGATGTTTATTTAATCCCATACTGCCCTTTAAAACAACAGTGCTAGTGTTCAGTGTGGAGAATGGACCTATGGTCTCAAAAATGCAGTATATGTTTAGAAAACCCTTAGAAGCGAGATCTAGTGTACTAAAACAGTTTTACCAATGAGCATTTATATTGTAGCAATGTGGCAATTTGTGCAATAATATGATGATTTTATCATATTTTTAAGCCAAATCAAAATAGCATACCATTAAGTTTTGGAGTAGACTCTGTCGATAAAAAACATCTTACACCAGCCTATGCTGTTTTGCCTATCTGTTGGCTAGATTCAGAGGGGTCTGAGAACTATTCCACTTGGGGTAACCCAGCTGAAGACCATCTTAATAACCTTTTCACACCAACAAAAATGTATGGCACAGAAATTTGGTCCAGTTTTCGTATGCGATTTGTCTGTTCAGACCAATGCGAAAAACAGAAGAATGACTGAATGAAAAATGCAACTTCACTCTATGACAGTAGGTGGCGCTTAAATGAGTTTTATGAACAGCAGCGACTCAGGGCTGATCAAAAAAGTGAGAATCATATTGATTGGCTGGTTTTCTTGATAATACAGTCTATTCAAAAAAGAGATTAAAAAATCTTTCTGAAAAACAGAATTTTCGCACTAAACATTCGTCTTGGCGTGAACAGGTCTTACTCCAGCTAAGACCATCAAACCAGTTTAGCCCAGTTTTAATTGTTTTATCACTAAGCAACGATTTTAATTATTTTTTTATATATATAATTTTTTTTTTTTTTTTACAAAAGGAACATTAAGGACATAATGGTAACACTTTAAGACAAGGATTAATTTGTTAACATTAGCTAATGCATTAGATGTCAACAACTATCATTGAAAGTATATTTACAGAATTTAATAATCTCACTTAACTTTAATTCGTAAATGTAATTGCTTGGTTCAAGTTCAATTCCACCACATAAATGTATACTATTGTTCACTGTTAATTCATGTATATTCATATTATGTTAAATAATGTAATACAACCTGAAAAATCCATGAATATATGAAGACATTAACATTGACCAGGATAAATCCTGGTAAATAAATAAGTCCTGTAAAAATATTCTTTATTGTTAGCTCATGATGCATTAACTAATGTCAACAAATTAAATATTGCTATATTTTGTTACAGAAACAATTTAAGAAAATACATATTTCTGAGAAAACAGAAAGCCTCTTCACTGTAGCTTACAGCATCTCCATTCAGAGGCGGGCTGAAATCGATCCAGCGCTGGTATTAACACTGAATCCTCTGGTCCTCGTCTGTCACAACAAGCTACTGCAGTGGGGTTTGATTTACTGCTGCATGGACGGAGCCTAAATTTAACTTCCTATTTCAGGGAATGAAACACTATTCCTAATTGCAGCATGAAAACATCAGCTCGCAATTTCAGGTTGACAGTCAAGCGGGTGTGAAAGCGGCCCAGATGAAAGCAGAGAACGGAAGTTACTTACGGTTAACGGTCAACAGTAGTGACTTAGAGATCCAAAAAGTGAGCTTTTTCATTTTTTAGCACATCTGGGAAGGCCCGTAAAGAGTATTTTAACTTAAAGATGCCCACTATGTATCAGTATTCATATAATCCAAGAGCCTTGTGTGCATATATATGAATGTGTTTAAAGGTATAACTTAATATAGTATCAGAGATTAGCTAATGGGTCACATGATTGACTGTAGCCATCAGGCAGATGTGCCTGATATAGATCAACATGCAGTGATCATAAGATGCTTTCACAGTGTGCCATATAGGGCGCAAAGGTCTGTGTTGGAACTGTATATATATATATTTCACCAATACAGAACTGGGGTCAGATGGACTTAAAGAAACTGAGCTCTTACCAGGGTTAGCAGGTTAACGTTCCCTTTAAAGAACACTGAACCGCAGAAGCTACGCCAGTGTCCTAAAAAAATGCTAATCTCTCCATATGACCACAGAACAGACGTTCACCTCCAGCCTATGAGACGGTTTATCATAGAAGTTAATGGTGGATTTGGCTAAAAGAGCCCCATTGTTCCTGTGGTCATTGGACAGATGGTTTATCCTGCGTGACAGCCTGGTGTTTAAAGAATGGCGGTTTGGTTACAAGTGCATGTTTACAACTACTTTTCATTTTACAGTTTAGAATGATTTTAAACAGTCATGTATATATAGATATTGTTTATATTTTCTCTAAAGTTTAACCACCGCATGCCTGCTGAAACAAAGAAAACAAAGACGTCTGCTTGAAGAGAGACCACGCTGATTGTTGCTACTTTATTAGTTTCACATGATTATATTTTTGGACCCTATCCAGGCCCCTTGTATCTACCCACTGTGCTTTTCCTCAGTCCGTTAGTAGCATGTTCATTGTACAAGTACCTCTGTGGATGTTCTCTGTTCTGTTTTGTATTTTGTAAACTGAGGTTTGGCGTCAATGTATGCCAATCGATGGTTGACTGAGGAATGTCACGTTTGGGAAATGTCATTTCTAAATCGTCACCTTCTGTGTCATTTCTGTGAATAACTGATAGCCTTAACTTACCAATACAAAATAGCATTTTGCCTGGAGCAAAGACTTTTGTAATACAAGTCACTGAAAAAAAAAAAATCAACCAAATGAAGGAACAAAATGGGGGGAAAAAACGAGAGGTCAACATCTGTTTTGCCATGTTGCAATAACTCATTTTTATTAGTGTCATCATACCGGCCTACTCGCTCTCAGAGAAGAGTGGTGATAGAGCGATGTCCTGCACATCACAAATGAGCTCCATGATGTCCCTGACACCACATATGTCTTCATTTGTGGACTAGACGGCTTTTATCTATTATTTGTTACTGTCCTAGAACTGTGACTGCTCAATCTGCCCATCACTGTCTCTTTTCTCATAACAATAACACGATTTTATCTGTCAAACCATGCTGTCTCTTGCAAGGTTTTGCTCTCTTCAGAATTAAATTTTAAATTCTAATTCAAATTCTAAATCTGAATTGAGGGTTTTGAATTAAAAATTAATTGTAATTCAAAGAAGTTCATGTGTCACAAAAAAAAAAATAATCTGTACAGCTTGTAAAAGCCTTTTTTGGAAGTTTTGCCGAGAAGTCTTGAAGATTGAGGCTTTGTTGGCCTCACAGGCAGAGAACGATGGATGGAAACTAAGAAACAACATTATTTTTCCAGGATGCATTCACAGTTGAATTTTTTTTGAATTACAATTCAATAAATTCCTCTTCCTATAATTCCAATTCAAATTCATGTAGGGTGTGGGAAATTCTATTCAAATTCAAACTCATGAGTGGAAAGGAATACGATTTTGCCCAACCCTGGCATTTCGAGACCAAACCAGAAAAGATTTTTAAGGACGGTAAACCAGAATCCTGGACTTAAATATGAAGAGACTACACGGCTTATCTCAGTGTAGCTCTATTCTTAGCTGGGACAGATGAGCGGTATTGAGCGCCACTGATGCAGTAGAGCCCATGTCAAACCTGAATGTGATGTTCTACATGTGTGCTTAACTCACTGTCTTATTCCTGCCTTAGGGTTAGTGTGGTTTGTAGCAGTCCATCTGTGTGTGGTAGGCAACAAGGTTTAAGGACAGGAGTCCTGCAGACTGAGATGGGGTTAAAGGGTGAATCGTGCCCTCGAAAGACCCACTTAGACTCTGTTACTCTGGTTCTTGTAAGCTGTTGGCATCCATGTTAATGGACAAAAGAGTTTTATTGAATAAACGGAGAGACTGAAGCTTTGCGTCTGGTGTGGGTCATTGGGTGGCTCGGCTGGGATGCTTACTCACATCCAGACACAATCCCCTACTTAACGTGATTGAATTTTAGTTCACACAATAAATCACAGATTTCAGTGCTCCTGTGCTGATGATATGAGGCACTCTGGGGAAATACTGTGAGCTTTTAGCATGGTGCTTAAGATCCACACAGTTCAGTCTTTATGTCAATGCACTTTAACACTTGCTTCCATCTCATACAACACATTCTGTCATGATTGCACCTGTATAGACTTGCACACTTGAGTTACCATGATTTGCTAATTTAATCTTTCCAAAGTAATGGGTGTGTTATTTTCCCATTATTCTGTACATTATGCTGACCCTGCAAACCGAAGTGAGAATCTGTAATGAGTACTGACTAGATTTTGTGGCCTCCTCTAGACTCTCAGAAAATTGTGCCTTTAGGGCTACAATTGGGGGAGTATGCTCAAAGGGTACTAATACCCTAAGTTCTGATTTTTGGTATAAAGGTGCGCTTTTGGAAGGTATTGCCCCAGTTACAAACTGTTATTACATTTACATTTAGTCATTTAGCAGACGCTTTTATCAAAAAGCGACTTACAAATGAGGACAATGGTAGCAATCAAAATCAACAAAAGAGCAATGATACGCAAGTGCTATAACTATACTATTAGCTTAACGCAGTACACGTAGCAAGGATTTTTTATAATAAATAAAAGAAATCAGATAGAATTAGAAAAAGAATAGAGCAAGCTAGTGTTACAGGCCTTTTTTGCTTTTAATTGTATAATAAGTTAAAATAAAAGAAATAGAATACAAAAAGGTTAGAGAAGCTAGTGTTAGTTTTTTTTTTTAGAAGAAAAAAATAAATAAATATTGTGGTGTAACCAAACATTAAATCCTGTAGAATTCATGAAATACATTAAAAAAAAAAAATCTAGGTTCACTACAAGTTAAGCTCAACATTATGCCGCTTTTTAATAAAGAAAGGTTCCAAAAGGGGGTTTTCACAGCAAGCTTATCATGATTTAGTATGTAAACATTTTGCTAACCTTAAAACGTCTAGAAAAATTAATATGTGCTTTTATAAAATTAACTTCACATTCCTGCATAAATCCTCAAAAATGGTTCTATTTGTTTCCATTGTAAGAGCTTCACTGATTTTGCCTTTTAAAGAAATCTAGGGGAATATATATATAAGTTTTTTGTTTTTGTTTTTTTTGTTTTTTTGTGGTGGTGGTGATTAAAATCATGGCCACTAATGCTGCCATTTGAACTCAACTTTTAATGAACCCAGAATATTCCTTTAAATACCCTCTTCACTAGCAGTGTATCACACAGTGCAACACTCAAACAAATATTAAGAGGGCGTCTTATCAATGGGAAAATATATGTACATGTACATACTAATTCAGGTGTACTATCACTATACTTGCAGTGTCATTTACAGTATCAGATGGTGTGAGGCTGTATGACTTCATCAGGCAGCCCTGTGCCCTCTGCGCTTGTAAATACAGCCCTGTTAGAAGAAAAATGCAGATGACACAACAAGAAGCTGTGAGCTGGGGCGAAGCCTACGCGTCTTGGGTGTGCAGAGATAATAAAGCAGGAATTATCTCTCCATGAACTATTAATAGTCATCAAGTCCCATCATGTCTCTCTTTGGGAGAGCACCAGTGGCCCAAAGCTGCATTAACTTTCATTCCACTTCATTAACTGTCTGTACCAAGCTGATTTTACACTGTTTTCTGAGTCTATTCAGTCACAGGTTACATACAATAACGTTTAAAAGTTTAAAGTTTTGAATTTTCTGTGTGTTACATAGGAATCTGATTTGCTGCTCTGTCATTCACCCCTCATTTAACTCTATTGTCATGTGCGGTACATCTCCTTCCACGGATTAGCCCACATTTCCAGAGAAGGGCAGGCTGCCAGAACTGTCACACTGACCCAGTCATGGGAACAAATAAGCCCTTCTCATTATCAGAGTGAGTGATAGCGGATCATTTCAATATTTGTCCCAAAAAATGAAAGATATCAAAGAGACGTGTGCTGCTGATGCCTGAGTCAACACCACTCTGGAATAAGGAAGCAGAATAATGGAAATAGAATGTGCCTTTGGCCACCCCCTTCCCACCTCCCACCACATTAGTGAAAGGTGCTATAAAAAGGAGACCCTGACAGCTCGGCAGAGCTGAAAAGCCCAGCTTTAGCAGTGTCAAGCAGTAGAAACAATGACACCAGTAACTGCATACTGCACATCTTGTTCATGCTATCATTGTGCTCCTGTGAAAGTGCGCTCTGCTCGAAAGCCAGAAGGATTTTGAAGATTATCCAGAATTTCTCTCCCTCTCTTTTTCACAGAAACAGCTTTGTTAAATATAGATTCTAGGACATCTGGCCTTGACCACAATAATACATTGTAAATCCCTAGCACATCACAAGATTGTGCAGTTCATTGTGTAGCAGATAAAAATAATAATATTGTATCAATTAATAGTTATGTTAATTATATACCTTTTACTTTGAGTAAAATTTATGTTTGGGCATGTTTTACAGAATGTTTTATTGAACAACTTAAATTAGAATAATAATAAAAACTTAATAATAAATATGAACAGCAATAATAATAAACTTATCATCAATATGTTATATTATTATTTAAAAATAAGTTTATTTTGCAGAACAAAATGTTAAAGTCTCTTCAAGTTATGTTAACCACATTTTTTTCTACTGAAAACTGTAAGCTACAATTCTAAAATCCTGGAGGAAATTCCACAGGGAAGCCATTGCGAACTAGTCCTCCCTTTTTGGTCGAATATTCAGTGTTTATTATTCTCACATTATGAGCTGTTTGGAAAGTTTGCTGAGACATGAAATAACCATTGATTGGTATATTTGTTTATATATAGGTATACCTTATTACGTTGTGCGCAACTCAGCTTTGTTTTAGCCAAGTCTAAAATATAGGCTAATTAAATTGATTTTTAGTGAACTGTCCGACTCTAGTTCTGACTATCTGGCCCTTTAAGAGCCTCTGGAAACGTGCGGGGACAATCTTGAAAGTGAATGAAACTCAGCCATTGATAAAAATAAGACGAACGGGGCTTCGATTGGTCGTTGAGTGCCTCATACATATTCCGAGTCATGCTCACAAATCATTGGTTTAGAGATGTGACTGACGTGCGCTCGGAGCCAATGGGCTTCCAGATTCAAATTCCTCTCGAGCCCAAGGGAAAACCGAACAGTCCATTTACAAAACCTCATTCAAGTTTTGACTGCCGGAGAGAGCGCATCTATTGATCAGCACGAGCGTACTGCATCCTTTTGGGATTAAATCTGAAACGTGTTTTTTCAGTCCACTGCCAGAGGCGCGTCATCTAAACGGTGAGTTTAACCCTCATACCTTAAATATTTAGACGGCGTTCACTGAAAAATCAGTTTGAAAGCGGTTGTTTTGCGCAGCGCGTAAGTTTATCATGGGTTTGCAACTGCAAATACAGCTATCTCGCCTTGGGGGAAAGCGAACGCCATTTTCTCCAAGAGAGGGCTTATACTGTTTGTCAACCATTTTAATGCATGAAGTTTTTCCTGTCATATTTTGCGCCGTTGCAGTCTTTACAGAAGCTTGTGCGCTCAACATTAGTGACATTTATAGGTGAGGTCGGTGCAGCCTGAACAGTGCATGATTTTGTGAATGGAGGTCTCTCTTTTTTTGTCCCCCCTCACGGATCGAGTTTCACTTCATTGAGAAAAACAAGAGGCCGTCAGGGGGCTCAGAGTGGGAGGAGGTCCTCACCCCTGCTCAATCTTATATTTATCAACTTCATTTAAGGCTAGGTTTATTCGGATTTATTTCCGTATAATAATACACAAAACGTGTGATGTATTTGGAAAAGTCTCTTTATTTTAAATGGGGGAAAAATGGTAGAGATTTTAAATAATTGTTAGCTGCTGACTTGCGTTACTGGTGGTATTATTTTGTGTTTGAATTAATACTATTTACTTATTTTTCTTTCTTTTTTTTCATGCATTTTTGCATTAACAAAGATGTGGTTTTAAGTAACGTTATGGTAAACCTGAAAAAGTGCGAGCTCGTTCGCTCCGTGACTGTAAGTTACTCGATCGCTTAGCCGCCGGAGTTTATCTTCGTTCATCAGCTCTCAGGCGTCTCTCGTGGAAGCAGATAACTTAGTTGTATGCGTTTTTAAATTCGTTAGTATTAATTTTACATGTTAGCTAGACTTCCATAGTTTATCACCTATTACGATGTAATTTCATTGCATGTGTACATGTCAGTTAAATAAATCATAAAAAATAAAATTGTTACTTTTTTTATGGTGTGTGTGTGTGTGTGTGTGTCTGTATGCATTTTTTTTGTACACACACGCACATACACACACAAACATATCATAAAGACTAACAATAACATTTTACATTTATTTTTATTCCATTTAACAGTAAAATATTTTTTTTTTTTTTTTTTTTTGGAACAGCATCACAAGAAAGGTCAGAATAATAAAAATGCATAAAAAAAACTACAGCAATAAACAATAATAAAATCATATAGAATAATTACACAGCAGTTGTTTTGTTGAGAAGCATCACAAGAAAAGTTGGCATGGTCCTCACAGACTCTTCCAAGTGTGCAGTTGATCCAGTAAGTTAGTATCCAGTGTTCCTGAGAATAGATGCTTGGCCAGCAATTCAATTTTTAAATGTTTACTCCTGGACTAGTTATATAAGTGGAATATAAATGTAGTGTAAGCTTTCCATTTTCCTCAGTTTATCTTAATATGTTAGCACAGATGGTTGGCTTTGCTTATGTAAGGTTTACGTTCATCTCTACTGTGGATTGCATTATGCAGCGCTCTTTCTTTTCTCTCTCTCTCTCTCTCTCTCTCTGTGTGTCTTAACACATACGCTCTGTCAGGAGGGATGTTGTGATTGGTAACAGATCGAGAGAAGGGGGAGGATGAATACACAGGATCAGATGGATCTGAGGGTTTTGTCTGCCTGTATGCAGGGCTTGGTGTTTTGATATGGGACACACTTGACTGTCCAGTAGATCTACTGCATGATTCATCCGTTTGTTTATTTATTTATTTCATTAGAGAAAACAGAAGACCCGGAGAGATCAATATAACAATCGCTTTTAAGCGAAGACCCTTTTCTGGGAGCCTTCTTGAAGACCCAGGTGACATGGACGGATTTTATGACCAGCAAGTACCATTTATGGTCCCAACTAATGTAAGTCAATTTCTGCTTTTCTGTAGATGCACAAAGCTAATGGTGTTTTGTTTTTCAGCATTAAATTAGGTAGGACTGACCATAAGTGTTTTTCCACAGCAAAAGTCATTACAAGTGGAGGAACCGTATAGCCGAGCAGTTCACGATAGAAAAAGAAAGTTAGTGGAGACTGAACTCGCTCAGGACACAGAGGGTAATTTCAACTTAATGAACATGACTAATGCATGTTTAGCAGATGGATCTGATTATTGAGATGCATTAACAGCAAGAGAGCAGTAGTTTGATCGATGCTGTGATTGTTAAAGGCTGCCTTTCATTTATCAAATACTTGGAGCATAGTGGGTTTTCATGCTCTTAGACTGTCTTGTCTTTGCCTGTCAATTGTAGAACTTTTCCAGGACCTCAGCCAGCTGCAAGAGATCTGGATCGCAGAAGGTTTGTAGCATTTTATTTTCATGCATGTCATTTTTGCTTTGTCATGAAAATGTGATACACTTTGTCCCAGCTGCTGTTTATTTTTCATGACACTCTGGCCATTTAATTTGGTCCATTGCACTAGCTTTGCAGCAGTGTCCAAAAAGTTGGCACTGAGATGGCTGTTCATTTTTCCGATGAACAAAAAGTACAAAAATAAACGTTGTCTGACAAATTGACATTGATACACGGATTGTTTATCAGCAGTGAGCATTGTTTGCAACTCTTTCATACTCTCCAATCTCTCTCCACAGCTCAGGTGCCCGACGATGAACAGTTTGTCCCAGATTTCCAGTCGGAGAGCTGTGAGTACCTTGAGATGTATTATTTATTCTCCTTGGCAGTGTACTTTGGATGCAGTCCAGAGAGGGCTAGGGAAAACGGCAGAGGCTGAATTCTTGGAGCTATTTATTATTCATCTTTTGCTTAAATTTAAAGCCAAAGTTTCATTGGAAACAAAGGAGATCTTAGACTAAGGATGGTGTTGAGTGGCCAGACAATCTTGTTGATTTAAGTTGTTGAAGATGCCAGCAGTTATAATCGCAAATGAAGCTCTTATTATAGTGCATATTAGATATTTTAGCATGCATAACCTTTTAAAGTAATTGATTTGCTCTTTAACATGGTTGGTGGTTTAACATCCCCACACACCCAACCCAATAGTGCTTTGATTTATTAGGGTTTAAATGGTCTTTCCGCTTTTCATTCTTGCCTGAATCCTCTCAGCGAGAACCCCCACAACCACTATTTTTTCAGTGAAATCAGCCGATTGGTATCAGCATCACATGATCCAAGCTCATAATCAGATTTCACACTTTCATGCACTCCGTTCAGCCTCTGGAATGAACTGGATTCCAGCGGGAAGGGGAGAGGAAAAGGCTTCACCTCATGGCCTACCTAAACCCACCAAATCCACAGCTACTGAAGCTCTTTTCATTGAGGGTTCTCAGTCCAAACGCCACAGGAATCAAAGCCAAAGGAAATACTTGAGGAACGCTCAGCAGAGCATTTTATGTTATTTTTTTCCCCCCGTTTTGTCTCTGAAGTTTGTTTTTGTTTTCGTCTGATGTTGAGGCTAGGAGACGGGGTGTGTACAAGGACATGCGTCTTGGTGCAGTTTTGCATGTTATTGTGGCGTTACTGAAAAGCATAAGAATGTTATGAAGGTTTCTGACATGCTGTATATAAAATCAGACAAATCACTTTTTGAATGTGAGCCATAGGTTTCTTCCAGTGCAAATTTTTCTTACAGTCTTTTCAGTATCCAGGGGTCATCGGGACGTCACATGGCACCCCATGCCCTCCTACACTTTCCCAATACCGTATCAATGGGCAGTGGCCTCTTCTTTAGCAATAACCTCAATGGCCACAGAGCAGGAAATCTTCTCACTTCTCACAAATTACATATTTTTAATGCAACCTGAGAGATATCTGTCCTTCCTTTGAAAGTTCACCCCACAAAAAATGTAACGCAGCACAAAGTTAATTAAGAGACGTAATCCATATAAATAGAGCAGTTTTTTTATTCTTATGATGAGATTATTTTTTTTTTTTTTTTTTTTTTTTTTTATTATTATCATATAGAGCATTTTATGTGTTGTTTTTTTGTGTGATATTGTTTTTTCAAATGCTTTGAGCTTCCACGTGCCTACCTTTTGTCTTTTAAGTACAGTCTGGGTGATTTATCTGGCTCGACTCGCGTGGATCCAGTTGCGTTATCCATTATGTGGCGCCGGAAATGAGAGCTTGATGCAGAGATCCAGGGGCTAATGGTTACAGTGCGGGGAGGAAAATCATTCACAATCATTGAATTACGACCACACTGATTCATGAGTATTGACTCTGCTATGATGGAAATCTGAGGGGAGCGCTTTGATTGCATGTGTTGTTCTGCACCATGATGCTGATGGGCAGAACGAAGAGCTTTTATGCCTCGCAGTCGATTGTCATTACCTGTGAAATATGGCGGTTTTATGGTGGAGATGAATCTCCTTCTGAGGCATTTCACTGCACTTCTGTTGATGTGTTCGATTGGACGCTCTGCTTCATTAGAAACATCTCCTTCTGCTCTTTTCTCTCACAGTGATGTTTCATGGCCCACCACCGGTGAAGATCAAACGCGAACTGAGTCCCTCCAAAGAGCTCTCCCCCTGTAGCCAGGATAGAAGTCCCATGCCGTATGGAGAGAAGTGCCTTTACAGCTACAGGTACTTTCGTAGATATTCATCTCAATGTCATTGATATCTTGTCAGAATGATGATTAATTGTCTGCCTTTTTCTCAATACAGTGCCTATGAAAGGAAGCCCACAGCTGGGTTCAAGCCATTGACTCCTCCCTCAACGCCCGTCTCGCCATGTGTCCCCACCAACACTCTGGGGACACGTCCCCTGCATGAACAGACTCCTCCTCCGGTATCCAACTCAACATTAGGACAGCGTCTCCTTCATGGGCAGCCTTCAATGACCAAGACCACCCCCAGCCACCAGGCTCTCTCTCACCACAGCCAGAGCCCACCTTTTGCAGTTCCCTGTCCACCCCTAAACCGTGACACTCACTTCAGTAATGAACCTAGGTGAGTCTCTGCATGGTTTCAGTCACAATTTCAATTTCAGTGGTGCATACGTACATACATACACATTTTTTTTGCCTTACTGTTAATATGAAGGAAAAAAATATCTACATTATATGTATACATTTATCGAGATGTTAAATTGCATTCAAAAGTTTCAAAAGTCACAATGTTTTTGTGTGTTTGAAAGAAGTCTCACCAATAAGAAATACATTAAAACCGTAATATTGTATAAAAAAAATTTTTATAATTGCTGTTTTCTGTTTTAATACGTTTCATTGTAAAAGAAAAGCTGAATTTTCAGCAGTCATTACTCCAGTCTTCAGTGTCACATGATCTTTCAGAAATCATTCTAACATGCTGATTTGGTGCTCAAGAAACATTTCTTATTATCAGTGGAAACCATCATGCGTTTTTTTTCTTTTAAGTCTTTAATTAATTGGAAATATTTAAAAGAATAGCATTTTTTAAATAGAAAACTTTTGTGACATTATAAATGTCTTAACTGTCATTTTTGATCAATTCAATGCATTCTTGCTGAGTTAAAAAATAATAATTGCTTTAAAAAACATTTGGTAGTGCTATAATATACTGTGGCAGTTGAACGTAATGCCATGCTCATGTTATAAAGTCAGAAAATGTGGTGTACATCACTGCTGTGCTGGGGGCTCTAATAACATGACCCCCGTGAGAATAGATGGGCTGGCATCCTGCCCTGCCACCTGTAGCTGAATTCCTGGGAGCTTGCCGGAGAATGTGTGGCACATCATTTACAGCCTCTAGCAGAAGACTCTAAAGTGCTAGTGCTAAGCTGATCCTTTATCCTGTGTCACATGACCAAAACATCTATATTTTAACATGCTGTTTGTTTATGACTTCCTTGAATCCTAAGCAGCTGTTTGGATTTAACTCAGTGCACTGTGTCATTTACTCCAAAGTTGTTTCTGATTTTTGAATGGTGTTCTTGTCTTGCAGGTTTCAGAGACAACTTTCAGAGCCCTGCCTTCCATTCCCACCTTCTGACACCCAAGGAAGACCCAACTTCATGCCACAGGTCCCCAGCACTTCACCAAGAGATGGAAGGCCACCTTACCATCGCCAAATGTCCGAGCCCCTGGTTCCTGTGCCTCCTCAGGGCTTCAAACAGGAGCTCCTAGACCCCCGCTACGCTGAGCAAGGTGTTCCCAACATGGGCCCATCCCAGGCTGCCTTCCACCCGATGGCCATCAAGCAAGAGCCACGAGACTTCTGTTTTGATTCTGGTGAGGACTGTCCCATTTCTTAGAAATGTATTCAAGTGTTCACAATCTGTCTGGGAGAGGGCATGGAATGTATTTTGTGTGCTTGCATGGGCCTGTGACTTTTAGCGTTGTTTAGTGAGGTGTATACGAACAAAAGCATGCACACATGCAAACCTTGAACCTTTGCGTGCAAAGAGGAGACATTCTGAGAAGGCTGTGCTCCTCATACCTAAACATTCCTTAAGTGCAGCGTTATTAATAAACAGGGCTGTCAATTTAACATGCTAAAATATTTAGTCCTAGACATTGAAAGAAATTTCAAAAGGTTGCATTAAGAGATCATATCTCAGGGTAGTTGGGTCATAATCCACATCAGGAAATTTTGTTCTTGTCATGTCTAAGCATAGTGTAATGCTTCCTGTTTGTGATCCATACATTTAGCCTTATGCACTCTTCCAAGTTTTATATTATCCCTCTTGGTTTATGTTTGCAGGTTAGTGATGTAATTCCAAATCCTCTTACCATCCTTCTTATAAACATGTACGTCACGTATTATATTTGCACATAGTCTTTTCATCTGTACAGCAGCCTGACAGATGATGCATCTGATGCAATCAATGAGGATCGCATACTCAAAGTAAGACAAGAAAGGGGTGGAGTGGGCTGCTGAATCATCAGGACACACAAGGACAGATAAAACTTGATTGTCATGGTCCAGTATCTCAACACGCTGGCTAATCCTATTTGGTGACTCAGTGCTCACTGCTAATGCCGCATGTTTCTTTGGTGTGTAGATATGAGCTTAGACAGCGCTACCAGATGTGTAAAGCTGGACATTCACGGCCCAGATGTTCCATCAGTGTTTCAAATAGGCCAGAATGACTATTGTTCATCATCTTTCTTTCTTTTTTTTTTTAGAGCTCCCATAAAACCTCTGTTTATGTGCCAAATGTCTGTCTTCATTAGAATTAAGGAACAGACAGTGTTATTTTATAATTGCTGAGTACTGTGTTATAGTTTTTAATGAGTTTTCTCTTTCTGTTTTCAGTATTTCTTTTGTAAATTAAAGATATTTGATTGGAATTTGAATTAAAATAAGTTTGAGGTTTTATTTGTGTATATATTTTCTTTGCGTTAACATTTGTTTCAAGTAACAAAAAATGTTTTGTATAGTTTTAGTCAACTGTAATAACCTTGAAAACCGTAAACAATTTTCTAAAGGTTCATTTCATTTTATCTTTAATTGTTTTATTTATTATAAATGAACTGCTGACTCATTTATCATTGGTAATTTCTCATTTTTTAATAATCCCATTGTATGTTGTTTTGCAGAAGTGCCTAAGTGTCAGTCTTCATTTGGGAGAGCAGCAAGCTTCTACCAAAACCATGAGAGTAAGTGGCATAACCATTAAAGCATATACTACATGCTAAAATCATCTTATCCTGTCTTAATCTAACACGCAGTGTCGTTGTTTCTTCCCTCTTCCTGTAGACTTCTCATTTGACAGAGATCAGCAGTTGTATTTCGACGACACCTGTGTGGTTCCCGAGAGACTTGAAGGTAAGAGTTCACAACAGATCATGTATAGTTTCAAGTTAATGGTCAAATGGTCATTTCAGTAGTTGTCAAGTGCTCAGTCTGCATTGTAGAGATTCAGCAGGCCACCCCTTTCTTTGAAGAGAGAGCTAGTACTGTGGTGCCAAATGAAGGCTGTGTCCACATTAGCCACATTTGTGTTGGAATTTCTCGCCTGCTTGTTCACGCTACTCTAGGCAAACTCTAACTCTTGTCGTAATTCTTGTTCCTGACAGGGAAGGTAAAGCAAGAGCCCTCTGTGTATCGTGACGGCCCGCCTTACCAACGTCGCGGCTCCCTCCAGCTTTGGCAGTTTCTGGTCACGCTGCTGGATGATCCTGCCAACGGTCATTTCATTGCCTGGACAGGACGTGGAATGGAGTTCAAACTTATTGAGCCAGAGGAGGTGAGCGCCAACATTCAGCTTTTTTTTTTATTTCTTTCAGGCACACACACCATTTACAGTAGCCCTGTATGTTCTTGCTTTCAGTAGCTGGGTTTCTATTCTTACATTTTTGTGTTAATTTTGGGATTTTGCCAAAAGCCTTGTGGGCCGTTGGGCTACGGGCATCTTGTGTTTGGATTCTGGCTTGAGGAACTTTGTCGATCCTGCCCCCTCTCTCTCTCCCACTTCACTTTCTGTCTACACTGTTCTATAACTATTAAAAGGCAAGAAAATGACAAAAATAAGTCTTTAAAAAAAAAGCACATTAAAAAATGCTTGAGGTGGATTTTATTTATTAAAGGTAATGGTTGGTAGTATATGTAAAAATAACCTACACATAGATCTCCTGGTTTATTTGACAGCTTCAGGGATTTTTTATTTTTTTTTTAGCTACAAATTTTACCTCCATATTTTTATATTCCCACCCCCAGACAATTAGCTTGAACTTATTGCATTATGAGTGTTGAAGTTTCCATACTTTTCCTTTCCAAAGAGAACTCCACAGCATTTTTTCTGTTCTCTTGTCATGTAGCACTGATTTCAAAACATTTTCACAGTTCAACTGCATAGACAACCAAGTTTTAATAAGATCCCTTCTTACCTGGTGGTGAATTACATCTTTAAGAAGACATTTACACATTTCGTTAAGTTCCAACATGCTGAGGTAGTCACATGACTTTTTTGATAAGCATTCTGAATACTTTGACAATATTATTGTCTGAAACACTCTGACAAAAGGCATCTGCCAATTCTTAACATTTTATTATATAATTCATAAAAAAAAAAAAAAGGCCACAGTGGCTTTCATGGTGGCTACAACCAATTTCTCTAAAAGTGACTGTTTACTTCTCTTGGACACCATTAGATTTGAGAGTTTTTCAATGTTCCAAGTTTTGTTGCCAACTAAATTAAAACAGCTAATGAAATGACAATCGTCATCTGTGTTTTCAGGTGGCCCGGCGCTGGGGCATCCAGAAGAACAGACCGGCCATGAACTACGACAAACTCAGTCGCTCGCTGCGTTACTATTATGAGAAGGGAATCATGCAGAAGGTAAAGGCAGGTTCACGTTTCTTTTACTCTATGCTCTGCTCATAATCATAATAGTTGCTGTAATTTTTTTGGATAACCTAATGCCTCTTTTCTCTTTTCAGGTCGCTGGCGAGAGGTACGTGTACAAATTTGTGTGTGATCCTGAGGCCCTCTTCTCAATGGCCTTCCCAGACAACCAGAGGCCCAACCTTAAAGCAGACCCTGACAGCCTGCCCGGAGTGGACGACGACACGCTTCCGCTGGCGCACTATGACGAGGGGGCTTCATACTTGGTGGATGGTGGCGAGCAGTGTGTTGCTGGGATGCCTTTCCCTGACGGTTACGTGTACTGAGCCTGAACTGTTGATCTGACTGAAACACATCTGTCCCTATTGCCTCGACTCCTTTTGAACTGTTGCCCACTTCCAGATTAACCCTCCCAATCATTAAAAAAGAACGAGGAGAAATCTGTGAGCCACCTTTTCTCAGGCAAGAGAAAGGTGTCAAGGAGGTGAGGAAAGCTGGCTTCCCACGCTTAAACCTTCCTCGTGGCAAACGCTCACTGCCACAGAGAAGAGGTTGAGCTGGAGCCGACCGGTGCCGAAAGACTGACAGATCTCACTGCGAGAATTGTAGCAATTCTGTTTTTGACAATCTGCTTTTTAAAAAAAGAAAAATTGGTAACGAATTAAGAGACATCCTCACAGAAAAGAAAAAAAAAACTTAAATGCAGCACTATTTAATAGTTGCCTTTTTGGTCCGAATTAATTTTGTTTTACTTCCAAACCATGTAGACAAGAAGTCAAAAGGGCTTTATTTTACAAGGAGAAAAAAATGACCCATTTGTTTCTTCAGACTTGTTAAGACTCTTTAGACAGCTGGCTTTTATACAACACTTTTTGTTGAACTAAATGTGGACAGCTTTAATTATGCTGAGGAATACAGAACATGTTCTTTTTGTATTATTTGGTTTTGTTCGGAGTCCTTTGTCATGTGTTGGTTTTATATTAACTTTTTTTTTTTCCATGCTGGTTAACCCAGGGGTTGTTGATGTGAAGTGAAACCAGAGGCATTCTTAGTATATTTAGTCAACTTCACAGGACTGTTAACTCATTTTAAACATATTTCTGTACACCTGTCGCTTTTTTCACTTCCCCAAAAGCCAAATTTTGAATTACAGATTACATATAATTTTCTCACTTGACAACATTCAAAAGGGATGCACTAGTCAGACTTTCTCTATGCTTTAGTGTAAGTGAAGGTCAAACAACATTTAGACTCTTACATTATTATTATTTTTGGCATCATTCTATATTTTAATGCAACAGGAAAGCAGGAGTATCAGGGCCTTGCATGCAATAAGGTACAAGAAAAATGCATTTTCCCGGTCAGCTACTCATTGCCAATCTCAAGTTGTTGAAAGACCACTGCTTCCTTTTGCATGACGTATTCAATGATCAGCTGTCCGCTAACATATCGCTTTATGCTGGACAAAGAAGAAATTGTGGAGTTCTCTGCATTTGTATTCTCTCTCATTTCTTTTTTTTTTTTTTTTTTTTGAAAAGATGAACTTATATATTTTTGCAAAGTCTGCATTTATTTGATTTTATTGTATAAGCTGTATAGTTCTGCCTGTAACAGATACTCTATGTATGTTTTAAGTGGGTCCCTGTGTTGCAGTGACTGCACACCAGTGGTTACCGGACACCCTTTCCTGGTGGGTTCGAGAGCAGTGCCTTTAAATGAGAGGTGCAGCTTCTAAAATAACCGTTTTCTCATGGAATGAGGGGCTTGTCTCAATATCCACCATAGAAGGGTTGTCTGCACTTGTACAGGCTTAACCTTGTCCCCTCACAATGTGTACCTTACACTGCTGAGTTTATAATCTGTACTGGGTACAATAAACTGTCCATTCTGCTTCACCTGCACTCTTGTGTTTTGCTATTTCTTCTCCCACATGTAAGTATTTCAGTGACAGAGTAGCTACATCTTTGAGATATATATACACACACACACACACATACAGTACTGTTCAAAAGGTTGGGGTAAATAAGCTTTATTAATGTTTATGTTTGCCAAGACTGCAAAAATATACAGCAACAGTAATATTGTGAAATATTATTACAATTAAAATAAACATTTCCTATTTTAATATATTTTAAAATGTCATTTATTCCGGTGATGTCACATGATCATTCAGAAATCATTCTAATATGCTGATTTGATACTCAAGAAACATTTCTTATTATTATTATTATTATTATTAGTGTTCAAAACACTTGTGCTGCTTATAATTTTTGTGGAAACCGTGATTTCCATTCTTTTCCATGACCATTTTTTATTATTCTGTGATTAATAGGAAGTCTAGAAGAACTTGAAAATGTATATCTCATGTTTTTTTTTTTTTTTTACATTTCAAAAAGGGAAACTTTCATAAATTGTAGATTCATTACATGCAAAGTAAAACATTTCAAAGGTTTTTTGTTTGTTTGTTTGTTTTAATTTTGATGATTAGAGCTTACAGCTCATGAAAAAAAAAAAAAAAAAAAACTATCTCAAAATATTAGAATATTTACATTTGAGTTTCATTAAATGACAATCCCTAAGGTATAAATTCTGGGTATCTCTTGTTCTTTGAAACCACAATAATGGGGAAGACTGCTGACTTGACAATGGCCCAGAAGACGATCATTGACACAGTCACAGAAGGTCATTATTGAAAGGGGTGGCTGTTCACAGAGTGCTGTATCAAAGCATATTAAATCCAAAGTTGACTGGAAGACAGAAATTGGGTAGGAAAAGGTGCACAAGCAAAAGGGATGACCATAAGTTTGAGAATACTGTCAAGCAAAGCCGAACACTCCCTAACACTTGGGAGAGCTTCACAAGTAGTGGACTGAAGCTGGAGTCATTGCATCAAGAGTCACCACACTCAGACATCTTCAGGAAAAGGGCTAACAGGCCACTTCTGGAACAGAAACAACGTCAGAAGCATCTTACCTGGGCTAAGGAGAAAAATAACTGGACTGTTGCTCAGTGGTCCAAAGTCGTCTTTTCAGATAAAAGTAAATTTTGCATTTCATTTGAAAATCAATGTCTGGAGGAAGACTAGAGAGGCACAGAAAAAAAAAGTGAAAATGACGTGACATACAGCCATGTATGGTGACCCATACTTAGAATTCGTGCTCTACACACACACACTGTGAACAGCCATTTATGCCGCGGCACCCAGGGAGCAATTGGGGGTTCAGTGTCTTGCTCAAGGGCACTTCAGTCATGGCATTGCCGGGCTAAGACTCGAACCCACAACCTTAGGGTTAGGAGTCAAACTCTCTAACCATTAGGCCACGACTTCCAAGCTGCTTGAAGTCCAGTGTGAAGTTTCCGAAGTCAGTGATGATTTGGGGTGCCGTGATGTCTGCTGGTGTTGGTCCATTGTGTTTTATCAAGTCCAAAGTCAACGCAGCCGTCTACCAGGAGATTTTGGAGCACTTTATGCTTCCATCTGCTGACAAGTTTTATGAAGATGCTGATTTCCTTTTCCAGCAGGACTTTAGCACCTGCCCACAGTGCCAAAAAACACTTCCAAGTAGTTTGCTGACCATTATATTACTCTGCTTGATTGGCCAGCCAGCATGCCTGACCTGAATCTAAGGGATATTTTCAAGAGAAAGATAAGAAACAGTCAATCTAACAATACAGACAAGCTGAAGACTCAGTAGTGCCTCAGCAGTGCCACAGGCTGATCGCTTCCATGCCACACCTCTGATGCTGGAGTTTGTGCTAAATTTTTCTGTTTTGCAAATCCTTTTTTTTTTTTAAATCTTTTGAAATGTTTTACTTTACATGTAATGAATCTAGAATATATGAAAGTTTCACATATATGAAAGTTACAGAAAATGAACTTTTTCACGATATTCAAATACATATATTTTACTACATACATATATATATATATACACACACAGCCCTATTTTATATATGTTAGGTTATATATATTATGTTATATATATTATTCTGTTCATATGTGAGAACTATAAAGGCTGTTTTAGATAATGGGCTGGCAATTGCTTTCTTGCACTGAATCTGAAACTCTATTCTCTATCGATCAGCCTTTATTCAGTTAAAGGCCCTTTGCTGTCCCAGGGGCTGCACTGCCCTTTCATCAGGGCTTTAGATGGTTAGCTAATGTGTGTCTGCTCATATGGTCATGCTGTAGGCCTCCCATCTATGATTATTTAATAACTTTGTATGGATGGGTAGGCAGCATGTGTGATACTATATCTTGCACTTATGTCATAACATCTACAGCCTCAATTATTCATCCAAACCCATTTATGAGCTGTATACTGTTTGCACAACACAGTGCATTATTCCTTATCTTTTCATTCTCACACTAAGACTGAATTCATAATTGCGCTCCAGATTGAGGCTGATGTTAGATCTCCGTGGCAACATTCCTTACCCACCTCTGCTCTAGAAAAGCACTTAACCTTTGAACCCACCTACTTCCCTGTAAATAACCCTGCAGTCAACACAACCATTTTATTTCTAGCCAACTTCATGCTGTAGTCTATAACTGACTAATGCAATAGAGAAGAACACTATAAGCAATTTATACATTCATGCAAAGAAGTTAATGGCTAGTTCCATTAACATATATTTTGCACTGTGGTCTGCTAATGACTGTTTTAGTGAGGTATTGATTTCACTTAGCAGAACGACAGCTAATGCATACCATTTGCTTAGGGTACGTCTTTTAGCACAATGAAGCAAGAAAGCGCTACAGATGTGACATGATCTAACTCCCTACTGTTTATTTTGCCATGTAAGCAACTGTCCACCTGCCGAGACAGACAGAAATTAAATTAACTGTGATTATAATACATGCTCTAATTTATGCACTTTACTTCCGACGAGGCAATTCCTGGCACTCAGAGCTTGACCTTATTTATTTAGACATTGATCTTTTAATTTACTTTAATTGATTGATTAAGTAATTCTTTTTATGCTATAATTTACCATAATATAATTACCTATGATATAATAACTTAAGCATTTATTCTTAAAATGAATTTGAATGTTTAAAAAAAGCACAGGGCAAGGCGTGTCTTTCTTTTGTTTTTTTCAATAACTATAGTTAAGAGTAAAATAGGCTTTTCCTGCTTATTATAAACGCAATCCAAATCATGAAGCGGGTTCATTCTTCGTGGTTTGTGTTCTCTCTAGTGGCCATATCAATAATTGCATTTACACGCAACTAACCACCAGGCTCTGCACACTACGAATCACCTAAGCTCATTTTATAAAGACATATTTGGTTATATAACAACTAAAGAGTCTCATGATTTTGGTTAACAAGGTATTCATAAATCATTTAATAATTTTCGGTTTTGTTTTTCACTTGTTTTATACATCTTTCTATAAGGGTCAGAGCACGAAGGAGAACATTTAATTAAAAATCTTTTTATCATATTTATACGTAACAGTTAATTTAGGGACACGCCATAAAAATTGCAAAAATGTAGCTATGTCTGATTTTGTTTTTGTAAAACCAGAGGCAAAAGATGAATTTCAGTATTTAATGTGAATTATATTTATGGTCTAATGATTTTGTTGTTGTTTTAATTAACTGCATCGTGGTTGTATTAAACTGAACCTGCAGACAAGAAATCATAATAAATACCCTTATAAATAACAAGAAAATAACGGTCATAAACAGTTATATGTGCATGCATCATAATGGCCATAACAACAATTTTGAGATGCAATGCAATACGTCATGACGTAAAATATTGAATCGTCGATTTTCCGTCAGAACTCATTCACAACTGATAGTCAAGTTAATAATAACACAAGTGAGAGTAATTATTTTTCCTCTCCTATCGTGCGACATTTTTGTGTAATTGATATGTAAATTTCATGCTGGCGCCAGTTTATTAATAAATCACGCAGCTGCGGCGCCTAACGTTAATCATTAAGAGGGCGCTATACCTGAGGTGGACGAGCTCTGGCGTAGTTTTGTTGTCGATAATAACTGATGCAAACATATTCTAACTGTCTTTTTCTTGAATTTGGTCATTTAAGTAGTTTCAGAACATGTGGTACCCTCAGCCTGTCGATGTCGTACCGTTACCGTTCGTCTTGGAGTCACATTCAATAACTTATGAGGATCTTTCTGCCAGAGCCATGTGGCCAGTCATTCCCTTTGGCCAGCGTGCGTATAATACAGTGAACGAGATTAATGGTAAGTTACATCGAGCCCAAAGCAGTCGGGTTGGGGTTGGTCATTTCTGAACGAGGTTTTAAACCTGGCATATTTTGGGTTACATAACGGTCCACTTTACCCTGTTCAGAATAAATCGTGGGTTTACCAATTTGGTCCTTTTTAACTTTCGAGCGCACGGGCATTTAATTGAATGTGCAGTGCTTCCGGTGTCACCCGCTTCCAGTTATTTTAAACGGTACTAAAACAAAATCCCTTAAACTGCTTAATATTGCAAACTAGTATTTCTTGTCATATTATTTTAATTTATCATCGTAATAATAAACACTGCTTTGTAGTTTTGCAGTGTGATGCACTTTATTTATTCTTCTATTTATTTCTCGCATCTTCATAGAAAATAGCTTACTTTCGCGTGGATTTACCGTGTCGACAGTATAGTAGATACTTATGAGATTTAGGTAACTTTATGTATCTCCATCGCTCGGTTTCTGCGCGCGCATGCGCTGTGGGGGGCGCGTCGCGGTTGCGTGGTCAACGGTCATCACCTCAGATTCGGTTAACTGTTGGACTTGGCGATCATATAGATAATTTAGATATAGTTCATAAATGTAAGCTGGTAGAACAAAATACACGTGAATCCATCAGATAATTAACGTTAGTGTAATCAGACATAACTTACATATCTTTTTTTACTCAGTGTTGCTGAATTTCTTGTACATCTCTCAGGCTTTTACAATGATCCACTGTACACCAGTGAGGGAAGGAAGTTTCTGTTGATGAGGTAAGCACTTGTTGAACAAAGTTTTAACAAAACTCATTTGCTTTACACCTTCAGTAAGACATTTCACAAGCAATCTTTTACTCATACACATCAGTGTGTTACTTTGAGGGAGACAGTTGTGCATCTTGTGTTGTAGGTCACTGTTCGAGCTTGTCTTGGCCAATGAATATCTGGAGCTCACAGATCCAAAGTTGCTTGGATGGTTCCTATGTTTAACAGCAGAGGACAGAACCTTAATTAACAGTACGGGCATATAATTAACGGATGACCTTCATTATTGAAACCGCATCTAGCATAGTAAAATGCAGGGTCTGTAGGGAATTGTGGTATGGAGGGGCTGCTCATTTTTTACAGAACACCCCGGCACTTCAAGTAACAGAAGACATCTCATACAATGCGGGGGTTGGGGTATTGAATGTACGCATGAGGGAGGGCTGTTGAGGAGGTAAAGCACTTGTTGAACGTAAAACTCATTGCTTTTACACCTTCAGTAAGACATTTCACAAGCAATCTGTTACTCATCCAATCTACTTTGAGGGAGAACAGTGTGCATCTTGTGTTGTAGGTCACTGTTCGAGCTTGTCTCGGCCAATGAATATCTGGAGCTCACAGATCCAAAGTTGCTTGGATGGTTCCTATGTTTAACAGCAGAGGACAGAACCTTAATTAAAAGTAAGGGCATATAAATTACAGGATGACCTTCAATTATTGAAAACGCATGAGCAGTAAGTAAAATGCGGGTCTAGAGGGAAATTGTGCTTTCTCATCCACAGAAGAGGGAGGGCTTCTGCCATTTTTACAGAAACACCCGGCACTTCAAGTAGACAGACAGTATGTGTGTGTGAAATGTGAGTTCGGTTGGTAAAACATTACTAAGGCTGGATGTTTATTTTGTCAACAAGCATTCTGTATACTGTGTTAAATTTATCTTTTATTATTTAGCAAAAACCAGCGGAAACTGCATTCCCCCTCCAACAACTATGTCATCAAATAAGTAAGGTTTTAATTTTTTTTTAATTATAATTGTTTTTTTTTTTTTTTTTTTTTTTTTTTTTGTTACCGTTCAGTTTTATCATCATGCTTTATTAATGATACATTTTATAAATGGTGCTGTTGATGCACTGATACTGAAGTCGGCCTGAAATTAAAATTCATACATCATTTCTGTTGGCCTGGTAATCTTTAATCAAAATGTCATCCATAGGCAGAGCGTGAGTAAGGCTGGGGAAGCCTTCCTCTGGCCACAGGGACTTGGGGCACAAATGACACTAAATTGGACAAAAATGCCCCTGCACAAACAAATTAAATCTATTACGTCTGTTGCTAACAAAGTGAATAAACCGTGTCAATTGCGGCATTAAATTAAAATCTGCTCGTGTTGCACCAAATTTCATTTTAGCCATTTTTAAAGTGTTGCGCATTTTAAACAAATCACACTAGGGATGCACTGATGTATCGACGGCCTGTATTTATCGGCCGTTTTTTCCTCAATTTACAACCATCGGCATATCGGGTATATAAGGAAAAAAGCCAATATAACAAACTGATGGTTTATTAATTAACTGCATCATGGCACTGATGTCTGCTGCATAATCCTAGCGCTGCTGTCTGCACTTTAATGCTAATCAAATAACAAAAGACAAAAGATCGCACACTATTCTTGACTAAATAACTTTTGTAACTTTCATAAGTGTAGCGGACCTCATCTGAATGATGAACAAAACTTTACTTATGTTTTTAGTTTATTGCATCCTTTTTCACTCCAAAAAAAATCACCATAAGCTAAACAAAATACAGCAAGACAAGTGCACATTAAAGGGGTCATATGATGCGATTTCAAATTTTCCTTTCTCTTTGGAGTGTTACAAGCTCTTGGTGAATAAAAAAGATCTGTGAAGTTGCAAAGATTAAAGTCTCAAATCCAAACAGATATTCTTTAAAAAGTTGAGACTCATCCACGCCCCCCTGAAACGGCTCGTTCTAACACGCCCCCAAATGTCTATGTCACTGTGTTGGAAGATTTGCATAACACCACCCAAATGTTCACGTAAAGAAAGAAGGCGTAACTTTTATTCTTGCTTTAGTATTGTTGCAGCCGCCACCATCTTGTGAAGACGCTGTGTTTCGTTGCGAAAGCGAAAATACTTTTGTTTGGCCTTCCAAAAGGGTACACAACTAGAAATCAGTGGTTAAGTTGTATTTACAACACTGTTCTAGAACAGTTCAAACCAAATATTTGTGTGTGCAACGCTGTTTCCTGAACCAGTAGCCTACAATGCCGGCTGTAAGTATGTTTTCACATTTTAAGAATTTGCCACTGATGATTCAAATGCGAGTTTTGAGCAGTGTAGAGTAGGCTTGTTGTTTCTTCGATCACAAATGCAGACATGGTTTTATGTTTATGCGGCGCGATGCAGCCAAAAAAAAAAAAAACAGTATAAGTCATTATCCGTAATTATGTCCCCACTGGATAAAACAAATGCCTCGTTTGTAATGGGTTTTATTGTTTTCTTTCTCGTCGCACCGGGACACGCATCACAGTATGGTAAGGGGCGTAACATTTGTCACACGCTTGAGGCATTCGGCCAATCACAATGCACTGGATAGCTGACCAATCAGAGCACACCTCGCTTTTCAGAACGATTAGCTTAAAATTGACGTGTTTCAAAAAAGGTGGGGCATAGAGGAGAAACAATAATGTACAGTATGTGGAAAATAATGTTTTTTTTTTACCTTAAACCGCATAAACATTTAATTACACCAAATACACAAAATAATATTCTTTTTTAGCAACGTCATAAGACCCCTTAAATACATTTGGCTGCTTTTAGCCTTTCCCTGGAGTTGGTTCACCCTCCGCCTTTGATGTCATCATAACTCGATCTTCTGGTGAAAGTCTCTCCGTTGACTTCTCAAATGATTTAGTCTCATTAAACTTGCTGCTCACAATTGAGCAAGCAAATTCACATTCAGATCTTCCTCTATTCAGTCAACAACCGACTGATGGAACCAAGTTCCGCCATACATTTTTTTTATTTTTATAACCCATCCCTCTCAGATCTACCTCGCAATATGGAAGAAAAAGCTATTGCTATTTGTTTTATTGCAACTTTAAGTTTCTGCCTAATATTGATTAGACAATAGTTATTTTCATGTTATGGCTGATAGCCGATAATGGCCAATATAAACGTTCTGTATTTTGTCCAAATAAATTAACAATTGGTCGTTAAAAACAAATTTTGGTCATTTTAAATGTTAAAAGTGAATTTAGGTATCACAGTATTATAATGTACAGTATGACAGTCTTTTTGAGATTTGCTTAATATTACATTTGACAGGGTTATTTAATTTTTTAAAAGATTAACTTTAAGTGAGTGATAAATGATGACAAAAGTATTGTAAATGTAAAAAAAAAAAGGGGAAATCAAATGATCAGCACAATTGACTTATAAAGATATATTTAGAAAATGAAGGGTGGGGACTGAAGGGTTCAATGCATTGACTGTTGTCTGGATTTTGAGATGTGGTGGTTGCTCTCAAAAGTTGAAAGCAGAAATATATGCATGCATATGTCTGTGTGTGTGTGTGCTTTAAAGGTCAAGGTACCCATCATTTTATGGTGCATCCCAGTGTCAAAATTGTGGAACCAGTTGTCCATTTGGTTCCAAGAAGTGCAGATGTTGTGGCTTTTGCATTGAGTTTTCAGAAGGCAAAGTCTGTGTGTCGGGTGAGATGTTATAGTCCTGCCATAGACTTTTGAGACCTCACTAGGAGCTAGAATACTGATTATTGCTTTCTTTTTCAGAGAATGAGAAACAACTTGAGCTGCTACCAAACAGTGTGAAAGAAGAGCTGAAAGTCTTAACTGCCCAAAATGATGCAACTGTTGGTTGCACACAGAGCACCCTTAATACTCAGAAAACAAGATGCACGCAGAACTATGATTATGGAGGCCCTGCTGCACATCCTCCTTCATACAGTAAAGGAATGTGTCCCCATGCCCAGTGCCTGTCTAAGTTGTGGGAGGAAGTAGAGAACAGGGACGACACCAAACACTTTAAGGACACGACAACCCAGGCAAATTTCTCCCTCGATATGGAGCTGGATATACAGAGTCAGGTTCAGAGGAATGACGATACCCAAAATTACCAACACCAATCTTATGTACAAGTGGAAGAAGCAGATTACCACAATCTGGATCAAGAAGCGATGGCAGAATACTACAGTTTCAGTAACACCAGCTTAGACCATACCGCATGGAGCGATGGCACCCAGAGTACAGAGGCAGCCTACAATGATTCAGTCATGGCCACCGAAGGTAGTACAGATCTATCAGATGAACCATCAAATGCCACCATGGCCACTGCTGCAAACTCTACTGATTGTTTCTCTTGCCTTGGCAATTCTTTCGAGTTGGACAATGAGTCAGGAGACCATCAAGAAGACTTAAAAAAGAAGCATGACTCAGTATATGAGCAACAAATTGAGATCAATGTGGGACCTTCACTGAAATCCAAATGTGGTGCTCCAGTTTCTGTGGACCAAATAATAGATGCCTGTGGTGATTTCAGAGCCTGTTTCACATCTACATGTGCAACAGAGGTTGATCAGATCTTCCAACTGAAAAATGTTGCCACTGACACAGACCTGCTAGCTGTCAGCCATGAGAAAGATACACAGACTGTGCAAATAGCCACATCTGAAAAGAACACCATTACTGAAGTCTGCATGTCTGATTTAGACGTCCTCACAAAGGTATCATATTTTCTAAATGATATGGTTGAAGTTGTAATTTCTTCTTTTCAACTGAGCTGTGTATAACGTGTTCATCATTTACTCCTAGGAATTCATAAAGCTAAAGGAGACAACTAATGAGCTGGAACAACTGAAGAGCGGAAAGGCAAGGTAATTTGCTGAAAATGTTAATTGTTACCAAAAAATGAAAATTGTCCAGGGCTCCAGACTGTGACCAAATGGTTGCATTTTTCAACATTTTTTCTGCTGGTGCGACTAATTTTTGTGAGTGGTTGCACTGGCGCGACCACCGCATTGCCCAACTCATAAGTGCTGCCATTTCTGTTGCATTTGAGAAACATCAAACGGCAGTTGAAATGAAAGCGAGACTAAAGCGCTGCACAGCTGAAACTAGCGTGATTTAGTTTCTCTTTCGTTTCGTTTGCTGTTTGATGTCTCTCAAATGCAACGGACCGTTTCTTAGCTCGGACTGCGACACAAACAAACTTGTCCGAACTCAAAACAGCTTTACTCGGGAGCCAAAGTTGATTTCACGACACTGTTACAGCACAGATGCAACAGTGCTGCGAGATCCAGTGAGAAGCGTTTGAATTCACTGCACAATGATAAGGTTGCTGCGAGATTTACTGAGAAGCATTCAAATTCTGCACAGAAATCTGTTATAAACAGCGCTGACATACGTCAAGAAACCAGAAGCGGTAACACTAACTGTAACCATGGTGCTGTGGTAGAAATAGTCAAATGTATTACATCATTCATTTCAGGGTTTGTACAACATTTTGAGAGAGAAATTCAAGCACTTTTCAGTGACTTTCAAGCATTTCACACAACTGTTTCCAGCACTTTAAATCTCTAAAATGATCCAGTTTGAATGTTATTTTTAATGGGATTAACAAAATATACTTTGTGGTAAACAAACACTTATGCAAAATTTAAAAAATACATCAAATCACAAATATAACCAGTAAACAGCAGCAGCTTATTAGTCATCCATTTATGCTTTTTCTCTATATTTTGAAATTATAAAATCACTATTATAAAATATAAAATCAAGAAATCAGATTTTGTCAAAATTTTACACTTTTTTTTTTTTTTTTTTTTTTTTTGTGTGTGTATGAAGTAAAAGTCACAAACTATTCTTCAATTTTCTACTAAATCACACAATCACTGAACTTGGTCAGCTCCATATGCTAAAAGAATATTTGTACATTTAATAAGAGTGGAATATATAAATTTTCTGTATATAAAAAGTAGATTTGCACCTGTTACTGTTGTTAATAAAAGAACATTTTGTATGCATCTTAACTCAAGCTTAGTGCTTTACTGTCAAATCTGTATAAACAATAAACAAGAAATGAACATGAAATGTTATTAGTAACTGCACTTATTAATGCAAAACAATAGTAATTTTATGATTAAATTATATTTATTTTGAATATCCCCACACACCACCCCCAGCGCTACCAAATCTGCTCCTGGCGCCACCATCTGTAGAACTTCAAATGTTAGTCTGGAGCCCTGTTGTCATTTACTCACTCTCGTCTCATTCCAAAGACTTTTGTTCATCTTCTAAACACAAACCAAGATACTTTTAATGAAGCTTTCTGAGGAAGATATCTGAGCTTCATTTGAAAGTGCATTCCACCAAAAGTTCATAAAAAGACTGTAAACAGAATCAATATGAATTGAGCAATTTAAACCAATTCTGACGAGACACAATCCATTTATATGATGAACAGATTTAATTGAGCCTTTTTGTCACTTTGATCAGTGCACATACTGTACATGGAGTTCATCGAATATCACAAAAGCTGAGCTTCCATTTCTTGCTTGACACACAAGAACAAACCTCATTGATGCTTGTGCATCAAGCAAGCACATCTGATTTTCCATTTACCATTTCTGATGTGCTTTATGTATGAATGTTGATCAATGTTTAAATTATTATTTTGATTGTTTCTTTTTTTTATTCAATAGTTATTAATGTTTCACAGTGTCATTTTTCAAGTTTAAAATGTTCGGGTGGTTAATGTTATTTTTTGTTAATTAGAGATTATATATAGATTGCTGTATAGGATTTCCATTTGTACATAAGGTACACATCCTTGAAAGTTAGGAAGATTATACTTTTAAGTGTAAAAATTCTTCAGTAAGATATTAAACTTCTGAGACATTAAGCGCCCCCTTGAGGAAGACCGCTTTTTATTACAGTTATTATCTTTGTAAAACAGTGCTTCAGTCTTCATCACTGTTCTGCATCAAATCATTTGGTGTGGTTTCGCTGAAGTAATGTCTTTTAAAATGCCTAGAAGGATCATGTATTGTTCTTTTCAGCCCTAGTCCTGGTGGTGACCACTGCAGGAGAGTTTGTGGATGTGAGTGTGCCCAGCGAGTGACGAGAGCAGAACTACGTCTTCTCGCTCTTCAGTTTGTCATGTGTCAGCAGCACTGCTGGAGACGCTACTTCACCTCCCCACTGGGTGAAAGTGCTCTTTGGGGGTAAGAGATGGCTCACAGAATGATTTGTATTATGACAATTCAATACTTTTCTATTAAGGTATTCTATCCTAACCTTTGAGGTCAGCTATTTTTTGTATGTTCCTTAGGACTGACGACCTGCCAGACAGTATAGCAGAAACACTGAATACACTACAGAAAGATTACCATGAGATGAGGAAACAGATTCTAGCAGGCACTCCTCTGGATAACCTTAAGCCCCTGGCAGTAGACTCTGAAAAGATAACTACAAGGGCAAACTACAGCCCAGCATCGGTATGACAAAATCTGGAATTGTAAAAAATTTGGAAATGTTATATCTGATATATACCGTAGTTGGTAATGAGCTGTCATTTCAGGTACTTGAGGCCCATTTAAACTCATTTGACTGTCCAGGAAGGTAGGTGGTCATGATAAATATCCTTGAAAGTAGAGATCGACCGATATGGGTTTTTCTATAGCCGATGCCGATGTTTAGAGGTCAGGGTCAGCCGATGGCCGATATGTGCTGCCGATTTTTAGGGCCGATATCTTGAAGTTTTCCCCCTCATTTGCATGCTAAAATGTCACTAATAATAAGTGGATGCACAACATTTCTAAACTTATCATCATTTATTGAGCACTGACTTGAACCATCTCTCGAATCTTAATTTTGTGCACTGCACGGTATTACAAATAAAAAAAAATATATCTAAAGTTAACCAAACAAATCAATAAACTGACTAAGTATTAAATATATAAAGGTATACCGGTATATATATATATATATATATATGTTTATATATATATATATATATATATATAGTCGTGGCCAAAAGTTTTGAGAATTACATAAATATTAGTTTTCAAAAAGTTTGCTGCTAAACTGCTTTTAGATCTTTGTTTCAGTTGTTTCTGTGATGTACTGAAATATAATTACAAGCACTTAATACGTTTCAAAGGCTTTTATCGACAATTACATGACATTTATGCAAAGAGTCAGTATTTGCAGTGTTGGCCCTTCTTTTTCAGGACCTCTGCAATTCGACTGGGCATGCTTTCAATCAACTTCTGGGGCAAATCCTGACTGATAGCAACCCATTCTTTCATAATAACTTCTTGGAGTTTGTCAGAATTAGTGGGTTTTTGTTTGTCCACCCGCCTCTTGAGGATTGACCACAAGTTCTCAATGGGATTAAGATCTGGGGAGTTTCCAGGCCATGGACCCACAATTTCAACATTTTGGTCCCCGAGCCACTTAGTTATCACTTTTGCCTTATGGCACGGTGCTCCATCGTGCTGGAAAATGCATTGTTCTTCACCAAACTGTTGTTGGAAGAAGTTGCTGTTGGAGGGTGTTTTGGTACCATTCTTTATTCATGGTGGTGTTTTTGGGCAGAATTGTGAGTGAGCCCACTCCCTTGGATGAGAAGCAACCCCACACATGAATGGTGTCAGGATGCTTTACTGTTGGCATGACACAGGACTGATGGTAGCGCTCACCTTTTCTTTCTCCAGACAAGCCTTTTTCCAGATGCCCCAAACAATCGGGAAAGGGGCTTCATCGGAGAATATGACTTTGCCCCAGTCCTCAGCAGTCCATTCACTATACTTTCTGCAGAAGATCAATCTGTCCCTGATGTTTTTTTTGGAGAGAAGTGGCTTCTTTGCTGCCCTTCTTGACACCAGGCCATCTTCCAAAAGTCTTCCGCCTCACTGTGCGTGCAGATGCGCTCACACCTGCCTGCTGCCATTCCTGAGCAAGCTCTGCACTGGTGGCACTCCGATCCCGCAGCTGAATCCTCTTTAGGAGACGATCCTGGCGCTTGCTGGACTTTCTTGGACGCCCTGAAGCCTTCTTTACAAGAATTGAACCTCTTTCCTTGAAGTTCTTGATGAACCTATAAATTGTTGATTTAGGTGCAATCTTAGTAGCCACAAAATCCTTGCCTGTGAAGCCATTTTTATGCAATGCAATGATGGCTGCACGCGTTTCTTTGCAGGTCACCATGGTTAACAATGGAAGAACAATGATTTCAAGCATCACCCTCCTTTTAACATGTCAAGTCTGCCATTCTAACCCAATCAGCATGACATAATGATCTGCAGCCTTGTGCTCGTCAACATTCTCACCTGAGTTAACAAGATGATTACTGAAATGATCTCAGCAGGTCCTTTAATGACAGCAATGAAATGCAGTGGAAAGGTTTTTTTTGGGATTAAGTTAATTTTCATGGCAAAGAAGGACTATGCAATTCATCTGATCACTCTTCATAACATTCTGGAGTATATGCAAATTGCTATTATAAAAACTTAAGCAGCAGCTTTTCCAATTTCCAATATTTATGTAGTTCACAAACTTTTGGCCACGACTGTGTGTGTGTGTATATATATATATATATATATATATGTCAATCATTTACATAAAAGTTTTAGAGCATTTATCAAGCAGAATTTTGTTGGAACATAAATGTAAACTTAAATATACATTTAAATAAAAGAAATAAAATTTTATAAATAAAAATCAATTAAACTGAAAAATATAAAAAAATAATATATATAAAAATAAATAGTAGTAGTGCTGCAAATACACTAGCAACAAGCAACATTTGTGTTTGGTATAAATGACACAGAACATCTAAAGTGCATTCTAACTTCAAACTTACATCGCAGTCTGTTCATTATTAAAATTAAGTACAGTCAACCAAACATATAAAAGGTTACACTGGTCAGTTTAAATAGACCGTAGTATACCGGTCCACTCTGCTGTTATGCCAAGGACGTTTTTGCTCATGTGAAGAGGATGATCTTTTCCGTCTAGTTTACATTAAAAAAAATGTAAAATATTATAGTTTAACATTCAGATACATTGCGAATATGGAAACCTTTGGATATGTGCAGAACGAGACGTGAGCAACAACCTCCAAATACATCTAGCCAAACCTGCGCTCGCTCGTCCTCGTCTGCACGCACGCATGCACTGTCAAGATCTAATGCACTGTAAATGCCGGATTTTTTTAAAACAAATAGGCCTACCGGAATGCAAAAATTCAAAATCGAACATTTTGCAGAACAGGATCAAATAAAGTACTGGTCATTAATACTTGCATAAAATGTTTAATGTGAAAAAAGCGGTTCACTGACTGCGCAGCACAGTTACAAGTGCCACAGTTAGCCTATGTTTGGGATAATTTTATTTTTAATACTATAGTGTCATTTGAAAACACTGCAATTGCGTTTTAAAATACAACAACGAGCACCACGAGGCACATTCAGCGGTCTCCTTGACGGAAAACAGTCAACGAAGTAAAATGATCTCAAATGTACAGTGCGCTCCCTTCATTTTATCAAATGATCATAATCATATATTCATTTTACAGTCCTGCTACTAGCATTTTATTCAGACTAAAACCCCTTTAATTCGGGTGAGAAAGCTTTTTTTCAGAGTGGCTTTTGCACATAATAATAATACCGCTGCAGACGCATTTTGCAGCATTAAGCTTATTCATTGATTGTTAATTTAAACGACGATCGATCATGGAAATGATCAAATATTGACATCCCTAAATGCAAATGAGTTGGATGGAAACCTGGCTATTGTCTGCATCATACCATGCTTCCGAACAAATGTCATTCACCATTCTGTGCTGCTCCAGGACAGCTGTCTCTCCGAGCATGGTGCTGTCTGAGAGCGGGGCGGAGTAACGGAGCCCTCAATCACCCACCTACTCCACCTCATTTACAGAGTGAAATTCTCTGACTACCTTTATCTCCCAGGACTGTTGTTGAATCTTCCTAAAGTTTTGGCTTGGGGTCCTTCACATGCGGCAGCAGCACTGCCCGCCGACATGCCTGAATTTAAATTGGCGCTACTAAACATGGATATCGGCTGATGCCGATATATTAAAAAATGCCAAATATCGGCCCGATATATCGGTCGACCTCTACTTGAAAGTAACCTTTTCACAGAAGTTGTAAATAACTGATATGAGTTACAGTGGTGCACAAAATGATTAGAACAATAGTATTTTCACGAACTAAAAATGGTTTTAAGTCAGTTATTTTCATCTTTTGCTGTGTGTCGGTAGGAAATATCAGTTTAGATTTCCAAACATCCATTTTGCCATTAATTGTAATAATCCAGAGAGATTTTGGTTTGCACAAGGAGTCTGACAACAGCCAGTGCTCCACACAGAGATCTGTTCTCTTCATGAAGAAACAGAACAAACTGAGAGAATAAATCTAGAAGAACTGTGGCAACGTCTCCAAGATGCTTCAAGAGACCTATCTGCAAAGCTACAGTACTGTTGAAAGTTTTAGGCACTTGTGTAAAAATACTCTAAAATGAGGATGCTGTCAAAAAAAGTCATAAATAGATTTTTTCTTTTACAATTAACTTCTGTTTATTTAATTAACAATTCAACATTTGGTGTGACCATCCTTTGTGTTTAAAGAAGCCTTTGCTCTCGGTGCACTTGCGTATAGTTTTTCAGTTAGCTTGCAGGTAGGTCTCTTGAAGCATTTTCGAGACGTTGCCACAGTTCTTCTGGATTTAGTCTCTCAGTGTGTTCTGTTTCTTCATGAAGAGATCAGTGGCTTCATTTATAAACCTTTACATAGAATTCATCCTAAAAGTGTACGTGTGCACAAAAGCTAGATTCTGTGTATGCACAAAAGTTTTCAGATTTATAATACCATTCATACGCCAGTACCTGCGCAAAAATCCTTTTATAAATCCCAGTCAGAGAAAGATTGTGTGTATGTGCACTTCCACCCTGTCTCCTCCCTGAAATCACCATATATGGAGCTTATAATGCCTAGTTTTACTATGCAGCATAACCTCATCTGCATATCATTTCCATGCATATTCCCCATCCACATGACACCATGTTTAACACGTCAAAGGTACAAGACATTAAGGAAATATGAGATACAGACTATAAATGCCAGTTGTGCCATACATTAATTTTTATTTCTAAAAATTATCCAATATCCTTGTTATGTTTTAGAATAAATATATCAAGATAAAACGGTTTAAAATAGTTATCAGATAAGTATTTTAGAATAGAGTTGATCTCATTCTTTAACACTGGCCAAATAGTAGCCCATTTCAATTGTTTTAAACAATTCAAATCAAACTAATACATATAATCAAATACAGCAATACTTTTCATATGTTGTAGAGAGGACTTCACACGACATCAACACTGCGGTTGTACAGTAAGATATTATCATTGGACCTATTCAAACTGGATAATGGTCCATTCAACCACTGAATCCAGCAGTGTCCGCCATAATATCGAAGTGCACATCATTGATAATATTTTCTCATAGCTTGAGATCTGCAGTTTAGTTTAAAGATGAATTATTGTGCACCTATAGCACCCCTTGCTGTCAATAAAAGAGGAAAAGTGATCAAGCGCATCCACTACAAATGTCTAACTTCAAATAATTTTAATTTAAAATCTGTGTAATGACTTTATGTAATTTCAATCCGTATCTCAATGAGAGTGGAATATTAAATGTAAATGTATATATTATCATGAAAACAGAGCTTAAAAAAGTCTGTACCCATGGGTCAGAGTTTGCATGCAGGTGCGCAAATTTTCCCGTCAAGTTTGTTTTTATAAATCCCACCTTTTGCATAGGAAGTGGCATACGCCTCTTTCAGGGCTGTTTTTGTGCATACGTAACAGTTATAAATGAGGTCCCAGATCTCTGTGTGGAGCACTGGCTGTTGTCAGACTCCTTGTGCAAACCAAAATCTCACTGGGTTATTACAATTAATGACAAAATTAATGTTTGAAAATGTAAATTTATATTTCCTACTGACACACTACAGCAAAAGATAGAAATAACTGACTTAAAACCATTTTTTAGCTGGTGAAAATACTAGTGTTCTAATAACGTTGGCCACCTCTGTATTGTTGGAGATGTCAAAGAAAGCATAATTGGAAACCTTGAACATTGTGCTGCCACATTGCACTTCAGGGCCAGGACTCTAGAGGGTGACAGTGTAGACAGTGACAGTGGTTCAGCCAAATCAAAACCTCCTGGAAATATCTGCGAACAAGTATACATATTTATTATTATAATGTTTTTTAAATTACTACTTTTATTCTGCAAGGATGCATTAAATTAATTAAAAGTGTCGGTAATGACATTTAGAATCAAAAGATTACTATAAATGCTGTTAGTTTGAACTCTCTATTCATAAAAGAATGTTGATAAAATGGATTTCAGCGCTGATCAGAAATGTTTCTTGAGCACCAAATCAGCATACGAGTATGATTTCTGAAGGATCATGTAACACTGAGGACTGGAGTAGTGATGCTGAAAATTTAGCTTTGCATCATAGGAATAAATTACATTTTAAAATATATTGAAATAGAAAACAGCTGTTTTAATTTTAATATTTTACAATATTACTGTTTTACTGTATATTTGTTCAAATAAATGCAGCGTTAGTGAGCATAAGACACTTCTTTCAAGAACATTAAAAATCTCACAGCCCCAAATTTTTGAACAGTAGTATAGATTAATAAATATGAAAACACAGTTTCTGTCCTGTACTCCATTTTAGTGTACCTTTTCCCCACATAATATAAGCTTAGTCTGCCTGGGCCCTGTTTCATCACAGAGTATATGTATACTGAATTTTGCTGTTTGAATGAGAATGTTTGTGTATGGCCTTGTACATGTTCAGAAGTACTCTATCATTATGTATAGTACCATTGCAAGTGGTCACACAGTGGATGAAGAAAGTGAAGAGATGAGAGCACTGAGCACTGAAGCTGCTTCGGTACTTCATTCACATACTATTATTTAATTGATTAAATTGTGATGAATCAACAGTTGTACCAGAAATATGAGTCTGTTACATTTAGAATGGCCAGTATTTATCCTTTCTGAATAGGATGACACAAAAGGTGACGGCAACAAGCAAGATGAAGCTCTGGTCCTTTTACCCAAGCAGCCAGGAGCTTCCGCTGAGCAGAACCCTGGTATGAATCTCAAATTGAGGAAAGAGAAATAAACCGGAATCATTTTTCAGCAGTTTTTATGTGCATGCTATGGTAGGTGTCATCAAAGATCCGAATAGCAGCGAGGCTTGGTTTGATGCAGAAGAGGAACTTCAGTCTCCAAATCAAGATGGAAAAATGGAGAAACTGAATGAAAGGAAAGAAAGTATGGACTACAAAATGAAACAACATATAAAATTGCTGTTATATAAGTGTAAAAGTATGCTTGTGAAGCTGAAATACTGTTTATGAAAGCACCTCATTGCTGTTGGCTGATGGATTTAGTTGACTGTCTAATGTTTGCTACTCTTCCACAGAGACTGATGAAGATGAATCAAACCACAGTTCCCTCTTGTGCATTACAAGCCTTCCTGGCAATATCACTGAGGTAGAATGCATATAAATGTGAAGTTTTCAGTGAAGTTAATTTTGGCCTCTAGGAGGCAGCAGCCACCACTGAATGTTCTGTTTTCTGTAGCATGAAGTGCTGCTTTGGTTTGAGAAGTACAATGCCACAAATGTCAGCATCTCCACTTTCAGCAACAATATGAGGTAAGCGTTCCCCGTGTATGCCCAAACGCTGAATTTAACCACTGGTTCAATTTAAGATATAAAATCTTTATCAACATTGCAGTTTGTTTTCAAAATTAAATGGTATTTACTGCTTTATTGGTATATTACACCTTTCCTAGACACACTAATTAATCTCAGTAAATAACAAACCTTTAAAGATAAGTATCAGAGCGTAAATAACTATGGACTAAAATAGGTTCATAAAGTTTCTTGCAGGAAAACCTTGCTGAACTTGATAATGACTTGACTGAGTATGATTACTCATTTTGCCTAATTTAATTGTACCAGTTCAGCAACAATCAAGAGCCTACAGCTCCGCACCCAAAATGTGATGGTTACAGTTACTAAACTGGCAGTGGTAGCGTGTTTAAAGATACAGTGTTTGATTTTTATATTAATCGTTAGAGATTTTGTAGTAATGCTGAATGCAGTAGTTCTGGGCGTTAAAGCTTTATTAGAGATCATCATTAATGAAATGCACTCTTGTCTGTGTTTATGTAGGGCAGCTATTGTTTATCTCAAGAGCCCCAGCGATGCCAAGGCAGCAGTTAAAGATCTACACGGGTGCTCCCTCCAAGGCCACACTGTCCAGGTGGTGCAACTCCGTGGGCCTGCCTCAGCGTATCCTAAACTGATCAGTGATCCACCCCACAGCACCTCAAAAACCCATAAAGAAGCTGCTGCTGGGGATGGACTGGGAACGAAGGGTGTAACCTACACTTCATCACCTGGAGTAAGTATGACGTGGAAAGCTTTTTAGAAAGCTTGCTGTCCAAAACTAGTTAATTTTTTATCACTAGTACTTTGAAATACAATTGTGTGTATATATTATTATTATTATTATGAGCTAAAATAATTATAATAGCTAATTAGCTAATGTATTATTCTTATTTTAAATTGTATGTTCATATATCCTTTTATAAATTAATTTTAATTATTGCTAATATCAGACCAATTTTGCTTTTTTGTTCCAAACCCTTAAGATGTCGTTATGTTTTTGCCTCAGGGGCCGCGCTGTAGTGTGGATAGGTTAACCAATGTCTGCGACTCACCCACAGCCTCTGGCACCTGTGTGCCACAGCACTACGCCACCATGGGAAGCTTTGACACAATCATGGCCCGGCTGTCAGAGCGCCACCCAAATGTAGGCCGCCAGAGGATCGTTGATGCCCTGCTGGAACTGCGGGCCAAGCATCAGGGCTTCCTCAGTGGGCTTCCTTTAAAATCTATAGTGGATATGACCTCTGAGCTTCTCACACAGGCCTCTACTCCGACATATATTTGAGTTAGTGCTGTTTTAAGCAGCGATAAAGGCCTTGTAAATAGTTCCCTGACTAGTATGACTAGATTTCAGTTGTCAGTTCAGTTTTTTTCAGCTAACTAATGTTATCTACAGCCATTTCGTTATAATTGATTAATCAGAGGTCTCCTGGAAATGGAGTTTTTTTTTATTTTATTCTTTTCAGGTTTTCTTCTCTGCTGTTATCAGTTATGCTGTGCATATAGAAGTTTCCTTGTGTTTGCTGAATAAAACAGTTTTCCTGTGTTTCCTATATTGATTTGATGAGTGCAAGTCCAGGCACAGTGTAGAGCTGCACATTTAAAATGTGCCATTTTCAGAGCATTTCAAGTCATGTGACCAGGGGTCTTTTGCAGTTGTAAAAATGGTCAGTTGTGGAGGGACCCTTTTTATCACTGCTGTCAGCTCAGGTACACCTAGAACCACTTTCAATTCTTGAAGGTATGGGTTCTACACAGTTCTTTCTGTGGAATAGGTGGGGATGTAATTAGTGATGGTCACGTCACTGCTGACTGCACTGGATGAAATTTCTGAGCCAGATCTTAAAGGACTTAGATGTTTAATGTATTACTGACATTAAAAACATGTACAAAATGCTCAAAATCTACTTTTACGAGAAGAAATAGCATGCAACAATTTTAATGTAATTTGACAATTTTGTGTGAGAGACTGATTTATATTTTAGAGCAAAATATGATTGTTCAGCCCATAAAACACATTTATTGGTTAATAAGGTAAAATCGTTAAAGGTTTAAATGTCCTTTTAAACTGCTTCGTCCTAGTCGGCGTTACTTTCTCCCCCCATATTCTGACTAGTCCCACCCTTTGTCTGATTGCTTTTTCTTTCATTGTCAAGGACATTTGAATGACTTGTTTACAGTCCAATCAGTGCATGGTTTGAAGTCGCCCTACTAGCCAATCCCAGCGCAGGAGGGGGCGGGACTTGTTGGAACTGATTGGGAAAAGCGTCCAGTCTCTTTTCCCATGGGCGGAGTCTAGAGTAATATGAGGGACGCGGCAGGCACTCAACTATTGAACTTCCACTCTGAAAACAACCGGATGATGAGCAAAACAGTCTGTTTACAAAGTTTAAAATGTGTTTGCGAATGAAGATTTAAAACTCGGTATGGATGCAGTCAATGGTGAATTATTGCAGTGGACCTCAGACAGAGTGCGACAGTAACAATAACATCGGATGTGGATTATTGTTCAGAGTTGCGGTCTCGCCTCGGATTTCAATCATATTTATTAATGCAGTCGTCTGCACTGGACTCGTGTGTGCTGCTGTGATGTGGAGAGAATGTACACAAAGATCTCAGCCACTCACGATATAAGAAACGGACATTTATAATAGAAACTTTTTTATACAATTGGACAAAAAAAGAAAAGAAAAAAAACAACTCTTTTGACGTTGAACGGGCTTTTGATTTTGTAAGGAATAATGTGGAAACCTTGCCCATTTACACGTCAAGCGGCCCTAATAGTTTACATAGTCTTGGAAATATTTATTCACAGTGTCAAAGGTAAGTGTAGTGCAGTGTTTAGTGAAATCACATCTGTCATCTAAAAGCTATATCTGATTTCGTTTGTATAAGTAACAATGCAAATAGGTTTAATACATAAATTAGTGAATGCAAATACTTGAAATGAATGTTATGAATTTTGTGACAATATATACATTAATAAATTGTATGTTTGGACATTTACTTTGCTTTTCCTTTAATGTTTGCAATAATTCACTGCATATATTTACTTAGTGTTTCGTTAATATATTTATTTCAACACCATGATAATGAGGGGAGGTCAGTTTGCCCCAATTACTTTTCTAAAGCAATTCTGTGACTTTGTATAGTTTCTCACGTTTCTGTCTTCTTAACATGAATCACTTGTGTCGTAGAATACCTTGGTTGTAAGTGTCTTTAAATAAAAGGGTGTTAAATGTTTATACTCATAAAACGTATGTGACTTTCAATGGATTTTTTAGGTCTTAATGTTTGCACGAGCGGCAGCGCCACATCTTGTGAAGAATGTCTCCTCATTCACCCAAGCTGCGCCTGGTGCGCGCAAGAGGTACTGCGAGACCCTGTGATTAACAGAAGATCTCACAAAACCCACTGAGCTGCCTACCTAGACAGTACTTTTAGCCATCATAGACTAGTCTAGTTAGGCAGACAGGCCACTGATTTATTTATAAATTTGATTATACTTCAATAATCCAGGGCTGTTTACAGGTTGCTAAGAGCATTACTGCTGTATTTCACTGCGTTTGTGGGTTTGCTCATTTATTTAATGGTTTCCTCACATCACTTACAACAGCAATCTTTTTTCCTGATTCAGGACTTTGGACAAGCTAGAACTCTCAACTCCCGATGTGACTTCAGCCAGAACTTACAGAAAAGAGGATGTGATGACCCTTTCATAGAAAATCCCAGGAGTGGCAGCTCTCTGTTGCGGAGCAAACCTCTGAGCTCCAAAGGTTCTGGGGTGACCCAGTATGATGTCATCCAGATATACCCACAAAAGATCTCTCTCAGCTTAAGGCCTGGTAAGGCTTCTGACTGATTTAGAGAAGGACACATTTTAATAAAAAACATTTGTAGATACCTTGAAATAGCATGTCAGTTTAATGACTCTTACATCCTTCAGGTGACCAGACCTCGTTTGAGGTACAAGTGCGTCCTGTGGAAGACTACCCTGTTGATTTGTACTACCTGATGGACCTCTCGCTCTCCATGAAGGACGATCTGGACACAATCCGCAACCTGGGCACCAAACTGGCTGAGGAAATGAGGAAGCTTACAAGTAACTTCCGCCTTGGCTTTGGCTCTTTTGTGGATAAGAACATCTCACCCTTCTCCTACACAGCCCCCAAGTACCAGGACAACCCGTGCAATGGGTAAGAAAGAGACTTCTCACAGATGTGTGATGAGCTGTAAACAGGTTTGGGATTGGTTTTTCTTATGTCTAAATTCAAATGCAAAAAGGCTCTTGTGCCTTTTGCCCTTTAATGCCCTTTGTTATGCAATGGAGAGAACAGCTACTCGTTAGTGAGAACTGTTTGGACTGGACGCAGTAATTTCTCATCTGGGGAAGTGAATGTGTCTTGATTTCTTTCCCATGTGATCCTAAAAATAGTCCTGCTTTGGCACTGACTTGTCTTATGGGGAAAGTGCATCAATGGAAATTCAAAAAGCAATCGGCATGCCACAGTTCTAGACTTGTTAACCACAGTCTTATGTCACACTTTAAAGTAAACACTTAATTTAGTTAAGAGAAAAATTTAAGATATTTTGTCCTGCTTTCACCGGTGGTTATCGTTCTGGACTTATTGGAAAGTGTGACAGAGCAGATTGAGGTCGCAAAGCCAGTACAGCACATGGCCTAGAGAAGCTATTACCCCATGCAGCCCACATCCCATCATGCATCAGTGACCATGTAGGTTATGCTTTCAGTCCTCTTGAATGCTCACTGTACCACAACAGATTTCATACAGATAAATGACAAGGCATATACCATATTCTACAGTACTCTACCCTTTCAAAAATAATATTTTACAATTTTAAATTGTTTAATATTATCTGACTATATTTCATGAACTAATTTAACTAATTAAAAACAATGTTTTATACAAAACTTGTACCATACCATTTGAATATAAAATGCTGTTTAATATAAGACTTTTTGCACATGCTAATATCATGCATATTTAAATCAATTAAATTAAAATGTTACTTTTTTGTGCTGTTATGTAAATAGTTTTTAATGTATATAATTAAAAAAATAAAACTTGAAATATTTGTTTGGTTTTAAAATAATATCATGTATATTTAAATAAATAGAAGTTTATAATAATATACTATCAAAAACACTATCATTAATATAATGTATGATTTCAGTATTGCTTTTTAAGCTTCTGATTTCTCTAATTTTTCTCTTGTTACAGATATAAGTTGTTCCCAAATTGCGTCCCTACGTTTGGCTTCCGTCACCTCTTATCTCTTACGGACAAAGTTGACCGTTTCAATGAAGAAGTGCAGAAGCAGTTGGTTTCGCGGAACAGGGACGCACCAGAGGGGGGGTTTGATGCCATTCTGCAGGCTGCCGTTTGCAAGGTAAGCAGTCAGTATATTCTTTGACTCCTACAGCTCCCTATAGAGACCGAAAGCTGTCCAGCAAGAGAGAAAATGTCTTGTTTTTGTGCTGTGCTGTGCTGTTTGAGGTTTATCAGAACAGATAAAAGGTGTCTGAGTCCTAAAAGAGACACACTAATATAGCATGACATCATAGGCTGTAAAAATATTTGCTTTGGCGTGAAAGGCACGATCACAGCATGCATGAGAGAAAGAGACTGTGTGGTTTACACCGAATTAGGGAGGAGAGCCTTGCCCATTTATTCACTCTACAGTACGTGTTAATCAGTGCTCGTTCTTGTTACTGAGACTAGTCAGAACTTGAGTGTTGAATTTGCCATTTGTTTCTCATTTTTTCAAAATTGCCTGAACTTCCTGTTTTTAAATATTCAGCCATCTAAAATGTTAGTCAGCATGATATTTGAGTAGTTAGTGGACTTTTTGTATCTAGATTTTAGGTTAAATATATATGCATCTATGAATGAAACTGTACTGGTCACCCATTTTAAACACCATTTTGCCTGCATTTCTTTTTGAAAATGTATAGAAAACGGTTCTGTGTTGTGACACAAATGTAATATAAGTATATATTCCGTTTAGTCTCTTCATTAATATTTGGCCGTAAAAGGTGCATGCATAATAAAAAATAAAAGGATGACCAAAATGCTTTACAGTGCTATTTCATGTAGGCTACTAATTTATACTACTACTTTAACTTTATATTTTTAAACAAATCTATTATTATAAATTAGTTTTTGTCTTTTAAAAAACTCTAAGAATCTCCATATGTGAATGCATATCCATATGAGACAACTCTCATATATCTGTAATATAATTTAACTGATCCATCAACTGTGTACATGTCCAACAATTTAATATGAACATGGTATAGAGATATGGTAACACTTTAGTATAGGGACCAATTCTCACTTTTAACTAGTTGCTTATTGATTAGTACTTATAAAGCACATGTTCAGCATGACCATATTCTACATCCCTAATCCAACTTAATACCTAAACTTAACAACTACCATACTATTAATAAGCAGCGAATTAGGAGTTCATTGAGGCGAAAGTCATAGTTAATTGTTTGTTAATGGTGAGAATTGGACCTTAAAATAAAGTGTGACCAGAGATATGAAAGGATATAGGCTGGCATAAACAAAAGTTTAATCGTATTGTGGCAGGAGAAGATTGGCTGGAGGAAGGAGGCCTATCATCTCTTGGTGTTTGCCACCGATGACGTCCCTCACTTGGCTTTGGACGGCAAGCTCGGTGGACTTGTGCATCCTCACGATGGACAGTGTCACCTGAACGACAAGAACGAGTATAGTGCTGCAAACATGATGGTAAAGCTTTTATACTGCAAAGCATCATTTGAATCAAACAAAGTTTATGTAGAGACACATTTGGGTAAATGAATTGACCGTCTGTATGAGATTAGATTGTTCTCTGAACCGTATTAAGAAGCCTTCAGATGTGTTTTAATGGGAAGGTTTTGTGCACCTTGTTTCCTTCTCTTTTGACCAGTCGATGTCTCTTATATATTCATAACTCTCTTTTTTTTTTTGGCTTTAAACTGGCAAAAATGCATTTTTTCCTTCATCTATGTCAAAGTGCAAGAACAGATGCTGCGCTAGTCTCTGTGCAGTTTGGGTTTCATCCAAAGCAGCTGAGTGTTTTGAGCGAGAGAGAGAGAGAGATCAACCAGAAGGAAAACAAACAAAAGCAGTGTGTGCTTTCTACTGCAAACTAGGATTTAATATTTCTGCATCCATCTTGTTCTGTAGAAAACATTACTCAAATGTGCTTAACACATCACTGATCATTCATTAAAGAGATTGAGCACAAACTCCCTGGATTCTCAGGCAGGTCAATAGCAGAGGACACACCTGTAGCTGAATACAGAGGAAATGGGTGGGAAGGATAACGGAAACCATGGAGGGGAATCAGAAGAGCGATGACTTCCTTTTGCAAACTTCCCAACAGAAAGAGTGCTGCAGGGAGTGAGGGATTGAATAAATGCATCTTACTGATACATGGACATCTCTCCACAGGACTACCCTTCCCTCGCTCTACTTGGAGAGAAACTGGCTGAAAACAATATTTTTCTCATCTTTGCTGTGACCAAAAGACACTATGTTCTTTACAAGGTATCTTTCATTCATCATAAGCTATTTTGATAAACGTTGAGCTGTTTTTGTTTCATGTGTTCTCAATGTCTTTTTACCCGTAGAATCTCACAGCATTGATCCCTGGGACTACAGTGGAAATTTTGGACCAAGACTCCAAAAACATTATTCAAGCTAATTGTGAATGCGTACAATGTAAGTTGTTCTTATTTACCATCGTTGAACTGTGGGTGCATTTTTACAGTGCACATAAAAGAAATTGGGCTCTTGTTGACCCCGAGGTTGATCCTTCAATGCTTTTGTTCCCTGTGAAGTTTGTAGTATGTGTATCTTATGGTTCAAGGCTGAAGCTGTGATATATAGTGAAAGCCCCATTATGAACGCACTGTTCAGTTTTTAGGGAATGTGGTAAACACACTTCAGGGTCACGGCAACTCACAGCCACAGTACTATATCAAAGTGCACTAATTGACTCAGTTTAATTGGCAACAAACCCTGATTTACCCTGATTATTTTCAGCTAATAAATGGTTAGGAATTGAAATTAGGAACAGATGATGTTGTGGAGTTTTGTTTCATGTGTTCTCAATGTCTTTTTACCCGTAGAATCTCACAGCATTGATCCCTGGGACTACAGTGGAAATTTTGGACCAAGACTCCAAAAACATTATTCAGCTAATTGTGAATGCGTACAATGTAAGTTGTTCTTATTACCATCTTGAACTGTGGGTGGATTTTTACAGTGCACATTAAAGAAATTGGGCTCTTGTTGACCCCGAGGTTGATCCCTTCATGCTTTTGTTCCCTGTGAAGTGTGTAGTATGTGTATCTTATGGTTCAAGGCTGAAGCTGTGATATATAGTGACAGCCCATTATGAATGCACTGTTCAGTTTTAGGGAATGTGGTAAACACACTTCAGGGTCAGGCAACTCACAGCACAGTACTATATAAAGTGCACTAATTGACTCCAGTTTAATTGGCAACCAAACCCTGATTACCCTGATTATTTTCAGCTAATAAATGGTTAGGAATTGAATTAGGAACAGATGATGTTGTGGAGTGTGATTTTTAGGAAAGCTTTTCTCTTTTGCTGTCTTCACTGCGTGATCAAATGATTACATAAGATAAGGAATTTCCTGTTTTTGTTAGTGAAGAACATTTAATGTGTTTTGCTTTGGTTCACACAGTAATCTTTGTAGTCTGGTATTTTTGTTTTTTTTTTTTTTTTGCTGTATTGAAAACGCTGCTTTGGTTTAGGAAATGGACTCGAAAGATGTTGTAGAGAGCTTTTTTTTTTGTATTGGAGGACACTTTTACACATGCATTTTTATATAAACTAAGTTTAACATAAAAAGTAAGTTCATACGAATAACACAATCTTCAAAAAAGTTTGGAGTATATTAATATTTTATTTTATTTTATTTTAATAATATCAAGCCAGGGGTTTTTTGTTGACCCAGATACTTATCTCTCCTGACTTCCAGTTTACACCAAAATATGGCAAAATACCAAAGGCTATGATTACTGTCATGGATATGATCTATTTTGGTGTTGTTTTGAGTGGTAGTATGCTGGCCAAGAATATGATTGAATGTTTGTGGTTTTAGTTTTTGGTGCTAGAGCATTACAGAAACCAAGTATGTGATTTTCTCCATTATCATTGAAATTGTAACCAGGGAATGTTAGATGGTTTTGTGAATGATTTTGTTTTTGTTTTTGTTTTAATGTAGAACATCAGGTCAAAGGTTGAGCTGAGTGTGTGGGACCATCCTGAAGATCTCAATCTGGCCTTCACTGCCACCTGCCAAGATGGCCAGCCCCTGACCGGCCTCCGCAAGTGTGCTGACCTCAAAATCGGTGACACTGTTAGTACTTTATACTTCATCAAATATCACCTGTGCCTTTTACACCAACTTATTGGTAGTACGTTATTTACTCAACAATAACATGTAAGGTTTGAATAATATGCCATGGTCTGCACTCACACGTCATTATACTGTATCAGCCCCAACAGACTTACACTCTGTTCTGTGTAAAATAGTTAAGGAGCCCACTTTAGGATTTAGGGAAATAAATGTTACAGAATCATAACATGCAGATGACAGATAGATAGCATCAAGCACACAAGTTGTATCTAACAGTGCTTGTATTAATGGTTACTTTATAATGGTGTGGATTGTAGTTGTTGGATCTCCCATGCATTCTTACAATGTAAAACTTCTATAGGACTACTTGGTACATGTCACCATGCAGTGATCTGACCCTTGGATTCAAGCAGAGTTCGCCACTCTTGCCTGTACCATTCCCATTCTGCATAATTGAATGTAGAGAAGGATCGTGAGGGAAAGTGGAGGGGTAGAGCTGAATACCCTTTCTGAATGGAGCAACCCAATTTTCTCTGGCCGCTCCAATAGACCCAGGGCCTTTTTGTCTCATCCACGAGGGAAATTTGTCACACAGTGCCCAAGTGCCAATCATGCCTTTAGAAAGGGGAGCCCAACCCAAACAGAATCCCATGTGTCACTAACGGTCCTCCGTCGAACCCTCTGAGGAGTCTGTTGCTGCATTTCAATGGGCTCGCACAATGGCGCAGGGCTCTTTCTGGGAGAAAAACACAGGCTTTAGATACAGAGGCGGTAGCCCAGATTCTAAAGTTAAGCTTGGATTCCTTTCACAGAAGTAGATTCAAGCCCCTAGAGACTACTAAAATGTCCCATACATAACACATTTGTCTAATCCTATATTAAGCTGGCTGGTGTCCCAGGAAACATCAGTTTACTTTTGGATAGACTTTGTTTGCCATGAATTAATAAAGCTCTGCTAGCTGTTGTGCAAATGCAAGAACACTATGAAATGGGAGGTGTGCAATCAGGAGCACAACTACAGATTTACTGATATAGCAATATATTTTAGATACAGCAATAAGTGTTCAAATAGTATTAGTTGTTATTAGTAGTAGTTTTTTATATATATATATATATATATATAATATATATATATTTTTTTTTTATATTTATATTATAATATTTTTTTTGGTTTTTTGTAATTATTAAAAGTTAATATAAGGATTATTATTACCATTCAACCAGGTATCACAAAAATTAACCACAGCAGGGTGTTTAGAATGCCAATGTGTTATTTTTAGTGTTATCCAGTATTATTTTAGTATAATTTATATATGGTTAACTTTTTTTTTTTTTATCATTAGCTTTTCTCATAATTAACTTTTTATATTTTCATTTTAATTTGAGTAATTCTGTTATGTGCTTTATCATCACTTTTTTTTTTTTTTTTTTTTTTTTTTTAAATATCGCTATTTAGATTTAATTTTTATTTTGGTTTAAGGTTTTATTCATTTCTAGTTTTTATCCATTTCCAGTTCAATGTAAACTAATTTCAGTTAGTTGCCAGTGCAACAGTTTTTTTTCATCTAATATTTATTATTTCAGCCTGTTTTGAAAAATCCCTCAACTGCTATTGCAGAATTCTCAAGTTTAATATCTAGTGTGAAATGTGAATATTTCACATTATTTTTTTTTCTTCTACTGGCAGCTTGTTTTCGTGTTTTTTCTGCTTACTGCATGCTAAGACAGAGACAAAAAATGAAACCAGGCTCCTCCCATTCTGATCAATGCTTTAGTTTACTGCTACTCTGAAGGATTTATTTCTCTTACAAACAACTTATGCAAAGACACAGATCAATCTGGGGTGTGTTTCCCAAAAAAAAACTATGGTTGCAAGTTCTGTCGTTACCAATAGAGTTCAGTGGACCTTACCACCATAGTTGGCTAATGATGCTTTTGGGAAACGTGCCCATGGTCATTTCTGGTCTGATCATTACTAAATGTAAAACATTAGCAGTGTTTTCCCTACTCTTGATCTGGTTTGTTTTTATTAAAATGCCATGTACAGTTTTGACCAGTGATGGCTCATCTTTATATAATGTCCACATCTCTTTCTCTGCCCAACCACACAAACGTTAATGGAGTTTTCCAATGCTTTTTGTCTTCATCTAACCATTGCCATGAACTCGTGACTCACATGTCTCCTTAATCCAATTCTGCAGCTCATTGCCTCATTGAGGAAATACTTCTTGCTGCACTTTTGTCTGTCTGTGACCCCTCACTTTCCCGCTTTTTTGAGTTGTTTTTCAGCATGATCTTTAAGGAGATATGTAGTGCAAGATGGTTGTTTGATGTAATTTTACCATACAGTTGGTTTTTCAACAGTTAATGTTATGTACACAAATTATTATACACTACCGTTCCACACCAGAATTCACAGTAAAGACATTTTAGAATGTTAACTAAATGCTTTTTTTTCACAAATCCTAAAAAAACAAACAAATATCATGGTTTCCACAAAAAAAAAAAAAAAAAAAATAAAAATATATATATATATATATATATTATATATATATATATATATATATATATATATATATATATATATATATATATATATATATATATATATAATATATATATATATATATATATTTAGCAGCACAACTGTTTTCAACGTTGATAGTAATGAGCGATGTTTCTTGAGCATCAAATTGGCATATTGGAATGAACATAATTGAAACCAAAAAACAAATAAAACTATTCATAAGAGAATTGAGATTGTTGGACAGGTCCAAAATGTTACCAGTTATTCATGATTTCATGCACAGTTGAGATGCCAGTACAATAACCTTTTCCACATGAGCAAAAAGTACTCTTGTACAGAAATAGACATTTTGAATATTTGATGAATTGTCTTACTTGCCTCCCTTTTGTGTCAAGTCTCTTCTCTATCATTTCTATTTTTACACTGAATATGTGTTTTCTTTAGACTGTTACTTCGCTGAAGAGAGACCAGTGCTGTCAAAGTAACAGCAACCCCTTTCGCATTCAAATAACTTCTTTGACAGCCTTAGCCTTTCATTGTGATTTAAGAAGACATGTGAGCCTCTAGTCAACCTCCATCAGTATGACCCTCTGTGGCCCAGTGTTTGGCTCTGAGCTTTAAACTCTTGGGTCTGGAGGGCTCACTAATGTGAAACACTACTTCAAAGTGTTCAGACACAGCATGTTGGGCTTGTCCGCTCCCCTTGGCGGTTCTGAATCAAAGGCCAGCCAGGCTACATGTTTTTGAAAGTGTCGGGTTTTCTTCCCCTGAGCATCTGCACATTAAGTTTGCTCACTTCTGGGAAAAGAATTGATAAAGTGATAAAAGCTCTTTAGCACTGCATGTTGCATAAATCCAGTGCAGTTGTAAGACAGTTAAACCACATCACACAAGTGGAATACTAAATCTGAGAAATGAGATTTGACTATCTCACCATCTTACCATAAATTGATTGATGTTGATCAAGTCTAGGCTAGTAAGGATGAAGCCTCTAATGTTTAGACTTCCTTCCTCTGGGTGGTCATCATCAGGGTGGAGTCTCACTTTCCTCTGGTCTGAAGGTCTGTGATTAATCTGACAAGTGTGATCTACATCAGTTAGTGAAGCCTCTGTTTGCCTCTGTTGTGCATTCTTGAACATTTGGTTTAGTTGTCCCAAAATAATGTTTTGGTTAAGGTTTGTGGTTGACACAAGCTCAAGAGATTTTCATGTTTTATTGTGCATCATTAAATACATCAGTAATACCCCACTTGTGATTTTCATGTTTTATTGTGCATCATTAGGTTACACTTTTGTTCCAGCCATGCTTTTGCAAACTTATTTAAAAGTTAACTTTTGTTAGTTATATAGCACGCAATAGCTGTGTCCCAAATCAGGGTCTGTATCCGTCGGGTCAATCTAAGCATTGTTAGATTTGAAACGGCATGAGGGTATTTAATGACAGGATTTTCATTTTTGGGTGAATATCTCTTTAAGTGGATCTGTAAGTTTGCAGCTTGTTAAGATATTAGTCAACTTTAGTCACGTATTAGTCACTTTTTGAATGTGTTATTTTCCATTCCTTGTATTCTTCATGGCCTAGGAAACAAAACACACATTTCAAGGCCACATTTGAAGGAGTCCTTGAAATGGGACAGCTTTCTAAGTGCAACTGCGACACATTCTCCCTTGGAATTCAGCCTTTGATTTGGGATATTTGTGTATTTAGTCTTAAAAACAAGAAAGTAAGTTGTCTGTCCTTTCTTGCAGGTCTCCTTCAACATAACTGTAGACGCTCGAGGATGTCCTCCGAAAGGCACCAGGAAGGGTTTCATCATCAGGCCTGTTGGTTTTAAAGACCGTCTGGAGGTCTCTGTGGACTACCGCTGTGATTGCAGCTGCACATATTACACCAAGTCCAACAGCAGCCGCTGCAACTCCGCCGGCACCTACAGCTGCGGGATGTGCCACTGTGAGCCCGGCTACCTGGGGGCCCGCTGCGAGTGCGAGGAGGGTGAAGTCGACCACCAGCACCTCAGTGCTTGTCGTGAGGCTGAGGGCAAGCAGGTGTGCAGCGGCCGTGGAGAATGCAGCTGTAACCAGTGTCTGTGTTACGAGTCAGAATTCGGCAAAATCTACGGCACCTTCTGCGAGTGTGACGACTTCTCCTGTGCCCGACATAAGGGGATACTGTGCTCAGGTGAGGTTAAAGGATTTATGTGCTTACAATGTACAGTGCATTTCAAAGAGGAAATCTTTACATTTCAGTTCCACAATGCATTTTTACCTGTGTGAATTCAAACATTTTGTAAAAAAAAAAAAATTGAAATTTATGGGCCATGTCCTAGTTTTTCCGCATTGTCTCAAACCATTTGGCTTATTTGGATTGCCATGGGCCTCTTTAGGATGCTACGTTTGTGCCAGATGCATTTGATCAGTTCTTGCCAAAGAGCAGTTGGCTGGCACCCCTTCTCCCTCTCCACAGAGCGCATCTCTGCCATGCCACAGTGAGAGCTTTGTAGAAGGCTGCATTTGTTATCCATGCACACAATAGCTGGTCTTTGAGTAATAAAGCTCTGTTTTCCTTTAGTCAGCAGAAACTGTCAGCCCAGCACAAAATGGACATTTGTTGAGCCTCTGTAGCAATAATGTCATCGGTAGAATCGAGAATATGTCCCGTTCCTGCCATCTTAGCCATAGAAAACTCTTCTCGTCTGCAGTAATGAGTCCTTAATGAATCTGTGTGACTATGGTTTTTCACACCACTTTGCCATGGTGAATTAACTGGGAAAATTCTTGTAAAATCACTAATAACGGCTGTGGGAAAAGGCAAACGTTGAGGGGTTTCGTAGGTTTCGTTCACTTTTTAAATGCCTCATAAACATGCTTTGTGGCATTTTGATTTGATCTTGTTAAGTAGTTAGTGAGTTGGAAGGTGTTTAGCAAAGAAGTGCTCTTGAAGTCCTATGGCTACTGTTTATCAGAAAAGTGCTATAATTTTTAACTATATATTATATATGCATGTCTTGCATTTTATTTACTTTCATCTTAAACTTTACATGAGTGTTGCACCCTTTCTGTGTTTGTGGAGAAAATAGTCTTGTTTGCTGTGAAGCGTTGATAGTTGTGATAAAGTGAGGTGAATAAACATGACCTAGTTGAAGGGTCAGGAGGAAGCTGTGCTGAATAAGATAAACTGTCCCGTGGGGGCGGAGCTTCCTCCTTTGCAGCTTTATTACTGGGTCACTGGGTTTAGTGAGCATGTTATGACTCTTGAAGGCTGACTGGCTGATGGCATCTCAGTACTATACAATAGGGCAAGAATAAGCTGTTTGAAGATGGTGTTGCATAACTCTTTGTAGACACATTCCATATATTGATGTATATGATAGTGGTTATTTTTCAAGGTGACTATAAAGAAGCTTTTAAAGCCATTTAAATGTAAATATGACTTTAAAATGACCATAAGCACTCTTCTTATTGTTCTTTTAAGCATAGTCCCTTGTTGATACACCTGGAGTAAACAAAGCTTTGCTTTTCTTGAAACCCTCTGTTTAATGGAAGTGCCATTGAAATGGTTTTCTCAGCTGTACCCTTATTTGTGTATCACAGTCCACACCCTGCTATTACTTTTTCAATAACAGTAGCAAAATAAAACCAAAATAAGATACAGAGGTCACCCTGGAACATTGGATCAAAGTGTCTTGAATAGGATCAAAGTCCTATTCTGGAATGTAGTAGCAACTTTCTGTGTATATAGAGACTTTTAAAGAGGTCATATGATGTTGCTAAAAAGAACATTATTTTGTGTATTTGGTGTAATGAACTGTGTTTATGCGGTTTAAGGTTCAAAAAATGCATTATTTTCCACATACTCTACATTATTGTTATTACTATATGCCCCTCCTTTCTGAAACGTGTCTATTTATTTTATTTATTTTTATTTTTTTCTTGAAAGTGAGGTGTGCTCTGATTGGCCAGCTATCCAGTACGTTGTGATTGGCCGAATACCTCAAGTGTGTGACTGAAATGTTACGGCCTTACTATATTGTGATGCCATGTCTCGGAGCTACGAGACAAAAACATTAAAACCCATTACAAATGAGGCATTTGTTACATCCACTGGGGACATAGTTATGGATTATAATGGATTTTATTGTGTTTTTTTGGGTTGTGTTTAGTGGTCCCGCGTAAACAAAACCATGTATGCATTTTTTGTGATCGGAGAAACAAGCGCTACTCTACACTGCTCAAAACTTGCTTTTGAATCATTAGTGGCAAATTCTTTAAATATGAAAATGTACTCACAGACGTGAGTCAGAACAGCCGGCATTGTAGTCTTCTCTCTCAGGATTAGAAGGCCAAACAAAGTATTTTTGCTTTCGCAACAAAACCCACGGCGTCTTCACAACATGGTGGCGGCGTGGCAGCAACAATAAAGTTACGCCTTTTTTCTTTGCATGAATATTCGGGCAGCATTATGCAAATCTTCCCAAATCGTGACGTAGACATGTGGGGGCGTGGTTTAAACAAGGCATTTTAGGAGGGTGTGGACGAGTCTTAACTTTTATAAAGAATAGGTGCGTTAGACTGCAGCTCTGCACAAACCGATCGCAATCTAACTTGAAGCAGTGCATGCCGGTTAGTAATTTTGTCCGACTTGAGATGGTGCTGACGCCACATGACTGTCACGTGTGGCATCAAAGAACTACAAGAGCGTTTCGAGAGCAGCTTGCTGACTCGGATGCTGCAGTTTCTCCAGAGTGACTACAGGAGCACTGATGATGACACGGCTGTTTCACGATTGGCCAGATTCACCACATGACAACGATCACGTGTGTTTCAGGTTTATTTTAACCTTTTCAATTCCAATAATGGCCACAAATCTGTTTTTAGAACGGTAAAAGCTTTTTTACTGCAGTCGCACTGTTGTATTGAGCCATGTTTATTATACAACTCTGATAAAAGCATATATACCCCCACTTTATTAGTATTTAAATAGTATATGCTTATGTTGATCTTTTATTCTTGAAAAGATGGCGCTGTATTAAGCAGTATATTCTGAAACGTCTGTGTATTTGACAAATATTGCATTTAATTTACTTCATCTGTGATAAAGTATGCAAACACCGCGTGAGTGTCACTAACGGGAGCAAAAAGTGTCTGGCTTGACATGTCTGTTTTCAACTCCGCCCCCGACTGCAACTGCTGCTCTCGTTGACCACTGTCTATAGCCGTGCTTCAAGTCGAACGCACCTGTTATCTCTTTGGGTTTGAGACTTTAGTCTTTGCAACTTTAGGGATCCTGTCTATTCAACAGCTTGTAACACTCCAAAGAGAAAGGAAAACTTGAAATCGCATCATATGACCCCTTTAAAGCATAATGCAGAGTCAGCCAGTGATCCTCCACAGGGTGATCAGCTTACTACAGCTTCTTCTGGTCAGTTTTACAGTTTCACAGTCATCAGACAAAAATATTTGACAGCGGAATGGTGTGATCCACCAATCAGGATCAAGTTGTCCAGAAAGCTGTGCATTAAATTTTAAAAGTATTTAGTTTTACATAAGTTATATGTGCTGCTTCTCTCTAAATCTGTCATTTTAGTGTTTGTATTTTGTGGGTCGATGTGATCAGTGTGGCCTTGTGGATTGCAGTCTGAAGGGCTCCTACAGAAGGGCCGCACTGCACAGATAAGACTTCTGTGTGTCCTTGTGAATATTATGACCAGTGTTTGAGCAGTTAGTCTGCGCTCAACTATCATAATGAAAGATTTGTAATCTGCTGGACTTTTATGATTGAAAGGATTTAGCATGACTGCTGTTGGAAGCAGTGGGTTTCATTTTGTACTTTTTATGTCTTTTTCTCACTCTAAGTTCACATGCCTCATGTCAGTCAAAGGTTTACCTCATGAAAACTTATTAATGGACATATGTTTCGAATCTCTGCACAATAGCTTTCTGAATCTTTAGAAGTGTGAGAAGTGACAGTATGTTAAAGCTATTGAGCTGTTTTTGATGGAGCCCCTAGTAAATCTCAGCTTTGTAGTGTTGTATGCATCTGCTGCTGATTTAAATTGCTTAACACAGAGCCAGAAATAGTGACTAAATGCCCCTGACATATAAATGCACTCCTTCTTTTTTTTTTTTGTTGTTGTTGTTTAAATATTTAACCTTGTTGAGGTTTGTGAAGACCTAGTCAGTTAACCATGTTTGTGTTTGTTTGAAAGCTTTGTGGCTCTAGAAATTCGAAACCAAATTCTTTCACATCGTTTTAATCTGGGTCATGATTTCACATGATTTATCCAACTGACTGTAGTGATAACACCAATTACAGTTCAACCATTTTTACACTACCTTGTGAAATCTTATGACACTTTAAAAAATTAGTGTTTAACTGTTTGTGGGCATATATGTTGGTTTTTTTTTCTCAAAAACATTTGCAGTCTATCCAAGAAATGTTAGACACCTGCTTGTTTTTGGAGCTGTTTTTCATCTACTTTTTCAGATGTTGGCTTATATTAGCATTACGCATATGGAGCAGATGAGATGTTGTATGTTGAATACCAAACATATGCTGTAATTGGGATGTAATGTGGTTCCATTTAACGTTTGGCGAACATTCCACCAACTCATCTCTGAAACTGTACACAGACCATTGACGTATTTTTTCCCACACCCCTGCTTCCTCTTTACCACAGTAAATGACATCGGCCCCTGGCAACACAATGACCTCAGAAGCAAACAAACAAAGAGACAAGGCCTTCACCGCTTTACCATCATCAAAACTACAGGAAAGTCTGGCGGGTATTGGATGATTGGATATAAACCCTTCATATCTGTTTTCATTTGTGGTGTTGTGGAGCGTTCGTCACGTTGTGCCTGGTGGGATCATTTATGAGAGCAGTGTGGTCACGTGGTGAACGACAGAGCTGTCAAGAGCCATAAGCAAAATGGGATTTTAGAATAGGGTTCATTGTTCACTTAGTCTATTGATTTGCTATAAGAGTGCACTTGTTGGCAGAATAGCTGTTTGAGACAGAAATATACATTTTCATGTCCATTGGGATCATTGGTATGTTTCATGGGTAACATTGTTGATGAAAATGCACAAACTTTATTTATTTATTATGGTTATGACAATGTTGTTTTCAGTTTGCAAGCAAAGGAGTCCACTGAGTTCAACAGAGGCATTTTAACAAACACAGGAGTTTGTTGGGTATTGACTCAGATGTGCTCTGAAAAGCATCCCTAAATGCACCAGCAAAATGAAAAGCTCAGTTGTAAAAACCTAGTCCGGATGGAAAGTGGATCCTGTAGGAGCCTCAGGGACCTGAATCAGCATGCTAAACAAATAAAGCATCTCCCATAATTCCTAGCTCTTCTGACTGACTTTTCTGTCATGCTTTTAAATGCCAAGCCTGTTTCACACGAAACATTTCAAAAGAATAGAATGTCAAAAGCTGCTCATGGTGGTTGGTTTGCAGGTATTCATATTCACCCTTTGAAATATTATGCCCGATGAATGGATGGTACATGTACATCCACACCCTAAATCTCAGCTACTATGTATTTTATTAAAAATTAGGGTATTAGATAAAAATAGCTTATTAAAAAAAAAACATTGCCTTTTGGGCAGATGAGAGGTTGAGACGGCTGTTAAACGGAAGGGTTTATGGATTCATGAAGATGGTTTCTGCATGTCACTGCATGATTTGATGCAATGGTTCATACTTGACTGATACTAACATGATGCTTTGGTGAAAGTATTTTGATATGTACCCTGAGGATGTGTGTTAAATTTGATATAATATAGAAAAAATATCAAAACATATATTGGAAGAATATAGAATTTTCATTAGTGTATTGTAATAGAATGTACATTTTATTACACGGTGACTCCTCAGACTTTTCCAGATTTAAATGTATGAAACCCTTTTAAAAGACTTTTAGACCTTAGTGTATGAAACTGGGTGGTATTTTAGTATGCTGTCAGATCAGAGAGTCTTGCAGTGTCATCACTGTACTAGTACACTGCAATCAGCCAGTGCTAAAAAACAAATCACAGCTGTCACTCTGTGTGTCTCCTCGAGGGCTGGTAAAACACACCCAAACTTGTTCATCTTGGTCTTGTTTAGTTGCTTTTCAAATCTGTCTTCAAGTGACCACATTGCTTCAATGGGATTACCGCGCCTTTAATTTCGGGACTCGCTCTTGTAACGAGATAACGATTTTTCCGTGACACAATTTCCAAATTACCACATCACCAGAACTGTTATGCATTTCTCGTTTCGAATGTTTTTATGTTTTATTCTTGAAATACTCTGAGTTCTAGACATGTTGTTTTTGGCTCTTTGCCCTTGAATTTCCCACTTTTAGTTGCAGAAACATGTTGTAGTTCATTAAATGGTAATTAGTGGAAGCCTTACACCATACCATACCAGCAGTAAAGCATGCAGGGAAACACATGAGCTTGTTCCTAACCAGAAACCTAACAGATGTACCGCTGGCACAAACTATAGTGCATTTTTTTAAAGGTAATCTGCATTACTGTGCATTGTTGTCCTCAGCCTACCTGTTTATTAAAAAGGCGTCAGAAGGCTGTGTGGCAGAAGAAAACTGTATTTATCTTGTACGCCTGCTCTGTAATTGAAACTGTCTCTGGAGCATGAGATGAGTTACCCTGCAGTCACATGAGACACAATTCTGACAGCAATAATTCTCTCAAATATAATTTATCTGCTCAGAAGGCAGAGAGTTCAGATGTGCTCCTCATTAAGTGGAGAAACATGTGAGAGTCATTTCACGATTATTTTTAACATTTTATTCTCTTTGGAATACATTGAGGTTTCCTGGTTGCCAAGGAATCTTGTAAAGGGAACAGACACCACATGTCAAGCATCTATAGACCTTCTGTTTTTTACTGCCAAGACTTCATCACCACTCAAGAGACCCAACTACAAGAGGCAGCTTGCCATTTCTTGGCCTACATACTTGTATTGCACGTTTCTCTATTGACAAATGAGTTGTACTTCTTAAGCTAAACACACAGAGGTCACACTGTTCCTGCAAAGTAAAGTCAGATAACACATTGCTCTTGCATGTTGTCGACCAAAAAGAATGGCACACAGTGTGGAAATACGGAATGGAAGTAATTTAAAAACATGAAGAAGCAAGGAGCAATTAGCTTGGTTGGCAGCTTCCATAAGGGTCCATTACAGCAAGAATCTATGGCTTTGTTCACACTGAAACCAGTTTAGTTTCTCAAACGTATGGCCATTAGGACTGACTGCTGTATTGTTATTTTCTATGTGGTGAAATCTGATCTATTTCAGTAGCAGATGATATGGACAGTGCCAATATGTGTACACTACTGTTCAAAAGTTTGGGAATAGTCTTTTGTTAATAGACCTTTTTCACATTTCCAGGTTTCTCAGCTGTAGTTGTTGTCATAATTGGGCTAACTTCGAGAGCAGTGAATGGGAGAGTCCCACAAATATATTTTTTCCATTCCCATTTGCTCAGATAGCAAAAGGAAAAACTCCACGATAGTGTTTTCAAGACTTTCAAAAAAATGGAAAAAAAATTGAGAGGGGCTGATAACTGCAGTCAGAAGAGAGAACTGTCAAATTTACAGTCTCTCCCATAGACGCTGTATTAGAAACGCCCATGAATTAGTGTTAATTAGTTTTTGTTTTTTGTTTTTGATGCAAAGGCTATACAAAGTATAGTGTTATAAATGTATATACAATTTTATTTTTTTTTTTAAATGTTTGAAAAATGTAAAAAATAAATTGAGCATTGATGACTGAATGCGTCTTCACAATCTTATGAAGAGGGTCCATTGTTTTTATTTTGCAGGGATGCATTAAATTGAGCAAAAGTGACCATAAAGACATTTATAATTTCACAGGAATAAATGGCATGTTAAAGCAGAAAACATTCATTTTAAATTGTTATAATGATTTAACAGTATTACTGTTTTTTGTAGTAGTTTTTATCAAATAAGTGCAGCCTTGGTAATCATAAGAGACTTTGTTCGAAAACATGAAAAAAAAAATTACTGACCCCAAATTTTTAAACGATAGTGTATATTTTTCCTAGTAATGGCCTAGAACAGAGGACTACAAACTGGTCATTTGGTGCCTGAAACAACAAGTGGGAAACATTGCTGTGTTATTTAGCACAATATCAGATCAGTGCTTGATTAGAGGTCTGTGAAAACTGGATGACTCCTATAAAGTTAACCCCTTAAGCCTGTTTCCCAGAAGGAGCATCAACTATGACCGAGCCTTTAGATGGATGATGATGATGTGTCCCTGTGGTCCATGTCACATGTATACTAGAACTCCTTGGAAAGGCCTTAAACACTACATCACAAAACAGTCAGTACGAGTCTAATTTTGCTTTTAATTCTCCTTTGGACACTTTTGGTTCTATGTTTGTCTGCTTACTGCTCCCTATGAATGATTTTCCATCAAAATAAGTTTTTTATAGTGTCTTAAACTTTCCACTGAATGTGGAGTTGAATTACATACATGCAAACTGCTTTCTGCCGTGTCACCCACACTTAATTGTTTCTTCTTTCGTAAGGAAGGACGAATGACCACAGAGTCTGTGGTGGCACGTTTTTGTGAGATATTAAATAGCTTGCATACTGTTTGATAAGCATTTCTGAAAACGGCTCACTCTCACAGCTCCAAACGGGGAAGTGAGATGCTCCTGGAGCAGAACTGTGTTGTGCTGGTGGTTCCTCACTGGGTGGAACTAGAACGTGGCAGAGGTAACACACCCTGTGCTCTCACTGCACCCCAGTGATTACAGGGCTTGCTGAGTCTTTTTCAGATTCAAAGGAGGATCTATTTCAAGTTTACCACCACAAGAAAGACAGAAAAACCACAAGGCATGACCATGTCATGTTTTAGAAGTCTGTCTGCAGGTCTGTTTGCTTCTGCAAACTACATTATGCATGCATAAATTGATCAAAAGTGACTGTTAAGACTTTTACATTGTTAAAGTTATTTTATTTTCCAATAAATGCAGTGCTTATAAACTTTACCTCCTCAAAATTTTTGAACAGTCTTAAAAAATATGGAAATGGAGCCTTCTCTGGCTGTCCATACTGAACTGCTAAAAAGTGGCTTATGTCCAACATGAAATTTAATGTCCACTTTATATTGACCCGATGAGCTTTCATAGTCTCCTCACTGTAATTGTACCTCCCCCTGGTGTCGGCAGGCAGATGCATCATGGGTCAGTAAGTTCAGTGACTCTTCACTGTGAACTGAGGGGAGTGTGATGATACACTAGAATAGCTCAAGCATTTAATTTTAAAGCGTTTGAGTGGAGCGAAATGAAGCGCTTACCCTGGAGTGTTACAATATAAAGAGGAATGTCCTTCCTGTTGCTTCAGCAGCAGCGGGATCTACACTTCCTGTGGGACTGCAGTAGATACAAAGGTCTTTATAACAGGAAGGACAGGTCAGGGTCAGCATATCAGTCAACCAATAGCAGTTCAGGACAGTAATTGATAAATGGGTTCTGCAGGTTTGGAATGTATAGCTTGTTGAAAAACATTCAAATATGCTCAGCGTCAAAGAGAATTTTTTTCTTAAAATAATTATGTATTGTAAGGTACATATTTTAATCTTTAATTGGTGTGCTTTTAGAAATGGAGTGATGAAAATGTTTTAGTGTAATATGCAGTATTGTTTTAGTATTATATACTATTACAGTTTTTATGAATTCTCTCAATTAGCGTTATTATTTCAGTTGTAGTTTAAGTTTTAGTAATTTCATGTGCTTTTGATATTTTTATTAGTTTTTTAATATTTCTCTTTAATATTTTTACAATAATATAATCTTATAATAAATTCAGGCTTTTGCTTATTTTACTACTTGAACATAGTTCAGTTAGTTGCCAAGTCATTTCTAATTTTCATGTAAGTTTTTCATGTAATGTATATTTTAATTTCATTTGAGCTTTATTGAAATTATCAAAAAAAAATGTATAGAAATAATTTTATTATTAACTTTAGTTTTGGTTAACTTTAACAACATAGGCAATATGTAGTCTGACTTGGGCATTGTCCATTCATTACATATTACAAGCCTGCATATTTTCTTTTAAATACGTCTGTGAAGTTAAGCAAAATGTATCACATTTTAATATTTTTAAGGCAGGAAAAAGGGACATTTTCATCACATAAAAATGACTATGCCCTTCAAGAAGACTTCACTGCAATAGAGCTCAAGTTTACACTACTAAACACTGCCGTTTACAAGCACAGACTCTGTGTTGACTGTGAAACTTTGCACCCTTAAATAAACCTGATACTTGAGGTCGACAGTAATTGACATATTTCAGTGCTTGCGTGGCTTTGGACTCACTCATGTGTGAATTTGTCTAGTTTGACTGTGTGGATGTGGTAGAAATGGGCTGAGGCTCATTCCCAGAGGCTTTTAAACATGGATCTGCCTTTCTGGCATGGCAACAGCACATTTACTCAGTGACCTAAATAAAAGACTGGATTCAGGAATGTTGGGAGAGCAAGTCTGCATTGATTCTCTAGCGTTTTTAATTTTATTAGCATTCAAATGATGGCTTGATATTTTAACAACACATTAAATCTAAAGACTGTTAGTTCTGAATGTCTGTGGTAAAAACATTAACCGTGAAGCCTGTGGATGCTGTTATTTGAGTAACAGTACTGACACACATACACACACCTTTAAAAAGAGATTAAGAAAACAGGTGTGGAAAACGCGCCACAGCGTGTCCTTGTTCATACCAGATCCGTTCAGAAGTTCATTCGTTCAGTAAAGGTGTTTAGTGAAGGAAGTGTACACCATGTTTAGTGTCTCAAACAGAGTACACCATAAGGAGGGGTACATTAAATATAACTCTCTGACGATTTTCTTTTCCTTTTTTTCCTCTCATAACCCTAACAGACTTGCAGTCTTACTTTATTAAAGGTCTTTTTTCTTTTCTTTTTTTTTACAAAAAAAAAAAAAAAAAAAAATTTAATGAACATGTTTTTTTTCCATCTTAATTATAAATGGGGAGCCGCTTACTTTTATGAGGTACATTTATATCTTTTAGGAGAATTTGGTGTCTGTCAGAGAAGAATTCAGTGCTTATACATTCCTGGAATGTATTAGTTCTGCTGTGGCACCACAATGAAAACTTTATTGTGTGGGAGCTAACCAGCATGGCCTCATTGGACAGTTTTAGTACCACTTTGTGTGTGTGTACATTAAACACTTCATCCCTCACTGTACATGTCTCTCTCAGCATCAGATCTGATAATCCCTGAGTGTCATGTAAAATCAAACAGCATCTGGTGGGAGAATGTGCAATATCTATAAAGGGAATACTTTTTTCAAAACTTTTCTCATTATTTTAACTACCGTTCAGAAGTTTGAGGTCAGTAAGTTTGTAAAATACAGTAAAAGAGTAATACTGTGAAACGTTTTCAGTTTTAGTATATTTTATAAATGTAATTTATTGCTGTAATGGCAATGCTGAATTTTCAGCAGGCATTATTTCATTCTTAAGTGTCACATGATCCTTCAGAAATCATTCTAATGTGCTTATTTGCTGCTTTAATAAATATTTCTTAATATCAATGTTGAGAACTGATTAATATATTTGTGTATTGATTTTTTTTTTCCAGGATTCTTTTATTAGTAATGTCAAAAGAACAGCCTTTATTTGGAATAATTACTAACTTAACTCACCCCTATATTATTCCAAACATCTATTGTTATTTTTCCTTAGAAAACAAAAGTGTCATGCTTAAGTATTGTTAAACAGCGTGCGAGTAGAATTCACTAACATTTTAACGTGTTGACTTGACACCCTCGGGTCACTATGAAATGTATAAAGAGCTGCATGAAGGTCTTCCTACAATTCTACAACTTTCTACAAAGTTCTTCTAAAATTTCTACTTTCTACATAAAGAAAAAACAGTAATGAAAGGACTTGAGGGTAAGTAAATTGCAGAATATTTATTTATGGGTGAACAATCACATTTAAAGCAGAACTCCTCATCTTTCCTACAAGCTAATAAGACTTCTCTGGACTACACAAGCACAAAACTGCCTCTTTGGAGCATGTGTGCTCAATTTTTCCAACATTTTCTAGTTCTTGTGCAATCATTGGTGTGAGGCTGCAGCTGATGGCACACCAAGTGTTCACCGCTGCTTTGAATCTGTTCACAGCTGTTTTGCTATGAAAGCGTGTCTTGTTTATCATTTTGACTTTAAGACCCTATACATTTTCGCTCATGCAGTACTGCATCAGAATATTAACTTTCACTTGGGTCATTCATGCAGTGACTTTTAACACATTGGCACATTTGTTGCAAAACACAAAAAGAGTTCTGCTCACACTCAGTGATAGAGACACAAGCCAAGAATCCTTAGTGTTGGAATGAGGAGATCTGCATGTAATCAGTTCAGTGGAATGTGCACAGCCATGGACAGAGAGACTTCAGAGAATGTGGGAGAAGTAGACAGCGGCCATCTTTGTGTTATGACAGAGAAATGTGTAACGCTTTTGTTTCCATTCATGTCAGTAAATGTTGGTTATATGCAAGTTCTCACTTTCACTGTGTGCATTACAGTATTATGTTTTTCTGAGAGGTCTTTGTGTTCGTACCTCTTGTCCACGCCAGTGAGTTAACTACATTTGTTAGTGCAATTGTTGCACATACCAGCCATTTGACAAAATAAAAGGTTACAGTGTTAGGAGTTATGTAAGGTTTATTCCAGATCTCTCTCTCTCTCTCCCTGTTTTCCAGGCCATGGAGAATGCCACTGCGGTGAGTGTAAATGCCATGCTGGTTATATTGGAGACAACTGTAATTGCTCTACAGAGACTGCTTCTTGTGCGTCGGACGACGGCAAGATCTGTAGCGGGCGGGGCAGCTGTGTGTGTGGGCGGTGCCAGTGCACTGAGCCAGGGGCATTTGGGGACACATGCGAAAAATGTCCCACCTGTCCAGATGCTTGTGGAACAAAGAGGTATGAGACCGAGGATGCTGAAACTAACTTAACTAAAGCTAACTTGATTTATAATGTGAGGTCTGTCTGTAAAAGTGTATACTTTATTGTAAATATGTTTGCGTATGGAAGTTGTACTATCCGATAGCATACAGTTTCATACTCATTTGCTGCAGTTCAGCCTTATTTTGCTTTAAATTGGCACTTCCTTTTCATAAAATTTGTTAGGGCTGACCCCTAATAGTCGACTAACCATTAGTTGATGAGAAGAGGCCTGGTCGACCAAAATGTCATTAGTCGCTTGGTTACAGAAAGAAAAAAAACAATCCACAGGAATTGGCGAGGTCATGCAGAAGTGTGGAAGCTGGACAGTAGCGCTCACTGCCTGACAGATGAACGCCGGTGCGCTCACTTGCTCTTAAAATACTCAATTTTTTGGTCATACAGATAATAGTTATACATCTTTCGAATCTGTAGAGACTCTGTAATGTGTGCACTCACATTAACAACAAACACTGGGCTTGTAAAATAATGAAAGCAAACAGGATGCGCTTTCTGCCGTCTCAGTCTCTGTGAACTTGAGCACGAAACTCCATACAGGTGTATCACTACTGCAGAGATAACAAGTCAGTGTCGCCAACTGCATCTCTTAAACTGAAAACAAAAAAAGCACTAGTTTATCAATAAATTAGTAAGATGTCAATGCAGTCTCCTTACTGTTTTTCACTAACACATTCATAATCATTACTTCTCCCGGTGTGCTGTGGCAAACTTTATGCATATGCAGGCTATGTAGGCAATTCAATTCTCATTATTATGATTTAAATAGGTTATTAATAAACATGCAACTTACAGTTGACTAATGCTTAAAATGAACGACTACTAGTCGACCAGAATTTTATTTATTTTTTTGTTAAGGGCACCCTACAATTTATTTGCCACATACTATTGGCATTCCAGTAAAGGACTGCAGTACTTTGATAATATCTACACTACCATTCAAAAGTTTGGGGCCGGTAAGATTTAATTAATTTTTTTTTTTTTAAAGTACTTTTAATCAGCAAAGATTTATTACAGTGATTGAAAGTGAAAATAGAGATGTATGACACTATCAGAAGTTTCTATTTTAAAGAAGAGTTTTAGCATTTATTTATTTTGAACTTTGTTCATCAAAGAATCCTCCAAAAAAGTATTATGATTTCCACCAAAAATATTAAGCAGGACAACTGGTTTTAACATTGATAATAATAAGAAATGTTTCTTAAACCCCAAATATATTACAATGATTCCTGAAGGATCATGGAACACTGAAGACTGGAGTAATGATGCTGAAAATTCAGCTTTGCCATCATAGGAATAAATTATATTTTATAATATATAAAAATATAATTGTAACGGTGCTTCACGATATGACTGTTTTTACAGTGCATAAGTTACTTGTTTCAAAAACATGAAACGACAAAAATCTTACCAACCCCAAACTTTTGAACCGTAATTGTATGTAACAGCAATAATTGCTTGGTTCTTTAACACAAATATATGCACAATGGTTCTGATGTATATCAAAATTTAATCTGTTACATTTGAAGAGCACTTTTGACCCACTTTGTCCTTCATAAATCAAGAGTGCTTATTTCATCGCTAAGTGAAGTTAAAGTTAATTTATGCTGCAGCGCCCAGGGAGCAGTTGGGGGTGCGGTGCCTTGCTCAAGGGCACCTCAGTCGTGGTATTGCCAGCCCGAGACTCGAACCCACAACCTTAGGGTTAGGAGTCAAACTCTCTAACCAATAGGCCACGACTCCCCTAAGTTACTGAGCACAATCCTCAAAGACTCTAGAAAGCAATAATAAACAATTATAAACATTTTTTTCACTAGTTCCATGTTAACATGTATAATGTTTAAGTACTGTTTTATACTTATACTTTTTTTTTTTTTATTTATTTTTTTATTTTTAATGTTACTTCCTCTGCGGCACCATACACAGCGCCACCAGTCCATACTGTCAATTTTCATATGCAGCGCCGCCAGTATGGACTGGTCTGAAGTACATCACCTTTTACAAGACACTACCCCCACAGTGTGTGGAGAATCAACACCTGGCTGACGAGAATGTGTTTCACTGTCGATTTGAAAAGGCCAGACTGACACCCAGCACCCGCTCTAATCTGCCCTTCACACATTCACCTACACCCCTGCAACCCCTCATTTCTCCCTCTCCCACCATTCAACCTGCACTTAAGGTCTGTGTAGAGAATGTGAACCGGGTCTTCAAGAAGCAGAAATCTGAGAAAGCTTCAGGCCCAGACGGTGTTTCATCAAGGACAGAGACGAGTCTGCTTACAGTCAGAAGGTTGAGCAGCTGGCTGTCTGGTGCAGTCTTAACAACCTGGAGCTAAACACTCTCAGAACTGTGTAGATGATAGTGGACTTCACGAGGAACACCCCTGCACTCTCCCAACTCACCATCACGGACAGCACTGTGACTGCAGTGGAGTCATTCAGGTTCCTGGGCAACACCATCTCTCAGGACCTGAAGTGGGATAATCACATTGACTCTATTGTGAAAAAGGCCCAGAAGAGGCTGTATTTCCTCCACCAGCTGAGGAAGTTCAACCTGCCACAGGAGCTGCTGGAACAGTTCTATTGGCCATCCTTGAGTCTGTCTTGTGTTCATCTATAACTGTTTGGTTTGGTTCAGATACAAAAACAGACACCAGAAGACTTCAACGGACAGTCAGGACTGCTGAGAGGATTATCGGTGTCCCTCTACCCAACTTCCAAGAACTTTACATCTCCAGAGTGAGGAAAAGGGCTAAGAAAATCAAACAATCAAATCAACAGTGGACCCCTCACACCCAGCCCACTCTCTCTTAGAACTGTTGTTGTCTTGTGGGCGGTGTGTGTGCATAAAAGCAGGGAGCAAGAACAGTTTTTTTCCCCCAGGCCGAATTGCACCTGAACAACACATAACACACATCAGTACTGCACATCTGTAAATAACTCATTAAACCTTTATCTGTAAATGGCACATATGCACATTCACAGTTCTGTCTATGGACATTTTTCCTTTTTCTGTATATTTTTATTGCTGCTGTTATTTATAATTGTGACCCTGGACCACAAAACCAGTCTTAAGTCTCTGGTGTACATTTGTAGCAATAGCCAAAAAAAAAAAAAAAAAAACATTGTATGGGTCAAAATTATCGATTTTTATTTTATGCCAAAAATCATTAGGATATTAAGTAAAGATCATATTCCATGAAGGTATTTTGTCAATTTCTTACCGTAAATATATCAAAACCTTTTTTATTTTTTTGCACCCTCAGATTAAAAATATTTTCCGATCCTAGTAAGCCATACATCAATGGAAAGCTTAGTTATTCAGCTTTCAGATGATGTATAAACCTCAATATAAAAAAAATGTCACTTAAGACTGGTTTTGTGGTCCAGGGTCACAATTTATTGTCTATTCTCTCATTTTATGGACTGTATGTCTGCACTTTGTATTTTCTGTACCGGAAGCTCCTAACATCAAGACTAATTCCTTGTGTGTGTGTGTGTGAACACACTTTGCAATAAAGCTTTTTCTGATTCTGCAGTGTGTTTGTTTTTGTTGTTGAGGGATAAGTCGAAAATGTTTCTGTGGCACAAGGTAGCATGCCACAAGATGATGTCAGTAGAGCTCTTATTTACACTACATACACCAACATATGGTCTCCATTAGACTCCTCAGAGCTGACTGGCAGAGTCTGAGATAGCTTTCATTTGTCAGTGACTCTTGTTTAGATTCAACCTTGTCAGGCTTGTGATAGTTATAGTTTGACTTTTCTGAATGTTTCTCCTCAGGGAATGCATCGAGTGCCGTCTCTTTAACACTGGTAGACTGGCCGATAACCAGACCTGCCAGCGCATGTGCAAGGATGAGATCATCACCGTAGAAACACTCAGTGAGTACACACTTGACACACTGAATGATGATTTGGGGCGGCTTCTCTATCGCTTCATCTCTCCACCCTGCACAAACACACTTCTTCCTCTGATACAAATACATATGTGGTTTGTTTAAGCCAAAGAACAATATTTTTTACATTTTGTTTGTATGTTTATGCTCTGCTATCAATTAACTATTCAGTAAATATAGTACTTAAATTGACTCATTTGAAAAAACTCAAAAAGTATGACTTGACACAATTATGGTTGCTTAACATACATCTTCCTAAAGTCAAAGAGAAAAGTTGAACCCAGCAGTGATCAGGAGCTCAGTTCAGAGATCAGTCCGTCTCATCAGGACACACTGTTGGTCGAGCGCCACAGTTTGTGCTTCCAGGTCGTGATTGTGTTACCCGCAGCAGGGTGAAGCACAGTTTGTGGCATATTATGGCCAGCTCTGTTTATGTTATTATCTAGAGAATGTGAGTCTGGACGTCTCGGCAAGACTAGCTGTTCTGTGTCCCACTGTGAAAGCATGTGTTTACTGCTCTTCCTCTAAAACCCTGCTATTAATACAAACCACTAACATGTAAAATGCTCAAATTCATTTAGAATAGCAATTTAGAAAACATTCTTTTGTTGTGTGTATAAATCTTTTTATTATATTTTTATTTATAATTATGAAGGTTTTATTGGGGTCCGTAAGAAATGAATAAAGTTTATGAGACCTTCTCCAGGGTATTTATAACAGGTTTTATTGCTGGAGAATTTTTTTACACGTGTCTAGGAATGCATGAATGAATGTTTATTGTTGAGCAATATGAAGCTGGTCATATTCGCTGAAATACTGTAGTGAAACATTCAGGTTGCTTGTGAACTCTTTAAGGCCTTTCCATGTCACTCCTAATTGTTAAAGAAGGCATCATGGATTTGATGTTTAACAACATTTCTCTGCCGTTTCAGTCAGCTGACTTCCTTAATGGACTCCACATGTGCATACCTGAAACATCTAGCTCATTCGGAGAAAGAGGCTCCGTAGTTAAATGAATGTTAGGAAGGGAGAGACTTCCTAGTCTGTTGGGGATTTTGATTATGATAACATTTAAACACTCTTGATCAATCTGGGTCCTTGTTGAGGAATGTAGGGTCTGGTCCAACAATAATTTCAGTGTTTATGCTGTTGGCTTGATGTGTCTTTCTCATTTTATTGCCTCAAAAACAGTTTGCACAGCTGTTTTATTAAACTAAACTACTCTTTTTCTCAACTTCTCTCTATCTGTTTCAGAAACGGATGATTCCAACACTGTTCAATGCGTGTATAAGACAGAGAATGATTGTGTGATGAAGTTCACCTACTCTGAACATGCCAACGGCCAGTCGGTCCTCACCGCTCTTAAAGAGCCAGGTCGGTGTTTAGCACTTCACAACTAGCCCACTAAGAACAGCATTTCAGAATCATGTTAAGCACAGTCATTTCTGGAAAGCATAAGTGAAGAAATGATCAAAGTAAAAGAAGTTATATTTTTGTTATTTCTGATACAAGCATTGTTTCTAATGGGAAAGTACGCCATATCTTACATTATGGCCATGCATTTGTGCATTTTGTGTGTTTACAGAATGTGCTGTTGCCCCAAATGCCATGACTGTGCTCTTGGCAGTTGTTGGCAGCATCTTGTTGATGGGCATCGTGCTGCTAGCGATCTGGAAACTGGTCATCACCATCCACGACCGCCGCGAGTTTGCACGCTTCCAGAGTGCACGTTCACGGGCGCGATACGAGATGGTGAGATTTAATCCATCCACCGCACTACGTTTGATTCAAATGATAGAAATCATATACTTGTGACTATGTGAAATGTCGGAATACTTGTTCACATGTCACGATACTTTACAATACTAGTAATATTTTATAATATTTTTTATTTGCATACTATCGTTCAAAGGTTTGGTGTTTTTTTTTTTTTTTTTTTTACGTCTTTGATATGTTTACCAAAGCTGTATTTCTTTTATCAAAAGTACAATGAAACAGTACTATTGTGAAATAATATAATATATAATATGTTGTTTTTCATTTGACAGTATTTTATAATGCAATTTATTCTTGTGATGCAAAGCTGCACTTTCAGCAGCCATTATTAATTTTTTAATTTTATTTTTTTCTTTGATGGATAATTTTAATGTGTTGATTTTGGTGATCATTAAACTTTTTTTTATATGTGTTGATTTTGGTTTTTTTGTTTTTGGGGAAATCATGCTTTTTTTTCAATATTTTTTGAATGTAAATTTAGAAATAGACTATAGAAAATAGAAATTTTTACTGATCAATTCAATTTGTCATTGCTCAGGGATAAGGAAAACATTTCTTAACAATATTGAAAACAGTTGTGCTGATTATTTTTATTTATTTTTTGGAAACATTTTCACAGATATTTTGAGTAAACATTCAAGAGACCAGCATTAATTGGGGGGGGGGGGTTCTAAATTTGATTTTGAAATCTTATGTAAGACAAGTAAAAAGTATTGATTTCTTTCTTTTGAATGCTAGGTGTGTAGATGCAGTCTAATGCATTCATGAACGACTATTTGTAAGTTATTTAAAATGCAAATAGCCTGAACTGGCAACTCTATGCAATCACAAGGACAAAAACAACCAGACTTTGATTGAAACCATGAGGCCTTTTGGAAAACATCAGTCAGCTGGGATTGCAGATCGGTCATGATGATCATTCCAAGGCTGTGTTTCAAAAACTCTGTTTGCTCTGCCCTTCTAACCATGTGCATTAAAATAAACCCATCTGATCTATTTATTCCTCTGTCTCTCTCTCGTTGTCTTCTTCCTAGGCATCTAACCCTGTTTATAAGCAGTCCATCCCCTCTCACCCAATGGAGACGGATTTCCATATGCATAGTATCAAGTCATGCAACGGAGGAGTCCACTGATCGACCTGCATTTGGACTGAGGGACATGGCAGGACCTGTCCAGCGCACCTCTGCACTACAGTGGAGGACAGAGACTGAGCAAATGTTGCTGTCTTTTGCAATGCAAACTTTTTTTTTGATGCGTGTGGTTCCTGAGGATTGGAACTGATCTTTATGCGGTCTCAGTTTGATGAGCAGCAGTTGGACTCATGGCTTGACTAGTTGGAGAGGCAGGGTTTATCGGCCTTTTCCAGAATTCTCCACGAGTGATAGACATTGACCTGCAATGGACCGCTTGCTTGAATATAATTCCTAACCATACCTCCTGCACATTATGATGGATTTGCTGTGCATTGTTTTATAGGCAAAGAGACATGAAGTGTATATTTTTAACAGTATGCCTTTCCCAGCCGTTACACATTTACATCAGTTTATTTACCACATGTACAATAGTCAGATGCCATAAAGAGTGCATAGAACAAAAAAAAATGCAAAATTATACATCAACTCTTTAACAAAGTGATGGGTACTAACCTAACCAGAGCAATACATTTCTTAACTTGTTTTGCACATTGTATGTTAGGTTGAGATTTATAAAGTAAAGAAAGGAATGCCACTCTACAATGCTAGTCTTTTGTGTATTGCCACAGGTTACACATTTTTATAATAGTTTTCAACTGTACAGTGTGATGCAATAACACTGCCTGCTGATAATTCAAGAATGTCTTGTTCGTTTTTGGAACAATTACATTTAGAAGTTCCACACCCATCCCATCAGGACCTGGACTAAAGAAAAATTAGACACTAGACACCAACTGCAAGTAAGAACTGAGACTGACCCCATACTGATACTTAGTCATGTTTGTGTCTACTTGCAAAATTCATTTTGGTGCATTTTTTTTTACATATAAGGTGTATGTTTTTCGAGACTCTTACTGCAAAAATCCAAACTGATTACACTGCTAGTCAGTCTTTCAAAACCAGTGCTTTCACTGGTTATATTTTCAGTCCACATAATCATTGTTTCAAAACACAAGATCTTTGTAATAAATAACGAGAACATTTGGTTTAATTGCTGAAACACAACAGTATGACCTTTCACTTTAGTACTTTTAAAGGGGTCATAGGATACCCTTTTTCCACAAGGTGATATGATTCTTTAGGGTCTTGATGAAAATCTGTAACATAGTTTGGTTAAAATTTCTTTATGGTAGTGTAAAAACACATTTTTTTTTTACCCTGTCAAAAACAGCTCTTTTCAGAGCAAGCCGTTTTGAATCATTTTCCTTTAAATGTTAATGAGCTCTGTTGACCCCGCCCCTTTTTTCAGAGCCGCTCTCTGAGGGACTGTTTACTTTAGCTGCATTCATTAAAAAACCTTACAACCTTACCATAAAAATACTCACTTCTTCTGTAGGTGAAGCTAGACCATGAATGATTTGCGTGAAGATAGATGGATTTAGGTAGATCAGGGGGCGTATTCCCTTCAGAAACAAACATAATCCACTGCGTCTTCTGCGGCTCCGACATTGGGAGTAAATGACGACTGCTATGTTCATTATTACATCCAACAACAAAACACCTCAATCGCTTAGGAGTCATTCTTGTCTACATCTGCTCCAGCGGTGAAACAATGGCGGACTGATGACAGCTCACTCAGGGCGGGTCTAAGATAAGACGCCAGTCCAGTCTGTGCTGAAATGCTACTGGCAATCAAACTATCGTGGGAGGGGCATGTTTTTGTGACGTCACACAGACAGGCATCTGAGATCGCCTCAATTTGAGAAAGAGGTAAAGATTTGAGTAGATAAAAAAAAAAAAAAAAAAAACTGGGTGGATTTTTATCATTATAGGGTGGGTGTGTACACACACTGCCAACACACATTTCAGTTCAAACAACTTGTAAAAGTGCATGTCGCATCAGATGACCCCTTTAACAATCAGTTCATTCAACACCAAACAATGCAAGATACACATTTCAAATCAGCATGCTGCTGAGGTTACAGTAATACAGGCTAGACTCTTACCATTAGACAATACACTTTACCTAACTTGCGTAATTAATGTAAAATCTATTAAGTTTGTAATACTATCTGTCCAGTGTGTCAGCTAAAGGTGTGATGGAGATCTTACATCACCATGAGGTTTTGTGTAGTACAGTTTGCTGCCAATACATACCATATGGCTGAGTCTGTACTGTAGTTTCTTGGGTGACTTACATTACTTTGACAGTGTCTACCATGGTAATTCCTCTGTTTATAGTCCCACATGGCATACATGTCTCCCTTATTCAGATGTGTCTGATCAATCTGACAGACAGACACACATTTAATTGTACCTTGCTATGTATATTTATCACAAATTGCAAATCTCTCTCTCTTTCCCACACACACACACACACACACACACACACACACACACACACACACACTTTGAACATTGTGGTTATTATCTGATTTAAACAGCTTACTGTAACAATAATTGATTTTACTTTCCTTGTCTATTTCAGAAATTGCCAACCATGCAGTTCTACAGAATCTGTAACTATTCTAGAAATGTATAGATACCAAATGATTCACTGATTAACCATTAAGATCCATTGTATTAAATCATATAGACAGACATTAATCTGAACGAGAAGAGAAGCAAATGAAAAGTTTGATCATAATAGCATTATGAATGGCAGTTGTTGTGAATCAAATGTTTAAATAGATGAAACCTGTTTTGTGTTGTGAAAAGGATACTTTGTGATTTAGTGTTTTGTACTAACGCAGTTGAAAAAGCTGATGTTTGGAAAAGGTGCATTTTGATGATTGGTTGTGAGATTAGTAATAATAACTTGTGAAGTACAAAAGAAAATTTTAAATTAAATCAATTTTAAAAAGCTGTAAAAGCACAAAAGGTACATTATTAGGGGCCATTCATGTCAAGTCACATTTGTTTATCAAGTGGTTTATACAATAAAGACTCAATTATGCACACTATACGTCAAATATGACACAAATACATATTCTGCTGTAAAACAACTCTAAAAAGACAATAGTGTCATTGTTAAGCTCCAGTCAGTTTAATGTTGAATCAATTCAGTTCGGTAACTCAGTTCAGTCACTTATGAAACTAATTTGATTCAAGATTTGTTAGGAAATAGATCTACAGAAGACAATTTCATCAGCAAGTTCACACAGAAGCAGTGCAGTGGAAGTGGCAGTGGTAATTGCTTCTCAAACTATAGTCACAAAGCACATTTACATGCACAATTTAATATCAGTGAGACTAAAGTAATAATTTGCCATACAAAGGAATTAATCCAGTTGATTTTATTTTTTATTTATTTATTTATTTAGTTTTTTGTCAACTATATTTATTTTTAGGACATGGATAAAAACAAAACTGTTCTTTCAGGAAACAACAGTGAGACATGTAACAAAGTCAGAAAGACTAAGACAACAGCAGAATCTAAATACAGTCAATAGTATCACAAGGCACACATAATCGACAATTTCAATGTCAAACTAACCAACCTAGACAATGCAATCTGTATCTCTGTTTAATGACATGAAGACAGAAGACATGCAACATGTATTGTATGCACACCTTTAGCCATGTGTATATATAGATGGATAGACAGATTAAGACTGAAGCTCAAGTACATAAAAACTAGTACTTTCAAACAAACAATCTTAAGGTCTTTTTGTTTGATGCTAACAAAACATGTCAGCACAGCAGGGAACGACACAACCACCCTTCTGTAAGCTGACAGGAAAATCTGACTTAATACTGCAAACTAGGTGACAGAAGCCCTTGATCTAAGAGGGCCGTCCACCTGGAGTGGGCAAAGGGCTTAACGGGCTAAAGTTTGCTTAGTACCGTTTATTTGTCATATTCTCCCGTGACTCCTGTGAAGGCAGCTTGTTTTATGCTTCAAAGGTGTGGTGCAGAAGGGTTTTTTACCTGCAGCGAGGAAGATTGGGAGTATAAATCAGCCATTGTGTGTGTGTGTGTCTGGTGATGTGTCAAAGGCCTCAGGTTCAGTTACAAAGAGCAGCTGTGTTTGCGATGGGGAAAGTGCACATGCCTTCTGAGAGCCCAGCTGAAAAACCATTTCAGTGCTGCTTTACTGTGAGACTATGTCCCTAAGACCTCTTACAGAGTATTTTACCAGGTCTAGTGGATGGTCTGCTATCGATCCTATCAAAGGCATGCAAAGAGGCCTTACATTTTCAGTTTTTCAATGCATGCACAAGTCATATTTGCTGTAAAAGTTTGCATGGTAAATTGAAATCCTTCATCAAATCAAGTGTAACCGCCATGTGGTTACACTGCCACCATTTCCATGCTCTCTTGCCGCACAACACACCCATGGCTGACATTTTGAGATGCATGTAGAAGTATAAATATGTGTAAGGAGCTCCAGTGGCTCTTCGCTGTTAGGATGTCAACCCGTGGTTTGCTCATAAATCACATGTTTCCAGAGTTTGATGAACTAAAATGCTGTTTTCCTCCAGAACCGTGAGCCAGTATCAACAGCCAGAGTATTCAGACAGAAGTGAAGTCATGTACAGCGGCTCTGAATGCAGGAAGGGAAAGTAGGTTTGTGTGATAGGTGTAATGTCTGAGTTGAGCCATTAGGAGCTGAACAGCAACAGATGTGACTGTGAAGGCCTGATCTTCTGCCCTCTCTCTACTTCACGTAGTTTATTTCTCATTCCCCTTCAAATAAACACATGGTCTTAGGAATTTTTTAGCAAGACTTATGAAACAGAATAAAGATTCTTAACTATTTTTAGGTCACTAATCACGTAAGTAAATTTGACAACATTTTTTACAGGCAGTCAGAAGATCTTCCTTTAAAGCAAAATATGCACTTTGGAGTTTTTTTTTTTTTTTTTTTTTTTTTTTTAAATCATGAGAATATTCAAAAGACCAACGTTTATTTAAAATAGAAATATTTTGCAACATCATAACTTTACGGTCTATCATTTCTTACCCCAAACTTTTGAACAGTAGTCTATTTTATTTAAACAGAAGCGTTAGGCCTATGCATCATGGAGTTTTCTAGCCATCTAGATGTGCTAAATGTGTCTTTTTTTTAGGAGCAGTGTCCTTCATTTCCAGGGAGATGTGATAACTGGGAATGTTGAGCCTTACTGGAATGCAAGGTATGTCCTGCAGCACTGTTATCCAGACTCACTCTATCCTGCTTCATTTATCTGGTCTTACTCACCTAATGAGTCTGTGTCTCTGACTGACTGACTGACTTTGTGTTCAGTGGTGGAATGTAGAATCGCTCTGTTTGTGAGCATATAGAGGCTTGACTAACGCAATACACTTCTTTATCTTTATTATTAAACACTGACTGTGATGCGCAGTCCCCATGTTAACCTTCACACTTAATGCTTTTTCTGTGAACCTGGGAGACAATAACAATGGCTGCAGCACATGTTCAGCACTGCTGATGAATCATTTGTGATGCAAATGCTTTTGTAAAGTGGGGCCCGTCTACTGCCTTGTCCAGATTCTGGGAAAATATTGTATGTGTGTTTTTACATGGGTGGCATGGTGTGTTTATCCATAAACAATCATGTGGGTATTTATGAGTTTTTTGTCTTTATGCTTGAGTGTCTGATCTTTGTCAGTAGCATTACTCATTCACGGGACCAAATTTCACCATTTTTATGCCAGTATTTTTCCTCACCATATGCAGAACCCAGTTAAGAAGACAATACTATGTAGCTACTCTATGTCCTGCACACATTATTTTCTGTGTAACACTATGGATCACACAGGCACTACTATCAAAAAGTGTCCAGATTTCAATTTAGACAGTTTGTTCTGGATTTCAAAAACAGAACTAGATTTTACATCAGTATATAGACAGCCTTGATAAAACTTCCATCTTGTGGACATAAATATTTGCAGTTACCAGTGTTAATAGTTTTGTAACCAAATCGAATAAAATCTATTTTTAAATCAATTTAACAGCGTTCTTGGGAACAAATAATCCTTTTTTTTTTCTTTTTTTTTTCGGTGATTTATATTGTTTAAGTAAATATGTAAGAAATGTGGTGCCACGGACAGAGCGCTCTGTCCTATAGCACCATCTACTGGATGAAGGTTAATGGTGCATGTTCACTGACATCCGGTGTCAATATGATATTGGTGGTTTGTGAAAGGGTTCATTTCAACAAATTAATACATAATAGATAAATAACATAAAAGACAATAGGAGTAGTCAATATAATAAATTTCCTGTATTACCGATTTTCTGAATATATGTTAGCTAGAGGTTATGAACGGGTTAACTATTCCTTTAAATCAGCAGAGGAAGAAGAGAGAGTCCCAAGTGACTCATATAACTGGAGTGTGTGAGGAGGGAGAATCTGGTTTGGGTGTATTGGTGCGTGTGCTGTGCGTGGAGGGAAGGGTTTGTGTGTGTGTGTGTGTGTCTTTGTGGTTTATACCACCACATGTCACTGTATGAAATTCTTCTTCTCTCCTCCAGAATGCAAGGTTGAGTAGGTCAAAGGCACAATGGCTACATGTGACCTGGAGACTGAGACCAGCTCTCCACATAAGTTTGTTTGTGCAGTAGTGTGTCATAGCTGTGTTGTTCACAAACAAGCAGATGGTAGTATTTAAGTCATAGTTGATTTGTTTTCTGTGAAACAGTGCAACTACTTTTTTTTCTACATCCTGTGCACTTTTAGGAAAGAGTTGCTACCTCACTACATGCACGTACTAAAGCCCAGCCCTGTAAACGGTTAATCTGAAAGTAATTTAGTAGGGATTAACATTCTGTTTATGATGAAATGATCTAATGGAGTGATCTAATAATCTCTTCACTAGTTTCTATAACAAAGTATAGCATACATGCCAAAATCAATATTATAAATTATATTTACTCCAGCATTAAGACAGACAAACGTCCAGCATTCTTGGATGAACTTTTCTTTGGCAGCTTTCATGACGTGTCCTCAGTCCTCCAGGGTGTGTAGGCACATCATAGACTCACAGACTAGAAACTGACTGTATGAAAACACAGAGCTGGACATTGTTACAGGTTAGTGAAATCATGAAGGGGAGGGATGGAAATAAACGTTTAAATTCATGTAGTAGGCAGTACTGTCTAGCAGAGTGGGTGACTCAAAACCTCTTAAATTTAAGAAAGATCAGATGTTATTTTGGTGAAATCTGCTAGCAATTATTCTTGACTGTCTATGTTGTAAAAATAAGTTTCAGATTAAAAATAAATGACTACAGTTATACTAGAATTTAAACAAAAATCTTTCTGCTGTGATTAATTCGTTTTTATGTTTGGGGTTCCATAGTCCTTAATTATGTATTTTTAAATTTAACATCTTATTTTTTTTTTTAAATGTTTTATACATTCTTTGTGAATTTTTTAAAAAGAGTCCCATTGTAATTTATTAAGAAGAAGAATATACAAACACCTCTTAGAGATCATTGATCAGTTTGTAGCTTATGTAATATTTTCCATCCAATCAAAAAAATCAAAGAAAAGGCTTTTCATCTTTTCATCAGATCAGATATTCACATACGTTCAAGAGGAAGACTCGTATAGCTTTGTAAGTATTTCTTGATTTAAAAATAAATAAATAAATAAAAAATCAGTTTTCTTGTTTTATTAAAGTTAACTTGTTTTAACTTCAATAAAGATATATGAGAAATTACAATGTTTCAGTTAAAAATTGGCAAGAATAGTAATTTCATCACCACAGGCTCCTTCATGTGCACCACGTGTTTTCAATCAAGTATTCAGTAGGAAAAAATAACTCGGATTGTACATTTTAAGGGATAATTCATCCAAAATGTCATCATTTACTCACCCTTCATCGTTCAAGCCTGTATGATTTTCTTTCCTCTGTGGAATAGCCTATATTTTGATAAATGTTTCAAAAGTTTTTGTCCTTACAGTAAAAGTCAGTATATCATAAAAACTGTTTGGTTACATTCTTCAAAATATCATTCCACAGAAGAAAGAAATTCCCAGGATTAATGAAATGAGTGTGAGTAGGCTATTAATGACAACAGAGTTATCATTTTGAACTATGAACTATGCCTTTAAGCAAAACTAAATTTGATAATTTAGACTCAAATCAACATTTCATGTCCATCAATTTATTCATTTGGTAAGTAGTAGCAGCATAGTAAGCTTACTCTATAGCAGTGTATACGTCACTGGGGTCTTCCCGATCCAGCCCTTTGCACAATCGTCATCATTTACTGAAATCACACGTCAGACCACGCGTACTGTAATCGGCAGGAAAACCATTTAAACTTGGCTTGGGCAGGATGTGCACAGTTCATTGCGTGACAGCTGCGCGCTCTAACATCTGTATGATCCACTGCGGAATGAGAGAAATGCGCGTGTTTGCTGTCGTACTCGCCGTTATTTTTGTCCTGAAGGAGGCTGAAGCTTGGGGTTACAAGAATGGAATACTGCACAACTCTATCTGGCTGGGTAATTATTTCATTTGATCTTTCTGATGTGTTTATCCAAACTACTTAAGTGATACATGACTAGAATATTTTAAATGGACTAATTTACTTTTTTTTTTTCTTTTGGATTTTTTTCCCCTCATAAACTGTATAATGTATGTATAAAAAAAAAAAAAAAAAAAAAAACCCCAGTCTTTAATTTACTGTTCAACAGGACTTAGATGTTGTATATATTGCATTGTCATGATTGAGTATGTGTGTTGTTGTGTGCATTTCTCTTCGGACCCACAGACAAGAGAGGCATATTTATGGCTCAGTGCAGCCAGTCTGAAGGGACCTTGTAAACACAGGGAAATGACTTCATTCTGTCACGGTGTGCTGCAGCTTACCCCACGGCACCCCACAACACTTTCAGCATGGTCCAAAAAACCCACGGACATTTCTCTGTAGATTTGTCTTGTTTGATAATAACAAGACACATGAAAGACCAATGTGCTTTAGATATATAAGAGTTTAACCATTTTCCAATGTAAAAACCAATGTTTACCAATGTTTTAGTTGTAGCCTGCTGTGGTTTGGTGTAAATAAATGAATCACTGTGTGAATTATAGGGCAAGATCATATGGATTGAACACCACAAAGAAAGTCAAAACAATGTGTCTAAGTATATTTAGTTTTCAGCAGAGTCTTCAAACATTTCAGTAATGATAGAATTTATGTTAGTTGGTAAGAGTATATTGAAATACATTTTCACCTGATTTATTTACTTTTGGTAGCATAGTGGCTTGTACCACCACTACACATATGAAAACACTTAATAAGCTGTAGTGTTTAGCTACATTCATGCTTAAAATGAGTCTCCCATTTAGAGCCTTTCTCAGAGACATGTTTGGAGCTCACTAATGGCTGCAGTCTTCTGATGTTTGAAGCCAGTACAAGGAAAACATTGGCTTATAACTCCTTTGAGACAGGATCCAACTTCTTCAAGGTTATGCATGCGTGCTTGAAAACAACTGCAAAGCAGCATGATGTTCTGTGAGCGGCAGACAAAGATTAAAACAGGCAAAATCTGCTTCAGTGATCTTACCAACAGCAACTGGATGTACATTGTATTTGTCCACAGTAAAACATCTACGTTATGTAAAACCTTCTGAAATAAATTTCCTGTTACCCAAGCTTGACGTAATTTGAGTAGACGGGTAGAATCATTGTTCTGAGAAACTTAACAGACCCAGATAACTCCATGAGTCCTTGAAGCTGATAGTGTTGCCAAATGATACACGTTCTCTCTCCTTACAGAGCAAGCAGCTGGGGTTTACCACCGCGAATCTCGCAAAGGAAGATATCAGCTGACGTACAGGGAAGCCAAGGCTGTGTGCAAATTTGAGGGGGGTACTCTTGCTACATATGATCAACTGGAGGCTGCTCGCCAAATTGGTTTGCATCACACTTACAAATCTCACTTAGATCAGATGCCAAAAGGAATAGTAATGGAAATAGTAATGGGTCTGGCCTACAGCATAAGTGCCGAAAACCAAACAAGTCATGTAATTTGGATCAAACTGAATAGCCTTTATTATAACAATAAACAATCAGAAACAATTAGCAAGCAGAATGATAATCAACATTCTCACAGATATATTAAATATTTGCACACGTCGTATAAACGGTGTTATAAACCATCCCCAGTGCCACCCAGTGTTATGTTTGAACTGTTAAAGTCGTTGTCATGTGTCGTGTGCCCTGAGCAGGAACATCCGTTTTGTATTAAGAGTACATTTGTTCTAGACATGAGCTCTGATGTATAATGACAACATTTTGTGGTTACTCTTGTGGCACTCTATGTTAGAGGTCTGCTTGGCTTTCTTTTTATCATCTCTGTTTGCATCCTTCAAATGGTGCCCATGGCTCCTCAGAGCACAAGAGCCATTTATTTATTACCACTTAAAAAAGACGAATTTCCTTTAATTATTCATTTTTTTTTCATGGAGAGCATTTTTTTATTCAGTACAAACAGAACCTGGTTGTGAAATACTGCAGATATATTTAAATATGAACACTGAAAAAAAAAAAAAGAAAAAAAGAAATGAACTACTTTCCATAATTAATTAACCCAAACTATTTGTATCACTTATATTTTTATAATTATAATTTATTTAATAATTTGTAATTAATTGCATTTTAGATCAGTTAATATTTATGTCAAATGTTGCTTCATAATAACAGATGTTGCACAGTATTACAGCATTTCTCATTCTCCCAAAGGATTCCATGTGTGTGCAGCTGGATGGTTTGACAAAGGACGTGTGGGCTATCCGATTGTTAAAGCTGGCGCCAACTGTGGTTTCGGAAAGGTTGGAATAATTGATTATGGATATCGGCTCAACAAAAGTGAGAAGTGGGATGTCTACTGCTACAACCCTGGGGGTGAGTTTGAGCAATGGCAGTTAGGCAATCCTGGGTGGGTTTTAGTCATCCGCTGAGAGATTTGGAAGATTTGGACAAAGTAGTTACACAAATCTTAGGTTTGTAAAATTTTCTTTGAAAGCTCTTCAGAGTGAGTTGACTGAAACAAAGGAATTGCGTCGTAGTAAAGTATAAATCTTTATTGGTTAAAGACAATTACTGTATATCATAATTCAGGCACTCGTTGGTCTCAAAACTGTAAGGGTGGGATAACTTGTGGTCTGGACAAAGACAACCATGACTAAATGTTGGAAAAACAAGTGTTGGATGTTTTATTACACACAATGACAGATAGAAATAGAGGACGGTGATCCTCAGCACAGGACATTATTCATACAAGTTAAATGTAGGAAAAATGTCTTAGATGTGGAACAGTCAAAACAAACACTAAGAGAACAAATACATCATACATTTCTTGGAAAATACCTGCTGGTTTTCTCTGGCTCTTTTCTCTTGTATGGAAGAGTCTAATGAAAAATATTTCACACCGTGAATAATCTAAACGAAGCCCCATGAAGGTTTTACAAGGTGTGGTAATGCATTACCAGAGAGCCAGCTGAGTTTGTGACTGAAGCTTTTCCCCTGATTTGTAATGAGCTAGTGAAAGAAATACTCCGGAGAACTTGACTCAACAGTGTTCTCAAAAAATAGTGAACTCAGACTTTCAGGTTGAGATGTCCTGTGAGAGATGTTGATGTGGACATTTTTGACCACATTTTTGTGTCTAACTTTCGAAAGATATCTATAAAAGTGCTATTATGAGTAATGAAAGGTTCATATTTTGGTTTTGGGAGTCCCCAACAACAGGCTGACATGCATGCAAGGTCAAAAAACCCTTTCATTGTGTTATAATATGCATTTATTTTGACCTTATTTGCTCAAGACTCCCAAACGATTTGTTTAACAATTAATTTTTCCAAACCCCTTTTTTGCGTGACAATATTCTGTGGTAATTGGTCTGATTGGTCTCCTTTTCATCACATCGTGCCTGTGATGCCTGATAAAGCAGGGTTTGTGAGTGCAGAGTCGACTCTTACTTTTAAGAGACAAAAACTTGGTGCACTTTCAGATTTAAAACTTTGCAAGATGTTTTCATTCAGTTAGAACTGTTTTACACACTGCATGAAAGGTAATTTTAAAAACTCCATAATGGGGCACTTTAATAGATCAACACGTATAGAAAAGTTTCACGCATTGCCTCAAAGTTTAATTCTGATATTGCAATAGATAAATGTTCAGTGCAATACAGTGCAAAGAGGGTGGGTTGTCCTATTTAATAAAAATATATATATAGTATAAATTTAGTTTTCTATATAGTATCCAGTAATTACCTCATTGAGGGCAGGGCACCAGATGTGTGTCACTGAGCACCCATTCAAACCACAGCCAGAGTTTGGATTTGTCATGCATGTCTGCATAAGCATAGTGCTCATATTCCTTTGACTCCTTTTATACTTCTGATACTTATTTCCACATGGAGAGATGAAGAGATGAAACATGACTCAAACTAATGAAACTGTTTGGTGTAGTAGGACTGACCCCTTGAGTTTATTGACTTTTATGCATGCATTAATTTGTACACCTTTGGTACTGTTTTTCCAGCAAAGGAGTGTGGAGGCGTGCACACAGATCAGGAGAAGGTTTTCGATTCTCCTGGTTATCCAGAAGATTACCAGGATGAGCAGATTTGCTACTGGCACATTCGTGTGCGTTACGGCCAACGAATCCGCCTGCACTTCCTAGACTTTGACATTGAGGAAGACACAGCTTGCCTCAGTGATTACCTGGAGATCTATGACAGCTATGATGATGTTTCAGGCTTTGTTGGAAGGTAAATAACAGACGATTTGTTTTATTCAACATTGAACTTTACGTTCCATTTTTTATTGCTGCTGACAGTTTAGAGTTCTGACATTGTTTAAATTTGCTTCAAAATAATAAAATAAATCTGTCTGCTCTGGATAGATACTGTGGGGATGAACTTCCAGAGGACTTCATAAGTACAGGTACTGTACGTTGTTGCATTAATTTAAACTTCAAAAGTTTGTTTTTCTTGGACAATATGTCAATTTGAATGTATCTCTTAAATAGATTTCAGAAGATGATTCTCTATGATTCTACATTATCTCTTGCACAGGAAATGTCATGACTCTGAAGTTCCTTTCTGATTCCTCGGTGACGGGTGGAGGTTTTCAGCTGCAGTACATCGCTGTGAACTCCTCTCAGCTCTTTGACAATCACACTGATGCCTTGTCTTGATCAATGTTTAAAGCACCAAACCCACTTCTTTAATACACCCAAACCCACAACTGTGTCATTTTTTTATATTTTTATTTCTTTACCAAGGGTGCAATATTAAAGCTATTAATAATCACAAGTGTAAGTGCATTGGCCTGTGAACATTTAAATAATAAACTCTCATAAAACAAAGTGCATTTAATGCATTACAGTGTTTTATTGTAACCACAAGAAATAAGCTGAAATCTGTTTTAATAGAGCTGAAAAGTGCTTGAAATTTTAGAAACACAAGTATAATTTGTCCTTAAAAAAAGTTGTTACTGTGTCCATTCTTCAAAACTCAGAACTCATATGAAACATAACATGATACTAATACTAACCAAAAAACAAAACAAAACAATCAACAACAACAATCAGTATTTGTTAATGCAAAGTTTTTAACTGCGGTGAAAAAAGATAAATGATTCTGAATCAAAGAGATTTTAACAGTGCATGTACAATTATTCAGAGTAAGAAATGTTCTGCTTGTTAAAGCTATGCATTTCGATCAGGTTTAGCCTTTTAATTATGAAGGCTCTGTGACCCCTGTAGTGGGTCCCGGATCTTAGTTGAGAACTGCTATGATTTTTTTTCTCAATATTTATTTTTTGAATATACAGTGGTGGCCAAAATGGTTAGAACACTAGTATTTTCACCATCTAAAAAATGGTTTTAAGTCAGTTATTTCCATCTTTTGCTGTAATGTGTCAGTGGGAAATGTCAGTTTACATTTTCAAACATTTATTTTGTCATTAATTGTAATAATCCAGAGAGATTTTTGTTTGCACAAGGAGTCTGACAACAGCCAGTGCTCCACACAGAGATTTGTTCTCTTCATGAAGAAACAGAACAAACTGAGACAGACTAAATCCAGAAGAACTGTGGCAACATCTCCAAGATGCTTCAAGAGACATACCTGCAAAGCTACCTGAAAAACTGTGTGGAGCACGTCTTATCAGACTCAACAAAAATCTCACTGGAGCATTACTATTAAAGCATTAGTTCAGCCAAAAATGAAAATTATGTCATTAATGACTCACCCTCATGTCGTTCTAAACCCGTGAGACCTCCGTTCATCTTCGGAACACAGTTTAAGATATTTTAGATTTAGTCCGAGAGTTTCTGACCCTCCATTGAAAATGTATGTACAGTATACTGTCCATGTCCAGACCCGTAAGAGAAGAAAATGCTGAATAAATTCGTAATTTTTGTTATTTTTGGAGCAAAATTTATATTCGATGCTTCAACAAATTCTAACGGACCCTCTGATGTCACATGGACTACTTTGATGATGTTTTTATTACCTTTCTGGACATGGACAGTATACTGTACATACATTTTCAATGGAGGGTCAGAAAGCTCTTGGAATAAATCTAAAATATCTTAAACTGTGTTTCGAAGATGAACGGAGGTCTCACGGGTTTGGAACGACATGAGGGTGAGTCATTAATGACATAATTTTCATTTTTGGCTGAACTAACCCTTTAATTGCAAAATGAATGGTTGGAAATGTAAACTGATATTTCCAACTGACAAACTACAGCAAAAGATAGACATAACTTGAAACCAATTTATTTAGATGGTGAAAATACTAGTGTTAGCTATTTTAATTTAGGCCACCACTGTGTTTGTTTGTAAATCAATAACAATGCAATTGCTTATTGTTTGTACGTTCGTTCAACGTCCATTAACAAATGTTAACAGATATAACTTTGATTTTAAAACTTTTTAATAAGTGTTGAAGTTAATATTAACTAATGTTAATAAAAATCTGCAGAAATGCTGCTCTTTGTTTTGTTTTTATTTAATGTTAACTGTGTTTAACAAACGAGACATTATTATGAAATTTCACTCAAAACAAACAAACGACCAAGGTAACCTAATTATTTGTTCGAATTTTTATTCAAGTTTTGGCAAAGTAAGTGATCTTAATTCGTTCAATAAATAATTTATGAGAGGGCGGAGTTGACGTGGGGTTGAAGGTGACGGTTTCAACACGTCATGTTTGGCGCCAGCATTTTCGCGGGGAGTGAGGAGTGGACAGACGACGCGTAGCCTTGATCATTTACAAACATTGTTGTATAAACGCTCCCGATTCCTCTGATATAGCTCGTGTGTCGATGATCTCGCCTTCAGTGGGCGATAGCGTGTCCCCAGGCGCGAGGTGAGACATCTTGAGTCGTGTCTGTTGCTGCGTTTTGGGTGGGTAACATGATGAGGGTAACTAGCTCGCTAACTCTGCAGTCTTTGTAGGGAAAGTTTCTGTTGGATTAGATCGATTTCAGCAAAAGCGTACACGACGGTTTAAAGGTTTCAATAAACGGCACATTTTGATCTCTCTGTTTGATCTCTGCCCTACTAGTTGTACGCTCAGCGCACATTGATTACACAATAGCTTTAAGATACAGACGACATTAAGGTCTAATATTTGCATCTCGGACAGCTCAGCATATTAGGGTACACCTACCACCAAAAAACCGGTGTTTAAAAGCAGACGCATTATGATATTTGGCAGAGAGTTTGGATAATATAGATGGCGCATTGTTATTAGCCTCTCGTGCACCTGGCTAGCTAACGTTAAACATCGCATGTAAAGATGCGTGTGAGGTTTTATTCTTCCCAAATGTGTCATGAAGGTGAAATAGACGAGTTAATTTACACCTTTGTTCTTGATTTGAAGACATTATTGCCATTTGTTCACCAGAGATCTCATGTGCATCGAGAGAACACGATGTCCTGCATGCATGCATCGACTCCTGGTCACACTACCAGCATAACATTAAAATAGTTCACACATTCATGCATAGCATTCCATGGTGTATTTGTTTGGATTTATTGACTTATTATTTGCAGGAGTTTTGTTTGAGGGTGAGCGGTGGGTGTGTTTGGGGGTGTGCGGTGGGTGCGAGTTGGAGGGTGGTTTTGGTATGTGTTTTTGAAGGGTTTTGAAATGTATTTTTAAAATTTTATTTATGAACCAGAACTCCTTAAAAGAAAGCGTTTTAACATTTTATTGCATTATATTCTGGTTTGTTGTAGTCAGCGCTGTATGCATCAGTTCAGCGTGTTTCCTGTCTTTCAGGCTGTGAGGATGATGGCAGCAGTGGCTCTGTCTAGTGCCAGCCTCCTTCCTCTTCTGGAGTGTCTGGAGGATGAAGCAGCCGGGCTGTCAGAGAAGACAGATGCCTACATCACCATCGCGAAGTAAGGGTTTATCTATGGTTCTAGAGTGCGTCTTTTAGTAGGTTTTTGTCAAATGCATGAATGTCTCCTTCGTGATCTAAGCTCTTTTAGTGTTGTAGTGATACAGTTTTGTCAACGGTTACTCTGTCCACACTTTATATGAAATTGGCATTCAGGAGCTATTTTATGTTTAAAGTGATAGTTTGTCCCGAAATGAAACCTTCATGTTGTTCCAAACCCATCATTTTTTTTTTGTTCAGTATAATTAAGATATTTATATTTCCTGTTCCTCCATTGAAAATTTTTACGCTTCATAAAGTTCTTAAAGAGGTCATAAAAGAAATTCATATGAATTAATTGGTTTCATCAAAGTCTCAGACACAATAGCTTTAAATGAACACATCTAATTTAGTCACATGTATGTGTTGATCATTGTACATATATAGAGTTCACTGAATGTTAAACGGAAGCTGAGTTATTTTTGCTTGATGCTTTAGAACCAACCTCATTGGCTCTCGTGTGTCTAGTGAGCATGCAATTGGTGGTAACATTTAAAGGTATTTATATGTTAATCATGGGACTTTTGTTCTTTTTCTTTCTCCCAGCCGCCTGAATGGAGAGGAAGGGCGTCAGTTTCTGCATGTAGTTGTAAAGCATTTTGCACGTCTTAGTAAAGTCCTTTTGGTAAGTTTTTGTCTTTTATGAATTACCAGACTTGTTCATTGGAACTTTTTGAATGTAACTAAATATGAGTGTGTGTGTGCATGATATATCGAAATTATTGAAATATTGCAATATGCATATCGGAAGAGCGTGCAATATCTTAATCATTTTATTAATAGGCTACTTAAATCAAAATGTTGCAAAAGGTAAAAGTTTTAGTTTGACGCATATAGCAGAGAATTGCTTGCCGTTAAAAAGTTAAGTGCAATAAGTTGTGGAAAACAACCGTCTCGTCTTGCTGAAGCGTGCGCACAAGCCGTATCTCGCACAGCGTCTCTTCAGTTCTGCCACACACGTGCAAAGCGCACACACACAGAGTTATTCATCTTTCTTATCTCTTCCTTATGTTTGAACAGACACATACACACAGAAATATGTAAATAGTACTCATCTCGACGATCATTCTCATAAACGCAGTCGGTTATGTTTTAAATGAATGTAAACAGCTGAGAAAGAAATCAGATGTGTATCATTGTACTGGATCCGTGCAGCCGGATTTAAAGGGACAGCAGCCTATAAATATGTGCTGCTGAATATGTCACTAATGTTAATCAAACAACTAAACACCTATAACAAAGATTAATTTAAATTTAATTCATACAGTGAACACAATGCAGTGTTATTTAACACTTGATTATTAAATTGCTGTACCTGAATGTGTATTTTATCTATGCTTGTAAATTGTGTAATTTTTGTCTTTTTTTTACTGACTGGTCACTTGCCTTTAATCATGTTTGAACTTTCTCAGGCTATAGTTTTTTGCTGTGGTATATGAGGAAGGTCTTAGTGTATGGAAAGCAAAGTTACAATGATATAAAGTATTTTTTTTTTGTTTTTTTTTTGTTTTGTTTTTTTAAATGGTCACACTGATGTTAAAATGACTTTTTTTTTTTTTTTTTATGTACTGCTAAAACACTGCTGGTCACTTTCAGAAGTTATAGTGATTATTTCTTTTCCATGAAAGAATGTGATACAAATTGGTTGTATAATTACATTTTTGTAACATTTTAAAATATAATTGAAATTGATTTAAGCAATATCGCATATCGAATATTGCATTTTTTTAACAAGGTATTGCATATTGCATTTTTCTTCAATATCACACAGCCCTAATATATACACATACAGTACTTGGCAGTAAACGTGATTCTGAGATATATATAATTTTTTTTTTTGTAGTTATGAATAGGCAAGAGTTATTCTTTCAGAAAGCTATGTCTTTGCTGTGTCATCAGCCCTGCAGATGAATAATTTTTTCTTTCAGGTTCATATCTCCAGTGAGAACGAGGAGCTGTGTCAAGCCGCATTGCAAGCTTTGGGATTCTGTGTCTTCCACTCACACATTGTTTCAGTCATACCAGGTAGAGAAAAAGTTGAATTCTTTAGTATAATATACTTATTATTTTCCATGAGAAGTAGCATCCATAATCTTTTTATCTTTTTTTGCTGCAGCAAATATTTCAGAAGATATACTGTCAACGCTCTGTAATGTTGTGGTAAAATCAAAAGAGAAGTTTACATGCACTCGGGCATTATGGGTGATTTCAAAACAGAATTTCCCGCCAGAGGTGGCATCCAAAAAGGTTTGTTTACCTTTGAAATAAACCCTGTTTTTATCATCCTTTACCCCTCCATTTCCCCCTTTTTTTCTTTTTTGTGGCAAAAAATGTTGCTTTTTACATTTCAGACCCCAGAGATTCTGAAGAGTCTGGAGGCCATGCAGACCAGAGAGGTTCAGTCGATCCTCATTGAACATGAATCACTCAATGTCATAATAAGGTTTGTTGAAATTTCTTGGTAGTGCAGTCTTGCAGTGCTCTTCATATGGAGGTGCTCTTTAAATAAGGTTTGATTTATTTTTTTATTTTTTTGGTGAATGTCAGGTTGCTGGAGCAGGCCCCGTCTCAGATGGCTGCTGGAGCTGTGTGCTGGGCCAAGCTGGTTATTCCTCTGGTGGTTCACTCGGCCAATAAAGTGCGCTTGCGTGCCGCAGCAGCCCTGGAGCTGGGCTTGCCTCTTCTTCTGGAGAAGCAGCAGGAAGTGGCAACCATTGTAGAGCCCATGATGTCTTCTGTAAGTGTTTTCATTAGTTTATTTTGTTCTGCATATATGAATATATATAAATATAAATAACTGTAATGTTTCTATTGCTTTGCTGCCTTTAGATGCTTATCCCTGAAATGCAGAAGCTGTTTACATCTAAAAATGAGACTAATATGCTGAAGCTCTGGCCCTTGTTTGTGAGACTTCTGGGGAAGGTATGATATATATATATATAGTCACCAAATAATGCTGATCAGTATTTCAGTTCTGAAGTATGGGTTTCTATTGTATGTGTCTCCTTTCAGTTGCTCCACAAAGGCGGTGCTTTCATTAATTCCTTGCTGTATTTAGAGGAGTTGGGTTTCCGCAACTCTTCTCCTAATATTAAGAAGATTGCCTTCATAGCTTGGAAGAGCCTCATTGATAATTTCGCCCTTAATCCAGGCAAGTTTATTTTTCTTTGTATTTAGGTGTAATAGTCACAGTCACCGAAAATGTAGGAACATCAGAGAATTACATGGTTTGCTTTGTGGAAAGTCATTAAAATAAAGTTGTTTTAATGTTTCTCTAGGTATGGATAAAATTGCATTTTGGAGTGAATGTTTAAAAATGCTTATTCAGTAACCTCAGATGAGATGGAAATTCATTGATCAAAGGATAGCAATAGTTCATGGCTTTTTTTTTTTTTAAACACCATTGCTTTTTCTCAGCTGTTGTTTTCTAAGTTGTAATGGCTTCTCTTGAGCAGATATCCTGTGCAGCAGCAAGCGTCTAAAGCTCCTCATGCAGCCACTCAGTTCCATCCAAGTCAGGACTGAAGCTCTTCTGCTCACCAAGCTGGAGGTGTGGTGGTACCTTGTAGTCAAGCTTGGACCCAACTTGTCTGCTAACTTTGAGCAGGTACATTTCATGCTGTTTACATTGATGCAGATAGTTGTAACCATAGCATGGCCATTGACTTAAGTTACTAAGAGCAATGTATATCTCTATTCCTTCTTTCCATCACTCTGTCTTAAAGGTTGGTGTACCATTACTGCACAACACACTTCCTTCTGATTCTCCACTGCCGAGCCCGACTACACCTGCTCGAACCTCTAACCCAAGCAATGGCACCCCTAACACCCCTAAATCAGGTACAGCTCACTTCCTCTCATTGTGCTTTCATCTTATAAAGGTGATATAATGAAATTACATCCTGTAAAGTCAACATGATGTGGCAATTCACCCCATATATTTTCTAAATTCGTGTTTATAAATCTTACTGGGATCAATTTTTTTTTACCCTGACCTAATAATTTATCAAAGTCATCTTCTGCACTGACAGCCTTCTCTCTGGCGATGTTTCCTGGACTTCTTCAATCATTTAGTCAGCTTAAATCCTTCCACACAATCAACTGAAAGCTCAGATCTGCCTTCACCTAGTCAACAGCTGATGGATAGAATCAAAACCCCAGCCTACTTTTTTTTTTTTTTTTTTTTTTTTTAAACTTAAAGCTTCATCTTTCTGTTCTCCAGGCATTCCCTCCTGCAGCACACCAAGCACTACTCCTCGCATGAGTCTGAACAGCAGTATGCAGGCGGCTCAGTCCTACCGCTCCATTCAGCTCCTGGGTCTAGAGATGCTCCTACACTGGCTTGTGGGTCCGGAGGTTACAGTCACAGCAGCTAGAGAAAATCTTCAGCTCAGTCTGGGTAATCATACATTTAGTATTGTCTAGAGCTTTTAATGTGTATTTTTTATAAAAAATAAAAAATAAATTTAACATTTGATCTGCTCACATTTAATCAGATCTTTTTAATTTAACCACAAAGCTAGATCATAGATATTTGCCTCAAGTCATGGACATTTAAAAATGTATATGGACCCTCAGGGCCCCAGACTAATATTTGAGAGCAGTGGCACCAGCGCCACTAAGTTCTACAGATGGTGGCGCCAGGAGCAGATTTGGTAGCGTCGGGGGTGGTGTGTTGGGATATTCAAAATGAAGATAATTTAATCATAAAATTACTATTGTTTATACAGATTTGACAGTAAAGCACTAAGCTTGAGTTAAGATGCATACAAAATGTACTTTTATTAAACAGTAACGGGTGCAAATCTACTTTTTATATACAGAAAATGTATATATTCCACTCTTATTAAATGTACCAATATTCTTCTAGTATACGGAACTGATCAAGTTCAGTGATTGTGTGATTTAGTAGCAAATTGAAGAAAAGTTTGTGACTTTTCTTACTTCATACACAAAATGTGTAAAATTCTGACAAAATCTGATTTCTTGATGATTTGATATTTTATAATTTCAAAATATAGAGAAAAACAAATGAATTACTAATAACCCAATAAGTGCTCCTCTGCTGCTGTCTACTGGTTATATTTGTGATTTGATGTATTTTTTAAATTTTACATAAGTGTTTGTTTACCACAAAGTATATTTTGTTAATCCCATTAAAAATAACATTCAAACTGGATCATTTTAGAGATTTAAAGTGCTGGAAACAGTTGTGTGAAATGCTTGAAAGTCACTGAAAAGTGCTTGAATTTCTCTCTAAAGGTTGTACAAACCCTGAAATGAATGATGTAATACATTTGACTATTTCTACCACAGCACCATGGTTACAGTTAGTGTTACTGCTTCTGGTTTCTTGACGTATGTCAGCACTGTTTATAACAGAGATTTCTGTGCAGAATTTGAATGCTTCTCAGTAAATCTAGCAGTAACCTTGTCATGGTGCGGTGAATTCAGACGCTTCTCACTGGATCTCGCAGCTCTGCTGCATCTGTGCAGTAACAGTGTCGTGAAATCAACTTTGGCTCCCGAGTAAAGGTGTTCTGAGTTCGGACAAGTTTGTTTGTGTCACTGTCCGAGCTGATAAACGGTCTGTTGCATTTGAGAGACATCAAACGGCAAACGAAAGCGAAACTAAACTGCGCTACGTTTCAGCTGCGCAGCACAGTTTAGTTTCGCTTTCATTTAGTTTCGCTTTCATTTCATTTGCCGTTTGATGTTTCTCAAATGCAACAGAAATGGCAGCACTTATTAGTTGGGCAATGCGGTGGTCGCGCCAGTGCAACCACTCACAAAAATTAGTCATTTGGTCGCAGTCTGGAGCCCTGACCCTGTTAATACAGCCTGATATATTGAACCTTATTATTGTAATTATATGCTAATGGTGTCAGTATACCATTTGTTTCCAGAGCCCCTGACGCACCCGCTCTTTACCAGCCCTTCCTCCTTCAGTAGACATGCCTCCACCCTCATATCAGCCGTCAAAGAAGGCTTCATTACTGTGGGAGAACATGCTCCAGGTATTCAACATAATCTGCACAATGTAGCCTGGATTTAAGAGGCCAGCTTAAATTTTGTTTTAGCTGTTTCTCTTATTGCCCTGCTTGGAAGCAAAGGTCTGTTATTAATATAATTTATATCATTAGGAAATGAAAGAAATGCTGATGCTGTCCATGTTCATTGCCTGATATGAGGGTTTATTTTCCACAGAAGCGCTTCTTAGTCTCATTTGGAGCAACCTGATCTGTTCTGTCAGCACAGCAATAGAAGCTGGTATGTTAAAATTTGCTCTCTCTTAGAAAGTCCAAGATAATTTGCACAGATACTTTGTGTTGTGGATACTGGCTCATAGTAATCTATAAAGTTTTCCTGTCATTAGGTAATAAGAAGGAAAGACAGGGGTCAGAGGTTCTCACGCTGCTTCTACAGGCTTTGCAATCCATCCTGTCCTCAGATAATCTGCCTGCTGAACGTGCCCTGGTAAGATGCCACTTCATGGTGAAAATGAGCTGCTAAATGACTTGGATGCTGAAAGTGTTACCCAACATGGATGCAATCTGGCATGCTTAAAATAAACTACCTTTCAAAAGTTTGGACTCGATAAGATAAGAACTTTCTATTCATAAAAGAAAAAAATTCTGATATTAGAATGATTTTTGAAGAATCACATAAGACTGGAGTAATGGTTGTCGCAAATTCAGCTTTTCCATCACAGGAATAAATTGCATTTTAAAATATATTTAAATAAAAAAAGGACAGGTTTTACTATTACTGTTTTACAGTATTTTTAATCATAAATGCTGCCTTGGCAACCATGACACTTTAAAAGCTTTAATCTTCAAATTTCTGGGGTTGTTTTTTAGTGTATTCATCTAAAAAGGTTCTGTAGGATGAGTCAACCCTGCTGTGTGAACATATTTTTATTATTTGCTGCAGCTTTTGTTGGAAGCCACAGTTAAGGGAATACCTCAGAAGGTGCTCGGTTCTGCAGCTTATCAAGTGGCAAACATGGATGTGTTAAATGTAAGTGCCTTTTTAGTCCTTATTGTAAAGCCTTGCTAAATTTCTCAACATTTTTATTACATTTTCACCCTTTGAATTCATGCATGTCTGTATATCATGAATGTGTAAAAAGAGATTCTCTACATCTTTTCCAGGGTACCCCTGCACTTTTCCTAATACTTCTATTCTCCAAGAGTAACCAGCTCTCATCCTTTCTTGAAGATGAGAGGTAAGCATAAATCCTTCAAAATAAGTATTTTGTTCCAGAGATTTTTTGCAATAAACCTCTTAAAAGAGCAGTAGTACTCATATTTCTGTTTATGTTGAGTTTGTTTGCTTAACTGGGGCAACATTTTCTTGCATCTGGCAGGTTTTTTTCAAGCCTGGAAACCCTTGTGAGCTGTGGGTTTTGTGGACCTACATCGCCCCTGGCATTTGGAGAGGCTGTTTTAGGAGCGATTAGTGGGTGTGTGGAGGCTGTTAAGAACAAGAAACAGCTCTGGAGGATGTGGAGCGCGGTGGTAAACCCTCTGACGGACACCATCACTCAGGTATTAAACGCAGATCGTCAGTGCTGTAGAATGAATGTGCATTTCAGTGCCAGTCAAACCTTGTATTTCACTACTAAGTGATAAATCACCGTTCCAACACAGACCAATGAAGTGAATCAAGGAGATGCTCTGGAGCATAACTTCAGTGCCATTTACAGTGCCTTGATGTTCCCAGTTATTCACCTGCTGCCTGGTTCGCCCCTGCCCCAAGTAAGAGATCATTTTGGATACATTGCAGATGCTTTCTGCAGTATTATGCAAATGCTTCATATGACATTGACTTTTTTTTTTTATAGACCACTCAGAAGGCCATGATCGGTACGTGGTCCAGGCTTTACAAGGCATTTGCTCGCTGCTCAGCTTTGGTAGCCACAGCAGAGGAGAACATATGCTGTGAAGAGCTGTGTGCCAAGATCTCTGCCTCTCTTGACAGCGACGCTCTGAAAGTATGGCCTTTTCAACTATGTAGTAAAGTGGAAGATTTATTCAGTTGGGCACCTAATTGGAGTGTTAATTTTTTATATATATATTTTTTGTTTTAGAATCTGCAGATGTTAGATGCAATGGCAAATATCTTGCTGATCATCATTGAGAGTATGGACTTCTCTCCTTACACCCCACAGTTCCAGCAGAAGATGAAATGTGAGGCCTTTGTTTCAGTTCCAAGTGGCCAAAGTTGTGTAATGGCACTGTGTCACTATTTTTTTCATGTTCATCTTCATAGCTCCTCGTACACCTTTGAGATGGATACGCAAGAGAAGCAAAGCTCTGGGGAATCTCTCGACCTTCCACACTCTCCTAATGCAGACTCTAGATGCTTTCCTGTCTGTGGACCTCTCTGAAGCATCTGTAGAGTCCACCAGTGGAGTTTTCAGTGGAATTGGCTTGACGCTGGTCTCTAACTTGTCAACACTTTTCACTAATATCACTCTACCCACGTTCATTCAAGAGGTGCTGTCCACCCTCACCAAACCACTCGCGCACATTTTTGAACAGTTCTCCAGGTGTGTGACGTTTTCTTATCCTTCATACTTTGAACAATCTTTTTTGTGGAGTTTTTTTATACTTTATACTTTGAACTCGCGCTCTTTTTGTTATTGTCTTACTCATGATGAACCATCAAAGCTCAGTGCGACACTAGGAACCCAGGTAAGAATTGCTATCTGTGAATTTGAAATCGAAACCAAAGGTCTGATGTGTAGTCTACCACAAAATCAGCCATATAGGGCAATTTTTTGAAAATGCGATTATTATATAACTGAAAGCGGAATAAATAAGCTTTCCATTGATGTATGGTTTGTTAGAATATGGCAATATTTGGCTGAGATGCAACTATTTGAAAATCTGGAATTTGAGGTTGCCAAAAAAACAAAATATTGAGAAAATTGCTTTTAAAGTTGTCCAAATTAAGTCCTTAGCAATGCAAATTACTAATCAAAAAAATAAGTTTTGATATGTACAGTAGGAAATTTACAAAATATCTTCATGGAACATCTTCACTTACTATCCTAATGATTTTTCATCATCTGCCCTCATGACTGGTTTTCTGGTTTAGGGTCACATAGGTAGAGTTAGAAAAGGCATATTTATTTATTTGCTATCTGTCTCATAGTTGGAGAAACTGGCCACGGACCTGCTTGGCTGCCTTCAGACGCAATCAACTCTGCATGACGATGAGATGCTTGCCATGTTGTCTCCCTTGCTTTGTGTGCTTTTTCCGCACAAGAGCAAGCAAATTCGTTCTGTGGTCACGCAGTTCTGGAATGCCACCTTTGGAAATGCACTCACCTTGACGTACCCTGAGCCTCTCAAGTTCGTTTTCATGCCATTGTTGGGAGTTTTTTTGTAAAATGTAGTATAGGCACATTTTTCAGATCTTTAATTCAGCAAGTATGCTTGTCTTAAAATGAATTCTTATTGTTTTTTCTTTTTTTTAATATGCACCCCCCTCCCCCAGGTCTGTTTTAAGTCAGGCTAAGCAAAAGACTCCATTGATTTTACCTGGTTTTGAAGCCGTTGATGCACCAGATGATTGCAGCGGAGCGTATTCGGTACGTTCAGTGTTTCATCCAGCACAAATGATTGTCCCTATAGTGATGTAATATGTGAAGAACACAGAACTGTAAACACAGTAAATTTAGCTCAGTCAAACATGTTGATCTTTTTGTTCCTAAGCGAGTTCTAAACGTGTTGTGTTCTCTAATCAGAGTGAGAGTTCTCAGCTGGACCCACAGATCAGCGGGGTGAAGATGACCTCTGTGGGAAAGAGGGACTCTCTTCTGGCGAGGGCAGAAGAGCTTAAAGGAAGAGGCTCTGCAAATGCAGCAAAGCCAGTGTCTGTAAGTAATAAATGAAAATGCATCAAAACTTGAAAATATCAATGCTGGCTCTTAATTAGCAACCAGATCCCTCAATTCACCTGTTGCCTCTTTAGGTAAAGCTGGATTTTGGATCACCCAAGCCCTCGAAGCGAGAAGCTATTGAGGAGGAGGCGTCAGTGGATTTTGTTTTTATTCCCCCTGAGACAAAGGAGAGAGTGCTAACTGAGCACCAGAAAGAGGTTAAAAGGACTAAACGGTAGGTTTGGTCACAGTTTTTTGTGGTGTAGCAGATCTCTAAAATTGTAAAGGCAGTTTTTTTTTTTTCCCTTTCATTTTTTGTGAATCCTAGTGATGTCTCAGTGGTCATGTCATCGTTAAGCTTCTTTAAGCTTTTTGAAAATAAGAAATTGTCAAGACTGATGTTTTTCCTGTTCTGACTCTAAATTCTGCCTTGATATTTGTTTGCATAGGTTGACATTCCTGCATTGTATAATAATCTGGATGCCTCCCTGGACACCACAGCCTTTTCACAGTATACTCAGAGTCAGGAAGAGTCCATGTATGTATCGGAATTCTGGCTGTGTTTTTGATTTGTTTAATATATATGTGTAGATGTCAATAAATAATAATAATAATAATAATAATAATAATTATTTTTTTTTTTTTTTTATTATTATTATTTTTATTTTTTTTATTGTTTTTATTTTTTTTTTTTTGGGGAATTGTTGAAAGATGATGAGGATGATCAAGAGGAGGAAGGCTGATATTCAGCTGAAGGTAAAAAAGCGTTTTTAAATTTTTGATTATGTGGAGAATATGCACGCATGCTTTTTGATAAGGGTATTAATTGGTTCTAATGTTGTTTCCTTCCCCCAAGGAGGTTGCCACAACTGAGGAACCAACCACAGATGTTAAACTAATCCAAGAAGGCACCGGGTCGGTCGTAGAAACACCAGAGAAAGCTACACAAAATAAAGATCAAACTTCAGAGAAGAATCGATCACCATCCGGTGACGTCTCAGTTGATGTGAGTGGGCAAGAGAAAAGTGGACTTGAGGGGACCAGCCCTAATGTTTCAGGTTCATCTGATATGATATCTGGTACACCACCTAAACCCAATAGGAGGCGTCAGTCTTTCATAACCTTAGAGAAATATGTTGATGGGAAATCACCAAGTCCTGCAAGTGCTGCATTTACTGGTCCGCACATTCGCAAATCAAGTAGACTGAGTTCTTCAAAGGCATTAGAGGCTACTCCAAATGACTCACAACTTCAGACTACAAAAGAGGACTCCCGAAAGAAGAGCAGCAATGACCCATCTGCTCAAAATGAGGAAGTGAAAGACAAGATGTCTGCAGGAGGTCATCGTGATGAAGGTACAGATGAAGAAGAGGATGATGTGGTCCCAGATACCCAGACCCAATTATCTGGTGACAAAAGTCCTGTGTCCAAAGCCAGTGTAGAGGAACAAGATTCTCCTGAAAAAGATTCACAGATTCTTGCTGATTCTCAAGCTAGTCAAGAACCAAGAAGGTCAGGGAGACGTCGAAGTAAACCTGTACGCCCAGGGGAAGATCCAGGGGAGATGAAAAGCAAATGTGAAGAAGTTGCAGATTCTCCAGTGACAAATACACAGAAGCCCATACTGTCTCCAACAATTAGCACTTTGACTGGAAGGAGGAGAAGTAAGGTTATTGAGGACAGTAAAGTTGGAGACCAGTTGAACAATAAAGGAATAAAAGGAGAGCTTAGCCAAAGTAATTCACAGATTTCCTCTACAGAATCTTCACAGGCACCAATATTTATGCTTGGTAATAAAGAACCAAGCCAGACTGTGTCCTCTTCTGATAGTTCTCCTGTAACTCAGTCTGAGAGCCAAAGCAAAGAGAGATTGTCAACTCTCAGTGAGTCTGAGGGTCTGTCACCGGGTAGACCTACGAGGAAGACTAGAGCGCACCTTGAGGAATCCACAGACAAGGAGGCAGATGAAAACTCTCAAAACGATCCTCATAATGCTGCATCCACTTTGAAAAAGAAACATTCACACACACCTGTTTCCGATTCTGAGGCTGATAGCCAGCAAACTGCCCGAACGCGAAGAACAAGGAGATCTGAATCTCAATTACTGGAGCTGGCTGGTTCGCAGACCAAAGACGACTTGAGTCAGACAGGCTCTCAAACACTGACAGTGGTGAAGGGTAGAGCTATGCGAAGGAGAACTGCAGAAGAAGAGACAGACCATAGTACTAGAGATGCCACATCAACTGTAAATGCTGAGGAGATAAGTGCAAGCCAAGATTCCTCAGAAGGTCTTGGTAGATACAGAACTAGACGCTCTAAAGGTTTGTTGGCTCCTACTGACAACACAGAGTCTGAAAACTCTGATAACCGACAAGATGGACCAAGGCCTAAAAAGAGACCACGGAAACCATTACCCACGGAGGTGCCGCCAGTTGCCACAGAGCACACAGTTACCGAGATGGTGCCAGATAAGGAGGGTGTTAATGTTTCAATGGAGATGTCAGAGGATGAGGCAGATATTGAAACTAGTTTGAATATTTTAGTCATTGAGACTGAAGAACTTGATCAAAAGTACAAAGAAGAGGTCCCTGCCCCTGATGGTGTACCACATGAACAGATTACCTCAGAAAAAGAAGCAGAAGATGTCAAAACTAAGAAAGAACAGAAGACTGAAACTGATAATAAGGAGGTCATTAGTGTGAAAGCAAAAGGTGAAGCATTGAATTCATCTTTACAGATTGGATCAAAAGATTTAAACGAGAAGACTAACATTCCGCATAAATGCCCACATACCAGGGGACGGGGCCGTGGGCGTAGGCGATCTAGAAGCTGCAACTGCTTTTCAAACAACCGTGACGTGTTCTCACAGGACAGCGACTTCCAAGAATCTCAGGATCTGAAAAGTGAACAGGTTCCACTTGTCACTGATGCCCTGAACTCTCAACCTGAGCAGTCAAGCTCAACTTCTATAGCAGAGAAAAGCGAGAGCTCAGGAATTGCAGATGTCCCAGATGCAACGGTTCAGCCATTTTCAGCCTTACCCGCTCCACTCCCATCTGAGGTTTTTCCTTCTGAAAGTCCCATTGCAAAGCTTGGTGTAATTGTTTCTCAGCTGTCTGAAGCAGAGGAAGGAACACAGCTTGAATCATCCAAAACAAAAGGGGAATCGAACAAGGAGCATGTAGAGCTCCCGGAGGCAGAGACAAAGCAGTTGGAGAGTTCTGGGTGCACAGGTAGTCAAAAGCACAAAGAAGATGGATTGGAAAACACTTCAGTAAGTCAAGAACCTCTCCAGAGTTCAACACCTCAAGACACATCTCCAAGTCAAGGTCGCCCAGTGGAAGATGCACCTATATGCCAAGAGCAGCTAGAGTCTTCCCATGTCCAGCAGGAGGATGCTGTTAACCCAGCAGTGAAGGAAAGTGAAGACCTTGCTGTTTCTGAGCCGAGTGGAGAAAAGGTTATACTGCCAGAAGAGTCAAATGGCAAAGAACTGCTTGACAAGGATGTTACTCTTGTTGTGAAGGATGAAGACGCTCAGATAGACAAACGGGATCCTACTTTGGACCCACAAGAAGAGACGTCTGTACCCCCTGAAAGTAGTACCTCTGGAGCCTGTTTAGATTCCCCGCCCAAGCCTAAACCTTTGGACGCTCTTAGTGGTGAGCTGGAGCCTGGCCAGAGTCCGAGCAGAAACCGATCTCGTGGCTGGTCTCCATCTGCTTCTCCATCCACCAGTATTCTGAAGAAGGGGCAGAAGAGAACATGTGAAGAGGATACACCCTCCCCTCTTCCTAAGGTATTTGGCAGTATACTATAATATTTAGTAAACTAAAATGCATGTAATGTATACTAATTTTCTCTTTTTCTAAAACGTTCTTTTGCAGTCTCGTCGAGTGTCTTTTGCAACTCCAATTTATCATCAAGAACTTGCTGATGATATTGATCGACGTAGTCCAGTTGTTCGCACAAGCTCACCTAGGTCCAAAGTCTTGAGTGGACAGTCGAAGGTGTGTGATGAGTTTTGAAATCGTTGGATATAAAACTGATTAGATTTAAGTTTTCATGGCCTATCGTTTAATTTCTTCAATTTTATTACAGTATATCACTACACCCACAAAAGGATATACAAGTCTAAGTCCACGTAACCTCCGTAGCCCTGGATCCAAAAGCTCTAAAAAATGCCTGGTAATTATTTTCTTGCCTTGTACTTAAATTGCAGATTTTTTTTTTTTTTTTTAAATATAAAGTCTGCCTATTAATTTTTTTTCTTAATTCTGAGAAGTTAAGACTAAAGCTACAGTTATTTTTCATGTTATTCAGTTGCATCAGACTTCAGTGTATTTGAACAGTAGTCCAAGTGGAAATGGTGGTAAAATGTTCCTCTTCTCTTTATCATAGATTTCAGAGATGAGCCAGGAGCCACGTCCTATTGCTAAAGATTGTGTTTATCCAGCACTTGTTGCCTGCTCTACCCCTGTAGAGGCTGTTTTACCACACATATCCTCCAACATGTGGTAATCCAGATCACCCATTTCCCCTTCCTCTTTCATACATCTTGGCTTCAGTTCATTCCCCAGTTTTAATTTTATATCCTTGTGTACTACAAATACATCAAAGTATTGATAGAGTGGTATAGCTGACAGACGTCTCAGTTGTAGTACACGGTGGTAGATCTGAAGGTTGTTTTCTGGGGTATTAATGTAAAGAATGTAAGTAATTGGCATACCTGTTTATTTCTTTGTGTTTAGGTCTCGTGGCTTTGGTCAGCTTGTTAGAGCAAGAAACATCAAAACGGTTGGAGACCTGAGTGCCCTTACCCCAAGTGAAATCAAGTCTCTACCTATTCGCTCGCCTAAGCTGTCCAATGTGAGGAAAGCACTTAAAACCTACCATGAACAGCAGGTAATTGTGTATCTTGCATTAGTATCTTCTCCTTTATTATGGGAGATAATTTCTAATTTCTCACATTTGGCTGTACAGAGAAAAGGGCATTCTGATGACCTAAAGAGTTTTGACGAAATGGAGAAAATGACATCTGAGCCTGAAGAGATGGAGCTTCCTCAAAACCAAGAGGAGCTGCAAACACAAGGAGAGGCTCAAGGTTAGCTATTTTATTTCTTCTGTCAACTCCATCTTCGGCGACACTTTTCAACATGACAACTTCTCATGACTCCCAACTTTTTTCCAGATGACAGACCATCAGAAGTGGAAGCAGATTCAGAACCGATGGCTGAGGAGGACAAGTCTTGTGATTTGCTCTCAGATGTTGAAGCCCTTAGTGGACGCCTAACTTCAGAGGAGCTTGGTCGCTGCTCACCCGAACAGCTGGGCCTGATGCATGAACATCTGAGTGGAATGATGAGAAGCATTGTGACCCACATGCAGACCCGCTTGCGGAGTAATCTTGATGATAGCTTGCCATGAGGACATACAGACGTTTTCCTGACATAAGGATTCAATTTTAACTTGAAGATTAACAGTGGACTGCTCATTTCTCAAGTTTTAGCTTGAATTTTAGATTAGATGACTTTCTAATTATGTTCTTTCAGAGAATAGACTTTAATGGCCGAAAGCCATTTCCATTGCTACTTAAGTGTCAATGTATTTTATGGAGTGATTTTTAAGACTGTAAAATTGTGCTGAGATGCCAAGAAAACTTTTTAAAAAAAAATAAAGTTATAGTATTAATACAATTTCTTTCTCTTTTTCATTTAATGATTTGAGGGATTTTTTTTTATTAATAATAATAATAATAATAATAATAAACTTTATTTTTCTATAGCGCCTTTAAAAGTTACATCTCAAAGCGCTTTACCAAGGCATATAAAAGAAGATCAATAAAAAACAAATGAAAAATACCTTGAATTGACCATCAGGGAAAACTACATATACATTATGCTAACCCGAAAAAATACGTTTTAAGAGAACATTTAAAAATACTAAGGGATTCAGCCTGTCTGATTTCGTAGGAAGAGAAGTTCCAGAGTTTAGGAGCCACAGAAGAGAAAGTCACCCCATAGAGCGTAAACGAGTTTACAGGAATAGTTAAAAAGCCAGAATCCGATGAACGAAGATTGCGCATTGGGGTGTAGACAGTTAAAAGTTCAGTCAGATATTCTGGAGCTAAACCATGCAGGGCCTTGTATTAAGCATAAGAATTTTAAAATCAACGTGAAACCTGACCGGAAGCCAGTGCAAGGACTCCAAGACTGGAGAGATGTGCTCACTTGTCCTGGAACTTGTCAGGACTCTGGCAGCTGCGTTTTGAACATACTGCAATCTGCCTAAAGTAGATTTCGAGACACCCCCCCAGCGAGCAAAGCATTACAGTAGCTATTCGAGGAAAAGACAAACGTATGATCCGTTTTTTCAGCCACTGAAAAAAGACAACATGGGACGTAGTCTTGGAAATGTTTCTAAGGTGAAAAAATGTATACTTTTTAACCATGTTCTGACATGAGGATCAAAAAGTTAAGTTTGAATCAAATATCACCCCCAGATTTTTGAATTTTGCTTGAAACTCCCATAATAGACCCATCCATCTTTAAAATTTAAGATATTAGCTTTACGTATTTGATGGGGTGAACAATCAGCATAACTCAGTCTTGTCACTGTTGAAACAGAAAGAAATTGAGAGACAATCCATATTTTTACCACTCCAATAGCAATCACTTATAATTAAACCACCAAATTAAAAATACATATCCATGACAGGAAATAGATTGACTGCAGAAGTGTGGTGTCCTTTGTTAGTTACAGACTGTAAAATTGTGCTCTAGAGTGCAAGAAAACCTCTTGAAATTAAAGTTCTAGTAAGCATTGTTTTTCATCTAAGTGACGTAACCTTGATAAGCCTGGATCCAAAAATTTAAAGAATGCCTGGTAATTATTTTCTTGCCTTGTACTTAAATTGCGGAGTTTTTTTTTTTTTTCAAAATATAGCGCTATTCATGTTTAAAAGTTAATTTCTGAGAAGTTAAATGCCTAAAGCGACAGTTAACTTGTCACTGTATTCAGTTGATCAAGAGAAGAAAGAATTTGAACAGTAGACAGTGGAAATGGTGTTAAAAATGTTCCTCTTCTCTTTACATTTTCAGAGGAGCCAGGAGCACGTCTATTGCTAAAGGATTTAAAAATCCAGCACTTGTGCCGGCTCGAAACCCTGAGAGGCTGTTTTTACAAAAAACCACACAGATCCTCCAACATTGGTAATCCAGATCACCCATTTCCCCTTCCCCTTTCATAGTCTTGGCCAGTTCATTCACAGAAGCGTTAATTTTATATCCGTGTGTACTTTCGTATAGCTGACAGAAAGTCTCAGTTGTAGTACACGGTGGTAGATTGAAGGGTGTTTCAGTAAGAATGTAAGTAATTGGCATCTGTTTTATTTCTTTGTGTTTTCGTGGCGTCAGCTTGTTTAGAGCAAGAAACATCAAAACGGTTGGAGGATGAGTTTGAAATCACATATTCGCGTCGCTAAGCTGTCCAATGTGAGGAAGCACTTAAAAAACCTACCATGAACAAAATTGTGTATCTTGGCAGATGTTCTTCTCCTTATTATGGGAGACATTTGGGCTGTACAGAGGAAAGGGTCTGATGCATAAAGAGTTTTGACGAACTGGAGAAAATGACATCTGAAGAGATGCTTCTCAAAACCAAGAGGAGCTGCAAACACCAGGAGGTGGAGGCTCCAAGGTTAGCTATTTTTTTCCTTCTGTAACTCCATCTTCGGCGACACTTTTGAACACTGACAATCATGACTTCCAGTTTTTTTCGAACATGACGCGATCATCGAGAAGGGAAGCAGATAGTAGCAACGATGGCTGAGGACAACGACTTTGAGTTTATCAGATGAATTGAAGCCCTTAGAAACGCCACTGTCAGAGGAGCTTGGTCGCTGCCCACCCTAACGTCGCTGATGCACATGAACTGAATCTGAGTGGAATGATGGAGATGTTAACCCATGCAGAACGCTGCGGATCATAGTTGTGAAGCTTTGGGACATACAACGTTGCACCCCCCAGAAGGATTAATTTTAACTTGAAGATCAACAGTGGACTGCTCATCCAGTTTTCTGAAATTTAGATTAGATGACTTTATTAATTATGTTCTTTCAGAGAATACCGTTAATCAGCGAAAGCCATTTCCATTGGGTCTTTGTCACTTAAGTGTCAATGGATGTTTGAGTGATTGAAGAAAAAGTTGTGCTGAGAGGCCAGAAAACTTTTAAAAAAAAATAAAGTTAAGTACTTTTACTACAATTTCTTTCTCTTTTCCAATATTTGAGGGCAATTTCTTTCTCTTTTTCATTTAATGATTTGAGGGATTTTTTTTTTTAATAGATTGACTGCAGAAGTGTGGTGTCCTTTGTTAGTTACAGATACAAATGATTTTATTGGTGTGAAGCCCCACTTCACAAGGTTTTAAGGTTTTGTTGGCATTAAATGCATTAGTTAACATGAACTAACAATTCTACATTATTTTTTTTCATCTTAATTAGTTTGACATACTAATACATTTTTGTTTTTTAGTATTTGATTGAATTAAAAACATTTTTTTTTAGGTTTAAACTTAATAGGTTAAAAAAAATTCTTCAAGTGAAGTTAATGAATGGGACCTTAGTTGACTGGTGAACCATCAAGCCAGTACACTCTGGAAGTGAACATTATGTGATGGTAAAGGAATATTCTTGAGTTATATACTATAATAGGGATATTTCACAAAATTCTGTATTTTACTTGCTTTCATGTTGATCATCTTCAAACATATAAAGATACTTTTTATTTCTCATTTTTGTCCCACTCAAGCAAAATTTTCTTGCTTCAAAAAAACAAAAACCATTTAATACAAATCTTCTAAAGAGACGTGATTGCTTAATGTGATAAACATTTAATTACGTTTTTTTTTTTAACCATCAATCAATGCACATAGATCATTTAATATATGATATGTTAAATTAAAAGTGTGTTTGTTTTTTGTTTCTTGTTAATTTGTGTTGCTTTTTTTTTGTAATTTCCAAAGCGTAAAAATTTTGGTCAAGGGAATTTTAATAGACAGACAAAATTGATTTTTGAAAGTTTTGAATGACATGAGGTTAAGTAACAATTTTTTTTTTAGTGAACTGTCACTTTAAGATTTTTTAAAGTTCAAAAGGAATTTCAACCTTTTGTTGTTGATCAGTTTAAAAAAAAATAGAAAAAAGAACAAGATCCATGACAGGAAACAGATTGATTGCAGAAGCGTGGTGTGCTTTATTAGCTACTGATTCAAGGTATACATCTTCCTCTAACCCCACACCTACAGAATCAAAGAAACAAAACACAAATAGTGGCCAGCCTTCAGCAAGGGAGGGAGGAGGCTTGTTTTTAACATCAATGCATTTTCACTTTAGAGGAAGTGATGGCCTGTCCTCAACGTATTCATGTTTATTTTTTTCCTTTTCATATGGCAACCTTAGTGCCGATGTTCGGTTTTTATAAAACACTGAATTTCGGATTTTCCTTTTTCATGTATAAAGTGAACCGTGAGCCCATCTCTCGTTGTGCAAATGTTTCAACTTTAAAACTTTCAGGATGGCCTTCTTTGACTGTAGTGTGATTGCAATATACAAAAATAATGGGCTCCAGTTACTTAACTGTTAGAATAGAACAACAAAGATAAATACAATTGTCTGTGACTTAAATAGGTATGTATAGTTTGTCAGTTTCTCATGCCACAACCACAAAAGACTTTGTGACATGGGCACAAAATAAATTTCCCAACAGTAATGAGGACAAACAGTAGCGGAACTACTTGACTAACAATAGTAAACATAAAATAGCTTGTTCTGAGTGGATATCAAACTCCGTCATCCACAGGGAGTTTGAGAGCGCAGTAGTTGTATTTAGATGGCTTCCACATAGTTGGCAGGGAGCATACCGGTCTTCCCAGTACGCTGCACAGTGCCATACATCCAGCCCTCATCGATAGACTGCACGTTCACAATTACATCACCGTCCTTGAAGGACACTTCATCATTGTCTGCAGCAGGGTAGTCATACATGGCACGGACAGTTTTCTGTTGAAGAGAAAAGGGACAATATTAAACGACCAACTTCACCATCAAATACACAGTGAATATGTAGGGTATATGCATACACATACGATATTAGCATTATTCTACCATGACAGTGAAACTGGCAGTGATCTCTCAGTACTTACTCCAGTGGTTGAGGGATGTGAGGGGACAGAAGAAACAGTGGTCTGTTGTGTTGCCACAGAGGAGGATCTCTGCTGAACCTCAGTTGTCTTGGTCTGTGTGTAACCTACATGGCACAACAGCACAGGTGTAATTGTATATATTTCTATGTCACTTGTTAGCGTTCAGATTTTGGACTTTTTTAACTTTCTACAAGTAGATTTTAATCATTATTAGTAATAGAGTGATGGTAGGCCAGATCAACAGTATTACAATACATTTTAAAGCCTCAGCCGTTACTACAGAATGAAATCCTGTAGCATAGTGTACACTTAAGTTTGAGATGTGTATAACAGCATTTGAGACACAAGCTGTTATGGAGGTGATTATATTTATATATATATATATATATATATATATATATATATATATATCAAAATTTGATCAAGACTTGATCAAGATGGTGTAACATTTGGACTTGTAACCAAAAGGTCGCAGGTTCGAGTCTCGGTGCTGGCAGGAGTTGTAGGTGGGAGGGAGTGAATGAACAGCGCTCTCTTCCACCCTTAATACCCATGGCTGAAGTGCGCTTGAGCAAGGCACTGAACCCCCAGTTGCTATGGAATATAGCTGCCCCCGGGTGTGTGTTGGTGTGTTCACTTCTCACTGCTGTGTGTGTGCACTTGGATGGGTTAAATGCAGAGCACCAATTTCGAGTATGGGTCACCATACTTGACAAATGTCACGACTTTCACTTTCACTTTCACATTATTTTTAAATTCAGTTTTGATGGCAATTTCATCCAGTGGTAATTGGGTGAAAACAGGAAGTTAATCCTACACTGAAACTGGTTTAATGTATATGTATGCCAATATGTTCAATATAAATCAACGTTATGTCACCCCCCCCACACACACACACAAAAAAAACAAAGATGTCACTACCGATACTCCACCAAATGTTTCAGTAGTGACTGTTTCAGTTGTGACAATTTTTGATACTGTTGAACCTAGCTCAAAGATGCTAATCAGCACATGGTTAGCTAGCACAGTTCTGAACAGTGGTATACATAAAAACTAAATTTTATGGAATAGCTCCCAAAAAAATTTGCTTAATTGCAGAAAAAAGGTGTTCGGTAGTGACATTCCTTAGAGTTACACACAGATTTTTCAGATTTTGAACACATTTACCTCAAAATTATGAGACCTATCTACTCACAGCTTATAGCCATGAGAGAGGGGGACACAGTTATATTTCCTGATCATACATTTATGGATTTAGTTAAAATCAGTCTCGGCCAATGGAATAAAACATACACTGTTTCTGTAGTGACATGAAAAATGTGGGACATTTTTTACATAAAGTTTCATGATTTACAAAGAGAAAAAAAAATCTATATAAGTATATATATAGTATATATATATATATATATATATATATACTTTACTTTATATTAAAAGAATCAGACTCAGAAAGATACTTTTAAAAACAACAATTGAAAAAAAAATACAATAAAATTATTTTAATATCATTTTCATAAGTTGAAATTTAGGGGTTAGGGTTCAGGACAGCCACCTCTCAATTAAAAGTACCCAGTAAATGATGATTTTATATTATTTATAATATTAAGTTTACTAATATTTTAAATATTATTGTGGGTTTCAATTAAAACCCTTTGCCATTATTCACTCAACTCAGTAAATCTTTAAAAACACTAACAATTTAAGAACACAGCAATTTAAATCTTTAGCATATTAATTTCCATTTTTTAAATTTTTGTTTTTGGTAATATTGTAGAGCCTTACTTATATAATTATTGATTTACATTTTTTCTTTTTTATATATTTATTATAAAAAATACAACTGAATTTTGATGTCCACATTTGTTGGTTTTATCGGCCCAATTTTAGTATCATGGGAGACCCGGATTTAAATTTCCCTTGAATTCATATATATATAGAATTCAATTATATATACACACACACTATAGTTCAAAAGTTTGGGATCAGAACAATTTTTTATGTTTTTTTTAAAGGAGTAATGGCTGATGGAAATTCAGCTTGGCCTCTTTATATTGTAATAACATTTTGCAAGATTACAGTTTCTTTTCTGTATTTTTGATCAAATAAATGCAGCCTTGATGAGCATAAGAGACTTCTTTAAACAACATTACAAGTCTTACTGACCCCAAACTTTTGAACAGCAGTTACATTAAAGATTTGTCCATCTTTAATGTAACTGAAGAAATGTAATGTAACTGATAAAATTTAAGTAGCGAAAGATTCTTTTCTTCCATATTGTGACATACAGCTAAATTTTAAATGAATTACTGAGAAAGAAAGAAAAATGGAATGTAGACTTGGTTCTACCAACCGGTTGTTAACTGAATTTTGGCATGTGGGCATTTCACTCAATAATGAATGCAAGCTTGCAGTCGATTGCAAGAAAGGGATGGAGTGTAAGTGGACCTAATGTTTGGAGAAGTCTGGCATACGTCACCAGAGAGAGACGTCTAGCGTTTCACTATAAGATCCAGTCATGACATTTTGATGAAAAATGTCAAAAAAAGTTTTCAAAATTAAACACATGGATGAATCATTTACAAAAAGATTAATTGTAAAATTTAATTTATTGATAATTCATTTATATAAAGATTTTAAATAAAATTTATTTTTCGGATATAATGAAGCCATTGCTGTAGAGGGATGCGTGGTGGTCCACGTTCTCAGACACCTCTGACTTCTCATCGCCCACACCACTCATTGCGCTGGTGGAGCGGGAGTGCTCCTTACTGCGACGCTGGGCTTGGACTGAACAATGGGACAATCATGTCAGCATTACCTCCTCTTTGACAGACTGTCCTCAATCAAGGAAGGTGGCAGATGCATATATATCCACAGTATAGTATAGGGTGTACAATCAACAGGTCATTATACAGTTTGGTGGTCATTAACAAGTGCAGGTGAGTGGAGGATGTCACAACTGCCCAATCACAACCAAGTATTCCCGAGAGCTGTTCAAATAAGGCCTAAAGGCCCCGATATACTCAAAACAAAATTCATTTTCATTCTTCATTTAGGGGTAAAACGAAGTTTGAAATACATGTGCAATGAATATGTAAATATGTGCTTTGTGCTTTCCTCAACAAAATAAACACAACAAAAATGAAGAAAACAGCAAGCACTTTTTTTTATATAAAAAGCACTTTGATCACAGCAACATGGGTATGTTTGCACAAGCTCTGCAAATTAGCACTCCCATGATGTCACGTCACATGTATTTAAATGGCACTTTATTCAATATATTAATCAGCAATATTAAATATAAAAAACCAGTGTCAGTGTCTCAGAAGCACAACTTTATTTGCTACTATAAAGCGACTCTCCACTGTTTTTTTACCCACAGACATCTCACCTCCAAGGACAAAGTGAACCCAGAGAAAAGTTACGTAGGAAAGAAGGCGGAGCCTCAGTGCACACTTCCTATGACTTTATTGTCATGGACCAATGGTGGTATGAAGGTGTTTTGCAGTCGGTACGAACTTTTACGGAAAGTTCACTTTGGCAAGCTGTTTCAAACTTCCAAAACACAAAACAAACATTTTGGCCTGATTTTGTTCGAAATGACATCAGTTCATTCTTCGATTTCGCTTGAAGTGTATCGGGGCCTTAAGTCCAGTGACAGCAGAGGAGTGTCCTACCTGACATCATGTGAAGACTTCTGGACTGGATGTTGTCCTCGGCAGGGTCATAGTCAAAGACAGAGCCGGGGTTTGTGCGCCACACACGCAGATCTTTGAGAAAAAGGAAACCTAGTTTAGTGAATGTCTCATTATGTTCCTGTGTATATAATTCTTTACATATTGTAAGCGGCATGTTTTTCTATATTTATAGGAAGAGAATTCTGTTTCTAAACTCAAGTGTGTTTAGTGTGTACAGAACACAGCACATGTCAGCTGACCGGTGGTGGTCTCCTGATCGTGCTCCTCTGCACGTCTCCTCTCCATCTCCACCACACGTCTCTGGATCCCACGGTAGCTGATGTCACTGAAGTCCTGGGTGTTCCTCTTCACGCGCTCAGTGACGGGGTCAGAGATGGTGGGGGTGAAGCTGCCCTTACTCTTCTCAAAGTCCTGGTGGTATCTGACCTGAGAAGACCCACAGACAGCAATACATGAGGCAGGAGACACACAGAAACTGTTACAGCAAACATTGGTTTAAAGTGGACATTAAATGAAATATACTATAGAAAAATCAGGTCATTGCAACATATTGAGAAAGGTATGGATTAAAAAGCCATATTACTCCAGAAATGATACGCTGGGTTTCTTTAACACGTCTCATCTCAGGGGTGTCCAGCACAAAGGCGGCCTTGCCCTGCACCTGCTTACGGAAGCTGTCCGAGTACAGAACCTGGACACGAGACAACACAGAACATACATATATCAGAAACCAAATCATTCTGGAATATGATTTTGTATCAAGACCCTGTGGAAGACACACCAGGAAATCAGGACATTTGACAGACAAATGACATGAACACCCTGGGTGTTATTGTGATTTCAGACAGATGAATTAGAAGGGTCTTCAGAGGGCTGGATTAAAAGTAGACGGGTCCTGAGATGAAGGTTTGTAGTGATGATGATCAGTTACAGCATTAAATTCAGAATATGGAAGAGTATAGTTAATATTATTAGCCTCCTACATGAAATGAAGGTATTAGAGCGGTTACATGTACACATGACACACAAACACACACTAATATCCTGTGGCTGTGAGTACCGCGCTAATCTGCAATTGGTTCCGTTTGACCCGCTCCATCTCTGGAGTGAACACCACAGGCGTTCCCTTCGCAGACAGGTCCTTATACAAAACCTAGAGTAGAAAAGAACAGCGCCCACCAGAGACCAGTCAGACACTAAACACCATGACAGACGCAAGAGTTTTGGAAAGCAGTCACATCAAACATCACACACAACACACAATGAGCTTATATCCCAGATTTAAAAGGGGAAGGGAATACGGCAAATGTGGGATACAAGAGCTCATCTGGTGTTGGATTAGCAACAATGTCTGGAGTTGAATAATCCAATAAATTTGAGCTCACAGCAGAAAGGGTGGAATATGATGTGGTCAATTACATTAGATGAAAATGGGGTTTAAGCATTACATTTCACACGCTTCAATTGTTTTGCATCAATGATGGGACTGTATAAGTTGGAAATGAAGAAGTATACTGAACGCGTTAATGGGATCAGAGCCACTCTCAAGTAAACCCTTGTGGAGCTTCCACTACCGAGCTGATGTGCTTCTGATTCTCTTTGACCCGCTTCATCTCGGGGAGGTCTGGTATGGCTGTGCCTTGTCCCATTGAATCCTTGTATTTTATCTACCCAAGAATTAATTTCGACATATCAAATAAACAACACAAACATGAACCAAAACATCTAGAGCACACACAAAACAAAGATGACATACACAACAATATTAGCTCTGTTCCAAACCCTTAGTTGCCTCCAGGCAGCTGCCTTCTAAAATTGCATCATAAGTGCCCAAAAGTGGAGTATTTGTACATCTTTACATAGGAAGCACTACACAAATAGCATAAAATTACATGAAGGTGCTAAAACAGCTTTCGGGCCAGGAGCGTGCTTATGATGCTTCAAAATGCTTCCAGCATAGGCAGCTTGTTAGGTTTTGGAGCAAAGCAATTGTGTTTAAGCAATCTATAATGTTGTTGATAAACTGCATAGTTTTGTAAAATAAATAAATAAAAAACAATAATTGAAATTTATGGTTTGGTACCTAATTATTACATGAAAGAATCAGTTGCTAATTATTAGCCTACATCTAAATAAATACCAAGTATTACTGAGGTTTTAAAAGGGTAATGAATGACAGGACTTTGTCACATGAGCTAGATGAGAGTTATACATATTGTTATGAATGATGGATTTGATGCAGTGATTTATTCCTAGGGTCACTAGAGGGACTAGTATAAACAGATGGATGCTAAAAGGTTTTCTTAGATGATGGAGAGACGAAGAACAGGGAATGTTTTATGGGTTGGATGGAGGGTCACACCGCAGTGTACCGTGCTAATATTTTGCTGATTGCGTTTAACTCTCTCCATCTCGGTGTTTCTGAAACAGCTGTTCCTACTCCCAAATCTTCCTGGGATCTTTGTATGGGATCTTTAAGCATGTAGAGGCAATGGGGCAAAAAGGTAAAAATGTCAATAATCTTCAAATATTTAGGTGTTAAAAAAAATGGTATGAGATATGAACACTACTGTTCAAAAATTTAGGGTCTGGCAAATTTTTTAATTCAGCAAGAATGCATTAAATTGTTCAGCAAAGGCATTTATAATGTTACAAAAAATTTCAAGTTCAAAGTTCCTTTGAACTTTTTATTCATTAAAACAACTGTGAAAAATATATTACAATAGAAAACAGTTATTTTCTGTTGTAATTATATTTCATAATATTACTGGTTTTACTGTATTTTTCACAAATGCAAACAAATGCAGTCTTGGTAAATATATAATGGAAGCCAATAACTTTTAAACATTAGTGTATGAACATAAAATATAACAGTGGAGGGGGACGTTTGGGTTATTTAGCCATGTTTATCGTTAAAAAACTGAAGAAGGGTGAAATGAGACTTTAAAGAATATTAAAGAATGAGAGAATAAATTTCTCTAAACAAGGCGTCTTCTTCAAAGAGAAAAACACTACCGAGCTGATGTTCTTTAGAGTTTCCTGTACACGCTTCACCTCAGGAAGGTCGGCTACATATGCCTTGCCCTTGACTTAGTGAATTCCTTTATTTAATCTAATACACATTTCAGAACAGCTGACAAAAGATAAAATAAGTGATAAAGACAGAGCATCGACACATATGCAGAAGATTAAGAAAAAAAGATATGTTGAGAATTTTAAACAATGCAACACTAGTCAAGTCTTGAGACCAGTGTCAAATGAAGATGGATAAATGTATGGGCCGTGTTATTTAATGTTATTTAAAATGATGAAAGGAAGTGCCTATTCATTTCAACTCAGTGAAATTTTAAATTATAGCTTGATATTAGATGGTATATATTAAAATGAATGTTTGTGTTTGATATTAAATTTCTTTGGATGCTGACGGAATTTTGATTAAAATCAGCATTTATGGGGCACTCCAACAGGAATCAGGGTGAATGATGGAGGCACACCGAAGTGTACCGTGCTAATAGCCTCCTGATTGTGTTTAACCCTCTCCATCTCAAGGGTTTCAGATATGGCTGTTCCTTGACCAAGCTCCTCCTTGTATTGGATCTTTGGATTGTACAAGCATAAGGAGGCATTAACATTTGTTTTTGTTATCCCTTGGGATAAGTAGTTATCATTTGTTTTGTCTGGGGACACTTCAGAATGTGTCCTTGCAACATAAAAACAGACTAAACATGGGAGAAAAGGACAAACAAAGAAACAAAAACAATTCAAACACAGATCATTGAAGACAAATACAAACCAGAAACAGAAGTAAGATGTAAAATATGTAAATAGTAAGGTTGTAAAATGGTTAGAGATATTGTTTAGGATGAAGAGAGGTCAACAGCATCACATTTGATGATTACCGTTAGTGGCTTTGCTAGTTTATGACTACAAGTTAATGACTATATTAGACTAAGGTCTTAATGACTATATTAGACTTAGGTCTGTTTAGGATATCAATATTTACATGATATAAAAAGAGTTAACAAGAAATGTTAACTTGTGGTTGCAGTACAGAAAAAAAGAAAAAGGTGGTGTAAAGCAAGAAATGGAAACAGAAAAAAAAAAAAAAATAAATAAAAAAGTTTGTGGTTAGAATGTAGGAAAAAAATTATACTCATTGGGCATTAGGTACCGAGCTGAAATTCTTTGTATTTTCTTTAACACAAAGCATTTCAGGGGTGTCCTTTAATGCTGAAACTTTGCCCTTACTGTTTTTAAGGTCAATCTTGTACTGAAGCTAAAAAGAAAAGAGCACAAAGGCAGTCAAAATGACACAAAAATGCAGCAAGAGAAAACAGTGCAACCAAAAATGTTCAAAATCATCTAGACAGAATTGCGATATAGACAACTACTGTAACTAAGCCAGCATAAGAAATGTATGGCTACTCTTTTCACATCTTCCTCTCATTTATATTTCTCATAGACAAACAGGAAACACAGGGACCAAAGACAACAAAGGGTACAAATATCACATTTAAGCTAAGATGAATAAAACAGGAACATAATATGAACCGGCTTAAACCCTTGAAGAAACACTTACAGTGCTGAAGTTCCTCTGGTTCTCACGCACTCTTTGCATCTCAGGAGTGTCCCACACAGATACATAGTGTGACATGGTCTTTTCAGCCTCCTCCTTGTACTTTTTCTAGAGGATCAAATACAAAATTGACAATACTGCATTGACAGAATTGGCAAAGTTGAGCCGTTCATGAGATTACACTTAAATAATCAATATCTGTTATAAAACAGAGGCACTGGATAATAGCTTTAGGACTTATCACTTTCCATTTATAAGGTACAAAACAGCCTAAAACAGCTAATTTTTCAAGAAATAGTTTATTTTTAGAATATAATGATGATAACCTTCAAAAACCGTTCATTGTCAACCTGAAGATGTCAAGCTGAAAAAAATATATGAACTGTTACTAAAAGGTGTCTACTATGTGAATCCCTGATTTGTCTGAATTTGTCATTTTCTACCAACACACATGCAATAAACATCAAAACGTTCAAATTTTCCAAAAAAAAAAGAAAAAAAGTAGCTTCTCCAAGAAGCAACCCTCATACCTGGCTCACAATGTTCCTGATCTGCTGAGCGTGGAGGATGTCAGGGGTGTCAATGACTGTGGTGTATGTGGCTCTGTCATGCTCAGCACTCTGCTTGTACTTGGCCTGGAAAACAAATCCATGTATCAATTAATGTTGAAATGTTGATGCTGATAGTTGAAGGAATCAGAACTCACAACTCAGGGAAACATTTAAAAGATGGGTTGAAGACCATTTGTGTACCTGACTGAGGATTTCTGTCATTCTTTGCCCTCAAGAAGTCTGGAGTGTCATTAGCCAAAGCCAACATGCCTTTTCCTTTGATCTCTTGCTCCAATGATTTCTTGTACTCTCTCTGCAGGAATTGGGCAGACATTATCATACTCATGTGACCATGTGCATATTTTAGTGTTTATCAGTGATATTTACATTCACACCAAGAATCATTCCTGTGGGCTACAAACACAATAAAAAGCAGCATAAAAACGGCAAAGAATAAGAGGATATTAACATCAGAGGTAAAAAAAAAAAAAAAGGGAGGTCATTTAGAGCTGAAAGACAAATTGACATTTAGTGGGAGTTCTTTGTGCTTAACCAAACCTGGTTAGATGGCAAACCAAAGGGAAACTCCATAAGCTAGATTAATTTTCTCATTAGCAAGAGGCAAATGGACTACTTTCTGCCTGATTAGTGTGTTGAGGATGAAGTGCTGTTGTGGCAGAGGACCGCAGGTAAGATAATTCAGCTGAGCTTTAGCCATCCTACCTCACACAGGATCTGAGTAGCATTCTTTGCTCTCAGTAACTCAGGAGTTTCCTCCAGCACTGTAAGCCCTTTACCCTTCACCCCTTCCTCTAGATCCCTCCTGTACTCTTTCTACAAGGCGGAGAAGAACAGAAAGACTGCAGACACATAGCACACACAGACATAAACACAGTACTGCACTCACTGACATTTCTTTCAACGTCACCAAGCATTTGCTCAGGGTTTGAGATAAAGCTTCACATCCAGAATATAATCAAGGTGCATGTTGTCCAGACACCATTAAAGTAACTGAGTATAATCTACACAGAGCAAAGGCATTGCTGAGTTTGAAAAGCAACCTGATGTAGACATAAACCATGTTTATCAGAAATCTAACAGGCAAGAATATTGGCAAAAAACATTGTCTGAGACTCTTTAACATGTACATTCTTTTCGTAGCAGCATTCATATGACTTTGAAGCCAAATCAAGATCTAAAGAGGTTAAAATAAAATTAAATATAAAAGAATAATAAAATAAAATGTTATTTCATGCACATGCTCAGAGTAAACAAGATCTATTTTAAAATAAAATAGATTTAATGTAGGCTAAAAAAAGAGATATTAAGAGATATATTCAAGATATATGATCATAAAAAATTACAAACATTGATAACAGGGTTCCCACACCTTTTGATCAATGAATTTTAATGACATTTCTAGTCAGTCATGAGAAATTATTAAAAAATTGTTTAAAGTGATTACTCCAGTGACAATTATGCATTACGAGCTGAGCATACCTTGACTTTTCATGTCCATGACTTGACATGTCCGTGACTTTTTAGAAATTTGTTAATTTCCTTGCCTGGAATCACAATTTCTGAAAACCTGGAAATCCTGGCCTGGAATTAAATTTGCTAATATCTCCAGGTTTTCCATTATAGTGGGAACCTTGTGAAAACAAACATGCACACATGCGCGCACACACACACACACACACACACACACCCACACACATAGATGTTGGAAGGGGAAGGGAATTACTGAGAGTGTATTACAGCAGAAGGATGGTTCATGCATACTAACCATAACCTACTCGGGAGTAATGGAAACTTCAAAGACACTCATGTAAGGATTATAACGTGTATGTGGTCTATTATTATAGTATTATTAATAGTATTATTACCAGGACGGAAGGAAGAATATATAAGGGCTTCATGTTACCTCGCTAACAATTTTTGTAGCGTGTCTGACATGCATCATGGCAGGGGTGACCTCCAACCCAGAGAGGTTCTTTCCTTTCATTGTCATCTCAAAGTCCTTCTTATACTCTTTCTATCCACCGCAAAGATAGAAGAGTGAGAGATACATGAAGCTTCTGAAATATAGTCCATTGCCACACTGGTTCCTCAGTCAGTGACATTTTTACAGTCCATAATGTTTTGAGTATCTTGACATTAACTTAAACTGCTTCCTCCCATCAGTGTGTTATATCTACAGTGAAACCGCTATAAAACTATAAACACATGACACACCTAAATGCTTACCATAAATCCAAGGGTCCTGGTTGGAAATTGTGGTGTTTCAATTACTTACCAGCATTACAATATTTGTATCCACACAAAAGCACAGTATTTGAATTCCACTTAGCATTTCTCATTCATTCACACTGGGTTACAAAGAATACTTGTTTAGCACTGAATACAATAAGCTTGGGCAGCAGTATTTACCTGACTCTGCAGATGTTGAGCCTCCTTAGCAGTTACGTAAGTAGGAGTCTCGAAATCCAGCATGGCTTTGCCTCTTTCCCTCTCATATTTTTCCTTATATTTCACCTGTATTCAACAAAAGCCCAAAGGTGAGGAACATACAAATAGAAAAAAAGTTAATGGTTAAGCAAATAATGCTTGTTAAGCAAACACCAAAGCTTTGTTTGCATACTGGGTCTTTTTGTACAGTCTGTGCTGGGTTTTTTTTTTTTTTTTTTTTTTGGATGTCAATTAATCTGCCATATTATGTTTCCAAGCAATGAGACTGAGAATATAATTTACTATAGGATTAAGAGTGTGGAAAATTCATTAAAATACAATGGATGTTTATAGTGTTTTTACAATATAAAATGTCTGGGGTTTTAATGATGAAGTGATGTGTTTTTGCAGCTTTGTACTTACATAATGTACAAATGAGTCCTTGTAAAGCAGTTTTACAGGACAAACTAACCCAAACAAATGAAATGTAAATGATAAATAAATCTATTACAGCTGCAAGAGACTGACAAGCGTGATGAAATGAAATAAACAGGTCCAGTATGTGTAGAATCAGTCTTCGTTTCACACACAGAGAAGCAGGTGACGTCAGCTGCGGAAAGCTCTAGAACTGTATGTGACTTACTTGACTCTGCAGCTCTGAGGCCTCTTTGTGGTGAAGCTGCTCAGGTGTGTCGGGTATCATATGGTAGTGACCCCTACCCTCCTCAAACTTCTTCTTGTACTGGTACTAAAGAGGAACGGCCAATAAAGCAGCTCAATAAAACAGAATGGAAATCCAGTGCTTCCTCTCTCCCATGTTAAAAAGGCCAAAAATGACCAAAAAAATGAAAAAGTGGGGACAAAAAAAAAGAAAAGAAAAGAAGAACGGCTGTCATGTTCATAAAACATGAAGGAGGCCGTATATAGACATAATGATGCTGATAATGTATTAAACAAGATGTTGTAAACTTCAAATAATCTAAAGTTAAATATTCTAATATCAAATATTTCTATATTAAATATTCTGATTTCAAAATTGCTAACCTAACCTGCTTCTCCTAGAGCATTCAAACTACATACACCAGCACTGACCAACAGACTGTCCTTATTTAGTGCGTTATATCTTTTCTAATCCATCAGAAGTACAGTATGTTGTACCTATAGCTGGGCATACAATTCCCAAAAGATCTCTTAGACTTCCTTTGATAATGCATGAAGTAATTCCTTCCAGAGTTTTTAAGCTGATTCCACCAAACTTGACACTCATCCTGTTTTGACTCATTGTAACCACCTGACAAAGCCCTAACAACCAACCAGAATGGCCTAACAACTGTCTAGTAACTGCCTACCAAGCACCCATAATGCTCAAGAAGAACACTTTAGCTATGTAAGTATATAAATCATATGTAACATCCAAACTTCAAATCTCTCTTTGAACTATTCAAGTATTCAGTCTACATATCCTTAAAACTTATTTTCAATCAAACCCTTACATATTTTTTTTCAGACTGTAAGTAAACTGGAGTATTCAGTCTAAGACTTGTAACTTACAACTTCAACCAGCCCAAGGTTTTAAACTACATATGGCCTAAATAACCTTATTTTAAAGTTATCCCTAACAATAGCCTTTTCAGATTGTTTTAAATGTTCATATAAAACTGTCAAGCAAACATTCAAGGTCTGCTTCGGTAAGCTTTCCTTTTCTAGTTTATATGCACGCATTATAACGGAAATCAAAAATGTAGATAGAAAAAAAGGCATCCAGGGAAAAGTTAATTAAGATTTAGCAGGGAATGTTGTTAAAGGAAAAATGGGAAAAATGTGATGTTAGAGCGCTTATAAGCACTAGGCGTGTTAATTAAAAAAATAAGAAGAAGAAGAAGAAGAAAAAAAAAGAATAGCTCTAGGGTCACGTGCGAGCAAAAATGGAGATAGTTAAAATCGAATGCTAGTAGTAGTATGTTTAAAATTGGATGATTAGGGTCACTACCAAATGATAGCCTGGAATGAGTAAATAGTTTCAAATGGGAGCTTTCTATAAGGATGAAAGATGGATCTTGTGGTATTACATGAAGATGTGATATTTCACTGTTACAGAGTGTGAGATAAAGCAGTTTTGATGAGAGGGAAATGAAGCCGGCTGTAGAGCTCTTACATCACTGGCCAGCTTGCTAGTGCTCAGGCCGTGCTGCATGGACAGAGACTCCGCCATGTCCGTAACAGGTTTGTGAATCTTCTTCAGGTCCCCTTTGTACTTTACCTGCATGATAGATAAATGTAAAAATGATATGAAACACTCTCAACGTGATATGTGACTGGTAAAATACTGTCCATTAAATTAAAAAATATATATATAATCACCTCGCTTGCAAGATCATTGGCGTCCTTCATAGTCTGATAAATCTTGCTGTTCTTCAAATCATACTGTGGTCTCTTTCCTTTCATCTCCTTGTCAAACTTCTCCTTGTACTTCAGTTTTGAGAGAGGACAGTGACATTGTTAGTTGCTGGTAGTGTTGTATTATCTCCATCCACATTTTTATCTTGGAGCCAAAATGCTTGCAAAAGCACAGACACATGATTATCAAATTAATCGTCCCATGCAGTCATCAGTGGAAAGAGGGTGACACTGAAAAGAGTCTCATTACAATAGGGTTTCAGTTGGCTCTAATACAGTATGATTCAGATCATGTTCACACTGTACTAGGCACAAATTGGAAGACCAACATAAATCAGAGCATTCAAAAGCATCATATCAACATATACTATTTGTGGTATTAAAGCTGAAGTGTGTGATTTCTGTCACTAGCATCACTGAACCAACAGAGTGCAATAGTGCCCGTCCATTTTCATCAGCAGCCTTGCTTCTGGGAAGTATTTTTCACATTTTGTTTTCCCATAGGGATTAAAAAAAAAAAAAAAGTTACTGCACAACATGAATTTGAATAAAAAAAAATTGAATTTGAAAAAATGGACAAAGTTACAAGACTGTGTACTTTGTGGTCCTACGTAGGAGTGGGTGGGTGCACAACAGAAAATCATGCCCCAAACTAACACAAATATATATATATATATATATATATATATATATATATATTGTGTTATTATATATATTATTGTGTTTTTTATATATATATATATATATATATATATATATATATATATATATATATAGTTTTCGAATATAAACAAAAGTCTTATGGATGGAAGTTTTATGAAAATGATGGTGGGTAAATGAATTTTTTGGGTAAACCATCGCTTAAAAATGAACTACTTAGAAAAACGACACAATTCAGCTTTAACTGAAGGAAAGGTGGTAAAAAGGTTGAATCTTATCCCAGAGATTCTGAAAAACTCCAGATCTGTGGAGGAATCAAATTTGTGACATCAAGCAAAGAGATTAACATGAGGAGTGTGTAGACCAAATGATCACTTTCAATACTCTACAAAATAAATCAATCTTCCACTGTGGTAAGTGCGTTTCTGGTCTCTTAAACCTACAGTAGCAATGACATGAATGATTTAGCATTTATTTAATTCTGTACATAATATAACAAATGAATAATAGAGTTGCTTATATTGATTCTGCACACTCCTCAATACAAATACAATACAAAACAGCATGTCAAAGAAATGCAACAGAAAAACTGGACACCAGTTCTGACAATTTGAGAGATAAGAGATAAAACAGTTTGCATGCCAGACAAATAAAGTGACAAAGAAATGTGAACAAAAAAATGCTACTAATGAGAAAAAAAACTATGACAAAACTGTGAGTGCTGGCCTATAAGCCTATGCTTGGCAACAAGGCAATGCATGACAAACACAAAAAGAGACAAAATGAGCAACAAAAAGACGATGAAATGGGTGGAAATGTAAAACTGAATGGGCAAAAACACTGAAAACCAACAAAAAACTTGTCTACAGGATGTCTACAGGACCCAAAAATCTTCATCAGATCTTATCAAATTGAGTGCCACTGGAGTTCAACAACTAGGTGAGTCAGAGGGAAAGAGAACATAGACATCAGACAGACAGAGAAGTGCAAATGTCGCCCCCAGGGGCCAGGGACCCTTCTTACATCACTAGTCACGGCACTCATTTTCTTAATGTGACGCATCTGAGGAGTGTCAAATGAAGCAGCACCATGGAGGGATGGCTTTTCCTCCACCTAAAAAGTGCAGTGAAATGGCAGGGTAACATCGATGAGATGGGACAGAACAGTGAAAATGAATTTATAAATGAACAGATGGATTACAGAAAAAAGGAAAGAATCAGGTTGATAGACAAGAATAAATACAGCGCAGAGAGAGGACAGTGAGCAGATGAGGATAATACAGATTACAAGAGACATTCAGGGCTCACATAGACGATGACAGTATTAATGCTGATGGGCATGAGAAGCACTTGTGAGGCATTTGAATCTACTAGTTATTTTTGAGTACTACCGCATAATGATGACATGCAGCTTCCATGATGGTGAAGGTGTAAGGAAATCATTGTCAAAATACATATCCAGCAGCTTCAAACAAAAGCCCTGTTCCTTGTGGATAAATACAATTGAATTCTATGGACTGCATCATGTCTAGTGTGGAGTTGCGAACGGTATTACCTGACTGGTCAGTTTGGACACCTCAGTGGCCAGGGTGATATCAGGACGGCCGAGCAGCGTTCCACCACGGCTGGCCTCCTGGCGAGCCTTATCACGGTATCCGATCTACAAGAACAGTTTTTGCAACCATTACTACCTACTATTACAACAATACATGCTTTTTGTAACAATACATGCAACAGTTCACCCAAAAATAAAAAATTCTATCATTTACTTACTCCCATGTGGTTCAAAACCCATAAGACTTTTGTTCTTCTTTGAAACACAACTATTTTAGGGAAACCTGAGAGCTTTCTGACCCTCCATTGAAAATCCATTCCCCTTTAAAAACTTTTAAAACATTTGAAAAAGTACATATAGTCCAGGTGATATGTGAAAATAAGGTTCACTTTTTCATAAAAGCATGAATGCTCAGATACTGTGATTTTCTTCTCACATTGCTGATTTCACCATTAACGCTTCACCTGAACAGTTTACGTTGCTGTATATGGTATCACTGTAATCCTTGACCATCAAAACATAGGGGTAGACATCACCTTTTCTGTGTTATCATATTTTGTTCAGGAGATATGACACAAAATACATAATTTGGTTATGGCGGAAAGTAAAATGGTCGCCATGGCAACCATGAGGTGTTTTTGCTATGGCTTCATTTCTGAAAATATTCAGGGCCCTAACCTGTATAATTGCACCAAGTTTCATGCTTCTATGAAAAAGTGACCATATCACCTCAAAATTTGCACATATCACCTGGACTATTAAAGAGATCGTAAAAAGAATCCATATGAACTGAGCTTTTTAATTCAAGTCTTTAGAAAAGATACAATCATTTTATATAATAACAGATTTATGTTTTTAATCACATATAAACATGACATAAACATAAATCATGTCGCTTTGTGTGCAAGAACCAATAAGGTTTGTTCTTGGGTGTCAAGTAAACACAGCTGAGCTGCCATTGACCATATATGGGTGTTTTATATATATATGTGAATGAAAGTTTCATGTGTTTGGAATGACATAAGGCTGATTAAATGAACAGAATTTAAACTTTAAAGTGTCCCTCACCTCACTGACGAGCTTAGCAGCTTGAGTGGCTTTCCTGATGTCTGGGCGGTCAGCAACCGGAGTGTACGTCAGCTTGGCTTTAGCCTCCTGCTTATAGGCGATCTATACAAAAAGAGACGTGGGGTTTACAACGATCTCTGTCTGAGACTATTATTTGAGGCAGATATTTGTTAGTTTCTTACATTGCTTTGGTTCTTGGCCACTTCCATGGCATGCTGCACATCAGGAGGAGCAATCATCTGGTTGTAATTAGACTTGCCTTTCTCCTTCTCAAACTTCTCCTTGTACAATTTCTGTGAAAAGATTATGTGAGATTACGATTGGCGATCTCAATCGCTACAAATGAGATTTATTGTAATAAAGGGGTGAAAACTGAGTATTAAGACTTACAGCACTTGTGATTTTGGCAACCTCTTTGCTGTGGGCAGTCTCACGGGTTTCAGCAAGAGTTGTGAACCCGCCTGACTGGAGATCCTTTTTGCTGGCCTCCTTGTATCTGGTCTGCAGAAAAAGTTGTAAAACATAAATTTTCAAAAATATTTTACGATGTTTTAATGAATCTACACACATTACAACATTACATTGTGCCTTACCTCAGACACAAGTTTAGCCACTGATTTAGCATGAAGGATTTGAGGAGTGTCATGGACAGCAATGTACTGGCCTTTACCCTTCTCATACTTCTCCTTGTATTTCACCTGAAGAACCGTGATATTTTTATTAGTTTATCTAGTCACATTTTGTATGTTGATTCTCAAAAATGGAAAATGTATATGGAAAATGGCACTCACATCACTGGCAAGCTCAGAGTTCTGCTTAGCCAGAATGGTGTATTTATCATCAGAAATAGACATTACACAGCCCTTCAACATTTCCTTATCGTACTTGTACTCAACCTGTGAATTACAAACAAATCAATTCATTAAACAAATAGTTTTTTCTCTATAACTGAAACCGTGGTAGAAAGTCGAATGGCACGAACATCACTCTGCTGGAAGCTGTTCTTCGCAGCATGGATGAAATCAGGTCTGTCCACAGTCCAGATCCATTTGTTCTTGGTGGCCTCATACTTCTTCTTGTAGTCAAGCTACAAGGTGGAAAAACACAAATAATGATATGCATAACGAGACACTGACTTGCAATTCAGTTTCACAGATGCTCAGTGCAAATCAATGCAGACTCACATTGCTGATGTTCTTGTAGGCTTCCTTGGCGGCACGAATGTCATGAGCGTCAGGTGCCATGTTGATGTGAGCCTTGTTTCTTTCATACACTTCCTTGTATTTCAGCTGTAAAAAAAAACAGAAGGTTGAAATTAAGTATATACTGACATTAAAAGAAATTGGTTCCTTTCTGCAAACGTAATGAAAGGTTAACCTACATTGCTGGTGATCTCCTTGACCTTCTTCATGTGCTGGTTCGTGGGAGTGTCATGTCCAAGAGTGTAACCTGTCGCTTTGGTCTTGTTGTGTTCCATCTTATAAATGATCTAAAGAAGAGAAAAGATGAATGCATTCATATACAATGACTGGAGTAATTCTCAAGTGACGCTGGAAATTAGGAACATCTATATGCATGTACAAATGCTTTCCACATTATGGGAGGCAGATGGTGATGATACTCACATCGCTGATCTGCTTGCTGCGCTTGGCAACTTGGTAATTAGGGGTATCCAGCACTGCGGTGTACTTTGACTTGGCACGTTCATACTGCTCTCTGTACTTCCACTGCAGGAAGTGATGGACAAGAAATGATAGTCAGAGAAAGTAAATTTTCTAATCTTAATTAAGTTATTAAAAGTTACGGTAAAAGTTACTGTATAATAACTGGCAATATCATGCATTAAAAGGGAAGGGTTTATCATGACAGACTTCATTTACTGTAAGCTGAATCTTGCCTTCCACAAAATTCATCCAGTGAAAAGCATGCAAAAAATGGCTTATAGATACTAGGATATTCATCAGTCCATAAAGATGGACACAAACTTACATGCAATATGCAGTGAGACAAAAGATGGAAGTGAAAAGCAGCCTCAGGCAACAGTATACACAAAGACACTGACAAGTTCATGCTACCGTATAATGTCTTCATCTCTATGCTCATTCTTCTGCAAACTTTTGAACATGGCATATCATCTCTAAATGTCTTTTTTCTTTTATTGAAGCTGCTGTTTATATATAAAAAAAATCACATTAAACATTGGCATTTTGACTAAATGTATTTTAAGGAAAAACTATTTATTTTATTAAATATTTTAATTAATTAATTTAACCAGTGCATCATTGTTTCTTTTTTCATTGTAAAATAATAACCTGATTCAAAGAAACTAGAGGAAAACACCACCATGACACCGTAAAGTAGGGGAGACCAGGCTAATTGTCACACTTTTTACTCCACTGAATACAGTTTAGGCTAAAACGTGTGACATCATGCCCCCACAAACTGTGACGATTTGCCCTAACCTGACATTTATGAAAACATCCTTATCATAACATAGCTTAACTTTCAGTTCAAATCTACCTCTCCTATATAGCTGACTTGCATGAATGCCAGTTTGGTAATACTGTGTCATAGACCAAGTCTCTCCTACAAACAGCCTTTATACTGAAACATTGCTTTACCAGTTTTTCCTAGCAAAATCAATGGAGTTATGGAAAGTGATCAGTGGATGTGTTTTAAAAGCAGGGTATGGTAGAAAATCCAAACTAGTGATAGTTAAAGGCTGCATATGACTATTAAAGGTGAAGTTAGGGGTGCATTGATGAAAAGATGAGATTTTTGGGCAGATGGTTACCTTACTCCACATGCCAGAGTTGTACATTGCAACAAGAATGTCAGGACGGAGCAGCTCATTGCAGCCACTCTTGAGTAACTCCTTGGCCTTGAATTTATATTTTCCCTGTCCATTGAGAAAACACACAGACGGACAAATCATGCCACAAGTGAAGACAGAGCCATTAAGTGGCTCCTGAAGTCCAGGTAGAGTTGCTCAGTTCCAAACTGTGTACTCCAGATAAGGGATTTCAAAAGAGTAACCTTAACTGTTGACCCAACAACCAAACTGTTCAGATGATGCAGTATCTGGAGCACACAGATTTGGTCCACAAGCAGACACCTAAATCAGGGGAGAGAAAGAGACACAATCGAGAGACATTGAAGCCATGCAACAGAGCCATCCAGTGGATCGGAGACGACCTCATGCTCGGGCCCCTGTGCCAGGAGATGGACCCGTAGGGGGCGGCTGGAGCTGGTGGCTTTACCTGACTCATCTTGCTGGCCTCCTTAGCCAAGATGTTTCTAGGATCATCTACAACTACGGTGTACTTATCCTTAGACTTCTCATAGCTGGCACGGTAGGACCTCTGCTCAGGATTTCAAAACAGGAGTTAAAGACAAATGCCTCGAGAGCAGTAAAGATGAGCACTCACTCAGAGGAGAAAATATGTCATAAAAGGTAAACTCAAAGTGAAATCTTAGTAAAGATATGATTAAAAGGGGGAAAAAAATTACATGTAAACGTAGCAGACATCAGTTTGAGATGGTAATATACATGTTGTAATAGTTTACCTTTAAAGCTATACCCATTACAGAGGCAGTGGAAGAGAAACAGATTATGTTATGTAAACATACACTTTGTATTTTTCTTGCTTCTCCACTAATCTCATTGTATTGAGCCATTAATATACCATTGTATTATGAAATGTAGTCTTGCTTTCATTGACTTACATCATTGATCAAAAGTGAAGCGTTCTTGGCAGCCTCAAAGAATGGTGTGTCACATGTGTATTTGAAGTTGGCTCTGTTCTTCTCATAAGATGCTTTGTAGAGTCTCTGTTAACAAAAACCAATAGAAGAGAGTAAGTGGAGGCTTTGTTATATACCATAGTACTGAGTAAATGAGTAGAAATGAGTAGATTGGTGTTTTTTCTTTACTTCGCTGTAGAGGGCCTTGTTGTGTTCAGCATGCACCATCTCAGGTGTGTCCCACACGTAGCAACCAATGCCCTTGATCCAGTCCAGATCCTCTTTGTATTTGATCTAAAGTGAATAAGAACATGTGAGAGTAGTTAAACAGCAACATGAGTTTCTTTCAATGATGCCGTGAGCTGTCAAATTAGAGAAACAAGAAGGATGTTTAGTTATACTCACGTCACTGATGCAGTCCCTCACAATCTTGCTGTGGAAGAACTCAGGGCGGTCAGGGATAGACTTCCAGGTGCCCAAAGTGCTGATGTACTTCTCCCTGTATTTGACCTGTAAAAGGAGTTAGTGAGTGACAGGATATCTCAATAAATCACGTTCATGTTTAAAGCAAACCAAAAGTCTTTAAGTTAACTGACCTCACTGATGTCATCTCTGACCCTCTTGGCACAGAGAATATCCAGGGCGTCCTTGTCAGCATGGTAGTGCCCCTTAGACAGCTCAAAGGTCTCCTTGTAGCGCAGCTAAAGCGGAATGATGTCGATTTTTTAGAGGGGCTCTATTACTGATATTGAACAGGCCAATAAAGCAAGTAATAAGGCATGTGGTTGACTTACATCGCTGGCATTGAGGTAGGCTTTCTTGGAACGAACCATGATTGGTGTGTCATGGATGGGAGTATACTTGTGCTTCATCTTCTCATACTGTTCCTTGTACTTTTTCTAAAGATGATACAGTAGAAGAATTACAGACTTGTCTGCATACAGACGTGTTATTTAATGCTAAAAAGATCTAAGTGTGGTGAAAAGCTCAAATTACCTCACTGTACACCACTTTCATTGAACGGGCATGATCCAAGATGGGAGTGTGTGATTCTGGGGTAAAGAAGGCCCTCTCCTTGGATGCTAGATCAGTGTACTGGAACTGTGAAGAGTCACAATATTTTTATGATGAATATCTACTTTTCTCCAGTGAAATGAGAAAATCTTACAGGTAAGACATTTAAATATTTCTTACAAGTAATGGAATGCTGTTTTGCATTATTTTTGTTGAAAAAAAAAAATATATATAAAACAAATATTTTTGTGCCCATGACAACAGGATCATCTCTTTTTTCCTTTTATATTAAGCGACTAACAGCAGAGGTTACTGTGTTACTCAATAGCCAGTCTCATTCTCTAACAGAAACAGTCACAAAAATGAGGAAACGTCATTTTGTTTTCATCATATGACTGCCTAACGCAAAAAATATTCCATATATAGTGTGTGTCAGCATATGAACTAGAACAAGTCATATTGTAATGGTAAAGTTAGAAGTATTTTCTTAAGGTGAAAGTTGATAGACACATAAAGGCTGAAATATACTAAACAACTTAAAAATCTGAATATATTTTAAAACATTAGGTATCATACACTTTTCAACTTTGTAAATGGCTACAGAGAAAAAACTGGAAAAAACTGGGCATCATTCACTAAATGAATGAGGAATTTTTTTTTTTGTATTTGGTTTCATACACTTTTCAACTTTGTACAATACCAGATTCTTTCTAAGCCCCGTCATTTTGAACACACCAAACTTACACAGGAATATGTGCTTGCTGCTAGGAGATGCTTGAAAAATAAAAATAATATATTGTTTTGTATTCTAAAATCAGCTCAAAATATCAAATATGTTTGATATCCTCGGACTGGACAAAGTCTGTGTTTTGTATATCTTTGCTTGGAAATCACTTTTGTCAGTTATGTCAGTGAGGGTCAGACTGTCATTTGTAAAATTTACCATGAACCCTGAGTATGTTTCTTAATTCGACAAATTATAACAAGTCATTATTTACATTTAATTGCGGTTAGGCCTGAAAGTGACTTACATGGTTGGTCAGACTCTGTGCCCACTTGGCTCTCTTGATTTCCAGGCCATCCACAGTGGTGGTGCATTTTGTCTTTTCCTTATTGCCCTCAGCTCGGTACACAATCTGTGGATGGAAACAGATAACAAGACATTTAAGAATGTGAATAGGCTTTAAAACAGGAGTGAGATGTCAGGCATGAGGCTGATATAAAATCACTCACATTACTCATGTGGGTCTTGAGTTCAGTCACACGCTTGTACTCTGGTGTGTCCAGGATTACACTGAAGTTGGAAAAGTTCTTCTTGGCATCAACCTCATATGATTTCTAGAAAATAAATAAAAAATCCTGATTAGTACCAAAAATAATCAGAATGAACCTTTATGAGTGAAATATGACCTGCATAATAAGTGAATGAATAATTACTCTGAACTTGGTGATCTCACGGATTCGGACCATCTCAGGAGAGTCCGCCATAAAGCAGCCAACGCCTCTCAGCCAATGCAAATCCTCTTTATATTTCAGCTGCAGAAGATATAAACACAGTTAACATATCTGCAAATGTCAAGGCGGCAAATGCTATGCATGCATCTCTTGCAGCATGCCACAGTAAATTTGGATGCATGTAGTATGGGTGCCACCTACATCGCTGTTGATCTCGTTGACATGGAAGCAGTGCATCAGCTGTGGGGTGATGGGCATGGGCAGAAGAGTTCCTCTGCTGTTGAAGTACTTCTCCTTATAGCACAGCTGTAGAGGGAAATTAACCATTATTAGGGCATCAAATAATTCTGTGGGTGTAGCATGTGAGACAGAACACATGTTTCATAATAAAGGCATACTTACATCACTGATTGCTTGTTGAGTGGCCTTAACCTGCCGGATCTCAGGTGTGTCATACTCAGAGTGGATCTTGTCCTTTTCCTTCTCATATTTCTCACGATACAGTCGCTATGACAAAAACAAACCTAGTTAATATCCCTGTTTGTGATAAAGTTTACATTTCCAAAGTGAAACGCATTATATTTATCTTGGACTTACTGGGTTGGTGACCATGTTAGCCTTCCTTATGGAAACAAAGTTGACACCTTCAGGACCTAGTTTGTAGCTCCTGGCTTTCATCAGCTCATAGGCTTCCTTGTACTTCATCTACAGACATTGGAACATCAGATGAGATGCATTCATAACATTTAATCTCTTTTTTTTATTTTGAAAACTGAGGTGTTCTCATACATTGCTGGTGATGATGCTGTTGGCCTTGGCCTGTTTGTTTAGGGGAGTGTCGTAGGGCAGAGAGTAACCAGTGGGCATAAACATCTTATTGGCCTCTTTGTAGAAGTTCTGAAAGAAAGAATGGAAGTGATGTGAAGCATACATCAATGGAGAGATCAGTACACATTCTTATGTATTGGTAAGAGGCATCATACGTCGCTCTGGATGTAGTTGGCTTGACGGGCCCTTTCAGTATCGACAGTCACAGCAGGAGCAGTGTTTTTACCCATGACGTTTGTGACGTAGTCATGACGGTAGTTAAGCTGTTGACAGAAAGTATATTAGTTAGAAGGTTCTGCTTCAATCAAATTGCAGTAAAAGCCCTTTAATGCAAGCTGATTCATGTTTTTGAGGAGATACCTCGCTCAAGTTCTTAGCGCTCTGCTTGCACGTTTCATAGACGGGGGTATCCGTGACCACAGTGTAGTCCTTGAAGTGCTCGATTCCCTTAGCTCTGTAAAGATTCTGAAAGAGAACAGCACACAGGAGAAGAAGACAACATGAGAGAGGATGGAGAAGGAGGAGTAAACTGAAAGAAAATGAAATAACACTTACTTCGCTCTGCAGCTTCATAGATTGCTTACAACGAAGAATCTCCGGAGTGTCCCAAGCATAGCAGCCAATACCCTTCAACCAGTTGAGGTCATCTTTGTAGAAGATCTGAAATGAGATGCAATGTGAAGGTTACAGCTACCAAGAGACCCCAAACCAGTAAGCAATCTCACTTAAACCATTGGAACCTAACTTGCTTGGCATTTGCACATGAGAGTACACAAAAATTTGAAGCGTGTTTGGACGATCAGGTATAACTCACGTCGCTCAGTTGCTCGTTGACCTTGCGGGCGTGGACGTACACCTGCATGTCAGGCAGACAGATCCACTGGTGCAGATATTTACGGTAGTCGACCCCACTGACAGTCTTCTGAGTATTGCGTGCGGATACGATGTCAAGCATGTCGGGAGGTACATGGATCTTTGCCTTGGTCTTCTCATATTTGTCTTTGTACAAGCGCTAATGGAAAAATGTTACAAAGAAGTTTCAATTATTTTGACATTTAGTAAGTTACAAAACTGGACCTCAGCTGACGCTTTACTCACATCCAGAACCAGTTTTCCAGCTTTGATACATCTTGCAGTAGCAGGGTCATCCTCAAGACATTTAGGCAGGCTATACAAGGTCTTGAACTTCTCATAATCTTCCTTGTATTTAACCTAGAGAAACCAAAGAAGGTGTAATGTCCAGTATGGTTAGGACAATTAGATAGTTCTCTTTCTATGGAGGCAAGAACTGGAGAAGAGACTCACATTGCTCAGGACAACCTTCTGTTGTTTGGCATGGACTAAGGCATGGGAATCGTGAGGGATGCTGTAGCTCTTGGCCTTGATCTTGTCCCAAGCTGCAGAATAGGCTTTCTAAATGTACACAAAGATATTTCAGAAAATAGGACAACAAATAAAACCAGTAACTCAGCATTTTAGAGGTTTTCACGCAGGCTTACGGTGCTGTAGATCTCCTTCAGGTTAAAGCATCTTGCATAGTCACAGGTGTCCAGAACAGTGGTGTAAATGTGTTTCTCCTTATGATACGCCTCTCTGTAGTTCAACTGTAGATAAAACACAAAATATGCAGCATATTACCAATTGAACTCAAAAGTACTGTGCTCTTAATAATACTCATTCATGGGAGGTAATGGGAGGTCTAACCTCGCTGGCCCAAGTGTTGCCCAGGACAGCAGTCACATATACAGGTGTGTCTGTCACAATGGAGTAGTTGTTCCATTCCCTCTTGCCTTCTGCCTTATATTTAATCTGTGTGGAAACAAACATTAAACCTTCAAGCAGGTGGAAAACAATGTCTCTTCATGGTCAATGGCTAGATGAGTCGCAAAACTGTTACTCACATCACTCTGAAGCTCATATGACTTCTTGGCACGTACAATCTCAGGAGTATCCCAGACGTAACAGCCGACACCCTTCATCCAGTTCAGGTCATCTTTGTAGAACACCTGCCAGGGAGAAATTAGTCAAATGTAGCCATTCAACAAACCTGACCCAGTGTAAATATCACTGTAACCATAACCTACGTCACTCAAGATCTCATTGGCCTTGCGTGCACGGATGGCATCGTTCTGATCAGGGTGGCATGTCCACTGGTGCAGGTATGTACGGTATAGCACATCAGTCAGGATTTCCTGGCATTTCTTGGCTACCACGTGGCTGATCATATCAGCAGGAATGTGGAGCTTAGTTTTGGTTTCATTGTAGGCTTTGTGGTAGTCTCTCTGTAGGACAGATCAAAAAAGTCTGGTTAATGAGGAATTAAAATATAAACTATTCAAGTGAATAAAGAACAGCAACCTTAGAACTCAGGCATAGTAATAATAAAAAAACAACTCACCAGATTCTTCATTTTCTCCATTTGGCCAGAGCGAGCCACCTCAGGGAAGTCAACCAGTTTTGAAGCCATGTAGTGGCCTTTGGCTTTCTCATGAGCTTCAAGGTACTTATACTGCAGTATTTTAATACAAGAAACAATTGTTTACATCACTTAAAAACCAGTTTTTAACAGTGTTTGAAGCAACAACAACAAAAAAAAAATCAACAGGGGTATCATTAATACTTATCCATTTTTGATATTTACATTACTGATCATGTCTCTGGTCCTCTTGGCTTGTTGTACTGGTATATATTCATGGTTCAGCTGGTAGCCAGTGGCTTTGCTCTCATCCCAGTTGACTTTGTACAATTTCTAGAATAACAACATTCAAAAACATAAATGTAATGTATCACATAAATAAAACGCAAATACATACAAATAAGTCTGGAATGGGCATTGTTACCTCACTGATCATCTTTGCGACCTCTCTAGAGTGAGCCAGCTGTGGTGTATCATCAGATCCGATGTAGTGGCCCTTCTCCAGGTTAAATGATTCTTTGTACTTCAGCTGATTAACAACAGAAAGAGTGACGTAATAGATAAGTTAACCTCTTCAAACCAGTTTTTCCCTATGAAGCCGAAAATTCCCAAATCTGAGACACACTTACATCACTGAGGTTAAAGGCGTTAACCTTTGCGAGTACAACCTCAGGGCGATCCACAATGTGGGTAAATCTGCTAAAGTTTTCCTTAGCATCCTTCTTGTAAAGTCTCTGCATGGGGAAAAGAAACAGGCATTATTGTAAGATAATAGAGGTTTGTATTATAAGTTAGAATCTGCAGGAAAAAACCGTCTGGTCAGACTTACCTCATTCATAATTTCCTGGGCTTTTCGGACTTTGACATGATCCACACAATCAGCAGCCACCCATCCACAACCACGTAACCATTCCAGATCTGCTTTGTAGACGTTCTGGAGGAAGAGTATTATATCAAATTCAGAGCAGTCAAATCAGCTGTCTTACAAAACAAACAAAACTTTACCTTTATTCTCATATTTGAATAAACAAGAAGAAGAATTTTGATTTAAAAACCTCTTTAACCAATACTTACGTCACTGGCTAAGTCATACGCTTTACGGGCATGAATGACATCATTCTGATCAGGCAAGCATGTCCACTGATGCAGGCGAGTTCTGTAGTTGTCATCATTCACTTGGATCTGGCACTTCTTTGCATGTTCAAATGCCAGCATGTCCACTGGAAGGTTGAATTTAGTTTTGGACTTGTTGAAGTCTTTCTTGTAAAGAGCATCACTAGCAATTCTAGCTGAGTTCAAGGCCAGCATGAGCAGAGGATCATCCTGGACGCTCAGGGCTCCAATGTGATGACCAACTTGCTTACGATAACCAGCCTTGTACTTGTGCTGCAAAAAAGAGGATAATTTATTTGTGAGCATAAATACAATTAAAGTGAAATGGGTTTAGGTATAGTTTTATGTATTTACTTACATCACTCTGTACTTTAGTGGTATGGATGCATTGTTTAATTGGAACTGCATCTCCGGGCATGAAGTATGATGTGGCCTTGGTCTTGTCCCAGTTTTTGGTGTAGAAGTGCTACAAGTGGTGTTTAAAATGGCCTTTCTGTTAGTACTCACCTTCAAGCAATCATTACAGAAAACATTTGTTTCTCAAAAAGAAAACTGCATTACCGGGTGGTACATTTTAGACACTTCCCTGGCTGTAGCCAAAACTGGAGAGTCTGTCAGCGTGTATTTAATCTTGTCCTGGTGCCAGGCCTCACGGTACTTAGCCTGAGAAGAAAAAATAAAAAGGATACTTAGAGAACATTCATATTGTCGCAGGGATGACAACATTTCAATGGAGAGAACATGACTTTATATTCTGTAATAGGTATGTTGTTTAATAGTAATAGTAAGGGCAATAGCAATGGTAATAGTAACTATGAGAAAAACAAGGCTTATTATACTCCCATTTATACTTAAAATAAACTTTTATTTCATTTTTTCAGTTTTATTTCTTTGTTTTTTTTTCTTATTTATTTTTATAGTTTTACATTTCTTTTAAAATGATTTTATTTTGTATATGTAATGCACTTTGAATTACTGTAATGAATTATTAATTAAAACTAAAATATTTATATATTACACTGAACAAAATTATTGCACCTGTGCAATAATCATGCTGTCTAATCAGCATCTTGATATGACACACCTGTGAGGTGGATGGATTATCTCGGCAAAGGAGAAGTGCTCACTAACACAGATTTAGACAGATTTGTGAACAATATTTTAGAGATCTTAGATCTTTGAGTTCAGCTCATGAAAAATGGAGGCAAAAACAAAAGTGTTGCGTTTAAAATTTTGTTCAGTGTATGTTGAAATGATTAGACAAAGTAGACTATGGATTTATCCAAAGCAATTTACAATTTCAGGTTTGTTAGAAAGCTAGATTACGTAACAAATGCCTTGGTTTAAGGTTGTATTTAATCACATGTTTGAAGTGTGCCCTAAAAAAATCTCCTACTATCCATTCACTATTACGAAAGAAAATAAATAATATGGCTTATAAACCAAAGTTTTATTTTATTATTTTAACATGTATGGAAACTGCTTAGAAATAACCTTACAATACTGTCTGATTAGCTCTTTTCATGTAATTACAATTTTGTATGACTGGATGATCATATAATATATGTCTTCTTGCTTACATCATTGAGCACATCAGCAGCATTTTTGGAGCGCACAAAGTCAATTCTTTCAATTGGTGTTGTATATTTCTGCTCATCAAGTTTCACACGGTAGCCTCTCTGTGAATCAGAAAAAAATCAGCAATTCATTACATTTCTGCAGAAATGGTGGAAATAATTATAGTACTTCTACTGGTAGAAGTACTGGTAGAAGCAATTACAATATACTGTGCCAAATGACTTACATCAGACACAATCTTTTGGGCATTCCTCACTTTGACGACATCAACAGACTCATGGGGAATCCATCCACATCCCCTGAGCCACTCCAAGTCAGCCTTGTACACAGCCTAAACATCAAATACAATCAAATGAAACAATGTTTTGCACTCTATTTTATAAATTAAAGGGAAAAAAAAAACATAATCAAAGCTCAACTTACATCACTACGCAGATCATAGACCTTCCTGGCTTGGACAACATCATTGGAGTCGGGCAGGCAGGTCCAGTTGTGCAGGTAGGTTCTGTAGTTGGCGTCATTAACTTGGATCTGGCACTTCTTGGCCAGCTCAAGAGACAGTAGATCCGCTGGGAGATTGTACTTGGTCTTGGACTTGTTGAAGTCTTTCTTGTAAAGAACATCACTAGCAATCCTAGCTGAGTTAAAGGCCAGCATGAGCAGAGGATCATCCTGGATGCTCAGGGCTCCAATGTGATGGCCGACTTGTTTACGATAACCGGCTTTATACTTGTACTGCATTTAAAAGATCATCAAATCAGTTGTAAGCATTACTTTTTAAATAGCAGAAAGGGGATTTAAAACCCAAAATGTAAGTTCTTTCACAAAATAAGAGAGATTCGGAAAACAGACAGAAAAAAAAACATGACTTTGTGATGTCTTACGTCACTGGCTATATCTCTGGATGCTTTAGCCTTGATCACAGACACAGCATCCTCTTTGATGTGGTATGCCTTAGCCTTTGTAGCATCCCAGTCTTTGGTATACTTTTTCTGCAACATGACAAAAAAGGTGGAAATTTAAAACACAACAATGTAATAGCATAACAAGCTCACAAAATAGAATTAATTTTAGTAATACTCAGCAATCTTGCATGTAACTTTGCTTACATTGCTGATAGCAATGGCATTGGCTCTGGACAACTCGATGGCAGGTGTATCTGGCATGATGTGAATAGATATCTTATCTTTGTCCCATGCTTCTCTGTATTTTCTCTGTGAACAAATTCAAACAGTAAAAAAGATTAAAGCCACACATTGATGCAAAAATAAAAAAAACACAGCTATTTCATTCATTTGGCACAGTTTTACATTTCTAATTAATTGTACATATAATTATAATTACTATAATATAATAATAGTAACAATAATAATATTTCTTTCAAAAATTAGGAATTTTGATTAGTAATTAACTGCAGTAAAAATAAAATATATAGTTTCACCTGATGTTTGTGTTATTCATTTCTATGCTTATTAGAGCAACTGTCTTTAACCTTAGTTTAGCTGTAATTTGAACATTAACATTTGAGTACCAATGAAAAAGAAAGGCAATAATCTTACATCGCTGAGGATGTCAGCATTTTGCTTGGCTAGGACAATAGCAGGCAGGTCCACAGCACTGGTGAACTTGACAGTGCTGGGAGGCTGGCGGTACAGTCTCTCATTAAGGATAGACTGAGCATTCTTGGCTTTGATGACGTCAATGGATCCTTGCGGCATCCAGCCACATCCACGGATCCACTCAAGATCAGCTTTGTACACAGCCTAGTTTGAAAGTTTACCAAAAGAAGGTATTCATGTAGTAACATAACAAACCAATGTAAACAGCACAGTGTGTCAAAACAAGGCATATACGTACATCACTGCGGAGGTCATAGACCTTCCTGGCCTGGACAACATCATTGGAGTCGGGCAGGCAGGTCCAGTTGTGCAGGTAGGTTCTGTAGTTGGCGTCATTGACTTGGATCTGGCACTTCTTGGCCAGCTCAAGAGACAGCAGATCCGCTGGGAGGTTGAACTTGGTCTTGGATTTGTTGAAATCTTTCTTGTAGAGAAGATCACTAGCAATCTTGCCTGAGTTCAAGGCCAACATGACCAAGGGATCATCATGGATGCTGAGGGCTCCAATGTGGTGCCCTTGCTGCTTCCTGTATCCAGCTTTGTACTTGTACTGCAAGGTTTTAATACATTAAAGAAATTTGAGCACTATCGCTTAACAGTGTGTGCTTAATTTATTAGATAAGATCCACACTGAGACTTACATCACTAATGATGTCTCTGGAGGCCTTGGCAGATTTCACTGCGACAGCATCCTTAGGCAGGAAGTAGCCCTTCTTAAGGCTGTTCTCATAGTCTTGACGGTAATATTTCTGCAAAGAACATGATGAAGCAACACATACCGATTTAACAGGATTAAAAACTAAATTAGTGTGCATTTATTTCTGATTTGTTGGTCACTATAAAACAGTGTTGCTGTACTTACGATGCTTGTGTTGAGTTTGTTTTGTTTTCCAAGAACAATCTCAGGTGTGTCTGGCATGACATGGATATGAATCTTATCCTTATTCCAGGCATCAACATATGCATTCTGCAATGCAATAATAATGGAAACAAAAAGTTAGACACATTCACCTCTGGTCTACAAAATCTTAGCCCGTAACAGTGATTTCAAACAGCAATTTATTTGTAACTTTTACACAGATTAGTAAAACTTTTCTAGGAAAATAATACCTTGTCCATGATCTTGGCATTAGCTTGGGCAAGAGCAAAAGGTACGGCATCTGTCTTGCTTGTATACTTGAAGTTGCTTGGATGCTGTCGGTACTTCCTTTCACTCAGAATCTCAGCAGCCTTTTTAGCCTTCTCTACATCAACTGAGCCTATGGGTACCCATCCTGTACCTCTGATCCATTCCATATCAGCCTTATACACAGCCTGATGGCAGAAAATACATGAGAAACAGTAAAACAATGTTGGTAGTAGTATATGGTAGGTCTATTTATTATGGTTACAAATTAAAATTCCACAGAAACTCACATCACTCTGAAGATCATAGACCTTCCTGGCCTGGACGACATCATTGGAGTCGGGCAGGCAGGTCCAGTTGTGCAGGTAGGTTCTGTAGTTGGCGTCATTAACTTGGATCTGGCACTTCTTGGCCAGCTCAAGAGAGAGCAGGTCCACTGGGAGGTGGAACTTGGTCTTGGACTTGTTGAAGTCTTTCTTGTAAAGAGCATCACTAGCAATCTTAGCTGAGTTCAATGCCAGCATGATCAGAGGATCATCTCGGACACTGAGGGCCCCGATGTGATGGCCAACTTGCTTACGATAACCAGTCTTGTACTTATACTGTGAAAAATCCATTTAAATATTCATTACATTCTGATAAGTAAACAGTAATCTCATGCTGGGTCCAGTAAGGAAGAAAAACTTACATTACTAACAATGGCACATGAGGCTTTAGTTTTAACGACGGCACCAATTTATATTTATGCAATCAAATAGAAAATGCACCATTGAGCTTGTAATATAAGCAAGTGTAAGAAGGTATATACTCACATCACTAATAATGTCTCTGGATGCTTTAGCAGCTTTGATGGCGACAGCATCAGGTTTGAGGTCGTAGCCTTTCCTGAAGATGTCCTCAACTGCTTGTCTGTACAGTTTCTGAAAGCAATTTTTTAATTTTTTTTTTAAGTGAAATAATGAATAGCAATAATCTTGGAAATCAAACAGAATGCATGGATTTGAGATGTTTAGTTTACCAACTAAAACAAACATATAATGAAGAAAGAACAGTCATTCAGAAGTGATACTTACCCTACTATTGTTCATTGCATTAGCACTTGAGAGCACAATCTCTGGGGTATCAGCAGGGATGTGGATCTTGACCTTGTCACTCTCCCATGCTGCATGGTATTGACGCTAAAATGGAAAAAAGGGTTTTAGTGACAATTTCAATACTGTGAGAGTTGTTATTGTGGAACATTGAAACATCCTGCAGTGAATCAAAATGAACATGAAAAGAATAATTTACACAAAGTGATATATATTTAAACTTTATGTAGTAATTGATATTGTCACTAAATTGTTCTTCAGAGAATTTTGTTGACAGTTTAGTTGGAATCCAGTCATGTGACTTTTTTATTCTACTAACCTGATCCATAATTTGGGCGTTTGCCTTGGCAAGCACCAAAGGCATGGACTGCATGTCTTGTGTATATTTAAATGTGTCTGGTTTCTGTCTGTAGAGTCGATCACTAAGGATCTCAGCTGCTTTCTTTGCTTTCAGGACATCAAGCGAGCCAATCGGGACCCATCCTACACCGGTCATAAACTCCATGTCTGCTTTGTACACAGCCTGAGGTGGAGAAGAAATGTGACTTTTCAGAACTATACAGTTCACATACAATTAACAATTCAAAACTTGTACAAATATTTAAATAACGTTTTAGTTTTACAAACGTACATCACTACGCAGATCATACACTTTTCTGGCCTGGACGACATCATTGGAGTCGGGCAGGCAGGTCCAGTTGTGCAGGTAGGTTCTGTAGTTGGCGTCATTAACTTGGATCTGGCACTTCTTGGCCAGCTCAAGAGACAGCAGATCCGCTGGGAGGTGGAACTTGGTCTTGGACTTGTTGAAGTCTTTCTTGTAAAGAGCATCACTAGCAATTCTAGCTGAGTTCAAGGCCAGCATGAGCAGAGGATCATCTCGGACACTGAGGGCCCCGATGTGATGGCCAACTTGCTTACGATAACCAGCCTTATACTTGTACTAAACAAATTTAAAAGGGTTTCAGAAGGTAATTGTGCACAGTAAAGTGACTATGACACAAACTAAATTCTAATAAGCACTCACATCACTGATGATATCCCTGGAAGCCTTAGCTGCTTTGATAGCAACAGCATCACCACGCAAATCATAGCCCTTCTTCTTAGATTCTTCATTGGCAAGTTTATATCTTTTCTAAAAATATAAAATATTTCACAAAAATGTCATTACTACAGATTTAAAGTTTTTAGGGAAAAAAAGAAACATTTTCAGACAAATACATACCTCACTGTAGTTAATATTGTTCTGCTTTGCCAACAGAACTTCCATACAGTCAGGCATAACATGGATTTTGGTTTTATCCTTGTCCCAGGCTTCAGTGTAAAGTTTCTATAACAGTTGAATAAAATTAGATGTCAAATATTTAAACCTTTAAGCTATTTGTTACGTTCTTGTGCTGAGAAACCTACTAAGCAGATTTACCTTGTTAATATTAGTAGCATTATTTTTAGATAAAACTATTGGCATGTCTTCAGTTGTAAGAGTGAACTTGAAGTTGCTTGGGTGTTGGCGGTACTTCCTTTCACTCAGGATTTCTCCAGCCTTTTTCACTTTCTCAACATCCACTGAACCAATGGGAACCCATCCGATTCCTTGAAGCCATTTCAGATCAGCCTTGTACACCGCCTAAATGGTCATGCAAAAAAATTATGAAAAATTTAAAATAACTATTAAAAGAAACAATAAAAGTCAAGAGGACTTTCATCAGACTTACATCACTCTGGAGGTCATAAACTTGTTTGGCCTGGACGACATCATTGGAGTCGGGCAGGCAGGTCCAGTTGTGCAGGTAGGTTCTGTAGTTGGCATCATTGACCTGGATCTGGTTCTTCTTGGCCAACTCAAAAGCTAACATGTCTACTGGGAGATTGAACTTGGTCTTGGACTTGTTGAAGTCTTTCTTGTAAAGAGCATCACTAGCAATCCTAGCTGAGTTCAAGGCCAGCATGAGCAGAGGATCATCCTGGACGCTCAGGGCTCCAATGTGATGACCGACTTGCTTACGATAACCGGCCTTGTACTTGTACTACAGTTGAAGGATTAAAGAACAATAAGAATGGATAAAACTCAAAATAAGCATTTTGACACATTCTGGGCCAACTATAAGACTATGAATGAAGAACAAAAGAAGAGAGCACTCACGTCACTGATAATATCCCGAGAGGCTTTAGCTGCTTTAATAGAAATGGCATCACCACGCATGTCATAGCCTTTCTTTTTGGCCTCCTCATTGGCAAGCTTGTATTGTTTCTGGAGTAGGATTAAGTAGAAAAGGAAATATGAGGAAAAATACATATAACTTCCCGTTTTCATATTGAGACTTGAAATGAATGACCCACCACACTGTAGTTAACTTTGTTCTGTTTAGCAAGCACAATCTCCATTGTATCTGGCATCACGTGGATCTTGGTTTTATCCTTTTCCCAAGCATCGACATAGCTTTTCTATAATGCAAGGAAAAATAAAAAGAAACAAATATATGCAAATTATCTTTTCAAATTACATTGGAAAAGAGAAGAAAATTATGCTATTGATCAAAGCAGGCTACCTTGTTCATGATGTTTGCATTGGCTTTGGCCAAGACCAGTGGCATGTCTTCAGTTGTGCAAGTGAACTTGAAGTTGCTTGGGTGCTGACGATACTTCCTTTCACTTAGGATTTCTCCAGCCTTTTTCACTTTCTCAACATCAACCGAACCAATGGGAACCCATCCAAGACCTTGAAGCCATTTTAAATCAGCTTTGTACACAGCCTGAGAACAAAAATATTATAAAAATTAGCATTAAGTAGTGAACCAATATGTCTCTATGAACAAGATATTTGAAACATGGAGATCTTACTTCTCAAATACTGAATGTAGCATGTCTACATGTAGCATACTTACGTCACTCTGGAGGTCATACACTTGTCTGGCCTGGACGACATCATTGGAGTCGGGCAGGCAGGTCCAGTTGTGCAGGTAGGTTCTGTAGTTGGCGTCATTAACTTGGATCTGGCACTTCTTGGCCAGCTCAAGAGACAGCAGGTCCACTGGGAGGTGGAACTTGGTCTTGGACTTGTTGAAATCTTTCTTGTAAAGAGCATCACTAGCAATCTTAGCTGAGTTCAAAGCCAGCATGAGCAGAGGATCATCGTGGATGCTCAGGGCTCCAATGTGATGACCGACTTGCTTACGATAACCAGCCTTGTACTTGTACTGTTTAAAAGAAAGAGCAGTTTAAGGCATAAGTTAGTTCAATGGAAAGTTTTGTTCAATTTTAGATGCAATAACTCAAAATACTCACATCACTGGCAATGTCCCTGGAGGCCTTGGCTGCTTTGATAGGGATGGCATCATTTCGCATGTCATAGCCCTTCTTTTTAGCTTCCTCATTTGCAAGCTTGTATAATTTTAGAAAAAATAAAACAAAGTTATTTAATTTTTTATTTTTTTTAAAGAAAGAAAATATGTATTAATTATTAACCAACATCCATTATGCACCACTAAGAGGCCAATGTTGTGTCATACTTACCAGACTGTAGTTGGCCTTGTTTTGTTTTGCTAGTAGAATGTCCATAGCATCTGGCATAATATGGATCTTTGTCTTGTCTTTGTTCCATGCATCAACATATAGTTGCTGTCAAATAAGTGTATGAAATTTAAAAAAGAAATCACAAACACACAATAGCTGTCTAAAATAGATGTAATAAAATATAAATAGAAAATTATGCATATGTTTTATCAGTTCAGAAGTTACCTTGTTCATGATATCGTTATTGGCTTTAGCCAAGGCTATCGGCATGTCTTGAGTTGTCATGGTGTATTTAAAGTTGCTTGGGTGTTGGCGGTACTTCCTTTCACTCAGGATTTCTCCAGCCTTCTTCACTTTCTCAACATCCACTGAACCAATGGGGACCCATCCGAGACCTTGAAGCCATTTCAGATCAGCCTTGTAAACTGCCTAAAAGCAGACACACATATGGAAAGAATACCTGTTTGTGACTCCATACAGTTTATTCATCAGTATCTCTCTTTCTCAACATCAAGAAGACAACAGAGGCCCAAGCATTTCCCATTCTATTATATACTAGCTACAAACTAAAATAAAAACAGAAAGTCAATTCAATGAAGATACAGAAATTGATAAATTAATAGTGCTTTACAGAAGCTGAATAACACGTACATCACTCTGGAGGTCATACACTTGTTTGGCCTGGACAACATCATTGGAGTCGGGCAGGCAGGTCCAGTTGTGCAGGTAGGTTCTGTAGTTGGCATCATTAACTTGGATCTGGCACTTCTTGGCCAGCTCAAGAGACAGCAGGTCCACTGGGAGGTGGAACTTGGTCTTGGACTTGTTGAAGTCTTTCTTGTAAAGAGCATCACTAGCAATCTTAGCTGAGTTCAAGGCCAGCATTAGCAGAGGATCATCTTGGATGCTGCGGGCTCCAATGTGATGACCAACTTGCTTACGATAACCAGTCTTGTACTTATACTGCAAAAAAAGAAAATATTCTCAGTGTAGCAAATGACAGTATATCCTCAATGTGACATACACTGCTTAATCAGTTTGTTGTACTTACGTCACTAGCAATGTCCCTGGAGGCTTTTGCTGCGATTATAGATATGGCATCATTGCGCAAATCATAACCCTTCTTCTTGGCCAGTTCATTGGCAAGTTTATATTGTTTCTGCAGAGCAAATCAGACAAAATATTTGAACAAACTTGGCAACAGCATCTCTTAATCTATAATCAGTGTGACTCAGGGTTAATATTTAGAATATTTGCTTAAATGTAAAAAAGAATACTCTTAAATACAACTAAATTCTCAACTCTAAATTTGAAATACTGACCTCACTATAGATGACTTTATTTTGCTTTGCAAGAACCACATCCATTGCATCTGGCATGATGTGAATCTTTGTTTTATCATTGTTCCAGGCTTCAACATATTTTGACTGTCAGAATGAAGAGAGAATTAAGCATCAAAACTGATGTCACAAACAATATTTTAAACAGTTTTCATATTGGTCTAGATATCAAATGTAAAGATACCTTGTTCATAATTTCATTATTGGCTTTGGCCAAGACCAGTGGCATGTCTTCAGTTGTACAAGTAAACTTAAAGTTGCTTGGGTGTTGACGATACTTCTTTTCACTTAGGATTTCTCCAGCCTTTTTCACTTTCTCAACATCAATTGAACCAATGGGGACCCATCCGAGACCTTGAAGCCACTTCAGATCTGCCTTATACACCGCCTAAGAGCAGACATATATGGAGTGTTTACAAGCTTCATAAGGATGGGCCATCAGCCTTATTTATATATGTACAAAACTGCAGTAAAATCAGACTTACATCACTTTGGAGGTCATAGACTTGTTTGGCCTGGACAACATCATTAGAGTCGGGCAGGCAGGTCCAGTTGTGCAGGTAGGTTCTGTAGTTGGCATCATTGACCTGGATCTGGTTCTTCTTGGCCAACTCAAAAGCTAACATGTCTACTGGGAGATTGAACTTGGTCTTGGACTTGTTAAAGTCCTTCTTGTAAAGAGCATCACTAGCAATCTTAGCTGAGTTCAAGGCCAGCATGAGCAGAGGATCATCCTGGATGCTGAGGGCCCCGATGTGATGGCCAACTTGCTTACGATAACCGGCCTTGTACTTGTACTGTTTAAAGTCCATTAAAATATCCATTACATTTTGATAAGTACACAGTAATTATATACTGGGTCCAATAAGAGAAAAAAAACTTACATTACTAGCAATGGCACATGACGCTTTTGCAGCTTGAATTGGGATGGCGTCAGCACGTAGATCGTAACCCTTTTTCTTTGCTAGTTCATTGGCAAGTTTGTATAGTTTCTAAAGAAGAATATGAAAAGATTATTTAAATATTGTGACTTAATGACAATTACTGTTTGCAATCAATCAGCAATGAATCTGGCAACATCACTAACCTCACTGTAGTTAACTTTATTTTGACGAGCAAGAGCCACTTCCATTGAATCTGGCATAATGTGAATCTTGGTTTTGTCCTCTTCCCAGGCTGCAGTATACTTTTGCTGAAGGAAGAATAAATGGGTCCATTTTAAATTATTCTGAAACATACTGGCTAATGAAAGTATTAATTATGTTTCTCTAAAAAGTCAATTGACCAAACCTAATAATCAAGATAATCAAAAGCAAAGCTCAGTGTCAAGTCAAATGGTTTCAACTTTCACCTTGTTTTTGATTTCATTGTTGGCCGAGGCTAGGACCAGATCCATGGAATCCATGTCTTTAGTGAACTTGAAGTTACTGGGATGTGTGCGATACAGTTTCTCGCTGCCTATCCGGCTAGCAGTCTTCGCTTTCTCCACATCCAGAGATCCAATGGGAATCCATCCCATTCCTTTGATGTAATTGTTATACTCAGATTTGTATATGTTCTGCAGAATTAGAGAGGACCAATATAAAATGAAATTGAAAAAGAATAGCATTTTATAAAAATCAAAACATATTAAACATTTAAAATACAACATCACAATCTCGACTCACATCACTTGCGATCGTCTGCATGTTACGGGCTAGCTGTAGGTTCATGGCATCAGGTAGAACATTATAATGTGTAATGATCTGCCTATATCCAGCATAGGTTTGAGCAGCCGTAGCCTGCTTAGCATGAACAACACTCAGCATGTCCACAGGTGTATGGTACTTCAGCTTGGACTTTTGATAATCCTTCTTGTATAGTTTATCACTCTGTATCCTAGCCACCTCCATGTAGTGAACCAGCAACGGGTCGTCCTGGAGGCTACGGAAGCCAATATGATGTCCTCTTGCTTTGTTGTACTCCTTTTTGTATTTGTACTGTAATGAGAAAATTTGTAGAAGTCAGAAATGGTAATATTTGGATAGCACTAGTGACAGAAACTGTTTGAGTAACTCACATCACTGGCAATATTTGTGGAGGCCCTAGCTGCAACCACAGATACAGCATCTGCCTTGAGGTCATGACCTTTCTTCTTCAGGGCTTCCAGTCCTGCTTTGTAGGCTTTCTGTATTCAAAACAGCACAAGTTGTACATGTTATTAATGCGTTTAATAAATCAATGATAAATTCACTCAACTGGTTCATTCAAACAGACTGAATGATTCAGAAGGGAAACACATCTACAGTTCAGATACATGCAACAAGTTCTGATTCTGCTCTGAGAACCATGCTCATTGGTGAAGAAAAAGCTGTGAATATTTTGTCTATAATGTATGTTACTCAATAGGTACTTCAAAAATAAATAACTAAAAATTGTTAATATTCTGCAAATACATAGAATACACCTACCTCACTGATGTTGACTGCATTAGCCTTTGCAAGAATGATTTCAGGACTGTCAGGCATGATATGGATATTTAACTTGTCCTTGTTCCAAGCATCGGTGTATGCTTGCTACAATAAAACACATTCAAAATATTATTTATTGATCAGACCATCCAAATAATCCATTAAAATGTCATCAATTAGATTAGATGCACATACATCTTAGAAATGATGGATCATTACTATACTGGTTTATTAAAAAGTGTAATCTACCTTGTCCATGATCTTATTATTGGCACTAGCCAATGCAATGTCCATAGAATCCATAAGTTTGTGGAACTTGTAGTTGGATGGGTGAGTGCGGTAGTTGTAGTCACTCAGGATCTTTCCTCCAAGCTTTGCGGTCTCTACAGCCAGTGAACCAATGGGCACCCAACCCATACCCTTCATGGTGGCGTTGTACTCACTCTTGTACTCAACCTGGGAGACAACAATTATACTGTTAAATTCTACTTCAGTCCCAAAGGTTATGAGCTACCCCCTCTATATAGGATGTGTGGATCTAAAAGAGGATGGACGTACATCACTGGAGCTGAGGTTCATGGAGCGAGCTAACTCCAGGTTCATGGCTTCGGGCAGCAGGGTGTAATGATGGAAATGCTGCTTGTATCCTGCATATGTCTGAACCTTTGAGGCATTTTTGGCTTGCACAACACTCAACATGTCCACAGGTGTATGGTACTTCAGCTTGATCTTGTGATAATCCTTCTTGTAGTTCCTCTCGCTCTGCATCTTAGCCACCTCCATGTAGTGGACCAGCAAGGGGTCATCCTGGAGGCTACGGAAGCCAACATGGTGGCCTTTTGCTTTCTCATACGCCAGTTTATAATTGTACTGTCATGACAGAAACATGGATTTATCCGAAAGGATGAATGATTTTGCAAACATTTATTAGAAAGTACTAAGACAAAAATAGATAGGATAATAGGATACTTACATTGCTAGCAATATTCCTGCTGGCTTTGGCAGCCACAATTGAAATAGCATCTGGTTTGAGGTCATAGCCTTTCTTATTCATTTCCTCAAGCCCAGCTTTGTAGAGTTTCTGAAATACACAGAAAAGGCAATGGAATATACCACACTGGACTTTTTTTTTGCTTTGATTATTAATTAGGATCTTTTGAATGAATGCAATAGTTAGTCTTACTTGGCTCATGTTCAATGCATTGGCCTTGGCCAGGACAATATCAGGACTGTCAGGCATCACATGAATCTTGAGCTTGTCCTTTTCCCAGGCAGCATGATAGGATTTCTGCAACCAAAAGGGTTTACATTTTCATAGATTGACCTTTAATTTTAAACCAGTCAAACCAGTGAAAATACCCTAAATCCAGACTTGCCTTGTCCATGATCTTATTATTGGCACTAGCCAATGCGATGTCCATAGAATCCATAAGTTTGTGGAACTTGTAGTTGGATGGGTGAGTGCGGTAGTTGTAGTCACTCAGGATCTTTCCTCCAACCTTTGCGGTCTCTACAGCCAGTGAACCAATGGGCACCCAACCCATACCCTTCATGGTGGCGTTGTACTCACTCTTGTACTCAACCTGGGAGACAACAAAGGTAATGTTTAATACCTTTGTTAAACCCCTAGTACCCCCTCCAAATGGGATGTGTGGGTCTAAAACAGGATGGACTTACATCACTGGAGCTGAGGTTCATGGAGCGAGCTAACTCCAGGTTCATGGCTTCGGGCAGCAGGGTGTAATGATGGAAATGCTGCTTGTATCCTGCATATGTCTGAACCTTTGAGGCGTTTTTGGCTTGCACAACACTCAACATGTCCACAGGTGCATGGTACTTCAGCTTGAGCTTGTGGTAATCCTTCTTGTAGTTCCTCTCGCTCTGCATCTTAGCCACCTCCATGTAATGCACCAGCAAGGGGTCGTCCGAGGCTACGGAAGCCAACATGGTGGCCTTTTGCTTTCTCATATGCTTTTTTGTATTGGTACTGTGATCAAAGAACAGCAGATTCTAATCAGTCCAGTACATTCATTGTGAAATTGCAAATGTTTTTTTTTTTTTTTGGTACTGCTGAACAAGACCTTCAGCATTTTAATGCGAGATACATTTTACACTTACGTTGCTGGCAATGTGTCTTCCTTGTTTAGCAGCAACAATGGAAATAGCATCAGGTTTCATGTCATAGCCTTTAGCAATGTCCACAAGCCACTGTGCCTTGTAGAGTGACTGTAAAATAAGAGTTTTTTAACATTCACATTGTTTTAGTGTTTCATTGGTAATAATAATATTAACAATAATAAATACAATTTTATAAATAAAATGCAATTAACTGATAAGGTCATAGCATAAAAACAATGAAAAAGAAAAAAAAAGAAATGACATGAGGGGGAAAAAAAAAAAACCTGCAAGAATCTTTAGTGGTAACACAATTAAGCTGAATGCGCTGAAGACTGATAATGCAATAGCTAACTTGAACTAATAATGAATCAATGTTAACACAGAATCATATTAAAAAGTGTTTCTCCTTTATTTAATTTAGATTTGATATGCTTTTGTACTCACCTTACTCACAGTCTGGGCATTATATTTGGCCTGCAGGAACTCTGGGGCATCAGCTGGTAAATTGTAGGTGTGCATAAATTTCTCCCCAGAGGCTTTATAGGCAGCCTAAAACGAAATGAAAAGCAAACAAGAGTCCATAAATCAGTTTTAGATCATCATTCTGGTTATCATTCACAATAAATTATTGAAGTATACTTACTTTATTTTGTAGTTTTGTGTTGTTCATGGCCAAAACCATGTTCATCTGATCTGTCAGACTGGTAAATTTTAGCGTACTGGGGTGAATTCTGTATGACCTCTCATCAAGGGCTTTATTGGCAGCCTTGGCCTTCTCAACATCTATAGAACCTATGGGAACCCAGCCTGCTCCTTTGAAGACGTTGTTGAAATCTGATTTGTACAAATTCTATGGACAAAATGTGATCTGTTAATCATTTTGTCACAACAGCAATCATCCTAGGTTTAAGTATCATCATAGCCTTATTTAGTTGTGCTTACATCACTCTGGATCTCCATCATGTTGCGAGCCAGTTCAATGTGCATGGCTTCAGGCAGCAGGGTGTAATGATGGAGAGGCTGCTTGTATCCTGCATATGTCTGAACCTTTGAGGCGTTTTTGGCTTGCACAACACTCAACATATCCACAGGTGTATGATACTTCAGCTTAGCCTTGTGGTAATCCTTCTTGTAGTTCCTCTCGCTCTGCATCTTAGCCACCTCCATGTAGTGCACCAGCAAGGGGTCGTCCTGGAGGCTACGGAAGCCAACATGGTGACCTCTAGCCTTCTGATAAGCAAGCTTATACTTGTACTATAAAAAACAACACAACACAGTTGCATGTAAGTCAACAATGCACTCCAACAATTTAAATATAATAAATTAAATGTATGCTTGCTTACATCACTGGCAATATCCCTAGAGGATTTCGCAGCAACAATAGGAATGGCATCATGCTTCATCTGATGTCCTTTCAGAAGATCCTGCTTGTGTGCGTAGGTATAGTATGTCTGCAAAAGAGGCAAAAGAAAACACAAGCTTGCAGTTGAACTTGATACTGTTAACCATCTCATTGTCATATACAGTATAAAATACACAGCATTCTTACCTTGCTGATGTTGACAGCATTGTATTTGGCTTGCAGAAGCTCTGGTGCATCAGCAGGGAGATGGTAAGTGTGCATGAACTTCTCACCACTGGCTTTGTACAGTCTCTGGAAAACAAAATTGACATGATTCAGAAAGTAAACATAAATTAAATATATTTAACCTTCATTATGGACATTCATCATGGACACCAAACAACAGCAGGCATTTGTCCCTCACATCGCTTAGCTGCTGTGCATTCAGTTTGGCTTGTTCCATGACTGGGGTGTCTAGAACGCTGGTGAACTTGATAGTGTCTGGGTGCTGCCTGTACTTCTTCTCATTGAGAGCTGCACCAGCAGTCTTTGCTCTTTCAACATCTAGAGAACCGATGGGGATCCAGCCAGTGCCCTTTACGTAGTTCTCATAATCCTGTTTATACTGGACCTAATGGAATTAAACAGGGCATATTAGTTAACACATTTACAGAAATACAAACTTTAACACATCTTTTATACTATATTATTTATATTTTAACATATTATAAGATATAATTAATTCCTGTTGTGGCAAAGCTGAATTTTCAGCAGCCATTACTCTTCAGTGTCACATGATCTATCAAAAATCATACTAATAAGCTTGTGGAAATTGTGATACATTGTTTTCTGGATACTTTGATGAATAGAAAGATCATTTTTAACATCAAAAATGTCTTTACTGTCACTTTTGAGCTATAAAATGTATCCTTGCTGAATAAAAGTATTAATTTCTTTCTTTCTTAATTTTCTTACTAACCCCAAATTTTGGAATTGTATTGTTTATGGTCTGTATAATCAGTGTTAAGAAAAAAGTATGATGCTACAGTTTGTGTAAATCTAGATTTGAGAGTCACATAAAGAGTTTAAGATGATTAAATGTTTCTTACATCACTGGAGCTGAGGTTCATGGAGCGAGCTAACTCCAGGTTCATGGCTTCAGGCAGCAGGGTGTAATGATGGAAATGCTGCTTGTATCCTGCATATGTCTGAACCTTTGAGGCATGTTTGGCATGCGCAACACTCAACATGTCCACAGGTGTATGGTACTTCAGCTTAGCCTTGTGATAATCCTTCTTGTATAGTTTATCACTCTGCATTCTAGCCACCTCCATGTAGTGAACCAGCAAGGGGTCGTCCTGGAGGCTACGGAAGCCAACATGGTGGCCTCTGTCCTTCATATACTTCTTCTTATACTGAACCTGAAAGGTATGGTAAATCAACAGTTTATTTAATATTAATATGTTCCACACTGCAGTTTTCTCTCCACCTGTCTCCTTTATGGACTTATGAAAGGATCTCTTACATCACTAGCAGCATGTCTTGCTGCCTTTGCAGCTTGTACAGAGATGGCGTCAGGCTTCAGATCGTAGCCCTTTGCAATAGTCTTCAGCCATTCAAGCTTATAGCATTTCTAAAAAGCAGAGATGCAATAGATATACAGAGTCACCAACTTTGCAAAAAACAATATGCCAGATACCATGAAACATTAGGGCTTTTTTTACTTACATCGCTTATGTTGTAGGCATTACACCTGGCCTGAAGGAACTCTGGGACATCAGGAGGCAGGGAGTTTTTCTGAAGGATTTTATCCAGACCTTTCTTATAGTGCAGCTATAGTGGGGAAAATATTCACAGATCACATAAACGTGCTGGTTTAGCATTTATTCAGAGCAACATTTAACCATGTTAAATGTTTTTGCTTACATCACTTCTTATCATCTGGTTGACTTTAGCCTGCAGCTGGAGAGGGTGGTCATCTATAGCAGTAAAAGGTATGGAGTCTGGATGCTGCCTGTATTTTTTCTACGTAAAAGTAAGAAATTTTAAAAAGTTACATTATTGATGACAATAGAAATCAATTCTTTAAATGGGTAAAAACAGGAAGTGGCATACCTCACTTAAGATCTCCCCTGCTTTCTTGGATTTCTCAACTTCCATAGAGCCGTAAGGCACCCAAGGCGCTCCTTTGACGTAGTTATTGAATTCGGACTTGTATTCATTCTGTGTACAAATGACAGAAAAATCAGTAACACAAAAAATTAAAGGTATGATTGATCATCTTTTGCTATATGGACTTGGTCATGTTCATAAACGTGAAAAAAAACTTATTTTGTTTAGAAAATGCATTTAAAATGTAAATAGGTTGCACATTAAAGTCGTACATAAAAAAACACTTCAAAATAATTGGTATTTGTGGCTTTATTCCATGTCTTTTTGAATAGAGAAATCATCTATATTCTAGAGAACTCCTAAAAAGATCTTTAAGTAGATATATTTATGTCAAATTCTGTGTCTTCTTCTTTCAGGACCAAAATGGCCCAAAAATACTGATGACTAATCCTGCATTGTAAAATGATGAATAGAACACCACACACACTGTGAACACACACCCGGAGAGCCATTTTATGCTGCGGCGCCCGGGGAGCAGTTGGGGGTTTCAGTGCCTTGCTAAGGGCACCTCCAGTCATGGTATTAGGGTGGAGAGAGCGCTGTAAGTCTTCTTCTTTCAGGACCAAAATGGCCCAAAAATACTGATGACTAATCCTGCATTGTAAAATGATGAATACTCAAATTCTTAAATATTAATGATACAACCCACTTCTGACTAGAATTTATTTATGTGTTACGATATAAAAGAACATCAGGCAGTCAGCCAAGGGGAAAGACAGCTAAATGCATAAATCCAAATGTAATGTAAGACTTTGAACTAGAATAGCATCTGTGCTCATTCCAGTGTTTCTAGAGCAGCAGGGATCCTTACATCACTCTGAAGAGCATTGGCCTTCTTTGCATGGTCCAGTGATATGCTGTCATAAGGGAGGAGGTAACGGTTTGGGATATTCTTATAGCCAGTCATGCTGGCAATGGCCTGAGATTTCTTAGCAAGTGTCACAAGCATCATGTCCAGTGGAGAATGGTACTTGGTCTTCATCTTCTCATAGTCTTTCTTGTACTCACGCTGTTCAGAAATATTTCGGAGGATAAAAAAATGGACTGTTAGTACATACAAAACTACAGGGTTGGGTATACAAGTTATCAGAAATGCACTAGCTGAACCGTACCTCACTTTGGATCTTAGCAACATGCACTGAATGCATGATCTTAGGGTCATCTTCGATGCTGAGGGCCCCAACCATCTGTCCTCTGTTCTTCTCATATTCCTTCTTGTATTTCACCTAAAATTAAAGACCATATCAGTGTCACAATTACCTAAAATATTCTGCATTGTTTTATTACACACTTTCTTTCAAATGACCCAAATATCCCATTTACTTACATCGCTGGCGATGTTAGTGTGAGCACGGGCTGCAAGGATAGAAATTGCATCCCCTTTCACCTCAAATTTCTTTGCTTTTGCTTTTTCCCATTCAAACTTGTAACACGTCTGTGAACATGAAATAGAGAAAGTAATACATTATGATCAGGTTTCAGTCAAATTCACTGCTATGAATGAAGATGGAATGAACTTACATCACTAAGGTTATACGCATTAACTCTAGATTGAATGAAGAAAGGGTAATCAGGAGGAAGGTAACACTTAAACTTCTCCTTCTCATACTTTTCCTTGTAGTTGAGCTGTAAAAAATAGAAAAAGTGTCAATGATAATATATTCTGCATCAAACGTAAACTATAATGGCTAGTAAAAATGTAATCTTACATATCATGCTCATACACAATTAAGTATACATTATATAAAGTCACACTGCCTTAGTAAATTTCCCAGTATTTTCCTAGAGCTCCATGATTGTGGTGTTCAGTGAAGCAGGATGAGCTTGATGAACACCACTAGAAGGCTCCTCAGTCTCAAAAGTATTGGCTTTAGTTGTATATTAGGTTTTGATAGCCTGTGACTTACCACTTGAAATAGCACAGACAACAGCTTTAATAATATGTCTAGGGATTTACTCTATTGTCAGCGGGACTGAGATGACAACTGCGCTCTAATGAATGCTGGGATTTTTCTAGGGCAACATTTGACAAGGTCCATGAACCACCTGGTAAACTTGGTTTCTTTGGTTTTATTTAGTCATAATAGTTAAAGCTGTTTACGTACATCACTCAGCTGTTTGGCGTTGATGGCAGCTTGCACTAGAACAGGTGAGTCTGTCACCTGTGTGAACTTCACCTTGTCTGGATGTTGACGATAAACTTTCTGCAAAAAAAACCACACACACACACACACAAAAATCACCTAATGTCAGGTTCTGTACCCCATTAAAGTAGATATATACACAGTACATATATATATGTGTGTGTGTGTGTGTGTGTATGTTCATACATCTTGACATTGCTGAAGCTTCTTATTGGCTTCATATTCAGGTGTAACAGTTTGAGGGAAGAAACATCTGGCCTTCATGTCCTCATAATCAGCTTTGTAGATTTGTTTTAAAAGACAGAGAAAGCAAATGTTAATACACAAATGCATTTTTTTTTTAAATCAAGAAGATGGAAATATACACATATATACATTAGGGTAACTTACATCATTCTTTAATTCTTCCATCTTCTGGCAGTGAACTGTAAATACATCTTCATAGCTACCAACATAATGACCCTTCACCTCATTTTCATACTTTTCTTTATAACGGACCTGAGGAAAGAGACCAATATAAACTTCAGATATGTGGAAATATCAAATGTTTGTAGCAAATTATGAAATCATCACTCACATCATTGAACTTCTTCAATACACTGTCCATCTTGAATTTGGGAGTGTCGCAGTAATTGATGCTGAATCCCCGTGATTTCTCATAATTAGCTTTATATACTTTCTAGAAAAGGCAAAACAAAGGCATGTCAGCAATGAGTCAACAATTTGAGATAAACTTGACGTATTTCAAGACAGAGTTGTTTAAATTCTCAAAATAACATCATGAGAAAATGATGAGAGGAAATGCATTATAATACTCATTTTGAACACTTTAGGATCATTTTGGTTCAATGTATGTGCCAAACAGTGGCCACACAGATTCCATCCAATTATCAGGTCTGATCAATTTAAATGAGCTACATATTTACACTAACTGAGTAATAAAGCTATAATCCACACCATCATTGACACCGAGCTCTGCTAAAAATCTATTTTAGATTTTAGACAAGAACTCACCGTAACATCTTTGGTTTTGTCAATGTTGTCAGTATTTGTATTTCCTTGAATAATGTATTTCATCTGCCTATGGCTATATTTATTATGCATAACCTTAGTAAAAACCTCTTAGACCATAAACATTTCCTGTCAAAGCAGAAAAACCACTTTAATGATTAAGATCTGGATTAACATACATCACTCAAGATGGTGCCTGCGTATCTCAGCTGTCTGAGAAGGGGGTTCTCTGTAGCAGGGAGAACGTTGTAATCGGACGTTGCTTTTGTCTTCTCATAGTCCTGCTTATATTTGACCTGTTGAGGTGGGAAAATGCATATAATAAATGACAAATGGTTGTGAAACCGATATGAGTCATGAGGTCTTGTCACAGTTTTTTTTTTTTTTTTTTTTAAGTCAACACAAAGTGTTCACAACAAGTCCAGTAAATAAAATTGGTCTCTGTTTTGATTCTCATCCCTGGTTTCTTTTATAGCTACTGTGCATAAATATACTCTGGGTCTAATCCTGTTTTTTCATGTCCTCACTTGTGATGCAGGCAATGAGAAATTAGTAAGCGGGGATCAACAGAGATAACTAGATCAGACATGTGAATCTCTGGACTGCCTCATGATCTGTTTAAAGAGTCAGCATGGGAGGGTTGTTTCTTACAATGAGAAAATATGTCTAAAAAAGTAAGACTATCAGTAAGTGCTACCTCACTTTTATTTTTAATTTGGAGGCAATGCACGAATGACAGAATGTTTTATAGCTAGTTTGATTTTTTCATTTCTTACATTTTCTAAAAACAAAAAAACTCTGCTTATGTCCAAGTTTAAAAGAAAAAATAGCAGATTTTCGTGCAGTATCAGATTTACAGACTCCACTATATGTGTGAAGAAAAAAAAAAGAAAAAGAAAGGAATGTACATAAATTCCCGAAACTTACCGTACTTGCAGCTTCACGAGCCTTTTTATTGGAAGCGTATGTTGGTGTGTCTGTTTGCATAAAATAAATTTGGTCTTTCATCTCTTCAAAATCAGCCGTATATTTTTTCTGAAAAGAAATCAAAGTGTGACACTTAGTTTTATATGATTTTAACATTAAGAATTTTGTATATTAATAAAATGCATTTATTTGAAATATTCTATCAGAATATGTTTTGGAAAGCATGATGGATTTCTTGCACTTACGTCGCTGATGTTGTCCATAGCCATTCTAGCAACAGCGACATCAAAGTAAGGGGTTTCACACCATTTGCCCTTGACGTTCTTGTTGTAATCTTCATGATATTTAAGCTGTGAAGAATTTAAGAAATGTTTTTCATTATTTCTATGGCTTACATTTCATTCCCAAAGACTTTTGCGAGCAGAATCAATTTAGCAGGGACAGAAGATATTTAAATGTAATACTGTAGAATAAACCCCTCAACTGCTATAAGTCTGATAGATGGAAACTACTGTAAAAACGGTATTAACCCTTTATTAACACTTAAGGAAAATGGAAATTCAGGGAAGTCTTACATTACTACGATTGGCGAAGTTTTTCTTGGCCTGTTCAACCTCTGGGGGATCAGCCAGACACGTGTACTTTGCCTTGCGCTCATTATGGCCCTTCTTGTAAACAATCTGTGAAGGTGGTGCACAACAGATTTTTGACAACACAACACAATTTAATAATAATTGTTTTACCTTTTCTTTAAGTTACGCAGTAAAATATCACAAGTTTACTCACATCACTGAGGACTTTTTGGGCCTTGGCCACCCTGCGCAGCTCTGGGCTGTCACTGTATGGATAGTACATGGTTTTATCCTCATCCCATGCCTCTGTGTACAGTTTCTGATGGGGATATTCAATCATCGTAGAGGGTGAATCAGCCAGTAATGACAGTATAAATATCACTTTAGTGCTTAAGACAGGAATCAGAGATGTACCTTGCTGTAATTTGCTGCATTCTTCACAGCAAGAACCAACTCAGGGGCATCAGGAGGAAGCAAGTACCTATCCTTAGTCTCATCCCATTTTTGCCTGTACAGAACCTAGAAAAGACATATGTAAAGAACTGATGTTATGACAATAAAAAACACAAGGAAAGGAATCAGCATTACACTAGTTGGGTGGTCACTGTTGTGACACTAGCACTTACTTTGCTGATGAGTTCAGAGACGTGCTTCACATGAGCAATCTCACGAGCCTCACCATCATAAAGGCTGGTGGTTTTGGCCTTCAGTCCTTCCATACGGTATTTCACCTGGGTTACCAAAAATATTCATGGTTAGTAAAAATGTACAATATCTGCTAGAATTAAGAAGCATCTGGTTGTGGTTTATTAGGAGATCTAAACTAAGAAGGTTTTTTTTTTTTTTTTTATAAATGCGACAAAGATCTTGCAAAATATATTCTAACAGACTGAAAATGATCCATCAAGGGTACATACCTCACTGAGCTGCTCCTGGGCCTTCTTGATGCGAATCATCTCAGGTGTGTCAGCCGAAATGGCATAGGGCTGCCCCTTTGATTTTTCATATTCCTCCCTGTATTTATTCTACAAAAAACATACAAATTCAGTTTGCATTATAGAGTAGGCAAGATAAGACAGGTAAGATAGTTTAGTTCTGTCACTTTTGATTAATTTAATGCATTCTAGCTGAATAAAAGTTTTAAATTCTTTAAACGGGTCATCGGATGCCCATTTTCCACAAGTTGATATGATTCTTTAGGGTCTTAATGAAAAGTCTATAACAGAGTTTGGTTAAAATTTCTCAATGGTAGTGTAAACACCCTTTTTACCCTGTCAAAAAAAGCTCTTTTCAGAGCAAGCTGTTTTCTTGCATGCCGTTTTAACTGCAAATGAGCTCTGCTCACCCCGATTTGTTTCAATGAAATAAGAACAAAACAGCAGTCTTACAGATTAATAGCACAAAATATTTTCTTTATCATTAGCTTACATGGCTGTACTGGTCAAGCATCTTCTGGCTGTGTGCCAGGTAAGGAGTCATGAACTTGGAGGTGTCCACCTTCGCCTTCTTCCTAACCGTGCGTTTGGGAAGGCCACCAGGTCCAAGTTAAAAAACAGCAATCAACATTTAAGACAGATGCACATGGTTCAGTGAAACATCTCTAACATCTTTCAGATGTACAGAATTTCATCAATGAAAGCCAAACCGCTTTAAGAAACCGTTATGGAGGACCAAAACACCTAATTTTCTAATACTATAAGCAATCAAGCAGCATGATTCTGTACAATTTAATTTAGCCTATATTGATTTACACCAAAACAGAAAATGGATGAGATAAAGATACCATTTTCAGTATCCAATTATCCAACACTTACCTTCAACATACTCTGCAAACTCTAATTCATTTGTTTACCATGCAAATTAGTATTTTACTTTTTATATGACAAATGAGTGAAAAAGTTATACAGAATTCGGAAAACTTGATATTTTACTGACAGGTTAGGTTAGTTTGTATTGGATAGTTATTCTATTAACATTTATAATAAAAACATGCTGAAAAACTACAGAAAATGCACTTTTGGGACAGTCAAACCAAGCACATTAAGCATTAATTTTCCCACATAATACTACAGCATAGACAGACATAAACTAAAGTAAACATCACATTAACACACATACAGAAAGCTCTATTAACACGTCATAGACTTCACTGTCATCACTACAGTGCTGTGGCATTTGCATGGCTCTGAATCATGGGGGCTATTTTTTGGAAAGGTGTTACTCTCACAACTTAAAGAACTTACTCTGGACATGTAAGTCGTGAATTGTTAAACAAGGGAGTTTGTTTAATAATCCACTCTTTAAGTCAGTACCATAACAGATCTTACTATTAAAAGCTAAGCTGGTATGTGAAAGGAATATGGAATAGCCCCCATGGCATGTGGAAAGGACGCAGATCCTTTTTACCAGGGTAGATCTATTACCTTAGCACCATGAGACACTGAGGTGGTCGTGGTGGTGACTGTTGGACCCTCCTCATAGTAGTACTATAAATATAGGAAACACTCTGGGCTTTTAAAATGATGATCACACACTTTAGGGAAACACTCTACAGTGTGACTTTTTCCTGCTCTGTTTGTCATAGACTGTTTAAAACACCCATTGTGAACAGAAATACTCGTATACCCAAACTAACATTTTAAGCTTAACATACCAAAAATAAATTTGCACCTGTGTACTAAAGACTTCTGAAGCTAAAGCAAAACAACTTTGCATACACATTATTCTATTAATAAATAAATAAATAAATAAATGTTTAATATTAATCTTAATTCATGGCATCTTTTTTTTTTTTCTCACATTAGCAGTTTCCTTGCTTAGTAGTTTTGGGTTAATAAAATCTAAAAAATAACCTGTAATGATGCTTGTGACTAATAATGGTCTTCCTCAACAAAATTATCGTATATTAATCTACAAACATGTTTGTATATTGTGTTTAAATATTAATTGAATATCTCAGTAGCTGTTCAGGGAATAAAAATATAACAATGTGGTTGTTTTCCAGGCAAACCTCTGTCTATGTCAGATGATTGGCTGGTGCTAAGAACATTTTAGCACCCTAATGACATCACCACTATTATTTGCAGCTAATGTTATTTTCATGGTAAACTATACCTACTGGTATTTAGTCAGATATCATGACAGAATCTCTCAAACTGTAATTGGATGCCACATCACAAAGACCTTCACAGAAGGCTTCAAATAGTGTGAAACCAGAGCAGGAAAAAACACTCCAAATCTATGAATTTACAGGAGCTTAATGCTTCTTTATTTGGAGCAGTGGACAGCAGAAATACATACAGTGTACACCTAGGTTTTAAGATCCTGTGATTTGTATATGCTTTTCCATATTTTCCATATAATATAGGATTCAGGAGATGGAACATGGTGAATATTCATTAAAATATGCTGCAAATCAAAATATCTCTCTCCAGAACTTACAGATGTTTCTTTCCACAGGTCCCCCCCACCCCACCCCCCCAAAAGCATTTTCACAGCATGACATTGACAGCAAGTGGAGTGTAATTTACAGCACGGCTCGTCTCATTTGCCTCTCTGCGAGTCTGCCGTAGATGTCCACTTCTATATTTGTATTTCTGGAAAGAACAGCTCAGCCAAAGCTGAAGGCCGCTTTTCCATTAATGGGGAGAAAATCATATAAAAAAATTTAACAACCTTTGTCTAAATTTGAGATCTACTTTTTATTAGAGCTACATTATTTCTATAAAACACTATAAAAAAAATAAAATAAAAAAAAAACTTAATAAATCAGCAAAACACTAAAGTACAAAATGTGAATCTCTGCTTTCCTCAGATCCATCGAAAGAAGCGTTAATGTATCTTTATTAACGCTGATGTCTTTCAGGTCCTATTCTTAGTGTAGATGAAAGTAGTAGTGAAATCAGATCGTATCTATTCAAAAATATTCTGTTGAGATTCCCATCTTCTCAAAATGCAAGATGGCGAAATTCCATTTCATGGATATGTTAAAGGGGAATCCAAAAGCATTTGTTGGAAAGGTTCTTTAAAAAAGAATACCTAATTAATGAGAAGTCGGGTTAATGCAATATTTGGTAAACCCCTGTAAGATATCTACAACAGAAATGGACATGAAAGTATACAAGGTCTACTTTAACTCTATTTCTCATGGAAATACTGAATTAAAGTATCAACCTTCTGCTTTCACTCTTCCATTGAACACTCAGACAGACACATTTACAATTCATACAGACAGTCTTTCAATGAATAACATGACAAAAACAAAACTGCTGGAAGCTTCAAGAGGAGCTGTGGTTAAATCTTGTTGTATTTCTTTATAATACCACAAAACGATATGCTAAATTACGCTCATTAAGCAATTGTGATTAAATTGTATACATTTACTTTGATTGTCTACATCAGCTCGTAATGAAGCTTGCAGCTGATTTAGTTGCTCTGAACAGAACATAATCCCACTGTTAGTATAAAAGTTGAGAGTATTATATCTAACAATGGTTATTTCCATTCAGGCTTGCTTGGGGTGATAAGGAAAACATTACATTAGCATTTTCAGAATAAGATCTTATTATCAGATTATGACAAACTGCCGCAGGGGTCATTACATAAATGTCACACGAATGATGGTTTGCCATGTAATTGATATCTTGTTAATATATGTAATGAATTACATCTTTTGAAGAGACAGCATTGATACATTGATTACTGGGAATAAAACATTCATTGAATGGAATTTACTGCACTAGAGCCTCCAAGAAAGAGGTCATTTGAAATGGGATCCAGTGCTAATCATATACGACATGATAGCTCCTACTGAACTGCTGACGGTGGAGGTATCATAGATCACTATTCATAGGGTTTGCAACTATACCTACAGGACTGAGAGTGATGGGGCGTACAGTTAAAAAGCCTATATAAGCTATTCAAGGGGCTAAGCAAAATAATTCAGAGCAGAATTATTGTCATTCTTTCACTGAATAAGGGGACAACCTCAAAACAGATGATAAAATATGCAAATCTGTATCTTACCTCCTCCTCAATCTCTTCTTCATACTCTTCTTCTGATGCCATCTTCAAACAGATTTAGTGAGTCTACACAAGCAAATGAAAGACTGTCAGACACTAGCAAGGCTGATCTATATAATACATATGTAACTAAATACTAACAGCATTCAACTAATTTCTGTTGCAGACAGTGAGAAATAAACAGCTGTTTTTGAATAATTTTTAATGCAAATAAAGCATAGGACGTTAAAGTAACCCTTACTATAGGATTTCAGTTTCATCAGGACACTCATAACGTTCACAATGCACCAGGAATGATCTGTCCATTTTGATGTTAAACTTAAAGAACCAAACTAAAAAGTGTAGAAGCTGACGTACCTTTACTACAGAAGGTTACAGTAGAATTTCAGCAACCCTACAATAAAGAAAGGTGTTCGCTTTCCATCCACTCGTGTCCCAATCTGCTATTCCACTTTATGTACTCCTGCAAACCTAAACAAAGATAAAAACGTGTCAGTTTTCCAATGACTGAGCTGATGCTTTAGTGTGGGTAGATCAACAAAAGCAAAAATTCTAATTTTGTGCTGAAATCTTTCTGCAGGCCTTGGTAAGTGAGAGAGTTTGTCACCCAAGACCCCTCCTGGCTGAAACCTTGCAACAGCTGCTCTGAATCGCTCCAGCTATTTGTCATGTAAGCCAATGCTGCAGGCTGATTGGCTGGCTTTGTTTAGCTAGTGGAGCGCCAATGCCTTCTGAGGCTGGAGGTTAAATTTAGGTCTGACCACTAACTACTCTTTTTTAGGACCCGACTCCCAGAAAATGATATCAAATGATGGTTTTCTATGCATTTTCATCAGAAAGATTGAGAGGAATGTGGATGGGACTTTAACGAACTCCTGTCCATGAGGTGAGGTGCTTCAGATAGTCTTCCAGGGGGAAAAAAAGTCCAGGAATACGTTCCAGTTTTGAGTAATTGCTAAATTGCTTGTTCCTGCAATGATGGCCAATAAAGTCAGATGATTCTTTTCAGGCTGTTTAAGGACCAGCATCGCCCTGAGTATCACTTCCATCTACCAGCAGACTGTAGAAGCTGGTCAGTCCAACTGAGCAGGCCATGCAAAGAGTGCTGGAAAGTGAAATCTGGTGTGAGGTTTGATTTTGTGGTTTTTCCTTTGCTTACCGGTGACTTTAAAGTTTAAACGTTTCCCAAACTGCCAGAGCCTCCCCAACTCTTCCCTCCTGAGAAACGCTGGGCAACAGCTCACAGCTGCAACGGCACTCCGGTTATCATGTGCTCCTATCCACCAATCAGTGAGCAGTATTCTCAGGTTTCAAAAGCTAAATATACATTAGCAACCGTTCAGAAAAATGCACCTGTTCAGCAAATCATCAGTAATGCAACTATGAGGAATAGAAAGGAAAACACTGTAAAATACCTAGTTTCTTTGAATGAGGGAATGCAGGGATGTTGCATTCACCAAGATGGAGTTCTATGGAGGTATGTGTCAGGAGTAATACAGATCCTGGTGCAAAATGAGTTTTTCTCTGTGAAGATGGCCAGAGAAACTTCTTGAGGCCACTGGTTTGGATCCAAGTATACATGGAGCCCAGAGGCTGAAATCAGGTTAAGGCTGGGGGCAAGCGGGAAATAAACTGTTGACTTGTTCACCCAATTACAAACATCTAGAGTGACTGACCAGAAGATTGATCTGATTCTCAGTCAATATTCTATCTATAGGCATTATACTCAATGCATGTGCACATTCCATCATACATGCATTACATAGCTCAGTACAATATAAATCTTCACATTTGAAGATTCTTTCTACGCCTAAATGTTGTTTGACTGTATTTTGATCAGACATGTCTTTAAAACTTTCTATTTGGGAAAGCATTCTCATACAATTCCTCACAGTTGACTTGTTTTGTTTTTGTTAATAGCAGAGTGGGAATTACAGGGGGTCTGACCACCCTACTTAAGGGTTTAAGTCTGGTAAAAGTATTTCATTTTTATTTTTTAAGTAAATATACGTTTCAATAGGGGTTTTAAACATTTCAGTAAGGTTTAAAGTTAGATTACAAATTAGTTAGAGCACAAGCCCCAAATACTACTCCAAAATCCTTGTCATAGAACCGTTTTCCTTGACAATATTTCAGTAATTACGTAATGAGTATTTTTATTAATTGCTCGGAATGCCAGATTCGCGAATGAATCACTCTTTTGACTGAGGTCTGAATTAGTTCACGAATCGTTTGGAGCGGATTTTTACATCTTTAGGGGAAACAAAAAGAGATGGATGAGGTTAATATTTCCTTACAGTCCATTGCAGGAAACAGAAATTGAAAAAGTCACTTATCGTTTGTCAGCGATGAAACAGCTATTGTGCACGCAGTTTCTGACTCTCTGCTGTTTATGATGGTATATATCCATAATAGTATTAAAATATGGGCAGGCATTTCGAACGACTGATGAAAGGCTACAAACAACGAATGTAAATTACAGAAAATAAGCGCTAACAGTGAACCCAAATTGGTGGTAACCCTAGCAGCAGTAATCCACTCTCTCACACTTTCAATTAAGATCAGTTTTAGAGAATATGATAGAGGAACATAAATAAGTTACTCTGTTTAGGCAGTACTTAGTGCTGCTCCCGAATATTAAAGGCCGTAACCCCCTTGAAAATCATTGTATAATTCGAAACACTCTTAGATTATCTAATGGGACTCGTTAAAAAAAATGCTTTTTAGCAAGTGCCTCTACAGATGTCTGCAATCGGCAGACAGACTCACCCTTCTGTGATCTTTGGTTTCTAATCTAATCCTGATGAGCATGTTACAGTATTAAACCTATTCAGGGACGCTCAAAAATACAGCTAGCACTATTTTTAAAGCATCCTGTGGCAGTAAGGGGGTATAAGTATAATGACGTTCAACCACAGAAGGCCATATGTCTATTTATTTTAGATAATTATCATTGCGTCTCAGTAACAGTTCGAACAATACACGGCTCTTATACACCTTCAGACACGTGATATATAATAATTTTATAGTGACGTCCTCCAGCCATTTGAACTCAAAAGTCCTGCAGTTCTCCAGATCTCCATTGTGGGGCGGCGTGACTGAGCTGAATGACAGAGGCAGCTGGGACTGTGTCTCTGCTCAGTGTTTCCCACTGTCCTCACATCTCAACGCTCATCTCTGCACTGACACTGACACATCAATGCTCAAATCTACGTTCATATACAGAGCACATTCACATGCACATTAAAAAACATTTAGCCTACACGTTTTACAAAAAAGCTCACCTTTGGACTATAATTAAAAAATATAATAATAATATATATATATATATATATATATATATATATATATATATATATATATATATAATTTATTCTAATTATTTAAAAACTTTTTTTTCCAATTTGCAGATTTACCACAATGCATTTTATGTATGTGCCATAACAGTGTTAACAGATTCCAAGGGTTTCACAGATCAGGGTTATTATAGTTAAGTAAAAAAGTAAAAAGAAAGTCACTTGAAATAAAATAAATGTTAACTGAAATCAAATTATATATATATATATATATATATATATATATATATATATATATATATATAAATTATTTAAGGTATTTGCAACATTTCTCATTTTCATTTATTTAAAAAAAAACAATAATGAAAGAAAAAGTAATAAAATATATTAATGTATAAAAAACAAAACCTATGACAAAAACAACCAAACTGCAAAAAAAAAAAAAAAAAAAGTAACAAAGTAAAATGAAAACAGAAAATATAAACAAAAACTTAGTAAAATAACTAATAGAAGCTATAATAGTATCTCAATGATAAAAAAAAAATAAAAATAACACGGTCACAGACTAACAGGGTAAAAAAAAACACAAATATGCAGCTAATGTGTTAATTCTATAGACTCTTTGCTTGCAAATGAGTAAATCAAATTGGGCAAACAAGGTGTAAATTTGAAGTCTAAAGTAGCTCAGTGGCTGACATTTTCAACTTATGTCACATATTTTAAGAAATGGAAATTTAAATGATGATGCAGCTTGTCTAACTGAGATATGTATTGAGACAAGCCAGCATTAATAATAAAACCAAACAAAGAAAATATATGGAGAGAAGAATCAAACAGTCTTCATATTAATTGAGATCATATCTTGAGAATATCAAAGATTGGACTAATCAGTACACTGAAAAAATGGTAACATCTAAATTAACTGGTTTTATATAAAAAAAAAAAAAATGGAAAAAAAAATAGCACCACTGAATCAACCGAAATACATCCGTTTATACCAACAAAACTTAAAAGCTATTTGCTTGCATATTATAGCATATTGGCTGTTTATTAGTACTTATAAAGCACATATTAATAAGCAGCAAATTAGGAGTTTATTGAGGCAAATGTTGTAGTTAGTCAATAGTGAGAATTGGTCCCCAAACTAAAGTCTGACTATAGTTCTTTAAGGTAACAATTACAGGTTACCACTTTTTACAGTGTACATACTAACAGGATGGAAGGCAATACTAGGAACAGGTAAAAACATGTACTACTGTGCTTAGGCATAATTCTTCAGTACAGTGGCATGAGGCTTTGAAGCTTAGTCATTGGAAAAAAACAAGTATAGGTAATAAGTGGGTCTGAACAGCTGAGGATGAGTATTAAAACACCTTGGATGACTCCTCGTTTAAATAAAACCACATCTCTCACTCTGAAAAACAAAACACTGTGGTACACAGACTGTGCTAGAAAAAACCTGTTTACCATGACTCCTTAAAATATAATTAAAAGTCTGCATGAACATCATCTGCAAAATCAAATGTCAGAAAGTAGGTGAGTTTGTATAGGAATAGCATTCTGTCACAGTAGTGAAAATGTCATTGCACAGCGTTTTTGAAATGTTAAATAACACATACACTAAGAGTTTATGAGTTTAAAAAGACTCAATGTGTTCTCCAGCTTCAGATAGATACAAAATAACTATCAGGATAATGGTGTCTCACGTGTCATTATTAGGCACTGATGTTCTACACGAGATCAGTCGAGGGTCAAGGACTCTTCAGCGTGGACAGGACCAGCATAACAGCTCAACAACAACAATTAAGGGCTGGTAAAAAGAAAACTTAGCACTAAAGTTAAACTTAACCAGGTTACAGAAACATTTTCCCCTAAAATTGTCTTAAAAAATAACTAAAAATAATACTTTGGCGTTTATGCCATTTTTACATATTCCTTAATTAGATTTTAAGATATAGTTTTAAAGTGCATTGTGTTTGTTACCAGTGACAGCAAATTAAATTACAAAAATAATCTATCCACATTAAAAATATTTTAAAATAATTGTAAAACAACACTTTCTCTTTACATTTAAATAAAACTACACTCTTAAAAATAAAGGTATTTTATTGGCATTGAAGGTTCAATGAAGAATATTTAACATCCATAGATCCTTTCCTTTGACCAAAAGCATCTTTATAGTGGAAAAAAGGTTCTTTACATTTTATAAATGTTCTTCACACCAAAAAAGGTTCTTTAAGAATTGTTTACTTCTTGCATTTCAGTATTGCTGTGAAAACATGTTTTTTTTTTGGAACCTTGTTTTTAAGAGTGTATGTAAATGTATTAAAATGTTCTGTTTTTACTAAAATTAAATAATTACAAAATGAACCTGCTCTGAAGTCCGAATTCTGTGATAATATATGTTTGGTCTGTGATATGTATTGAAATACTATAATTTTAGTATAAAAGTTCTGCCAAGATTAAGCTAATATCGTTCTTAAACAACTTTTTTCTTCCAAGTTAAACAATTAAACAAATTATTTTTTAACAATTAACAGGAGAAGTTCCCGTTCAAACCACGTGTCGCCCCCTAGAGGTAGCAAAAGAACTGAGACAAATAACCAAGCTCAACATAATCAATTTTGACAGTGCTTAAAGCTCCATAGGGAAAAATCTGTAGAGAATTAAAGTGTGAAACATCTGTCATGACAGATAAAAACACTTTATTTAGTTGTATTTTACATAAGTGCAGTCTCCTCTTGCATGGTAATGTGTCTCCTCCTCATTCCAGAGGAGACAGAGTCAGGTGCAGGCACAAGGTTAATGAAAATACTGGACTGTACACACTGGGCATCACCTTGTCAGCTAGCTGGGCAAAGCAGTGAGGCCACTCCAGGTAGGGTTCTGATCAGCTAGAGACATTTTAATCCAAGGTCTGTTCAACCACCATTACTCTTTCAACAGCCATTCACGCAGAAAAACACTGAGTTTATGCTGTCTCGCAAGTCCTGACTTTTTTACTTAGTTGCAGATTGTTTGTTCACAGGTCTCAATAATCTGTAATAAATTAATCAAACAAGTTCTGGTGACGTCGCTGGGTCACCTTCACAGTGAGCGACACCCGGCCTCCACGTCCGGTTGGAAAGATAGAGAGAGCACACTGCTATCTGAGGTCAGAGGTCATCTTACTCGCAGCCGTGACATCATCCATTCTAGACCCTGACAGAGCCTGCGGACAGGAAAGAGACATTCAGCTCGGCCAGTTAACAATGCTCCTTTTTCTTTCTTTCTGTAAATCAGACAAAGAAAGTCATTTGTGCTTTCTGCCTGTCAGTTAGAGAAAAGCCTCTGAACTAATAACCCTGGCCATAAAATGAGGTGCAGCAGATATTAATGACCAACCACATTTTCCGTTACAAAATCCACTGACTTTCTGGATCCCATTATGGCTTGAAACGTATTTAAACATTATTTTCTGTGCATTATGGTATCTGTATGCATCCACAAAGCAGTCAGAATGGAGTTAGAAAAAGGCCATTTGAATTTGCATTGATACTTTATTGTGAGATAAAAAGTCAAATTTGAAATGCTAAGTTGCACTTTTTAACAATTTCCACTTTTTGTCATAATTTTTACTTTTAACACCAATTTCAACCTTTTTTGTCAATGATGCTTTATCTCATTCAAACTTCTGGTAATCATTTTCACTGCCATAATTATGACTTGTCTCATTTCAACTTTTTGTCATAATTAGGACAAAAAGTCAATTTCTCAATATATTTTTTGTTTTCATAATTTTTACTTTTGTCATAATATTACCAAAAAGTCAATATGACAAAAAGTATAAATTACAAGATAAAAAGCAATAATTATTTTTGCGGCAATAGCCTCGTGGACATATAGTGCAGTTGCGCTTCAGGGGTCCTGAGTTCGAGTCCCGGCAAAACCAAGGCCAAAATGCCAAAAATAAATATTTTTTTAAAAGCAATAATTGTGACCAAAAAGTATTTTTTGAGATAAAAAGTCAAAATTTTGAGGAAAAAATATATATATATTTGTCATATATATATATATATATATATATATATGACTTTATTCTTTCAGATGAATCCAGTCAGAGTTACAAAAAAAAAAAAAAAAAAATTATCCTTGCTCTTTCAAGCTTTAGAATGGGAGTAGGCAGGTGTTTTTGTTCAACAGTCCAAAAATAGTAAAATACGAGCAATCCAGTGGATGACATCCTATGTCATCTGCTGGAACGGCTTCTGCATATGACAGTTAGCGCAAGTGAGAGAAAAGTGTTTATAACGTTTTAAATATGGATATTTTTCTTACAAAAACACATTGATTCACTACAGGAGGCCTTTATTCACCCCCTGGAGCAGTGTGAGGCACATTTTAATATGGATGGAAGCGCTTTATTTGACTACTTTTGGACTGTTGAACAAAAACACCCACCTATTGCCATTCTAAAACTTGGAAGAGCAAGGATAATTTTTAACATAACTTGTGTCAATCTCAACTTTTTACGTCATAATTATGATTTACAAAGTTTTTTTTCCTAATGTGGTGAAAATAGGCATATTTCCATAGTTGTCTGTTTAAAGGCATCAAAGATGGAAAATTCTGGTTTATTAATAAAAACAAGCATTGACCAGAAACACAAGGACATGTCTGCATTTGTCTGATGCTGATCTAATACTGATTCATCACTTCCATCAATACTAGTTCTATATTCAGCCAAAATGACTAGAACAATAGACTTTGACATAATCTGTGACTCATTACATCTTCTCTACTGATGAAAAAAAAAAAAAAAAACATTTAACTGGATCTTTGTATAACATATTTTTAGTGTGGCTCTGTAGGTTTTTGGGGCTTTACCCTTCTCCAGTGAGAGCACAGCAGGCCTGGATGTGCCACTGATGGTCTTTGACAGATGTAAGCTGAAGACTCTGGGAAATCTCAGCAACAGTCATACAACCCTTCACATCTTGCTTGTTGGCGAAAATCAACAAACCAGCTTTTTTCAGATCCTAATAAAGAGAAAAGAGGAATTGAAATCAAGTAGCGTGATGATGGAACAGAAGAGAAAACCAGACAGTCTCAGAATAATCCCTTCAGCAAATGTGTGTGCATAAACACCAGTTCTCATAGTGACATACATATACTCGCCTCATGGGCTAACATCCTGTAGAGCTCCTCTCTGGTCACGGAGATTCTCTCCCTGTCTGTGCTGTCCACGACCACAATCACAAACTGCACAGGAGATACACATTAATGAGACGTACTCTTTTTAATTCAAGATAATTTTACAATTATCTCATTGTGTCTACCTCTGTGTTAGTGTAGTAAGTGTTCCAGGAGGAGCGTAGCGATTCCTGTCCTCCAATGTCCCACATAAGGAAATGTGTATTATTGACCACAATCTCTTCCACATTGCTGCCTATGGTGGGTGAAGTGTGCACCACCTCATTCATAGAGCTGGAGATTACAAAAATGACTTGAGCACAAAAAGAACAACAAATAGGACAATACCACAAATACAAAAACATTACAAAATGAGGCTGTAATTTGCATGATGCAAATCACACAATTGCATAAACTTGTGTATATTTTTGGTGTCAGTAATTTTTTTGAAAAATGTCATGGAAAAGTTGGTTTATTTCACTAATTCCACTCAAATTGTGAAACTCGTGTATTAAATTCAGTGCACACAGACTGAAGTAGTTTTAAGTCTTTGGTTCTTTTAATTGTGATGATTTTGGCTCACATTTAACAAAAACCCACCAAACTATCTCAACAAATTAGAATACTTCATAAAAAAAAAAAAAACATTTTTAGTGAATTGTTGGCCTTCTGGAAAGTATGTTTATTTACTGTATATGTACTCAATACTTGGTAGGTGCTCCTTTTGCTTTAATTACTGCATCAATTCAGCGTGGCATGGAGGTGATCAGTTTGTGGCACTGCTGTGGTGGTATGGAAGCCCAGGTTTCTTTGACAGTGGCCTTCAGCTCATCTGCATTTTTTGGTCTCGTTTCTTATTTTGCTCTTGACAATACCCCACAGATTCTCTCTGGGGTTGAGGTCTGGTGAGTTTGCTGGCCAGTCAAGCACACCAACACCATGGTCATTTAACCAACTTTTGGTGCTTTTGGCAGTGTGGGCAGGTCCCAAATCCTGCTGGAAAATGAAATCAGCGTCTTCAAAAAGCTGGTCACTAGAAGGAAGCATGAAGTGCTCCAAACTTTCTTGGTAAACGGGTGCAGTGACTTTGGTTTTCAAAAAACACAATGGAGCAACACCAGCAGATGACATTGCACCCCAAATCATCACAGACTGTGGAAACTTAACACTGGACTTCAAGCAACTTGGGCTATGAGCTTCTCCACCTTGACCCCTTGACCAAAGCCTTAGTCCATTCCTTGTGAAGTTCACTCAAAATTATTGAATCGATTTTGCTTGACAATCCTCATAAGGCTGCGGTTCTCTCTTGCGCTTTCTGTTAACATGCTTGGATACAGCACTCTGTGAACAGCCAGCTTCTTTGGCAATTAATGTTTGTGGCTTACCCTCCTTGTGAAGGGTGTCAATGATTGTCTTCTGGACAACTATCAGACCAGCAGTCTTCCCCATGATTGTGTAGCCTAGTGAACCAAACTGAGAGACCATTTTGACGGCTCAGGAAACCTTTGCAGGTGTTTTGAGTTGATTAGCTGATTGGCATGTCACCATATTCTAATTTGTTGAGATTGTGAATCGGTGGGTTTTTGTTAAATGTGGCCAAAATCATCACAATTAAAAGAACCAAAGACTTAAAAACTACTTCAGTAAGTGTGCACTGAATTTATTTAATACACAAGTTTCACAATTTAAGTTGAATTACTGAAATAAATGAACTTTTCCACAACATTCTAATTTGAGATGCACCTGTATATTCCAAAAAAAAAAAAACACAAAAAAAACACAAAAAAAAAACAGTTATTTATCAGTTTTTATTTATTGTTTTTACTGATGCCAAACTGTTTAAATCAAGAATGGACTACTAGAGTTCTAACTAGATTATAACTAGTGAAATAGTACTTACAACTGATAAAGTATGGTGGTCTTTCCTGCATTGTCCAGCCCAACAATAATGACTTTGTGCTCTGGGGGAAAAACAGGAAGACAGTTAGACTAAATGTTAAACACTTAAGATCATACCCAGCATTGCAGCCATTCGTCTTTGATTTTGATTGATTTCAAATTAGCTAGAATATTTTATACACAATCATGTGTAAAATCAGTATTTGACTGTGTTATTGAGCAGTGTGTTCTCCTATACTGTAACTCAAAGTATAATGGGTGGTGTCAAAGTCTTCTCACAACAGAAAGGAACTGAGCAAATCTAAAGAACTGAATAATGGCCAAACCCAAAGAGTAAAATATGCAGCATGTCTCAAACATGTTTTAGGCTGGACCAAAAGATCCAGCCCAGCTCCTGCACTTAAAGGTACTGTTTAATACCTATACTAACCACGAACAGTTGTGTATGAGATAATACAGTGCACTTTAGACATTCAACTTATTATCTGATTTTAAAAAGTTGTGAATTTGCCATAAAATGCATAAAACGCCACAGATTTTTTAAAATTTGACCCCTGCCTAGCATCTTAGTAACATTTCTCCATTTTAATATTACTATGATTATTATGCTGTGCAGCACCATACCACGTTGCAACCAATCTCAAATTCTAAATGACTCCGGATAGAGTTGTTTGCACCTGCAAATGCGTCAAAGGCATGACAGACTAGGTGACGTGGTAACACATTTAAGTTTGTGTAAAGGTGGCTGAATAGTTTCCACAAGAGAAAACAATGCTTAGTTGCACTTGCAACAGAGCTTTGCATACCGCAGTTTATCAAGCATGACAATGGCAAAAGCATATGTAGAGCTAATGCAAATATCTTAATCTAATTTAACTGACTGCCTCATGCAAAATAGCCAGCACTTTTTTTCTGTCCCATTGTCCACAGAACTGGCCCAACAGAGGAAACAGGTTTTATATAATATACATATCAGTCACCTTTTGGGGGTTTCTTCATAGGACAAAAGTGACTGTGAAAACTTATTTGGCTGGAAATTAAAGGGGTGGTTGACTGTTTTTTTTTTTTTTAGTCTTGATTGAAGTGAAGTGACTTGACATACAGCCAAGTATGGTGACTCATACTCAGAATTTGTGCTCTGCATTTAACCCGTCCAAAGTGCACAAACACACACACCGTGAACACACACCCGGAGCAGTGGGCAGCCATTTATGCTCCGGCACCTGGGGAGCAATTGGGGTTCGGTGCCTTGCTCAAGGGCACCTCAGTCGTGGTATTGCCGGCCCAAGACTTGAACCCACAACCTTGGGGGTTTGTGATGTAACGGACCTGGGAAGAAGCTCCTTGTAGTCCCTTACCAACCGTTTTTGTTGGCATTACTCTGCCAGAATTTTAAAAGACAAACGGATATCTCCGTTTTCATTGAACTTTCAGCACAGCAACTTTGCAGATATTGTTTATGCACAAACAGCAACATTAAACACTAACTAATGTTAAAAAAGTGAAATCGCAATCAACCACCCATTTAAGCAGATGTCTCTCACACAATTATAATTTTGATTAAACCATTAAATAGAAAAGGGAAATTAAATCATCATCCACAGACAGGATGTGGGGAAACATTTGAAGACTTGCTAAGATTCATATCTGCTGAAACTGATGTGACAAAAATTGGTTAAGATTGATCAACTTGTTAGACATGATACCCGAAAATGATTATTTCAGCATGATTAAACCGCAGTTGTCTGAGAACAATTGAAAGAAACAGTTTTCAAATAATCAGAATTCTCATTAAAGGTCATAAGTTACAAGACACCCTGAACCTGAAGATGACTGACAGACGATATGAATTGGAGAATAAAGAGAAAGAAACTAAAGAGGAAAGACTACCTCTTATTCAACACCATGAATAGACATACAACAGAAGAAAACACTGCACTCCACGTCACTACTACAGACCTGCATTAGGTATTCAAGGACATTCAGACACACCCATACAGATGTGTTACAAAATGAGTCACAAGTATACACACTAGAGAGACCACTGTCCTTTTTGAGGACACAGAAACTTGTTTAGTCTGAAAATAAGAGCGAGAGCTCTCAAAAGATCATTCTGGAGATAAGACCTCAGTCTTGCTCTTGTTAGACTGGGCCATTTAATTTGAAATTAACAAACAAAAGAGGAAAAGCTCAAATAAAAGCATTCCAAAGAGAAGCCAAGAGTAAACCAAGACACTGTGAAACTGATGACACACAGAATTTCAGGCTGATATAATCATCATGTCAGCTAAGCATTCATATGCCAAAGAAGGTCCAAAGGTTAGGGTGTATTTGAATTTATGAGCTTTAGTACTTCAATGAAATGTTTTGCTTTCTCATTCCTTGCATTCATAAGAACATACAAAATAGCTTAAAACTTAGTCCTTTTGTTTATAGCAGAAAAGATCATGGCTAAATGGCACATTCAAATTTACAACTGTGTTGACATTGAGATTTAAAAAGGTGGCTTGAGTTACATGGTTCCGGGTCTCTCTTTCTAGCTGAGCTTATAAACAGGCATGATGAGGTCTCAAAAAAACAACAACAAAAAAGGGTAATGATATCTGTAAATTATCCAACTTTAATATAAGCTTTTACTTTCCTTTTATTTATTTATTTAGTTTTTGGAAAACTGTAAAATACGACAAAATTTTTAGTTCCCAAGACTATGAGTCATTTGTGCAATTTCAACAAATCATAATCTATGTAACCAGCCAGGCAACTTTAGTCTGTGACATCAATTAGATTATTTGTAGATATCACAGAAATGTGTTTCATTTGCAAGGCATTAACAACACTACATAAATATACAACAGTAATGCACAAAGCTGACAAGTAAAACAAAAAGACAAAACTAGCCAGTTCATCACAGTGCTGCTGGATTTCATTTGCAGCGTCAACTATCACAACATCTACCTTAAAGACTGAGAAACATTCCAGAGAAACCAACTCACGTTCTCAGAGTTTGTTCCTGGAAAGTTTCATAATAACCTGAACAAGAACAGACATGAAAATGAGGAATAAACAAAGAAAAATCAAAGGGGTAAAAAGTGTGCATGAAGGGCTTAGAATCTACCCATTCACACTCTGATTATATCATCGTATCACTTCTGTCTATTGCATGAAATGTTTTGAAAGAATTTAAGTAGTTGTGTAAGGCAATTCCGCAGTGTGATGCAAAACATGGACAACAAAAAACGGATGTGTGCTTTAGGCATGAAAAGATTTAGCTTAGATGTTTGGGGTTAGTAAATTTTTTTTAAATAAATAAAAATCAATACCTTAACTTTATTTAGAAAGGATACTTCAAATTGAGCAAAAGTGACCATAAAGAGATTTATAATGTTACAATAAATTTCTATTTCAATAGAATTTTCTATTCAAAAATCTTGAAAAAAAGCAGCATTTTCCACAAAAAATATTAAGCAGCAAAACTGTTTTCAATGTAATAATGACAAATGATTCTTGAGCAGTAAATCAGCATACACGTATTAGAATGATTTCTGAAGGATCGTGTGTGAAAATGAAGTAATGATGCTGAAAATTCAGCAATGCAATCAATAAAATAAATTACATTTGAAAAGATATTAAAATAGAGAGCCATTATTTTAAATTGTAATATTTCACAATATTTACTGTATTTTTGATCAAATAAATGCAGCCTTGTTGAGCATAAGACTCATTCGAAAACATTTAAAATCTTACTAACCCCAAACTTTTGAACAATAATAAGTCACCTTTAATGACTTACTATAGGCTACTTCATCTAAACAAAAAGAAATAAAACAGACTAATGATGGTGCTGCATCTGACTGTAGGCAACAGCCTCCAACGCTCGCGTTACAAGGCTCACCCATATCACAATGGTCTGTTCAGCTAATGAGTAAGGTGAGAACTGAAGAGAAACGTTCCACTGGTTTATGTTACAGTTTGCACATGCTCAATACCCCATACACTGATATGTGCAAATCTTACAAACAAGATTATACTTTATGGACATCCCACACCATGTATATGAAAATGAGAGCTCACTGGCTATCCCATGGACGTGTGTAACAAGTAATGCTGACACAAACCCCAGTGCTTTGAGGATTACACCACCGTCACAGCCAGGCTGACCAGCGCTGCAAAATGCCCAGCATGCACAATCACAGAGAGGAAAGAGGCACAAATGATCAGGCTTAAAAAAAGCAAAGGGTGCTGCAATGGGTGTTTCACTTTTTGATTCATAGGCTGGTGAATAAGCAGGTTAATCTATTCTCAGTGCTGACAACTGACTTTCACATTCACTTTATATTGATATTACCTCAGTTGGAAAGTTTTATATATTTCCAGACGAAAAACATAAAACTAAACATGCCACTGCATAGGGGAATATACAACAATAGTCAAATATAACGGTAAAACGCCAATAAATTTGTTCAACCACATTTATTTTCATGAAAATTACATAAGCGCGTCACAGAGTTTGAAATGTTACAAAACAATTATCTATCAGCAAGTAAAAAAATTAAATATCAGGGCTCCAGCGTCCTTAAACTGAACCTGACAGCACAGTAACGTTAGCGTTACCTTTCAACAGCCAGTCCTGAACCATCTCAGGCAGGTTTATTAAAGCCTTATCGACTGTTGTAATGCAATGACATACGTTATCAGAATATTTTTGTATTTACAACATGGTTATAAATATTTTAGTCGTATATAAGCACCAACATCGCGGTTTTAAAACACAGCACGTTAGCAGACACTTGCTAGCTAGTAAAAATCCATTTAGCCAGTCAATATTTAAACTGAATGTGATCGAATTATGTTTATAAATACACATTATTTTACGTAACTTACCTTGGTGGTTAAAAAGCCTCCATAATTTTGTGAAAATGATTCCCATCGCTGGTGTCCGGCCTCGGGCAACGCCACCCAGCAGCAGAGACTAAAAATCTATCTGCTAGCCAGCTAAGCTAACGATGCGGTTCAGTATAAAATAGTGCTGTCGGTAACAGTTATTCACTCCTTTAACATTCTCCCCTTAATGGTGTCCATGTTTTGTGAGGAAGTGATGTCTAAATACTGCATAATGTCAGTGCTGTCACGTCTGGAGGTAAGGGAAACGAGGGCGTTCATTTGGTTCTGCGGCAGTGAGAGAGGTCTTGCTGCTGCACAAAGCTGAACTCAATCAGAGCTGCTTACAGCCACGCAATACTCACCGGAAGTCACTCGCGCGGCCTGCCTCTAAATCTATTGCGCAGCCTCTACCTAGGCAGCAGAGCAGGACACTTAAAAAGCGATTGGAATGTTCGGAATGTTCGGGACGTAGGAAATGCGGTCTAGCTAGGCGGCTCACTAGGTTTTGAGATACAGCCACACTCTCACTGACAACACAGTGGAGTGATACTAGAGATAGTATTTCTAGGAACATGTATACTAAATATGCGACCAGACGTGTCTAGAAGACATTTAATCTGTTTAAAAAGACAAATGCAATGCATAAAAACTAGGAATAAAATAGTCTGTACAAAATCTGTACATGTTCTTGATAAATTAGTTTATTATAAAAGCAGTTGTGCAACTCATTAGGCCTGCTTGTGTAAAATGAATGAATAAATAAGATAATTCAAAAGTCTTTTTTTGAATTATGACCATTGTCTATTCTTGCGATTTTGGTTGCTTTGCTGCTGACAGTTCTGAGTAACTACTATCATTTATTAGTGATTTATCTTGAAGTAAAAAATGAGCATTTCTTTTATCTCTATCCAGGGGCTTAGCACCAAATGTTGGGCCCCAGTCACACAACCAAGGGGGTGGACCCCTCACAACACCTCATCAATCATATCAATAATAATAATCAGTATATCATTATCCCGTTACTCAGTTCCAATGAAAGATAAGATATTTATAAACATCACAGATAGAACAAATAGGCTTTATATAAAATGACATTGTAAAAAATAAAAAATAAAAAATAAACTCTATATTTTTATTTAGATATTCTTGTCAAAGCCTGTTTCCAATACCAAAATATATTTAACAGAGTTCTTCTTTTTTTCCTTAACGAGTTTAAAGCTTAATGATTTTGAGAAATACAACTGAATAATAATAAAAAAATAATAATAAAAAAAAACTTTGAGCAAAGACAGTAGAGGGCGTCTGGATTACCAGCAACACGTGTTTTGTTGTGTTCAGTCTATGGTGACGAGAGACGATCATTACATCATTATAATGCGACGAACTAGGGCAGATGTTACTGGTGGTGGAGAGATAACGTTTATACAGTCTGAGGTAGCATATAATAAAGTTGATGTGGAGGAAGAATGAGGATCAATAGTAGTAGACGTTTGGGCAGGAACACAAAAAATTAGAATCAATTTTTACAGTCCCTGTAAAAGATTAAATAATGAAGCTTTGACTAAAATAGTTGGACAACATAAGTCTAATCAGGTGTGATATGAAGATTTTAACGCACACAATACATTATGGGATAGCATACAGATAATAACGTATGAGAAGTGGAGGAATTTTTGGAAACAAATAATCTGGTGTGCATAAATGATGGAAGTGCTACTAGGCTGGATGTATCCAAAATGAAATAGTTTTAGATTTAACAATTATGTCAGAAAATCTAGCTAAAATAAGTATGTGGAACATAATTGATCAAAATATGATGGGTAGTGATCATTTTCCTATTAAATGTAAAATTGGATTAGAAATATCTAAAATAGATATTGGAATGATTCCTAGATGGAAATTGAAATCAGCAGATTGGGACATATTTCAAGAAGAATGTGTACAGAATTGACTTAACTTAAGTTGTTTAATAGAAGATGTAGAGCAATATAACAATGAAATCTGTGAAAATCTTTGTAAAGTTGCAGGGAAAGTAATAGGAAAAAGTGTAGGGAGAATAAAGAAGAAAATGTATCTTGGTGGACTGTTGAGTGTAGCAAGGTAATTAAAATAGGTAAAAATATAGATATTAGCGAGATATGGGAATGATAAGGAAAATGGGGGGAATACAAAAATCAAATTTTTCTTTAGTAATAAAGAAAAGGCTGAGGTGAGGACAGAAGCATCTGTAAAGGTGCATAGCAATATATCAGATTATATGAAGGAATTAAGAGAGAAAAGGGTAAGAGATAATAAAAAATGTTAGCTCAAAACAGAATTATCAGAAGGCACTATGGATGCTGTTTTTACATTATATGAACTCAAGCAGGCCTTGGAAGGAGTTAATCACACGTCACCGGGAAAAGAGGAAGTATGTTATGAAATGATTAAACATGTGTTTCAGATAACGGATTAAATGTTATTTTAAGACTTTATAATGAAATATGGAGGCAAGGGAGACTTCCTAGCTCGTGGAAATTAGGTATAGTTGTGCTAATAGCTAAACCCGAGAAAGAGCATAGTACTGTTCCAACAAATTATAGATCAAAAGCTTTAATATCTAACCTGTGTAAAATAATGGAAAGAGTTATATTACGTTTATTATGTTTATTATGTTTTGGAAACTAGAAATTTATTAAATGGGTTCAGGAAGGGATGTAGTACCGTAGATGCAGTAATTTGCTTAGAAAATGAAATCAGTAAAGCTCAAGTGAAAAAATAAATGATCCTAGGAGATTTTTATTTATTTATTTTTTTGATATCGAGAAAGCTTATGACATTTTATGGAAGAAAGGACTGTTAATAAAATTAGGTCAAATGGACATTAATGGGATGTTGTTTAATTGGATTATGGATTTCCTAAAAGAATGGAAAATACAGGTAAGAAAATGAAAAGAATACTCTGATACAATAGATAACAGAACTCCTCAAGGTAGCGTTTGCAGTCCGGTACTTTTCAATATGATATTTGTTATAATTTGTGTATTTGGGGTAATAGGTTGGGAGGTAGGTGTGATTATGTTGTGGTGTTGTTGATTTGTGGATGAGATGTTGGATTTTTAGATATTTAGATGAGAAAATGCAGAAAGCAATAGATATTGTTGAAAGCTGGACTAACCAGTGGGGATTTCGTCTTTCAGTAGCAAAGACTCAAGTAACTTGTTTCTCAAAAAAGAAAAAAAATCTCCTGAAGTAAAATTAAAGTTGTATGAGCAAACTTTAGAGCAAGTATCTATTAGATATTTGGGAGTATGGATGGACTCAAAGTTAACATTTGGAACACATATTCAAAAGATAATTGATAAATGTAAGAAAGGAGTTAATGTATTTAGATGTTTGGCAGGACTGGACTGGGGTGCCACAAGACCCTCACTAAAGAAAGTATATTGCTCATTAATTAGATCATCGATTGATTATGGTAGGATAATTTATGGATCAGCATCAAACGCTTTGCTAACAAAAATTTATACAATTCAAAGTCAAGCCCTAATGGTCACATCACTGCAGGTGAGAGAAATGCTTTTGGATTTATGTGAGCTCCAGCTAAGACTGGTATACTGGTCAAATATATAGTTTAATATAATATATAATATTGGATTCAAGACAAGATATATTAATAGAAATTTTACAAAATCTGTATAGACATGTTGGTGTGGAGGGTAACGAGGATGTGGACAAAATAGCCAAACAGGCCCTTAAACATAATGTTACTGATTTAGAAATACCTTTGGGTAAATCTGTAATGAAAGGCTTAATTAAAACAGCTATTAAAAATATGTGTCAGGAGAGGTGGGATAAGGAATTAAAGGTCTTCATCTGTATAATATACAAAAACAAGTTGGTTTAGATAGAATTAGTTATGGCAACAGAAAGGAAGATAGGCCTACAGTAATTTCTCGTCTGAGAATGGCTCATTCTGCCCTCAGCAAATCACTTCAAATGATAGGGAAACATGGTTCTGGTCAGTGCAAAAAATGTGGACTTCCAGAAACTGTAGAGCATGTAATAATCGATTGTATGGCATATGAAAGGGAAAGAATTAAATAAAAAAAAATGGTTTAATTTCTGTTGGCATAAATTCTTTAACTTTGCAGAATATACTTAACAGGATACATACTTTCAAACGATATGAAGGTCTTTTTTTTATTTATTTTTTTGAAAGTAACATTGTTATATAAGAAAATATAGAAATGTAGGGTAGGTGGTATTAATTTTATTATTTTTTAAAAAAAATTCCTGTCTCTGTTCTGATATCAATGCCTCACACTCCATCCCTGTAGGTGGCGGAATATGCACCAAAGCTGGTTTGCCAAGCGCCATTAAACGTCAAAGAAAGAAAGGGCAGATGTTAACGTGCATGCTGATGAATCCAATTATAACTACACGCTGTTTGATTTGCGAGCACGACGATTAATAAACAGTCTCTGTTTACATCCACACACTATCAAAATAGTGTCTTTTTTGGAGCAGCTGGTCACAGTAAAGAGCGACGCACAAGCCAGCACTTGAAGATGTCTGTAACGGAGATGTTCAGCTACATCCAAGGATTTTTGAGTGCCGATCAAGATATTCGAGAGGTACACAACTGCACTGACACGTAAAAAAGATCGGCTTGAAAAAAAAGCAACGTGAAATCCGTTTGGATAGTTATGCACTTGTCTCAGGACCTCTGCGTAAAATATTGTAATACTATTTGTGACTTGTGAATTAGATATAATAATGCGCAACGGATGCCAAACCCTAGACAGAAAGTTCTGCTGATTTCTTTTTGAATTTTGCTGTTTTTTCTATCCATATATGTGCTCTCGGATGACTCTTATCTTTCTGTGCTCTTCCTGTAGGACATAAGAAAAGTTGTCCAAGTTCTGGAGCAGACAGCTAGAGAGATCCTCACTGTTCTTCAAAGTGTCCATCAACCAAGTGGTTTCAAAGACAGTAAGTTAAAATACTTGATCTTTTTTGTCTACCTGATGTCTTTTCTAATACATTTTCCCTCCCTCCTCCAGTTCCCAGCAAGTGTTTGAAGGCGAGAGAGCTGTTCTGCACTGTAAGAAACCACACTGGAGAGCTGAAAACTAAGTTCCCTGTGGAACAGTACTATCGGTTAGTGTAGATGCCTCAGTGATTGAATTGATCATGCTTCTAGTCTTGATAATTATATTAAAGACTGGCACATCCTCATCTTTCCATAGGTATCATGAACACTGGAGATTTGTTCTTCAACGGCTTGCCTTCCTTGCAGCTTTTGTGGTATACCTGGAAAGCGAGTCCTTGGTTACGCGTGAGGAAGTGGCAGAAATACTTGCCAGTATGTAATGTTCATGTTTATTTATATTGTATATCTTGAATACGTGAGAATGTTGTAGATTAATTGTAATTTACACTTATGCAGTTGAAGTCGACCGAGAAAAAGGGTTTCATTTGGATGTGGAAGACTATCTTGCAGGAGTTCTTATTTTGGCCAGTGAGCTGGTAAGGGTTTTTCCTCTCCAATTCATTCAAACTACCAATCTTATCATCTTTAGTAGTATTAATGTACCTGCTGCTATATTTAAACATATATGTTTACATTAACTTAACATTAAAGGGATCAAGACATGGATTTTTTTATTTAAATATGTTCCTTTAAGTTCACTTATAATAAAAAAATAAAATAAATACCAAAACTATTTTTAAGGGGCGTGTCCTTTAAGGCTTCTCAGTAAACAGCCACTGCAAACGTTTTTTTACATAAAGAAAACAGTGGAAAAGTAGCATAATAAAATGCAAAAATGTGTTCTTTGTGAACAGTCTCTTCCCGTTGTGTTGGCATATCACTGACGTTGTTACAACGAGCCGCTAGATTATTTAAGATGTGCATTTATGATATTTAGAGGCATTATTGTGGATTTTGCCGCCTTGATGTGAAATTAATTTTGGCAAGATGTGAATGAAATTAAAAGCACAATGTAAATGTTGCATTTTTTTCCATTTAGTCGAGGCTGGCAGTGAACAGCGTGACCGCAGGTGACTATGGACGTCCACTTAGGATCTCAAACTTTATCAATGAACTTGACTCTGGCTTTCGGTTGCTCAACTTAAAAAACGACCCTCTTCGCAAGCGCTACGACGGCCTCAAGTACGATGTGAAGAAGATCGAGGAGGTGGTGTACGATCTCTCAATCCGAGGCCTTGCTAAGGAGCAGGAGCAGGAGGCTGGAGGAGATAAGTAGAGGCGGTGTGGGAACGCAAGAGGCTGCGGGGCACTACCCTGGCTGGGATTCTCCACGACTGGAAGAGTGCGAGCAGGTGATCGGAGGAAGGGGGGAGGGAATGGAGGTTTTGAAGCCCCAGCAGCCTTGGGCGATATCTTTTAAGCCACCTGCCCACAAAGACCGAGATCAGTTCAGGTTTTAGTGGGGAGATCTTCTCTTTCTCACTTTTGTTGAGAGATGCTTATGTACAGATGCATTTGTTTGCCTGTGTTTTTTTTTGTTGTTTTTTTTGATTGGATGCTTTTTACTATTACTGATGTTTTTGTCTCGGCCATGTCTCTTGTGAATCATTGTGCAGTCAAACAAGAACGAAAAATACATTTTTTTTGGGTGGGAGATATTTAAAAATGCTGTTAAAAACCGAAGTTCTGTACCTGTTTTGTGGCTTTATGTCCAGTTGAGACGTCAAGACATTTTCTTGATGTTAAACTGCATAAATATTACATTTGACACACCTATGCTCATTGGTTTATTAGAGTGGGTTTCGTACCCAAGCACTTTTCTGGAATGTAACAGTTCAAATCACGTTAATGGTAGCTTGCCAAGGTGAACATTGAGATAAATTTGAAAACCTGTGCCAAAATGTTAAGTTTCATGCCGTAAATACATTTTAAATCATCTAATGGTTTCCTGTTGGTACATATTTGTACTTTCATGTATTTCTCCATTAAAAAGAAGTTCATCCAGTAATTATTATTATTTACTCACCCTCATGTCGCTCCAAATCTGTCTGATTTGCTTTCTTTTTGGGAACACAATATTATTTGTCCATACAAAGTTAACAGGGGTCTAGTGTTGTTTTGGACCCCATCGACTTTAATTATGTGGAGAAAAATCACTGTTAACATCTTCAATATGTCTCTTCTTTTGTGATGCACAGAAGAAAGTTTCACAGGTTTGGAACTACATGAGGGTGAGTAAATAATGACAGAATGGAAATTTTTGGATTAGTACTTGAGATCAAAGTGATTTATTAGTGCAAGTTTGACCACTGGTTTATCTCTTCTGCTTTTCGGTTCATATGTTTCTTTCCTTTTGTTCTGGCTCTTATGTTGTTGCATGCTACACCTGCAGATAGTGTCATTTCAGGAAGAGCTTTGGAAAAATAACACTAAAACCTTCCAAACAAATGTTTTTCAAAGGACAAACTGACAATGCATTTGTTTTCCTTTGTAAAGGTTTATGGCAACTTCTATGTTCCTCCCCATTTAGTTTGTGGATTCTTAGTGCACTGACTTCTTTTTATTGTTCTTCTTGTTGTGGCTTCTTTGTGGGTGCATGTTTTATCTGCTCTTTCAGTGTTTTTGGGGGGCTTTTACTTAAAATGGTTAAAAAGAAGTTCTCTGCAATAATGCTTTGTATTCTTTGTTTCTCCCCAAAGACAGATTTCTTAACTTTTCTGAGTATTTGCATTTGAAATGCCTGTGTTCATGTGGTGCTTCGACTTTCGCTTTTCACTGGGAAACCATTCGCTTGTTCACTAATGTTATGTAATAAAGATTCACACTGGGAATAATGTTCTCAGAAAATATGGAGTCAGTTGAGAGAGATGGATACTCGTCATTTTTAATTGTAATTCACAATATTTTACACACACACACAAAAAAAAATAATAATAATTAAATTAGGATTTTTAAGAATGGAAAAAAGTAACAGCTTGGTTGGTCTCAGCTCTCAGTCCTGGCAGGTTCAACTCTCTTCATTGTGTAATGTGGAAGCTACAGTATGATATTTCTAACAGTATCAGTGCCATTGGAATAAACGGTAAATATTCATGTTGAAACCTAAACACCTAAATCCAGTGACAATTTCTGTCCAGCACTATTGAGTTTATACTTACAGAGACCAGAATGACTGTGATTGATTGCTATTGCTGAAGTCAACTGTGGTTCTTTTTCTCTTAAAGCTAAAACAAGCTTTAAAACAAAGTACAGTAAAGCTCTGTAAACTGCAGAACAACGTCGCTCCAGTTTTAGGACCTTCATATTAAAGTGCATCAAACAAAAACAGTTAACATTTAATGAGTTGTCATAAAGCACAGTCTGTATATCAATGGGAAGTCAGAATATAATAGCAGCTACTGAAAAATGATACATCCGTTTCTCAATTTGACATAAGGCCTGATTCGTGGGTAAAAGTAGAGGAAAAACTTGACCAAAATAGTACTAAGGACTCATTCAGTATCAAAGAAACAAAGGCACATATTTTCTCCCCCTCAGAGATCACAAAAAAAAAGTAATTATAAGCTACATAATTTTGGGGGGAAACATCTAATTAACATTTTTCTGTTTGAAGTGTGTATAGCCACAGATGGTTTCAGCACAACCATTAATGTGGCAATGATAATACTTGATGCTACACCCTCATTAGACTGTGGAGAAAACATACCCAAAAATATTGGTTACATCACCGATCACAAGAATATGGCTACCTGTGAATAAAAACAGCTCGACTGCTGCTACATAATACAATAAAGATTATTGCTGTTTTGTAAACCAGCACAGTGATACAAAAATGAGAACTGCTCCTGAATGGCAGTGGGAATAGATGCTAACGGAAGAGAGAGAGAGAGGAAGAGGGAATTACAATGATCCGAAAACAAAACAGCTTTACCTCAGTCTTCACACAAAACACAGGTTTCCACTCTGTTGTGCATACTAAAAAGTCCACATAAAGTCCATCCAATCACAAACATGTTCCCTCATTCTTATCACAAATGCCACTTTTCTTCTCCGTAGAAAACTGGTTGTACAATCAGTGTTTTACAAGTGCAGCAGTGAGGCGCCTAACAAGGCCCTCATTTTGGTATGCCAAAGGGCATTACTTTTTGCTTGACAGTGGATTTTTCCTCTTCCCAAAAGTCATTTTCTTGCTTTCCACTCATACAAAGTGCCCTCTTGCAGTCTATATTAATATTCAGTCAAATCACAGTAAAACCTTGCAATTTAAAAGTCCACTGGTGGAGAAACAACTACTTAGATACGGTTCCTCCACACAAATACTGTTCGCTCAACAAAATATTGTTTTTTTTTTATTATTATTATTATTTACATCAGAGTTCTGCAAGGAAGGGATGAGGGATGTGTTGCTAAGGTCTCAGTCTCAGGACCGGCTCTGGGTCGTGTTAATCATGATATTAGGGAGAGCGTTGCGTCTCTTTCTCCAGGATCCCAAATCACAAGCGTATCTCTTGATCTGACGAAACCACTGCTGAGTGCGAGGTTTGTCGGAGGCACGGAAAACTAAGGCCTCGCGTCGGATGTCCAGCACCTCGAAGGTGTCTTCACAGTCGGCGTCGGCGGACACCACGCAGTTCGCCAGATGGATTGGCTCCCGTAACACAGTGAACTTCCCGCTGCTCTTGTCCTTGATGAGCACTAGTACACCATCCTGCACCGTCTCCGAGATCTCCGGACTCCCTTCAGTCACCGTGTCTGCACTGCGCAGGGTGCGTACCATGAGTAAACTCTGAACATTCTGGAATTTGAGGGATTTGCTCCCCTTCTTAAGCCACTGGCCATCGGCGGGCTGCGCCAATTGGAGTGGCCCCTCCATGATGAAGCGCGTGCTCTCTCTCGTCCAGCCCACCGTCTTCATCGACAGCTCTCTTATCTCAATGTTAATGACTTCTCGGTTCTTGCGACTGTCGCGCCGGAAAGAGCGCAAGGACCATGTGGCGGTCCCCTCCTGTTTGGTCTTCATGTTGATGTGCTCTAGATGGGACTCCACGCGGCTCTTGGCCTCTTTTAAGCGGGAGTAGTCTGGGTGACATTCGTTGGTGACCTTGCTGATGCGGCTTAGCAGTAATGGGTACTTGGTCACACGCTGAAGCGGCGCCATGAGGAAGGAGCGCAGGTTCATGCGCCTGAGTGCTGTGTTGTCATTCTGGGACACGTCGAGGAATATCCTGAGGGATGTAAAGGAGCAAACTTTCATATACTTTCAACTTGAGTCAATGCCATTTTGAATGTTTTCATGCCATTTTACACATTATTTTGATGTAACAAACAACTTTTTTAAATTAGTCTTCCCATTATTGCAATTACTGTATATTCTTCATTCAAACTGATTCGCGAATGCACACGAAACAAGTGACGGGATTTATCGCATGAACCAATCACAGATGAACATAAGCAGCCATGGTTGTTCCTGTTCTTAATGGTGAAGCTAGTGAAATATTCAGTGCATAGTGCATGTACAATCCTGCAGGATTATATTTGAAAAGACCTACTAACTGATGCTTATTTTTAACACTGAATGTCAGTGGAAAACCAGTTGAGCAGTTTATATTATACATTATGTGTACCTAAGAAGCTCTTTTTCTTTCTCCAGTGTGTTGAGCATGTTCACAGATGTGGACTGCTGCAGGCAGTAGGTCTGAAACGCTGGAAGCATGTTGACAAACTCCAAGAAGATTTCTCCGATGCACACAGTCTGCAGGTCCTCATCGCCCTGTGGGGAGACAGTCACTGTTTAATTTAGCTTTACCATTGCCATTACTTTTTTTGAGCAGGCATTACTCCAGTCTTCAGTGATGCATAATCATTCAGAAACCATTCTAAAATGTTGATTTGGTGCTCAAGAAACATTTCTTATTATCAGTGTTGAAAACAGTTGTGCTGCTTAATATTTTTGTGGAGACAGTTATAGTTTTTTCTTTCAGGATTACAGGAATATTTAATGAATAGAAAGTTCAAAAGAACAGTATTTATTTGAAATAGAAGAAACATTGCACCTATACATATATATATCCTAAAAAAGTGGGTCACGGTTTGATGACCATGGGAAAATTGGGCCCCATGCCCAAATCAGTTGAGAACCACAGGTCTAATGATTTCCTAAAATTCCCCAGAATTTTTGTAATCAGTAGATTCTGGAACTGACACTTTTGTTATGTTAATGTTGAAGTGGCCACATACTGGCCTGGCAAAATGTCAGTCCATCACTAGTGTTCTGTACCTGATCAAAAGCCTGATCAATGCTGTCCTGCAGGTGCTCTGTGAACCTGTCATTGACATCAATGAGCTCTTGGACATTGCTGAAGACCACGGTCAGCTGCTCTGCTGTGAGCAGCCCTGCACTCTGCATGGGGCAGTAAAACTCTTCCTTGATGATGCGCAGGTCCTCTCCATAACTCGACTCAGTGTTGAGAAACTCTAGGATGGCCTCTTTGCGCTCTGTACGTAGCTTGGAGCAGCGTTCACACATGCCTTCCTCGCGGGCCCCCTCTTTGTGTCCACAGTCAGGACAGGGCTGCTGAGCGTCCCAGGCCCTGAGGGATGGCATGGGTCTCCTCCAGCCCCGAGCCAATCCAGGGCCGATGCCGCTGTCCACACGTTCTACCTCGGCTCCGGCACTGTGGCGTGTGCGACGGGGCTCTTCCTCATCTTCACGCTCATCGCTCAAGCCTACAACACCGCTGTCTGCGCTCAGGCTGCTGACGGTACTCCAGCGGTGCTGTGCTGAGCGCCTCACACCCAGGCCCCTGCTCCTCTCCTCACCTCTGGGCTCCGAGCGGCCCCTGGCTGTGCCTGGCACTGATGACAAGGAACAAACAAACCTCTGAAGATCAGCTTTTCAGAAACATAACAGTAGTTACATTAATAACATACAGATAATCCAAAAAGTCTAATAAAACTGTAAAAAACCTTAAAATGTTAGTTTTAAAATCACTTGCATTGGGAGAGTAGAGGTAAAACAAAAAGTGACCAGAAAAATCAGCAATGACAATGCATTTGAGGTGTTTTGAACTTTAAAACATGCCCATGAATTTACCATGGTAGTGGTAAATTTACACAGAATATAAAAATGTTAAATATTGTTAGTGTACACTACCATTCAAAAGTTTGGGTTCAGTAAGATCTTTGAATGTTTTTGAAGGAAGTGAGACTGCAATTTATTTGATCAAAAAACTGTAAAACATTATTACAGTTTAAAATGTAATTTTATTTTAATATATTTTAAAATGTAATTTATTTCTATGATGATAAATCTGAATTTTCAGCAGCCCTTACTCCAGTCTTCAGTGTCACATGATCCTTCAGAAATCTTTCTAATATGCTGATTTGCTGCTCATACATTTCTTATTATTATCAATGTTGATAAAATTTGTGCTACTTAATATTTCTGTGGAAAACGTGATACATTTTTTATGTGTTGCTGTTCAAGTGAACAGCATTTATTTTGAATTATTTTATGAAGATGTCTTGGTATTTTCTGGCATTGTCATTCATTTAATGTATCCTTGCAGAGTAAAATATTAATTTATTTCATAAAAAAAAATGGTAGCGTAAATATCAACAAATAGCCTCTTGTTTACACTAACTTGTAAAATACCTGAGAAATGGTCAATAGAAACTGTCAAATTATCATGTTACAATAACTGAAATTACATATATGATGATAAATCAATACTTGTTTAAATCTATACTTAAAAAAGAAAATCAAGAAAGTTCCTTTTTAAACTTCTATAACAAATGATCCTGTTTGAAATAGAATAACATAACTGCTCATAATAATAAGGACTGTGCTCTGCCATAATCTATAACTATTTCTTTAGTGCTACATGATTATCAAATTCCTAAAATAGCCAGAAACAATTAAATATTTTATTGTTTGGTAATAACAATACATTTAAAAACAACAAAAAATGGAAAATATCCAATATGGTGCTGATACAGTATAATGTGCACCCCTAATTTGATACTAGATGTGTATTTGCCTTTACATCTAAAAACTGCTGTGGTGCAGAAACATAAAAGCAGTCCTCAGGGTAGAGGTCATGCATGTGACAAACCTACAGTAAAAGCCACCTAAGGCCAGGTTTTAGTAAAAGCAGAGTCTCGTAATAACAAATAAAGTGAAACCCTTGGGTTATAGACAAGCAAGCCTAAAAATTATTTTAAATGAAGACTTGTCAGTACAAATCTAGGACACGAGTTAAGTTTACTTACAGAAAGAACTGTGAGCAAAGCTTAGTGCAGCTGAAAGAGTCTTACCACTTTCTCTGTCTCTGCGGTGAATGTGCAAACGTGCCGCAGCAGCAATCTTCATCTCCAGCTGCTTACGCTTGGTGGCGTCTGCAGGCATGGGGTCGCTGTAGTGGGGCCGCAGGCGGCACTCACGCTGGGCCCTCACTGACTCAGCCAGCTCATAGGCCGCGTCCAAGCTGGAGCGTCTGCAGCCCGCCCCAGAAACCTGCTGATAGGAGGGAGATCTGTCAATCAACAGTGCACATGGCAGAGCACTGGTCTGAAATATGTGTGTGTGTGTGTGAGGGGAGAGTTTAACATTGTAAAACCTCAATGAAGGCAGATTTGATCCCTAAGCACATATGAGAATATGGAACCACTAACTGTTTCAGACATTGATCAGAGTCACTGCACTACCGTACATCCAGAGGGTGTAACATTACCAAAGCTTTTAATATAATGTGGTGGTAAATGGAAAATTCTTCGCTGTGGCTTTTCATCCCCCATTTACTGTTTATTAAAAAGTCTACTGACAGATTCCAAAGACATAAAATGAATCTCTTTTCTCAATTCGAAGGATTCGGAAACCCAGTTTCCTTTTAAAACTGGCCTGTCGGATGGTTTAAAGTCACTATTAATGGGACGGTTCATACATAATTGGAAACTGGTAATCATTCACTCAACCCCATGTTGCTCTGAAACCTGTATGACTTAAAATATGAAACATATAATATGACATTTTGAGAAAGTCTCAGTGTTTTTTGTCCATAAAATGCTAGTCAATGGTAAACAAAATAGTTTGGTTACCAGCATTCCTCGAAATATCTTGCATGTTACGCAGAACAAAGTCAGTCCTAATTTTCCTAAGGAATGGCTTTCCTAACCCGTCCTAATCTTACTGTAAATAACATACCTACAGATGCTATTTCAAATAAGAAATTTGGGTCCCACTTTATATTAAGTGGCCTTAACTGCTATATACTTGCATTTAAATTAATCATTTGGTACAATGCACTTATTCTGTACATACATTGTACTCAATACAATATGAGCACAGTAAGTACATTGTAGTTATTTTTTTTATGTAAGTACAGTAGTTAAGGGCCTTTAACATAAAGTATGACCAAAAATTTGTCTTTGCAATATTTCATCAAAAAACAAACTTGAAACAACTAGAGAAACTATGAAAAGAAATAGCTACACTCTTCACACAACTGTCCTTTTTGGCTAAAATCACCAAGATCATCTAGTTGAACGATCCCTGCAAATAACTGTAAAAAAAAATTGTGATCCAATAAAGTGTAAAATCAAGTCAATCACTTTATTTTCCAGTCTAAATTTGTTTCACTCTTAATTCTTTCACACAGTAGATATCCAGTGTGTTGACTTTAAAGGCATTCAGACTGACTACATCTGCCTCAACTGATAACCTTTCACCTTTTAAACATCTGCAATTCCAAAACGACATTTCTAATTGTGTTTCAAATGCATCTGCTACAAACACGCATCTAAGACGTAAAACCCTCAAAAGGTCACTTGACAGCATTTGATTCTCAAGTGTTAGCAATGCATGAGAAACAAGACACCGTGGCTTCAGGTGACGTACAGAATTATTAATGAGGCAGCTGTTATCTTAATTAAAGACACACAGAAATGCAGAGGCGGAAGAAGCATCTGTGCGCAACAGCTGACCAATGAATCATCGCAACATTACACATGAATGCCAGCATTCCTCAATATCACCCTTAACCTTAAAAAAAATACAGCCAGTCATATGGCGTGAATGAATGTGGCGCAATGAAGAGCTGGCCGGCATCTCAAGCAGCAGAGAGCATCAACACACAACCTGACATACAGTACAGAAGAAATGTAAAGCAGTTACCACCATGAAACCTGGCTCTAATCCTCCGCGTGTTGCTCTTAGCTGCGGCTCTGTGCGCTCCGCTGCATGTCTGCAGTCGCTACCGTGCAGATTCCCCTGCAACCTCAGCCTCCCAAGCACTGTGATCACATTCCTGTATATGCACGACAGCCGCCGCTGTCCTCGTTCAGAGGTGATGATAACCAGAGGTGTGCATGAGACCGCAGCATTGCTTACGCATTCTGTCGCCGCTTTCCCCGGTTGTCCCACGGGCTCGGTGCAAGCCTCCTCTCCGCAGGCCGACGTTGTCATGGCAACGTGGGCAGACTGATGGCTGGGCTGGGGAGCGGTGATGTCAGTGACGTCATTCTGCTCACGCGACAATCGGAGGGAAGTTTCGGCTGCAATCTCTGCACTGCAGCTGGAGCAGCGAGGGAGAGAGAACACAAAGGGAGGAAAATGGGAGTGTTGAATTGGAATTACAAGTCCTGATTCTCTGCTCCTTCACTTGCCGTGCTGTCAATGTCCATACCTCTTGAGTGTAGAGGTGACCGGTGAGACCAGGGGGGGTGGTGGTGGTGGGGGATTGGAATTATAAGTTTAAATTTACATTTGAACTTTTATTTTTATGTGTACGGGGCTCCAACAAGCACAATCAATCTTTTAGAATTCTTTGTGTGTGCGTCTAGTAGAAAAGGAGCTTATGTATCTGTGGATGACCCCACGCATTGCATACGGTGAATAAAAAACAGCACATAACAGACTTTTCTGGTGTAGTTTTTGTTGTTTTAAGCTTACATATTTTGCATTATTTGTTTTTTTCTTGCTATTTTCTCTTAAACCAGTTTTACATTGATGTTTTGGATTTAAAGAGAAAATATAGCCTACTACTTGATTTCCCAATGAGTTAAAAAAAAGGCTTATATTATTTTGCTTTAAAGGTAAATGTACATTACCGTTCAAAAGTTTGGGGTAAGTAAAATATTAAGCAGCACAACTGTTTTCAACATTGATAATAGTTGGTAATAGGATGTTGTTTTGATTGAATATCAGATCATTAGATTAGTTTATTTTTTGTATTATGATTTGAGTGGTGTATTGTGTGATTTAAATTTTGGTTTCGGCATCATAAATGACATTTAAAATATATTAAAATTGAAAATGCTTTTTTTTTTTGTAATTAATTTTTTTTTAATTTGAATATTTTTATTACATTTTTGATCAAATATATGCAACCTTGGGGAGCATAAGAGACTTTTTAAAACAAAATTACTGATCTCAAACATTTAAATGGTACTGTATTTTATTTTAAAGATTTATTTATGGGCTTCTTATGCTTTTTTTGGACAGGACAGTATAGAGTTCACAGTAAAGCATTGGGTGGAGAGAGAGGGGAGCTGGATCGGCAAAGGTCCACGAGACGGGATTCGAACTCGGGTCACTGCGAGCACAGTTGCGCTGTATGTTGGTGCACTAACAACAAGGTTATTGGCACCTACACTGTATCTTATTTTAAAGATATTTAGATATTTTTACTGGAAAATGGGAAAATAATATTGAAAAGGACCAGTTTTTTGCAGTGTATCAAATCAGAGACATTATTTTAAAATTATTAATACATTTGTGAATGAATGCTGATGACTGTGCATTGATTTTTGAATAAACAGACTTTTAAATATACTAATCAGCTGTTTGCTCCAGCCATTGTTCGTTTACAGACGTCCCTTAGGATTAAAAAATGGGTGTTTTCAGTGATTTGTTATAAGCTTTTAATTGCCTCTTCCACATCATTTCCATCTCCTTTGATGCTTCAGTTCCTCAGAATCTGATAATGCTGCGCTCATCACTGTCATAGACGCCATCTGAGAATAGTGCTGACAGCACAGCCATGAGCTCTGAAGCATTCAAAAGAAAACACAAAGACAAAGAAGCCATGACATCTCACAAGGAAAAGGAGAATCACAAAATGCAGATGTTAATAGCTGGTGCGCGTCAAATATCAGTTTTATTTCCAACAGTAAAAGATGGAAGAGTTCATTCACAAATTCACCTGTAGCCGTGAACTGATAGTAATTAATATAACGCACTAAAAGTGGCAATAAAACCAATGTCTTTCACACGTGAATGAAATTGTCATTAAAGCACTGCAGATATATTATGTGTCATTTCAGCAGTCCTGTGGGTGGCCATTAATTGGATTTTTAATTGATTAAGATATATAAAGGTGTATAAAAACTCTTATTCCATTGTACTGACAGGTTTTCATAATACCACTTTTAGGATGATGTTCTATTATTTATTTAAAGGTCTTGTCCACCTATACTGACTCAACTCATCAAAAAAAAAAAAAGACATTAACACTGATTTAAAAAAAAATCATATCAGGACAATAAGCTCCCTTGAAATGTGCTCATCCATTCTAGGCAATAAGATAAAGTGACTGTTAGCTTAAATAAGAGCATTGCCTTGTGACTTGTTCTTCTTTCTTCTATCAAGCAGACAATAAATGAAAATAACTATATAAAAGTCTCATAAAAAAAGACCTGGAAGCCTCGGGCTGCTCTGTAGTAAATGAATACCCTCACTTGAGGCACTACGGGACAGCTGGGATATTGGATGTTATATTTAGATGGTTCACAGCCTGGATTGAACTCCTGCCCTGGAGGAACATAACATTAGAGAAAGGCTCTGTAATGTCGAAAAGCTTTTGAAGCACCAGAAATTAAGCTCTGTACTATGTCTGGAGCAAAAGCGTCTGAAGGAAAATCTATACAGATTTATGCATCCATGCTAAATTTGAGAAGACTGTCAGGGCCAGAGTTATGTGCTGTTACGTTAATCAAATTTCTGTCAGGTTTGCATATTTTAGGCTTGTGTGAGATTGTGTGTGCAAAACATGCTTTTGGTGGACAGGTGTGAACCAGACATCTGCCACAACACAACCACAGAAGAATCCATATAATACAGTTACTGCCTAAGTGAATCAATGGGGAATTGATGGGGTTTGTTGCTATAGTATCCAATTCTTTACCTTTGATTGTTGCTACTGCAAAAATCTGGTTCTTTATCTTTGTTTTCCAGTAATAATGTGTATCAATAAAACAAAATACATTTACTTAGAGCTTTAACAAAATGCAACAAACTTTAACTTAAAACTACTACAAAAAAAGCTTTTGCAATTTTGCTTTTTAGGATTTTTTTTTTTTTTTCGGTTGTAATTTTGTACTGGAAAACAAGACAAAGATGATTAGGACAGGATATTTAATAGCATTTGCAATAGTCATGTTTTCCATTCTTAATAAAGCTAAACCTGCTAATCACCATAGAATATGCCACTATATGCAAATATCACATCTGCTACTGTGTACTTGGCATAAATGAAGACATTACGAATCCCATCAATAATGGTATATTCACTCTGTTTCTCTGTATACAAGCTGTGCAGAGATTCTGGAATAAATCAATAACACAAATACTGATGCAAACGCTGATTTAGCTGCTATGCGATTAATTTTCAGAGTTAACAAGCAAATCTGATAACCAAGAGATACACTTTTCCAGACGATGTCCATTTTTTTTTTTTTTTATTAATTGGTAATGGTCAATATTGGATATATATTGATTGATATTTAATATATTCCTCTATTTTTACATTTAAATTCCCTTTGCCATTATTCACTCACATTCAGTAAATCTTTAAAAACACTAACAATTTAAGAACACAGCAATGTTAAATCTTTAGCATATTAATTTCCATTTTTTATTTTGTTCATTATAATATTGTAGAGCCTTAAACCACTTATACAATTTAAAACTATTGATTTACATTTTTCTTTTATTAATCATTTATTATAAAAAATACAACTGAATTTTGATGTCCGACATTTGTTGGTTATCGGCCCAATTTTAATATCATGGGAGACCCGGATTTAAATTTCCTTTGAATTCATATATATATATATATATATATATATATATATATATCCCTTTGTCAAACACTTCATCCATACATCTGTTTCATTTTCTAAAACATTTTTTGACCTCATAATTTTAATTGATTTGAATCATTTAAAAAATAACTTGATTTTCAGTGACATGACAGACTTCTTTCTGGTGTCATATTCAGGACTTCTCCAATCATTCAGTCCACTTAAATCCTGTCCCTTTCGTACCATTGTCTGCATGCATGCATTCAGATCTGCCTCAATCCAATCAAAAACCGATGTATAGAACCAAGACAACATTCTTTTTTTCAGATTTTTTTACAGAAGAAATTATCTGTCACTACTTCCATAACAACTTTAAGTACTATGTGAATCCCCATCAACTCACCTTTTTTTAATAAGGTCCAGGGCGGATCCCAGGAAGCCATCCCTCATTTTGTAGATTTTGGCTCCATAGCTGGAAAGGTCTGTTCCGTCCAGAAGGATTGCCGGGCAGCAGCTGGATGGGCTATCGCCACTTTCCCTGCGGGGTGGGAAGGGGAGAACAGCTACATCTGTGGCCCCAGGGCCTGCTGGGCCCTTTGTCTCCTCGCCTCTTCCTGTAGCAGCTTGAGGGTGTAATGGAGAGCGAGCCACTGGGCCTGTGCAGATGGGTCCTCCTGGGACCTCTGCGGTGGAACTGGGCTCAGACATCTCCACTCCGCTGTGGTTTGAATCCTGAGCTGTGTTGATGTCAATATCACTCCTTCCAGCACTTTGCGTTTCCTCTGTCTGTATTCTTTCCTCTCTGTGCTTGTCGTTACTCTCCATTTCAGAGGACCTGTGGTATTTAATGCCCTCCTTTTGTCTCATTCTCTTAAACTCCTCAAATGTAGGTATGTGCAGGCGGCCCATCGGGGGTCTTTTCCTCTCAGGGGTTGACTGGGCAGAGTTAGTGCAGATGGGATCTGCCGTATGAGCTTTACTCATGGTACTAGACTCCTGTCTAGAGTTTAGTGCCAAGTTAGGGGTGCTTCGTTGCCTTCGGAGCTGCAGTCGTCGGAGTGCTTCCTGTTTGATCTCCTCAGGACTGGTGATGCGACGGGCACTCAACTCTTGCTGTCCATTCCTGTGCAATGACGGCCGAACCGCTACGTCCTGATCGCACGGGTACAGCGGAGAAGGTGCATTACCAAGCACAGGTTGAGAACGCAAAGGCTTGTGAGGCTCCGTCACACGTGTGCTCTGGAGCCGCAGCTTGTCTCGAAGACCCTTCCGAGCATTTCCGTTCATGCCCCAGTCCTCAACCGCAGGTAAAAGCCATTGTGGGAAGAGCGGTATATCTTTCCTCACCACTCCTCGGCGGCCGTAGATCGCCATGCCATCATGGGAAGGCATTAAGCCATAAACCTGCGGTCCCTGAGGAGGTTCATCGTACCAGTGGCTGCTTGAAGTGCAGTGAAGTATAAACTCACTGTCCATGATTTTGTAAGGATACGCATTGGGATCAGACACAGCAGCCCAGTGCAGGTTTTCCAGGCTGCGGTAAAGCCGGGTGCCGCCGGTGTTCACACAGCCCTGTGGAAAGCGCATCGCCCCGTAGCCAGGCTGGCCTTCGGGCTGTTTAAGGGGATGCATACTGCTGGTGGAGCAGTAGACCCCCAGGTTGCTGAGCAGGCCATTGTTGTTGTTGCAGTGGCCCGGAGCTACATCCTGGGCAGGGAAGGCGGGCACACCATGATGAGGGAAAGCAGACAGTGGGGAGCTGAGGACGGACAGGTCCATGGACAAGTCCATGCTACAGCCTGCAGGAGAGCCTGCTGGGGAGTACTCACATTGTGGGGCTTTCACATCCGGCATGGCCACAGAAAAAGCTGCCATATTCCAGAAAGGAGCATCGGGATCACAGCCCTGCAGAAGTGCACAGACAAGGCATTGACATCATGTCGGCAGAACAATTTTATATGCTTGAAGTTGCTCTGCATCTAAACATCAGTAATTCACCAACTGCTGGTTAAAAACGGTTTTGTGTAAAAATGAGAAAGTCTATGAGTGTCTTGTATAGACTTTTGTCAAATTCTGCCCTCTATCACCTTTGCTCAATCTACTGCGAAAACGCTATACAAATAAATCAAACTAAAAAATAATTTTTATCAGGGTAATAAATTCTAACAATATTTGTTAACACTTTAGTATAGGGACCAATTCTCACTATTAACTATTTGCTTATTAGCATGCCTGTTATTAACATATTGGCTGTTTTTAGTACTTATAAAGCATTTATTCTGCATGACCATATTCTACATCCCTAATCCTGTTAGTAAACAGCAAATTAGGAGATTATTAAGGCAAAAGTCATAGTTAATGGTTAATAGTGAAGAATGGTTAAAAGTTAATGGTTAATAGTAAAGAATGATTAATAGTTAATGGTTAATAGCGAGAATTAGACCTTAAAATAAAGTGTGACCCAATATTCTAATTAGAAAAAGATACATTAGTACTATAAGTAAACATTTTTGGCTTTTAAATTCTTTTAATTTCTTTTGGCTTTAGTACAATCACATTTAAAAAATATAGTTTAGCATTTTGAAAGATGTTATTTAACTTTTCTCACACAGCATAAATGGGTCTCTATTGTTAATAATTGACAGCTGTGGAATAAATAAATAACCAAAATATGTAAGAAATATATTCCACTGATAATCCTTGGGCATATGTAAGCAACTGAGGATTTTAAAATACCAGATAAAATCTAAAAATTATCTCAGGTTTCAAAATTAATCATGAGGATGTGCTACCGAGGATTAGTGCAGATGATTCTAAGAAATGCAAAATTACTTCCTTGAAACATTGACTGTATGTAGCATTTGCTAATGGCTTGTATGTAAGGGATTCTGTTGCTCACTTGTGTTAGCAACAACCCCACAAATAGCACTCACTATCCCTATAAAAGTGCCCTAAAATGGTGCAAAAATGAAATTCACCCTACACTCTAAAAAAATGCTGGGTTAATTATGGAAAAACCCTGCAATTGGGTTGGGTTGGGTTGTTAAATGTTTAACCCAACCTTCTGGCAAGTAACCCAATTGCTGAGTTTGTCCATATTTGTACTTGTATCATATGTACTGAACATGTGGAAGAACTGACAATAAAGCAGACTTGACTTGACTTGACTTGATATTTTACCCAGCACTGGGTTGTATTTAACCCAGCATTTTTTAGAGTGTACATTTCTCATATATTTAAAAACTGTACAAAGCTACCAATATTCCTCTTGCTGTTGCATACTAATCTAAATCACATCAAATGACCCTTCCAAAGACAAAACTAAGCTAAAGCTAAGTAACACAGTTCAATAACCACTGCGGTAATTATAATGCTCATCATGCGTCGTCCCTATGACTTATATAATCAAATTCATATTCTAAAAATAGCTTGTTCTTTTTTACAAATCAAATGGTGGGGGGGAGTTATGTCAGGAATTAAATACATTAAACCGAGAGGGAGGAAAATCAGAAGGGACAGTAATGAAGAGAGCCATAACACTCGCCCGGGGCACTTATTCCACTAATCAGATAAGAACTGTGGATTAGCAAGGAGAGCGCTTCTCTTTCAGTAATTAGTACAAATTGCCTTGCTATAGGCCATATTAATATCCACCCGTAATCTTAAACAGAAATCAGGGTCAAGCCAGGAGTTACGAAAGAACATGTCACTATAATTCCGGGCAGCAGAGTCAGGACAATTCCATCTAGATGAATATTCATCTTCTTCACATTGCCTGTCAGAGAACAACAATGGCATTGCGATTAGATTGAAAAAGGCGGGAAACCAGAGATTTTAGGTGGGGGAAGCCCAACATGTTCAGGTGTTCAATTAACGTTTGGCCCAATTTAATTAAAATGGAGCTATTGAAACCCTTCTCTGGTATTATCAGGCTAATTTCAACGCTCCATTTAGGAGATAAGAAGATCGAAAGCCCCCTTTTTGTTTTTCTGTGAATCGTACAGTGGAGCACTCGGGAGGATTTATCTTCGTGGGCGGCTAGACTCACTGTCTCAATAGCGCTGCCAGTGTTTTCTTTCGCTTGCGCTTGAAAACTGCTGACGTGTGAATAAACAGTCAATTAGCATAAGGAGCTTGTTTAATGAGCATGTGGCACAGGATCAGCTCACGCCGGGCCCACTATGTCCTCTCCTAGTGTGACAGACAGGCAAATCCTCTGTTTCCTATTTGAGCACAATTATTACGGACACAAGAAAGCAAGAGCAGACAGTCCCTCACTGAGGCAAGAGCTTCATACCAAGACAAAATACTAGAGATTCAAACTTGAGGATTCATGACAAACTAATCAGGTTCCCTGATTGATTTTACATTATGTACTTTATATATCTGGACTATACGGCTATACTTCTATCTGCAGGCCTCTGCTAGAAAGTGTGTTAGAGAAACCTTTTAGGATTGCAATATGTTAGTCTTTTGTTGTGTTAGTCATAAAAACTTACCCCATTTTAATCAACTCTGTGTGTGCACCTTTACTCGGCTTGCTTTAGGCTCTCATTCACAGGCTCTGAGCCAACAGAATCTCTTTTGGTTTGGATTAAAGGTAGACAAACCATCCACAACCCCAGACTGCTGAGACCTCAAGCACAGGCAGCTACAAAAGAAGAGAAAAACATCAATACAGATATCCAAAAATAATACAAATCAATTTCTGGAACGAACAAAGGATCCCGCAGTATTTCTAAGGATGTTGTGTTTCTGTTTTCTCTGAGAAAATGCATTTGCTTTAACTGAGGAAATTTTGTTAAGAAGTCAAACACTGAATAAGACAGTCATCATTGGGGTTTCCTTTAAACACACACACACACACACACACACACACACAAAAACACACACACACACACACACACACACACAAATATTTCTTTGATTTAAAGATATTATTAAACTAAATTTTCTAGCTTTCTAGGAAAGGTCTAAATATTTTTGTGAAGAAATCAATTATAATAATAAGGATAACAATTCTAGTTTATAATATTCATAAACAAATATTAACATACACAACAAACTGTACTGCAAAGTTCATTCTCAAAATATTCCAAATTGCATGTACTTCGACCTCCTGTGATTCAAGACTCTGAAATTCAAGGCATGTTGTGGAGTTTTCTTTACAATTTTATCTCCTCTCTCCTCAGTATCAGCCAGAGACCTTCTGGAAATAGTTCAAGTTGTGATAGTGGCATGACAGTGAATGCAGTTTCAATGATTTCTCATTACTGAGGAAGACACAGCTCGACCTCCACCAGGACGGAGTCAGACTTCGGTCAATAAACACATTCAGTTGCTCTTCTACTCCATCTTATTAATCGCAAGAGCTCTTGGTGTTTGACGAATGTTTGTCAGTATGTGGTCCAGCTGCTCACTAACACACAAAACCCTGAGGATTACAGCGGGACAGCCAAATAAGAAGAGGCACCTTTAGAGCTGCATTTGCGATATGCATGCACAAACATTCCATGCAGTCACTTTAGTATGATTTATGACTAAATGACTCTTATGAGCGGTTCTTTTAATGAATCGTTCAAATTCTTCTCTGAATAAACTCACTAATAGATAGATCATAGCCAACACACAAATACACACTAAACACCTTTGTATAAAGAAGTGACAATGCCTCATTATCACCTCATTTTGACCACTCCACCAGTTCAATCCCTTGATAAAGAAAAAAACTAAAGAACTGTATCCACATCTATTCTCTGCAGGTGCTGCTTACACTTCCTACACCTGCAGATATGGAATTTTTATTTTTTTCCATCGAGCCGCTGCTGTAGTAAGGCTGCACATTGATCTATGAAGCCGGCTCGACAGGGAATCAAAGACTAAAAGGCCACATATTGATTGTATCTGCAGGTTTGTGTGATAGCACAGCAGGGGTTTTTCAAGGTTTAGGAAGGTGGAAAGACATGGAGCGCAGATGGAGATTCACAGTATGATTATGCTGCAGAAGACTGACCTCATGATTGGTTGTTGAGATTGATCTATTTCATCTGAGGTCACAATGGCCACAGCGGCAGATATCAACCTATTTCTAACCACTGGATTTGTGCTTCCACGAAAAGGATTTTCAAGCTGTTTCCAGGAGCAATTTCAGTGAAAGGGGGTCATATAAATACACTAGTTTTGAAAATTGTTGAAATCAGCATGTTTGAGAAGAATAAGCTTTAGTAGAAATTGAGATGGTTTACGGGATGTGCTTGGATTAGTACTTGTTGGTGATTTTGTCTAATCCATCTGATCCTGTGGAAAGCTGATATGCGGGAAAGCTCAGGAAGATCATTGGCTGCTTATCTCCAATATCTTGCAGTAAGTGGACTAAAGGCTATATTTACGGTCACATTATCTGCATTAGGATATATGTTGTAAATCCTAAATGTGAATGAACTTGTAATGTATGATTTATAGGGATGTGACGATCGATAAAAATATGTGATGATTCAAATCGGTTGAGATGTTAAATGAATCGCGATACAGTTGGGGGTCTGAGTTGAATGTATCTCTGAGGGTCTTTAGGAAAGTCTAGATGGAATTTTCTTTTAATCTTACCTCTGTATGATGTATATTAATGTAGCAGCACTGCTTTGTTTACAGTGGCAACCAAGGAAACACTGTATCACTGCTGTTCCGTAAGCGCCACCTGCTGTCAGAGAGTGGTATTGCATTTCTCATTCTGGTTTTGCTGTAAATTTTTGAAATTTAAAAAATTGCTTGTGCTGCATGCTTGGATCGTGATTGAAATACAGTGGTTGCTTCTTATTTTAAATGAAAGAGCACAGGCAAATCCTTAGTTTGTTTATGTAAAGATATTTCTTTTATTTGAATTATTTATTTATTTGATTTGGGGTTTGTTTTAAAATTTCTATTTAGTTATATTATAATTTCACAAAGAAATGTGCATCATTTTCTCCAAGCAATAATAAACTGACTACTTTTCATTTATACTGTAATTTTAAATCTCATTATGGTAAAAAACGTATCGTAAAATCAGTATCGTGAGTCATATCATATCATGAGTTGAGTGACACACACATTATACATACATTTTTGAACACAGCATGTTTGAATACTATTTAAATTTTATATAATTAAAAAAAAAATCTAATTTTTATTTCTGAACACAGCATGTTTGAATACTATTCTTTGTCAGTTTATTTAGATAATGGAATGGCATTAATACACTTAAGTGTCTTTTGAGCCCAAACATTTATTTGGTCACTGAATGATGCTTTATGGCATTGTTCTATCATCTGTTTCTGAGGCGGGTGAAGTCGTCATGGAGGTGAGGTAGTTACAGTAGAAGCGAGTGCTGTATAATCAGAAGCAGAACCGAAGATCTTCTCTATTACCTGTCAGCGGAGCACCGCATTCATTCTGACAAGAGCAGCCGAGACAGAGCTGGGTTACAGCTCTTCAAAGTAAGAAGAGACGGCATCAAAACATGTTAGAGTGAGGCTCAGGAGAGGTGAAGACTCAAGTACCAGCATACCTCAGTTAATTATGCTTCAACTCTGCCATGACTTCATTGCATTCAAACAAAATATACTGTCTACCACATCTGCAATATCTGAGCTACATAAAAAGCAATAGTTTGTTACATACAGTAATCGCAAGTATGCAGGCTGTCCAAGGTGAATACCGTACATCATGCAGATTAAAAAAAAAAAACCTTGACAGATATACTATAGAGGGTTTGTCTTTTCCTGTAGCTCAAGATTGTTTAGTGAATATTTTATGCTTGTGTAGTGTTAACTGAGCTCATGAATAAAGCATTAGGTAGATTAGGTGAGAGAAGCATTGTTAGTGCACAAGTTTTTCCATAAACACATTAGTCTATATACCATTCTTAAATGAGCAGCTCTTTGGTAATCATGACTGCAGGTTTGACACACTAGTAATTGGTACATATTACAAAGCTGTACTGAAGTCATTGCTATCACTAATAATTGGTGCACACAGATGTCATGATCTTGCTTGTAAATCATTATATATCTTGCCAAGTATAGACGTTGTCTCAAATAACTAGCACAGATCATGTCATTCTAGTCAGCAACGACACAAAGGCCATTTACAGAGCTTGCATTTCCAAGAGAAGCACACATCAATATGGCAATGGATCAATGTCTGCCGGTCATCTTGTTGGTGGATGTGTTTAATTAATGACCAAGCTGCCACATGCAATGTCATTAGTGCATGATTTTATCCTGTAAATTGGAGTATTATAGAAATCATATTAATTGAAGTGCCATTGTAACCCAATTCATCAGTAAATTTGCTTCCTAAGCTTCAAATGCTTAATATGAGGGCAAATATGTTTGTCATACAAATATCCCCATTCTAATAAGATAAGGCCACTGCTTACATAATTCATAGTGAAATATAGACCAGGATAAGAATCTTTTTCCATGAAATCTATATGCATTGAAGCTCTGTGTGATGCAACCCTGTCGTTAGTTGATTTTTGAAGCTGTTTACATAATTCATAGTGAAATATAGACAACTGCCTTTCAGACTGATGAATCAATGCTCTGCAGCTCCTCACAAGGATTTTTCCCCCTCTTTCTGATATAGATAAGTCACATGAACATGATACCACTGCTCTGAAAGATAAAGCCGGTAGTTACGGATAAACTGTCAACAGTAGTCGGTATGCATTGAAGCTCTGTGTGATGCAACCCTGTCGTTAGTTGATTTTTTTCACTGAGAAATCGTGCGAAACTGGATGAGCATTGGAAACAAGCCAATATCCTTCTTAAAAGCTGGCTTACTGTATATCACAGTGTGATACATAAACTCTTAGTAACAAAAATTACTACAATTAATTCTGGATGTCATTTAAATAACATAATGCATGAATATGGTCAAAATTATGTCAAAATGTATACACTATATACTACTGTTCAAAAGTTTTAAAATCAGATTTTTTTTGTTTTTGAAAGTCTTTTATTTGAATAAAAATACAGTTAAAACTGTAATATTGTGAAATATAAAATAACTGTTTTCTATTCAAATATATTTTAAAATGTAATTTAATCATGTGGTTTCAAAGCTGAATTTTCAGCAGTCATTACTCCAGACTTTGGTGTCACGATCCTTCAGAAAACTTTCTAATATAATGATCTGGTGCTTAAGAAACATTTTAGTAAACTTGTAGAGATGCTTTTTAAAAGCAGATAGACTATTGGTTGTCATGTAGTCAGCCAAGGGCTCTTCCTCTTCATTACTCCTAAGTGCGACTCTGTTTGTGTTTTCATTGGATAATGACACCAGAAGCTCTGGCAACAGTAGCAATAACAAAAACAACCTACGAACCTGTCGACTTCACACTTATCAACCTCCAGAGAGAAATAGAGAGTGCTATGGATCCAGTGTGAAATACTGTGTGTGAAGATAACAAGAGAAAACTGTACCAAGGACAGAGAGGGATGGGATAGGACGGGACAGGAAAGAGTGATTGATAGGTGAGAGCAGAAAGCCTGATAAAAGGCTTAGGTGTGGAGAGGAGACACGAGCGATGAGAGATGAGCGGTAGAGGGAGGAGAGCAAACATGAGAGAGAGGTGGAGAGATAGAGAATACTTGTAATAAGGCAGGATTGCTGTAAAAAGCAGATGGCCTTGTGGCAGAGAGAGACAGAGATATGGGCTAAACAGAAAAAATTATAAAAGCATGGAATCACTGTTAGCTCTCATTTCTCTCTCACTGCTGTCTGCACTACACCGTCCTGGACATCACAACTAGCTCAGACCATAGCTTTAGGGGCACCTTTGAACAACTGAAAATTTTACCCTATTAATTTTACCTTGAGAAAAAAATTTAAATAAAAAGTCAAAAACACAACACTTGCAACACAACACTACAAGAGCTTTAAATTGCATTAAAATATTTGGTCACACTTTATTTTAAAGGGTTAGTTCACCCAAAAATGAAAATTAGCCTGTGTTTTACTCACCCTCAAAGCATCCTAGGTGTATGTGACTTTCTTCTTTCAGACAAATCCAATCAGAGTTATATTAAAAATTGTCCTGGCCCCTCCAAGCCTTTCATTGGGGGTAAGCGGGTGTTTGTTTATCAACAGTTCAGAAGACGTGAAATAAAGTGCGCGCATCCATAATAAAACATCCCTCACATGGCTCTGGGGGTTGAATAAAGGTCTCCTGTAGCAAATCCATGCATTTTTGTAAGATAAATATCTATATTTCAAACATATTAATAAACACTTTTTTTCTCACTTCCGCTAACTGTGGTACGTGGAAGATGTTCAGGCGGATGACATTTTTGGCATCCGCCTGAAGGTTGAACCCTTTAAGGTTCAATTCTTGCTATTAACAAACCATCAACTTTGACATTTGCCTCAGTAAACTACTAATTTGTTGCTTTTTAATAGTTAGTAAGGTAGTTGTTAATTTTAGGAATTGGGTAGGATTAGGTATGTAGAATATGGTCATGCAGAATATTGCTAGTAGTACTAATAAACAGCCAACATGTTAATAGGCATGCTAAAGCACTAATAGTGAAAATTGGTCGCTGTACTAAAGTGTAACCAAATATTTTATACTAAAATAAGGCCAAATAAAGTTACTTTTTGACTTTCAATTATAATTTTTTTCATATCTAAATTATAAACAAAACCTTCCCCAAATTTTACATTTGTATGCTATCTTTTAAAGATTTTGGGGTCAGTAAGTTTTAAAAAAATATATTTTTACTTCAGTCTTCAGATCCTTCAAAAATGATTCTAATATGCTGATTTGGTGCTCAAGAAACATTTATCATTATTATTAGAGTTCAAAACAGTGGTGCTGCTTAATATTTTTATGGAAACCATGATGCATACGTTCTTCGTTCTAACAGACTCTAAGAATAGCATTTTTTAAAAATAGAAATCTTTTATAACAATTCAAAATACTTTAATATCACTGTTGTGATCACTGTTGTAATAAAACAATTTAAAAATGTTTTAATGTAATTAAATCTAATGTAGGTCAACCAAGATTTCAGATTTCAGTTATATAAATCTTTATGAACTTTTTAATATTTCTAAATATAACATGATGAATATTTTACAAAGTGACAGATGATTATATTCGTAACGCAACCTTTGCTCTCAACAGCGCAACCATGCATTACACAGTCAATACAGCAATCTATACTACATCATGGGCTGTGGCATTAAATAGATGATAGAGATGAACAGCATCACACTTTTCCTTCAGTAGAGCAAGACTGCTGGATGTCCTCAGGAGCTGCCTGTGGCTGTCATATTTCAACAGCTCCAAACGAACCCTAATAACCATCCGTTGGGAGAACATCATAAGACACACACACCCTGTCCTAAGGGTCCCTCCCACACACACACACATCAGCTCCTTTGTTGTTCTTTGTGAATGAAGAAGGGATCAAAGCAGCGGATCTGTACGTGAAGGTGCCCCAACCTCCGTTCAGAACCACTTGGCCAGTAATGGGCTTTCATCTCGGGTGATGAGGTGAGAGTATGATAGGACAGATGGGGGGAGAAAGGAGGATAAGGAATTATGAACACGAAGGTGGCAATTGATCAGCTGTCATCTCTTCTTTCTGTGCTTTGTTTTGACTTTTATGCGTTTAATGTGAGATTGTACTGTGCAAATTGGTATAATTTTCTAAGTTTAAAAGTTTGAATGTTTGTGCAGCCCACAATTCCAGCAACAGGATACAAGAACTTTCAACAAAAGCCTCCATTTAGAAAACCCAACATGGATTACAAAAAATGTAGTGATGACATTAATGAGTTATGAATGAAAATATACAATCAAACCATAATGTAAACCTCTATCAGATTTTTCAATCCATAATGAGATGGTAAAATCATGTTTTACTGCCGTTCCCTGGTGCAGTTCAGTATAATTTATTCCAAACCATTCATCACGCATGAACAATGGCAGTTCAATGCCAATGCCCCACATACTTTGCAACATAACTGTCTCCTCCTGCTGATAAAAAAACCATATTCTGGCAGCTCACATAACAAACCGATGCTTAGCGTTCTGCAGTGACATAAATGTAAACCTTGCCTCAAACTATTTAGGTCCAGATAGTCCTGAGGCAAATGATGTCCTAGTAGAACAAGACAATGATTTAAACAGATTCATTTTTATTGGATAGTTCACTCATCTGTCATCATTTACGCGTGCTTATTCTTCATCTGCATTGACAAAAAAAAAAAAATGGTAAAAGTGTAACTTTAGGGGCCAACAGCTTGTCACTGAGGCAGCATCCTTGAAGGGGCAACTTTTTCACCTTATTAGTAACTTAGAGTAGTATTATGTACCCTTAAAGTACTAATATGAACCTTTAGGGGTAAATAAGATACAAAGATCCCCCTTTAAGTTTACTGACCTCCATCTGATGGACACTTTACAATCCCATGAGGCCATGGGAGAGGAGTTCTGTTTGTCAGTGAAGTGAAGCAACTGACACTGGTGCCAACATTACAAATGTAGCATTTCTGGACTACATTTTATTTATATTACACACACTCGTACTACAGTACACAGAACATAATTTCTGAACAGTTGTGAAGTAATTACTTATGAAAAGAAGTGCCTAGATGCAGCCAAGCTGTTGTATACCTACATTTTTTTTTATTTTATTGCACAAATTTTGACTATTTCTTCCATAAAATACAAAGGGGAAATGTCCCGCAGAATGTCCAAGCTGCTCTTTTCCATACAATGACAGTGGATGGTAATCAGACAGCTAAGGTCCTGCAATAAATAACTTATTTTGTGTTTGATAAAACACGAGGCTGAGTAAATGATGACAGAGAGTTTTAATTTATTTCTTTTAAATTACACGCCAGGAAAAACCTCAAAAATCTTCAGATCATCAGATTCCACCCACCTTTCTGCTCTACAGAGATGATGTTATCCTCTGATGAATACTATGTCAAACACTGCAGGTGTCCCATCAATTTTTATTTTCCATTTCCCCGTCCGCTGAGATACCCTCTCTCTTTCTATCTCTCTACTGTCTGACTAGAATTGAAATATGAGGCTTTTTCTGCAGAGGAGCAAACTGGCCCTATTTTACCCCATGTGTGCCAGACACTGAGGAGATCATCTTGAACATCCGGCTCAAGTTCTGTAGCGCTCTGTGGCCCCACAACAACACACAATAAATCAATGAAGCATTTCATTAGAGCAGACGGCTACATCTCCAGCGTGCCGGTGCCCTGTGTATTGTAAAGGTGCAAGGCAGCGGACCAGGTCAGCCTAAAAACTAGAATGCCGGTGTTGTCACAACCCACACAGCCTGACCCCTTACTCCCTTCATCACGACGACATGTCAAGGGGTCCAGTGAGGCATGACAAACCCCACACAACAGAAGGATCGTTGTGACAGCGCAGCGAGTATAAATGTATTCAGCTCTTCTCTCCCTCCCTCCAGAGGTCTATCCTCTGCTTCAGATCTGTCCAATGTCATGAGCAGAAGTATGCAAATGATATATTCACAGTGTTCCCTTGTACTGTTCAGCGAGTTCCTGCTCCTGCATAGTCCAAACTGGAATTTCCTCAGGTGGGATTTCACTCAGAAACCATGATAAACACTAATTAGAAAAAGATGCAATCTAGTGTTATCCAAGAAATCTAAATTTATCCTGGCAGAACACATGTTCATGTCATTTCGCCACAAATCATCCATTCAACACACACAAAATACGAGCTTTTAAAGCATAAACCAGTGGCAAAATTAGTAGAGTTACAAGTGAAACCCTTTAAGGTTCAATTCTTGCTATTAACAAACCATCAACTTTGACACTTGCCTCAGTAAACTACTAATTTGTTGCTTTTTAATAGTTAGTAAGGTAGTTGTTCATTTTAGGTATTTGGTAGGATTGGGGATGTACAATATGGTCATGCAGAATATGTGCATTATAAGTACTAATAAACAGCCAATATGTTAATAGGCATGCTAAAGCACTAATAGTGAAAATTGGTCGCTGTACTAAAGTGTTACCAAATATTTTATACTAAAATAAGGCCAAATAAAGTTACTTTTTGACTTTCAATTATAATTTTTCATATCTAAATTATAAACAAAACTTTCCCCAAATTTACATTTGTATACTATCTTTCAAAGATTTTGGGGTCAGTAAGTTAAAAAATTCATATTCTTCAAAAATGATTCTAATATGTTGATTTGGTGCTCAATAAACATTTGTCATTATTATCAGTGTTCAAAACAGTGATGCTGCTTAATATTTTTATGAAAACCATGATGCATACATTCTCCGTTCTAACGGACTCTAAGAATAGCATTTTTTTTAAATAGAAAAAACAATTCAAAATACTTAAATATCACTGTTGTGATCACTGTTGTAATAAAGCAATTTAAAAAATCTAATGTTGGTCAACCAAGATTTCAGTTATATAAATCTTTATGAACTTTTTAATATTTCTAAATATAACATGATGAATATTTTACAAAGTGACAGATGATTATATTCGTAACGCAACCTTTGCTCTCAACAGCGCAACCATGCATTACACAGTCAATACAGCAATCTATACTACATCATGGGCTGTGGCATTAAATAGACGATAGAGATAAACAGCATCACACTTTTCCTTCAGTAGAGCAAGACTGCTGGATGTCCTCAGGAGCTGCCTGTGGCTGTCATATTTCAACAGCTCCATACGAACCCTAATAACCATCCGTTGGGAGAACATCATAAGACACACACAACCCTGTCCTAAGGGTCCCTCCCACACACACACACATCAGCTCCTTTGTTGTTCTTTGTGAATGAAGAAGGGATCAAAGCAGCGGATCTGTACGTGAAGGTGCCCCAATCTCCGTCAGAACCACTTGGCCAGTAATGGGCTTTCATCGGGGGGTGATGAGGTGAGAGTATGATAGGACAGATGGGGGGAGAAAGGAGGATAAGGAATTATGAACACGAAGGTGGCAATTGATCAGCTGTCATCTCTGCTTACTGTACACTGGTGTGCCTTTCACAGGAAAATGTCCGATCCAACTGGGCACAATCATCTCCATTTCAAAGTGGAACCATTTGAATGAGACCGCAGCCCACAATTCCAGCAACAGGATACAAGAACTTTCAACAAAAGCCTCCATTTAGAAAACCCAACATGGATTACAAAAAATGTAGTGATGACATTAATGAGTTATGAATGAAAATATACAATCAAACCATAATGTAAACCTCTATCAGATTTTTCAATCCATAATGAGATGGTAAAATCCTGTTTTACTGCCGTTCCCTGGTGCCGTTCAGTATAATTATTCCAAACATTCATCACGCATGAACAATGGCAGTTCAATGCCAATGCCCCACATACTTTGCAACATAACTGTCTCCTCCTGCTGATAACAAAACCATATTCTGGCAGCTCACATAACAAACCGATGCTTAGCGTTCTGCAGTGACATAAATGTAAACCTTGCCTCAAACTATTTAGGTCCAGATAGTCTGAGGCAAATGATGTCCTAGTAGAACAAGACAATGATTTAAACAGATTCATTTTTATTGGATAGTTCACTCATCTGTCATCATTTACGCGTGCTTATTCTTCATCTGCATTGACAGAAAAAAAAAAATGGTAAAATTGTAACTTTAGGGCCAACAGCTTGTCACTGAGGCAGCATCCTTGAAGGGGCAACTTTTTCACCTTATTAGTAACTTAGAGTAGTATTATGTACCCTTAAAGTACTAATATGAACCTTTAGGGGTAAATAAGATACAAAGATCCCCCTTTAAGTTTACTGACCTCCATCTGATGGACACTTTACAATCCCATGAGGCCATGGGAGAGGAGTTCTGTTTGTCAGTGAAGTGAAGCAACTGACACTGGTGCCAACATTACAAATGTAGCATTTCTGGATTACATTTTATTTATATTACACACACTCGTACTACAGTACACAGAACATAATTTCTGAACAGTTGTGAAGTAATTACTTATTGAAAAGAAGTGCCTAGATGCAGCCAAGCTGTTGTATACCTACATTTTTTTTTATTTTATTGCACAAATTTTGACTATTTCTTCCATAAAATACAAAAGGGGAAATGTCGCAGAATGTCCAAGCTGCTCTTTTCCATACAATGACAGTGGATGGTAATCAGACAGCTAAGGTCACTGCAATAAATAACTTATTTTGTGTTTGATAAAACACGAGGCTGAGTAAATGATGACAGAGTTTTATTTATTTCTTTAAATTACACGCCAGGAAAAACCTCAAAAATCTTCAGATCATCAGATTCCCACCCAACCTTTCTGCTCTACAGAGATGATGTTATCCTCTGATGAATACTATGCAAACCTGCAGGTGTCACATCAATTTATTTTCCAATTTCCCGTCCGCTGAGATACCCTCTCTCTTTCTATCTCTCTACTGTCTGACTAGATGAAATATTGAGGGCTTTTTCTGCAGAGGAGCAAACTGGCCCTATTTTACCCCATGTGTGCCAGACACTGAGGAGATCATCTTGAACATCCGGCTCAAGTTCTGTAGCGCTCTGTGGCCCCACAACAACACACAATAAATCAATGAAGCATTTCATTAGAGCAGACGGCTACATCTCCAGCGTGCCGGTGCCCTGTGTATTGTAAAGGTGCAAGGCAGCGGACCAGGTCAGCCTAAAAACTAGAATGCCGGTGTTGTCACAACCACACAGCCTGACCCCTTACTCCCTTCATCACGACGACATGTCAAGGGGTCAGTGAGGCATGACAACCCCACACAACAGAAGGATCGTGTGACAGCGCAGCGAGTATAAATGTATTCAGCTCTTCTCTCCCTCCCTCCAGAGGTCTATCCTCTGCTTCAGATCTGTCCAATGTCATGAGCAGAAGTATGCAAATGATATTCACAGTGTTCCCTTGTACTGTTCAGCGAGTCTGCTCTGCATATTCCAAACTGGAAATTTCCTCAGGTGGGATTTCACTCAGAAACCATGAGAAACACTAATTAGAAAAAGATGCAATCTAGTGTATCCAAAAATCTAAATTATATCCTGGCAGAAAACATGTTCATTCATTTTTCCACAAATCATCCCATTCAACAAACACAAAATAAGAGGTTTTTAAAGCATAAACCAGTGGCAAAATAATTATATTACAAGTGAAAATCCTCCCCGATCTCCTTCTAGAGTTCCATACCTCTTTCTCAAGCAGAAACGTCAGGTAGGGGATGAGAAGGCAGAGCGTGTCAGCAGAATCAGCAGTGCGCACGCAGCAGTCTATTCCACTCTGATGTGATAGCGGCATGTGAGCTGCTTTAGCTCTCTCAGCTATTGTTACAGCCGCCAGCTCCGCACTGAGCATGCTCCAAACACCGATCCACTCACCGTTGGCATGGGAACCACTCAAGCACAGACCTCACTAAAAAGGACCTCCCTGATATACACTCTCTCTTTCTCCCACCTGTCCTCTCAAGGGGGTTTTCCTTGTTTTTGTGTCTGTAACCCTGTGAACCAAAGCAAAGCTTTACAGACGAGAATAAATTGATGTAGAACATCCACTCATGAAGTTATCGGAGCTTAATAAGGCAGTTGTAACTGGAGCTCTAACATAATTTTCTCAGTCATTGTCTTCTGTCTTGAGTTTGACACAATGAAATTCAGTTTAATCCAAATTGTGATGTTATGAAAAAAAAACATTTATTGACAAAATCAGTCGATGCTCTGCAGGAATGTCCAAAAACCAACTAGTGAATTAGCAAGGTCAACAAGTTTGTTTAGGTATTGCATTAGGTTAATGTTATGTTTATCCATTGTTAAAAAATAAAATAAAACAAATGAAAATTGAAATAATAAAAAACCCTGTTTTTATATTTAATAAAATAATAAAATAAATAAAAATAAACAAAACAAAATAAAACACATTTAAAAATAATGAAAAAATAATAATAAAAGCTAAATAAATAGTTTATTTGGGTTTTTATGTTTATATTTATTTATTTATTTTAAAATATGTCAAATTCAATAAATATAAACTAAATAAATTTAAAACTACCTAGTTTTTTATTTTTATTATTTTATAATACAAATATCTATTAATATTTATCCAGAAAATAAATAAATACAAATCTAAATATATAAAGCTAGTCTAAAAAAAATTTAAAAAAATAAAACTACTTTGTTTTTAGTTGTATTTAATAAAATATCTAATTTTAAATAAAAATTAAAATAAATAAATACATGCATGTAAAATTATAATTTTTTTGTTATATTTATTTAAAGGGGTCATATGATGTTGCTAAAAAGAACATTATTTTGTGTATTTGGTGTAAAGAAATGTGTTTATGTGGTTTAAGGTTAAAAAAACACATTATTTTCCAGACACTGTACATTATTGTTCCTCCTCTATGCCCCGCCTTCTGAAACGTGTCGATTTTCACAAAGCTCATCTCTCTGAAAAGCGGGGTGTGCTGTGATTGGCCAGCTATCCAATGCGTTGTGATTAGCCGAATGCCTCAAGCGTGAGACGGAAATGTTATGCCTCTTAACATATTGTGATGCCTTGTCCGGCCGGAGCGACGAGACATAAACATAAAACACATTATAAACGTGATATAAACATGATTGCTAGTCGTGTTTTCTTTTGGAAGGCAAAAACAAGTAGTTTCACTTTCACCAACGAAAACAGGGTCAAACACCGCGGCCTTGAGTGAGCAGAGGCCGGAGGCCTAGACTGAGCCGCGGCCAACTTGAGCGAGCAGAGGCGGGCGGCTTGAAAATGGTGCGGCAGGCAGATTCTGCGAAGGAGCGTACCTTGGTCTTGCATCAACAACATGTGACGACCCCAGGCTGGACTCCACTTCGTCCATGGTGAAAGCCGATTCGGCGATCCCTAGTCCAAAGCTGATGTATTTCCTCAGCGACCAGCATGGATCAGCCCCAGGCATGACGAAGCAGATATCGTCCTCTTTTGGAAGGCCAAACAAAGTAGTTTCGCTTTCACAGTGAAACACACAGCATCTATAGACATGGCGGTGGTGGCAACAATAGTATGAGAATAAAAGGTACACCTTCTTTCTTTGCGTGAACATCTGTGCAAATCTTCCCACATAGTGACGTAGAGATGTGGGGGCGTGTTAGAATGAGCCGTTTCAGGGGGTCGTGGACGATTTTCAACTTTTATAAAGAATATCTCTTTGGATTTGAGACTTTAGTCTTTGCAACTTCACAGATCTTCTATTCACCAAGAGCTTGTAACACTCCAAAGAGAAAGGAAAATTTGAAATCTCATCATATGACCCCTTTAAAATAAATATATATTAATATCCTTCTAAATAAAGCTAGTTTATATAGGTTTTTAATATTTATTTATTTATTTATTTAAAATTGTAAAAAATTAAAGTCTTAATAAATAAATACATAAATAAACAAACTAAATCTAAACAAAACATAAAAAAAGTAAATAAATAAATACCTATCTAAAAATAAATAATACAAATCTAAATAAATAAGCTAGTTTACCTGGGTTTTTAATATTTATTTATTTATTTATTAAATAAATAAATACAGAATATTTATTTATTAAATAAATAAAGTAAATGTCTAAAAAATCTAAATAAAGAACTCAGTTTCTAAGCATGGGCAGTAATCTCTACTGGAATGCAGTGCAGGATTGTACTGCATTCCCATGAGAGGGCTTTCAAAGCATATTGGCTGTGCTGTGTAATTACAGCATGCTGCGTTGGGCTGTCGTGGCTGGGCCATATGGAGAGAGCTAATCCTCCCTGTAACCGCACATGCTTCTCAGCTCCTCCAGCGATCAGAGCGCTAAACAGACATCAGCTGAGCCTGTCAAGCCCCGTCAGTCTGCTGTAACCCTGAAACTGGATCTCTGGGGCTCAGGGCTGCAGCGGGTTAAGGAAGGGACTTCCTCTTTGCCTCTGTCGTACATCAGTGATCTATTGGGATCAAGTGCAGGAGGTCGGCGACCGATGCATTATCAGCATTTAATACCGAGCTCCCTGGAGAGACTCAAATTTACTATTAGCTTTTGTTTCAGGACTTCTAGCCTCTCATTAGCCAAAGTGACACTTTTAACAGCTTATTTTATTTTTTTTATTGTGTAATTAATCATGATATGTATCTGTTCAGCACTTTAATATTAAAGCTAACCGCACTTGTGGTGGGATCAAAATAAAATCACAGGTCCCTGTGGTTCAGTTGGGGATGGTTTAATACACTACAGCCAGTAAAGCTTCATCCATTAGCTTGAATGCTTCTCCAGAGGGCTGGATTCATATAGTCTATTTATGAGCAGCAGCACATGGTGAAACAACAGACACAATATGGTGAGCGAAACTTATCATCTGCTTCACATCGAAACACTACAAAATTTTTGTATAGCTTCAATTACAAACACAAACATCATTCTTTTTGGATATTTAGCAGCAGGTCTATGGTATTCTTAAAAGTACCATGAAGTACCATCTAAAAACCATGAATTTTAGTATTAATATTTGAGTGTTTCTTCAACTAGGAGAATTCTGGACCTGTAGACATTTAGAAAATAAAGTCACTTAACACACACTTTTCACACTCTCTTCATTTTTTCTGAAGTATCATGAGTATTTCACGACGGCATTATTTCTACCACCATTCAAATTTAGTTTCGTGTTTAATAATATTCTACAGTGGAAATGATAATGGAGATTATATTCATAACATTTTTGGAATAAACTGTCCGACTCCTCTGTCTTGTGAAAGCTAATCTAGCATTATATACAAAACTAGCTTTATATGCATTTATAAAATTATAGAAAATTCCAAAATTCCAAAAAATTATAGAAAATATTCTGTTCAAAAGTAATATATTATATTATATATTAAACATACGTAATAATTGATGATGGAATTCTTAATATGATGGAATTCTTGGTCTGAAACAAGAGTAAAACAACAAAAAATCTATATAAAATATAATATGCACTACTGTATATACTAAACACTAGATTAGCTTTAGCAAGTCAATTGAGTTGGACATTATATGAAGTAGAATTTATTAGAAATATAAATCTTTTGTTAAAAACAAAAAGATTTATTTATTTATTTTAAAAGAATTACCGACTGCAAGAATGAATGGTATTAGTGTGTCTATATATATAAAAAAACTTTCCCATGACCTACCCAGGTTCAAAGTTTTAATGTGACCACACAGTTTTAATACAAATCGACCCATTGAACACAAAAGTGCCTTCAGTTGAAGAAACATCAATTCAGAGCACAGTGAAATAAGCATTTTTAAACTGACAAATGCACAAAATGGATCCAGATCGTGAATACACACAGTGGTTGTTGCTGTGTCTGGGAGAAGGGAAGCATTAAAGTGACTGATGGGCCTCAGGGCTTAGAGAGAGAGAGTCTCAAGCTGGTGGCCATGACACTCAAGATACAGAGCGGCCACAGAGCAGCGGCCGTCACTCTTCCCAAAGACTCGCCATTCCTAATTTATGAGGGCTCTACCAAGCATCAATAATTCATATACCCAGCTCCACACAGTGATCACTGAAGCTCAGACTGCCTTTCACACAAGACCAAAAAAAATAATAATAATAATTAATAAATAAACACCATTCTCTTTCAGACAAGATTTGCCTCTCCATTATGAGATTCTTTATTTCAGCAGCAGTGGGACTATATTTGGTACTCTGACGCACAAATGGCTGCAAGACAAAAAAAGCTGAAACGGCTTTTACAAACTATCAAACTAAGCAAACAGCTGTTAATATATAAGGGGTCGTTACTGCAAAATTATGCTGCATTATGATTCAAAACCAAGTAAAATACGAATTCACTGATGAAGCAGTAGATCAAACCTACCAAACTGTAGCTATTTATTATCCTTTTATTGTGATAATTAAAAACCACAATTAATTCACTAAAAATGCACTGACACATAATGCTATTTAGTGGCGTCCCTAAACTAGGCCTAAATGAACTGAATATTTGCATAGGATGACATAAAAATGTATTAGTTTAGCTCTAGGGCTCCTCATTCTATATTTGGCACCATTATGGGAGACAATATTGGTGGACGGATGAGAGACAATCGATTGTACCCTGAGAAAAGGGCTCACAATACACGCTGACACAAATACAGGGAGAGGGCAGCTGGGTTTAACACACTGACACACATACTGATGGTGCATGTGAGCATCTCTATCAACTCTATAAGCTGAGCAAAGAAACTGAATGGGATATGTATATATAATGTGTCAGATGTGGGTCAGTGTGCGGCACATGCTCATATAGATGCATATGTTTAATGTGCCGTACTGAAGTGGTGTCTGGTGCTGGCATCACTTCCTGTGCTACTCTGAGCATGGGAAACGGCATGGGAACTGTCCCACATTCCTCAGACGAGCCACGACTGGGGACTGCAGACGTGTACAGCAGGAATGTATTGTCATTAGTGCATGGGACAATGTCAGTGAGACTACAAAGTATTGACTCAACTGCTCTATTCAATGAAGCTGCTACGTACCAATGACATTTGGGTGCTGTGTGTGAACGGAAAGTTTGATTAGTCCATTAATGGGCCAGACAGTCTAAAGGCATGTCAGTGGTTGTATAACCATAACCAACCCACATTCTTACAGGCAGGTTCTGAATGATGGGTCTCTCTGTTGGTTAACGGGTCTCTTATTAAGTGCCCTACACAATGAGAAGAAAAAAAATAATAAAAGGTATGGTTCACCCAAAAATGAAAATTCTGTCAGTAATTACTCATCCTCATGTCGTTCCAAACCTGTAAGACCTTTGTTTATCTTCAGAACACAAATTAGAATATTTTTGATGAAATCTGAGAGTTTTCTGACCCTTCATAGACAGCAACACAACTGACATGTTCAAGGCCTAGAAAGGTATTAAAGATATTAAAATAGTCCATGTGACATCAGTCATAAATAGGGTTGCAAAACGTGGAAATTTCCAGAAACATTCCAGAAATTTGGAAACTTTCCAGGATTTATTTTGGAATCTTCCAGGGATTTTTGGAAAGTTTCTGGAAATGTACCAGAAACTTTTCACCCCTTTGCAACCCTAGTCACTAAACCGTAAAACAAAAATAATGACTTTATTCAACAATGAAGAAGAAGCCTTAAGAAAGTATTGAAAAAAGTTATTTTTGTTTTCTTTGCACACAAAAAGTATCCGCGTAGCTTTATAACATTACGGTTGAACCACTGATGTCACATGGACTATTTTATCGATGTCCTTACTATGTTTCTGGGGCTTGACTGTGGTAGTGTCCTTGCTGTCTATAGAGGGTCGGAAAACCCTTGGATTTCATCAAAATATCTAAATTTGTATTCCGAAGATGAACAAAGGTCTTGCGGGTTTGGAATGACATGAAGGTGACTAATTAATGACATTGAATTCATTTTTGGGTGAACTATCCCTTTAAATTCATATTTGCCCACAAGATCATGCCATACAATGTTTCCCTTCAAAACACAACTTTGTAACCTTACATTAGCTTCACATACTCAGGGTTAGGAGGTCTGAACAAGCCCTCAAAGAACTTTCATTTTTAACAAGTTTGATGAGGCCTCATAATTTAAATGATGCACAATAACCACAGAGTACCAAAAAATAAAAAATAAAAAGTAATCTGCACATTCCACTGAATGTCATTTACCATATTAAATATTTTTAAATTGTGAGTTTATAGCCTATTCACAATCAATTACAATTAGCCTTTTATGCTTGAAAAACTGCATGGTCTGCACACAATATCCCTGTATGCAGTCCATACAAAACATCACTGCTCAGTGCTCACATTAATTTTGCACAGCATGAACAGTGCTTTCCCTCCTAATATATGGTTGCTTGTCCTCCACGGCTGTGTACAATGTGGTAAACTCATTTGCAATGTTGTTTATTACGGTGCCCAGGGAAGTGACATGGTAAAATATAATAATTTCTTAATTTAAAATAAAATATTAATGAATCCATCTCTGATAACCCCGGGTTGCTATGGTCACGCAGGTATGTTTACACATTAAACTCATGGAAATGGATGTCATTACCTCAACATAGCATCTCGAGGCCTGACATAAGGATGTCGTTACCTCGACAAAAGTATCTTGTTTGCACAGAACAATTTTTTTTAATATTAATATTTATTTCGATTTTATGTTAAGTCTTTTTAATTGGCGGTATATGATTGCCATCTGCCTTGCTTGGGGTAAGAGAGTCAAGTTCTTCAATAGCAATGTAATGTCTTATAATCATGTGTTTACAATTGCCTTTTATAAATTGTTTCAACCAACCTCAGGAAGTGAGTGGTATCAGGAAATGGCCCATATTTGGTCAGAATGGTACTTATTAATCGATTTAATTGAATGAATAGAGTGCTGATTCTAAGTCAACTTTATGTAAAACAGGAGGAAGAGCTAAACTCCTGATTGGCATCAGTATTTACACAACAAAAGGGGTCACAAGCCCTTTCAGCATACATCAAGCACGGTACTATTGTGATGCAGAATATTCAATGCATTTGATGCTGAACGCTATGCAGATGAGCCCCAGTAACAGCTAGGGATGATTTTGTGACCGACAATGTGGCCATTTCATCTCTGAAAATTGAGTTTTTTCCACCAGCCTTGATGTAGACAGAATATTAAGCTGCACACTGAATGAATCACTAACCTCTTGATGGCCTTTAGTTCATCAAAACAACTATGAAAAACTGTCCTCCAGTCATTCAGAACATCCAGGTGATAGTGATAATGTAACACAAGGAGCAAAAAAAGAAAGCACAGCATGTCTAAATGAAGTGTACTGTATTGATCCCTCCGCTGATACAGTAAACTCTTCAGTGCTACATGATACAGAATATGAAAGGTTCTATTGTAGATACTGTTAAAGCTATGGGGAGTGGGATTGACTTCATTATACTGTATTTTAGACACAAAGAAGTATATAAATGAAAACTGTTCATTTAATCCGGGCCCCTGCTGTTTCCTAAATTTGTTTTTCTGGCTAGAAATGGAGAACATGATTATTTCAGTCATGCCTTTTGCTTTGGAAACAAACTGTTTTTTATCAAGGAGCATGATTCCACAGATCTGCTGATTCAGCTGAACTACAATACCTACTTAAAATATAAAGTATGTCATGTTTTCAGGCTAGAAGTCACAAACAACATTAGATTTTATGTATGAAAATGTTCAAATGATAATGGCTCCTATTGTACTACAGAAGGGGAATATGCCACATTTGGCCTCTCATATGTTCACTCATAACTGAATATCATGAGATTTATTTGCTGGCTTGGTGTAGTCAAAACAAAAAGGCCATGAATGAAAATTCAGCATTAAATGAAAATTCACCTTATCGATTTTCTAAATGCATATTACTGATTATATTGTGAACAATTCATCAATGTTTGTTTAATTCATTTTTTTAAATTGACCTTGGATTTTTTAAATATAAAATCATATCTGGATCTTACAGTGAACTGAATTCTCTTATATAATGTATGCAGTACTTCTCCAATCATTTAGTCCTCTTAAACCCTGACACTGCAAGATTAAACTCATCTGTCTTCATTTCTGAATGTAACAACTGATGAATAGTACCAAGTCCCCATCCTACGTTTTTTTCTTTTTCAATATGGAAGAAACTGACCTGTCACTACTTCCGTTACATCACAACTTTAAGCTATGCATCAGTACAGTACAGTAAAAGCAGGAGGCCTTTGAACGTTAAGTGCTCATGTTATCATTTTATAGAAACTAACATATTCTACACACAGCGGTTGACACCTAAATAAGATAATGCATTTTAGAAAACACTAAACAGTGAATAAAGCCTATTACCACCTTTCTGACATTGTGCACATTTCCACTTAATTTTACCTCAAGGTCATTTAAAAAAAAAATCCTTGAATTACAACAAGCCAATTTTCAAAATCAAATAAAACATCTGTAACCACCCAACACATATTGGTCCTTCCTACTGACAAGGTGACCGAGACTATATTTAAGAACAAAACAATACAAACACAGCAGGGAGGACATTCATCATAGAGCCGCACATGAGATGTGTTATATCAGAGCTATATGGGCTGAACAAGAGCTGTATCAAATGTTGCTGCATATATATATATATATATATATATATATATATATATATATATATATATATATATATATATATATATATACACACACACACACACACACACACACACACACACACACACACACACACACACACACACACACATATCTCATTATCATGATGCTTTAGTCATCATCATGCTGTGGTCATTTAATCATTCTAAAATCCACATCATAATATGATAATGTCATGTGTTATTCTAGTTGTGAAACTGTTTTAGTAACATTTCAGATTATTCTCTCTCAAGATAAATGTGACATGCCTTGTATCATGGGCAAGGCCAGACTGATATGATGTTGTTCTTGTGGTAGACCTTCCAAAGAACATTCACACTTCACTAGGCAAAACAAACAGTTGCTATATGACATCATTTGCATCTTAGCTAAGTCCAGTTATGGAACATTAAGAGTTTGTTTAAATAAAACACATTTAAAGTAGGTGACATACTACATGTAATCTAAAGGAGATATGCAAATGTGCTCTGAGTGACTCATACTGAGCAGTTCTGAGCTCATCTGTCCTTGCAGCTCTCCTGTCATGTTTTCAGCTAGTGACCACGATGCACGTCAAGGTCATTTAATGTGTTTTTAGTTCATCTAATCTATAGCTAAATACAATTTTGATGTATAGTAGTCTACACAACACTGAAATAAGGCAAACTAGCTTTCATTTCACTTTAGATCTTATTTATCTCACTACCTTCATTTGGAGAAGTTGAATTTATTTTTAATGCCACGATGCATAATGCACACGACCAAACCATCTTTTTAACCTTGCTAAATTGTAGCAAGGTCTGTAGCAAAAATATATACAAATAAATAAATAATTAAAAAATGAATTTTTAGGTTATGGCCAAAAACTTTGTGTGTGTGTGTGTGTGTGTGTGTGTGTGTGTGTGTTTCTGAAAAAAAAAATTGTTGTATCACTACTAAACAGCAAAAGTTTGAGGCAAAACTTTCTGACCGAGAACAACTGTCAGCTCTCATTAAATTTAACTGCAACTTTATTTGTCCAGTAAGCAACTGAGGAAAGAACAGCAATCGTATAATGCCTCCCCTGATGACCATTAAGATAATGCAGTCTGTGTGAACAGGAGTCCTGATCTCAGCCAATCATTTAATGGAGAACAATCATCCTCTATCCACCTTTTCTGACTCCATTATGTCTATGTGTAACACCTGCCAGTGCCACTTTTTTCTAATACAGTTTTCTTTCATCATGAGTTATGATTTTCTTGAGCTCACATGACTTCTAAAGTGCTGTAAAACGTTTGCAAGATCAATGTTATGATTACCTGATAAAAAGATTTCCAATGTGGTCTTAATCTCTAGAATTCAGCTATATAAAGTTAAAAGAATATGTTGTGCATTTACAGGTATAATGTCCATTTTCAATATATATATATATATATATATATATATATATACTATATATATATATATATATATATATATATAAAGGATTATACCGGTCGCTGGGATCAAATGCAGAACCTCTAATCTAAGAATGGCAGCTGGTCTCCATCTGTAATGGACAAATAATGGCAGATTTCCAGTCATCTTCACCTCATAATGGGTCTTAAGAGTGAACATAGTCACCCAGCAACCTGCTTATTCCCACCAATCACATGCGTCTGCTGCCCTCATCTCAGTCTCTATTGACTGATCTATGAATATCATATTCATAGATATGAATTTAGCATTCGGAGATCCTGCACTTCGGTCACTCCTGCACTGCTGATGAATGACATCCAACAGTAAAGATGTTGCTTTAATTAGGGTATCCTCCTGTGAAATTAAATCCGAAGCTTAGACTCACAGAGGCGGAGTAAACTGAAGGACGCTTGCAGGATGGGAAACCTCGCTCAGAAATAATAAATGAAACCCCGACCGTCCATTCATTGAGCCCGCGCTGTTAATGAACTAAACGGAGTGAATCACATTCACAACCGACTCATTGAAATCTAGATACAGGACCAATGACAGTTTGGTAGACGCTCATACTTACATTCCGCGCGAGTCACTCGTTTCCTAGAGATGACGGCGTGACGGTTTTATCCACACACGACTCTGCCGGTTAGGCGCGCGACACACGTTGTTCGTGAATGAAGCGGCGAGCTACGACCCCACATTCTGTCTGTCTGTGTGAATGGAAATCCAAGTACGCTGTTTTTTCAAAGTACGTAAATGACATAAAAATTGCACTTTTGTGTTACTCTAGTCAAAGGGAAGACTATTCTGCTGATATGGAATTATAATTTGTTTAATGGAAAATAATTATTAATTTATTATTAAAGTCATCATTAATTTATTATAGGTTCTTATGAAATTACCAGCTTTGAACATACCTTAAAATATATATTTTTGGATTTAAACTACGGTTCAGTATGTTATACTTTTTAATATTATTTTTTTGTGTTGCTGCTAGTGCTACTGAAAGCGACTAGGATTTCTGTTGTCATTAAAAAAAAAGTCAAATTTCTTAGCGAGTACTAGAGGGCGCCCATGGGTTGGGGTTAAAAAATGGACACTTCCGTCTGACGTTGCGTCAGCGTTGACTGACAGTGTTCTTAGCCAATTACAGTAAAGGAGTGCTTCAATGAGGCGTGGCAAAGTCCACAAACACAGCCAATCACAGCATAGTAAGCGCAAGCACCGGGTCCATACTCCAGAAGTGAGGTGTCTATTTCTGCCGTAGTTGGTATCGAACCAAGCAGAAAGTTCAAAACTGGTAACATATGATTGCAAAATTGTGATTAGAATGAATGGAACAGCATATTCAAACTTTGACAATCAAGAACACGTCCTCAAACTAGGCGAAACCTTTGAGAAACAACCTAAAAGTGCATTCCACACGGTACGATGTAAGTGTCATCTTTTACATTATCTCTATATTGGCATATTTATATAAACACATAAAAATAAATTATATTTTGAAAAAAGGGCCTGTTTTTTTTACGCTGATACTGAAACCATAAGTTGTTTTCGAACAATGTGCACAGGCATATGATTAGGCAGCTATGTGCTTTCCCCCTTGCGGTTGTGGCTAACGTTAGAAGGGATACAGCAAAAACCGGGAGCTAACAATAAATATAATTTTCTACCTATTAGATCGTGTTTTATTAACGTCTACACCTACCCCAACACTAAACCTACCCCTCACAATTATGCAAAAATAGTAATTGTTGTACAATGTGAGAAAAATTACGCTGTATTGATGTGCGCATGCCCAGTAGTTTTTGCTGTATGCCATCACCGCTGGCTAACTCGGCTTTTTAATGTTATTTGGGAATAATAAAAAAAACATTTGTCTTTGTGCTTATAATGTAATCCTACCCAAACGAACACCATTTTCTATCCTCTGAGAAGCTGTTGTTTAAAATGAATTCTTGGAGAACATTTAATTCATGAGAAATGATTGAGTTTCCATTACAATAGGAAACACGCGCCCTCTGTAGGTTCTACATTGGCACTACACTACTTCTGATGTCAGCAATGGCACACATGGTTATCATGAATATGAATGTTTTCTTCCTGGTGATAGATGATTTCAAACCAGCCTCCATAGACACAGCATGTGAGGGGGAGCTGGAAGTGGGCAAAGGAGAGCAAGTTACAGTCACACTACCGAACTTAGAGGTAGGTTCAGTAACCTTAGTTCCACAAAAAAAAAAAAAAAAGGAATATTGTATGTACAGTAACTGATGATTAAGCTGAATCTTCTTTCCCATCGATCTTTACAGGGATCCACGACACCTGTTACCGTATTTAAAGGTTCCAAAAGGCCTTATATGAAAGAATGTGTTCTCATCGTTAACCATGACACAGGAGAGTATCGTCTGGAGAAACTCAGCAGCAACATTGCAGTCAAGAAGACCAGGTATAATGCTTTTGTGTTCCCAATCATATGGATTTATCATTTATTTCATTTTATACTCCGTTAAAGCATTTAAGTAAACAAATAGTCATATTTCCATTTCCTTACAGGGCTGAGGGAAGCAGTAAGATTCAGTCACGGCTGGAGCAACAAACCAGCAGGCTGAGTCAGCAGATGAAGACCGGCAGTGGAAACAAGCCTCCAGCCAGCACCAAGAGCTCTCCTCCCAAGGAGAAAATGTCTCCATCATCTCCCATGGATGATATTGAGCGAGGTAGTATGTCTTGACAGTATCTGGAAACACAGAAATCAGGGTTTTAATCAGTTCAGTCTGTATAATCAGTAAGACACCAGCTTGATTAGAGAGCCATAATCCAAAAACATGTTTAGAAATTGTTTTTTGTTTTTTAAATGAATACTTTTATTTTGCAAGAACATATTAAATTGATCAAAAATGACAGTAAAGACTTTTAATTCATTCATAAAAGAATCATGAAAAATATTATTCCACAAAAATATTAAGCAGCACACTTATTTTTTTTAATAATTGAGCACCAAATCAGCATATTAGAATGATTTCTGAAGGATCATGTGACACTGAAGACTGCAGTAATGACTGCTGATAATTCAGCTTTGCCATCCCAGCAATAAATTGCATTTTAAGTTATAATTTTTTGGTTACACTACTTTATTTTAAGGTGTCCTTGTGTAATCAGTATAACAGTACTGAGTAATATTAATTAACTACATATACTTGCTATATGATTAAGATTGCAGTTTGGCTTAGGGTTACTTGCTTGTAATTATGCATAATTCATTGTTATTATAATAGTAAGTACATGTAAAGTGTAACAAGGACACCGTAAAATAAAGTGTTACCAATTTTTTAATCATTTAACAGTTATTTAAAATTGTAATAATATATCATAATACTACACTTTTTACTGTATTGATCAAATAAATGCAGCCTTTGTGAGCATAAGAGACTTCTATTAAAAACATTAAAATCCTCCTGTCCCATACCCCTTGAACAGTAGTGTACTGGAACTCTTTCGGCAGTCCTTCTTGTTTTATGTGTTTGTGTAGAGCTGATGGCTGAGGCGCGTGTCATGGATCAGATGAGCAGTGGAGACAGCTCCTCAGATTCCCACAGTTCCTCCTCCTCCAGTAGCGGGGACAGCTCCAGCAGCAGTGACTCAGAGGATGAGGATCGCCCCCCGCACAATGTGGCCCCAGCTCCCCCTCAGAGCACCTCTCAAAGCCGTGTGGAGGAAAGCAGCGAGCATTTCATAAACACACTGAGTGAGTTTCAGGGCTTCTGGGTGATCTCGGATGGTCTGTTACTCTGTTTTGTGTGTCTAATATGCTAATGTTTCGATTTATTTCAGAAAATGATCTCCAGTTGAGTGAGTCTGGCAGTGAAAGTGACGACGACTAACCGTAAAGATGTGTGGGACACCTGATGCTGAAAGAGGGTCAGGTGCTCAGGAAGTACATTTACTAGTTAAAACTTTGTGATACCTGAATCCAAATCCCTGTCAACTTCTCAGTTATGAATTTTTTTCTTTCCCCCAGTTTCTTAGTAATACTTGCATCAGCACAAGCTGTGCCAATGGACACATACAGTAGCTGGGGGGTTTGCTGTATGAGTAAATGAAGAAAAAGTATTTATTTTGTTGAGAATACTACTGCATAGATGTTACTTTTATAGGAATGTCCTATAGTTACTTTTCCAGAGGTTATAGAATTATATCTGTTTGTGAAAAATCTGTTTAGAAAGATCACATGGTCGTCTTTTCTTCTCTATATTTTCTGAGGCTTAACATACTCAAGCACAAATGATTTAGCAGCATTTTATAAGGAGTCTTAAGGAGCACCAGTGCATTAAGATGCCAAGCTCAATCTCAGATATTTACACATCAACCGACCTGCAATACTTGAATTTGTCTCTTTTGCTGATTCAGAGACATTTGTTAATAACAAACTGTGCCTTGTATATAAGGTGTATTTTGACTATCCATCCCATTCTCTTACATTGAAGTAGACCCAATTTTTTTTTTTTTATTCCTGCTTGGGTTCCCTAAAATATGATCTCTATTTAGAGGTTGAAGTCTCTGTGTTGTGTATGTCTTACTGTACGCCTCTGGAAGGCCCAAAAGCAACACTCTTAACTCTTAAAGGATGTCCTTAGCCAGCCCTTCTTGAGCAATAATTGCAAAATATGACGTGCCATTATTATAGCAGGGTTGACTGATGTGGTTAAATGTAGTTCTGTGGGAGGTAAATCATTAAAATTGCGTGTAGACTAATAAAGATTTGTTTTGTGATGTTTATTTGTTGATCATTTTATTGTCTCAGTATAGCAGCACATCATTATATAGCAGCATCTGAGCTGCAAAGTATGTTAACTGAGCTTCGAGTTATGGCATAATTAACTTTTTCAAGTCTGATTGAATATTTGTGAGATAGGAATCATTGCTCTAATTATATTGAGGGTTTCAACATACAGTAAATCTTTTTGAACATTATGCAGTGGTTTAAAAGACATGCATCTTTTCTGTGAAGAATCAAGAGACTGTTTGACAAGCATTGGGTTGTTTCTGGAGCGAAGATGTTAAAATAGTCTTCTTATTATGGCCCTGAGCAAGGGTGTATGCAAATTCTTTTTTTAATTTTGTTTGTGTTTGTGTGTGTGTACTTCCCTGTAACAGTATCTCTATTGTGCAATGCATGGAGACATGAAGTTGTTCATTTTTAACACCATTACATAAAGTTGTCATAGCAAAATGCCTAAAAATGGCAGTTATTAGTGTTCCATATGGCCATGGATACTTTAAAATATGTTTTATAAGATTTTCATAGCTTTCTTTTCCAAAACACTGTTAGATGCTTATAAAAAGAGTTATAAAAACCAGGTAAAATCTTTCCACATTTCAGATAATTTAACTTATTTTAAAAGGTATTTCTGTAGCAACACCAAAAAAGGCCAATGCCTTCAACACATGAAAAAAAAAAATAAAACAATAACAGAGTAAAATATCTAGTTTGACCACGGTGAATTCAATAGATGAAGCTTAAATGCAGTTTGAAAACATCTAGATCATAATAAGTCTTTATTATAATAAGTCTTTTACATAATATTGTTGCACAATATATTCCTATTTCAAACAAATACTATTCTTTTGAACATTCTATTCCAAATCTGCATATTAGAACGATCTCAGAAGGATCACGTGACACTGAAGACGTCAAATAAATGCCGCCTTGATGAGCATTAGAGACTTTTTTGGATCGGTAGTGTACAATCGCTTGAAATTACTGTAATACGCCGCAAGACTGCATGCTTAAATTGTTGATTATGATGATTTTATAGTAGTAACAGTTTTTTTGCAGAAACAATGGTAAATGTTTGTTAGTGGTAGTAACACCGGCGACTTTCACGGAATCTCAACAGGATCAGTTACCCTCGATAACAAGCGAGTTGACTCAAGTTCATTTGCAGAGGAGTTAAGAGTCGCTCTTGGTACAGACTGCCATTACAAGGAAGCACACTGACTGCTCTAACAGGGCTATTGTACAGACTGTGCTGTGGACTGCGAGATTAGACATGATTTTCAAATCAACTCTGAGAACTGGGTTATTTTTATGCAAGCAGGACTACGGAGGAATAAAATGCCTGACATCGGTATTCTGCACTCGGACAACCAGTAAAATGTGTAATTAATGCAGATAGAGCACAGCAAAATCTATGGCCCCCTTTGGAAGTCCAAATATGGACCACTGGTTGTTGTTAATGTTGCCAATGCAGACCTCATAGAACAGGTTCTACGGCAAGAGGGTCGCCATCCCATCCGTACTGACATGCCCCACTGGAGAGGCTACCGAAAACTGCGGAATCATGCTTATGGACCCCTCACAGAGTAAGTAGCACTGGAGACCCCAGTATTATTGGCGAAGCATTCCTCTGTTATTTAAATGCATTTATTGCACTCATATTGTGCTGTCAGCTGCTGTAAAAGTATACATAAAAACGTGCAGATGTTATGAAGCCACAAATGTAGTGCACGTCTGAACATGCATTGAGTAACTAGAAGCTTGTAATTGATTGCTTAGCTTTATGGCCCTGTGGGTGTGTCTGTATGTTTTGCTCTCTCTCTCTGTTCATCTCTTAGGCTCACTTAGAACACTTAGAAAGTGAGTGATGTACAAAATGAAAACATGACTGAAGGCACATTATTGTGTCCATTGAACAGTAAACCTAAAAACCTATATTAAATCTTTCTGACCCCAAACTTTCTACCTCCAGAAGGAGGAGCTTACATGGACCCATGCCAATTTGCGGTAAATTTTATTTATGCTTGTATGGGCTCTGTGTTGTGGTGTTGGATTCGTTGGGGTGTCTTGCTAAGTGGATCCTCTTACCATTTCAGTATGTGAACAATGAAATTGCAGTTGAACTACGATATACTGTACCATAGAACACTGTGGACCGAGAGCATGTTCGGACATAGTGTTTTTATTGTGATTTTTTTAAGCTAAATTATCAGCTGACAGCCACTGTTATGCAGACAGATGACAAATCTCTAACGCTTGTATTGGGATTGCTCTCCCTTTTGGGAAGTTAGTCTGTATGAGGGGCTGCATCGCTCTATGGCATAGCGTTGAAGGAACCATGAAAACATGACTGAACATTGCACTCCTGTCCTCCAAACCATTCAAGCCATGAAAAAACTCTTGAATTGGTAGGCCTGTTACTCATTCAGTGTTTTCAAGTCATCGTATGAACAATGACTTGCATTGAAATACTCATGAGCATGACAGCTGAGGCACACTGTTGTGACCAGTGTTTGGGGGAAGACGGCATAGGTGGTCGTACGGCCGGGGATTAGAGCTAATTTTTCAGAGGAACTGCCTAGGATAAAACTGTTCCAGAGTGTTTTTTAAAATTGCCAATTGAAACTGTTGACCATGAGAGCAATGTTATGTATATGTTTTTAGTTTTGATTGTAGAATTTTTTTTAATGTTATAATGTTATTTATTGTCCCATTTCAGAATGGGAGAGATGTATAGAGTTGGCAGGCGCCTTAGAAGCACTTCGCGCTGCCGATCCTCGCATGCTGAAGCCCAAACATGTGTCCTCCTACACCAGTGCCATTAATGGTGTGGTTAGCGACTTTATTGAGAAGGTGGCAAAGCTTAGGACAACAAAAGGCAATGACCTTATGGTGTATGATGTGGCAGGAGAACTGTACAAGTTTGCCTTTGAAGGTAGGCTATAACATATTGAGTAATTTCAAGGTCAAGATATTGAATTATGCCATAGAGTCATTCCCAGGCATACATAATAGCAGTTTTAATGAATCAGGTGAGTACAAAGGGTCAGTGCCACACACACATGCATTAGATAACAGAGGCCATCCTATAAAGAGCATTGGCCTTGACAAGTTCATAGCTTCTAGTCATATGCAGTTAACTTTATTTCAACTAGTCTACCTTTCAAATAGATCAGGGTCATAAAAAATATGTGGAAAGCAATTATTCTCTAATATATAAAGCCTTAAAGATAAAAGTGTGTACTTATATTATTGTATTACTATGTTCCTGTGTAAATTTGATTTTAGGTGTAGTTTTTATTATCGTGCACACACACACACACCACACACCCACCCACCACCACACAACATATATATAGATATATATATATATATATATAATATATCTATATAATATCTATATATAATATATTATATATTACTATATAGTGTAGTGTGCTGTGCACGATAATGTGTGTGTACAACTATATAAAAACGACACTCATATCATATATACCTAAATATAATATTATACATATATATATATACTATAGAATATATATATTTATATATATAATATATTATATATATATATATATATATATATATATATATAAGGTTGTTTTTTTTTTTTTAGTATTTCCTTCATTAGGAATATAGCTCAGTGTGGTTTGAAACTCGTATGGGGTGTCTTAATGAAGTGGTTCCTGAAGAAACAACAGAGTTTATCTTCTCTGTTGGGGAAATGTTCCGTCTTTCTCCCATTGTGATCCTGTTCCCCAAATCTCTCTGGCCCTAACATTCCTACATGCCTTTTTGGAAGCATTTTGTGGCTGTTTGGGACCATTTGTTCAAAGTTGGTAAGTCTATTACTATTATTGTCATGTTTAAAAGATAAAAAAAAATATAAAATTAATAAAATAATTTTTATGAACAAAAATGTTTTTATTGTTGTCATGTTTATTTGCATGACTGTTCAAAAGTTTGGGATTGGTAAGTAAAAAAAAAAAAGTAAATTAATATTATTATTCAGCAGTGATACATTATATTGCTCAAAAGTGACTGTAAAGACATTTATAATGTTGCAAATTATTTCTATTTCAAATCATTTTTTTTTTTTTTTTTTTTTTAGCTACTTTCTATCTCATCAAAGAAACCAAAAAAAAAAAAAAAAAAAAAAAAAAAAAAAAAAAAAAAAGGTGTCGTGTTTGATACAAAAAAATTCGACAACCCCTCAATATTCGCAAAGCACAGCACTGTTTTGAACATTGATGATGATATTAGAAAGAAATGTTTCTTGAGCCCCAAATAAGGATATTGGAAGATTGGAATAATGACTGCTGAAAATTCAGCTTTGCCAACACAGGAATAAATTACATTTTAAAAATATATATTCTAAGATATTGATATATTAAATAGAAAAAAAATTATTATATTATAATTTATATAAATATAAATAATCATCATCTAAAGTATATTTAAATAGAAAAGTTATTTTAAATTGTAATATTATTTCACAATGTTACTGTTTTAACTGCATTTTTTATCAAATAAATGCAGTTATGTTTATTAATTATCTAGAGTATTTTTAAAAAGTTAATTAATTTAAACATTTAAGTTTGAACAGTATTGTTTAGAATGGTAGTTTTGGTCATGATTGTTAGTCATCTTCAAATATGCTGTTTTTTTGTTTGTTTTTTTGCACAGCGGATGAACTAGTGCAGAAGAAGATGGCAGATTCAAATATGCTGTTTTTTTGTGGTAGCAATGAAATATTGGCAGCCAGTGGAGGGCGAGTTCTCACACACCTCCTGATACCGATGTTGGAAACGAATGTCCTTTCACCGAGGTGTTTGGAAGCCTTACAAGAGCTTCTGCTGGCAAGGAGTCTACGACACTGTTACGTTATCTTCACGTCTGTTACGGAGGCCAATTGACATTACCTTATCTTGCCATTTAACAACACAGTGAAGCCAATAAATAGCATCAATATTATGTGCAACGGTTTGAGGATTCGACACACTTGTATGATGCATGCTCATTTTAGTCAAACCCTATTTCCTGGGTGCTTTATTCACTTGGCACGGTGAGCCGACTAGATCCAGCAGAAGCTGGTATGAGGAGATTTCTCAGTGGTGTTACGGCCCGGTTACAAATTGCCCTGCAGTGAAGGACAATTACCAATGTGCAGTGCTAAAGAGCCATGCGTGTAAAGGGAGACCTCTTCCGTATAGCGGCTGCTGTATCTCTCGGGTCAGACTGTGTTTAGTATTTTAAAATGGATAGTGATCACGCTCAAAATTGCTTCAAAATGCACGCACCCTCAGCCCAGTACCGAAAATGTGATGAGTTTGTTGTTTTCTTAGAACAGGTTTTTGATCATCTGCAGGTGAATGGGTGCAGTCAGATGAGAGGGTCTCAAACAGCTGATGAAAAGCATCACAAGTAATCAACCCAGCATCTAGTCCGTCAATGGAGAATACTGAAGAAATCATGATATATGATGAATAAGGACTCAATATTATGAGCTGCGAATGCAGATGGCTTTGAAACCTAACAAATGTCTATGTGTCTGTCACAAAAGTTTGCTTATTGATTACCAACGGTTTCACTAAAAAATCACGTAACTTTAATATCTTGGGCGGGAGTCAACTTTTGGTGGCTTATTTGATTGTTTTTGGAATGCAGGACCCTGGAGGTTAACGGCTCTTTTTTGGACACAAATCTACCTTCCAATGACGAATTCTGAAGGAGGCCCCCCATATTCACTGCATTAGCTAACCACAATGGGCAAGTGATGCTGTGCTAAATTTCTCCAACCAGCACTAGACACTTTATGTTCACTTGACAGGCGTTGGAGAAACAACGCATCTACAGTTTAGGATGGCCTGAGCAGAGTACGACAATTCTTTATGTACATAACATAGTTCGCTCTACGAGCTTAGTTATAAAGTACGAAGAACAAACTTTTCAATTGAAAGCAATGTGTCCAGCTTGATACAGAAATCACTCCCAAACAGTGTAGATAGTATTTTCGCCTTGTGTCAGGCGTGAATCCTTCCGCGGGTGATTCTCCGCAGTTGGGATCTATAACCGGATGCGGTCCTTGAAATGCTCGTGTCTTGCTGAAGAGTATGTTGGTGGGCGTGGGACCACCGCCTCGTTCCCTAAAAATGGTAAGCGGACTACTACACACTCCATTTTCCAGTAAGGTATCATAGTACAATGAGCTGAATCCTGATTTACCCAGGAAAATAGAATGTCCCAACTGATCGTTCTCTGGTGTTTTTCCATGACCTCTTAATTCTCCTCCTGCTGCCACTTTGGAAGTCCCCTACGAGATTCGAGAATAGTTTTTCCCAATCTAATCTGCCTTCCCAGTTCCTCTCTAACGGCGCTGGATGCGGGGGGAGAAGTCCAGTTAACCACGCATCCCTTGCGTGTGCTGGGCCGTTGTACGTTGCCCATCATCGTAGATCGAGACTGTACTGCGCCTGCAGTTTTGCTTAACTGGAGTTGTACGTCTGTTTCCGCAGGAGTAGGAGGCATGACCACAGATGTTCCATTCCTGTTTCCCGGGTAAACAGCCACAGAGTTTCGTTACGAAATGACAAAGAAGTTCTGTACACAGTGTTTTACTTCTATAACTAGACAGTGAAGGCTCAGAAGTCTGAGGCCGACAACTGAAAATCCTGATAATCATGTTCTGATTTTATAAAATATTTTGATGCAGTTTTAAATAGTATAACAAACAAGAATCATGAACATTTGGGTCATTCCAGAATTGAAAAAAGGAACCCATTACATGTACACCAGAGAAATATTTTCCTGCCCCCCAGTTTAGTGGATCATTTTGTATGTGTTATGTTTGGTTAGGATCCTTGACCTAATCTGTCAGTCTCTTTCTATGACAACTTTGTGTCCGAACCTCCGCTACTATTACAGAGATAGTTCTGCTTATCAATGATAACTAAAGATCCAGTGTATTCATGCATGCTTCCCTGTAATAAAAACATTCCACTTGAATAAACCGTTCATGTTAAGGGTCGGAAAATTTTTGTTTCCATGTTTTTTTTGCACAGCGGAATGAACTAGTGCAGAAGAAGA